>NC_133555.1:52126205-52751205 GCF_048773025.1 Camelus bactrianus | reverse complement strand
TGGGAACACAAAGTTTCTTTTCAGTTGCAAACTCCATTCCATACATATATATTTGGAGGTAGAAGCTCCAACTCGGTTTTACAGTGAAAACTGCAGGAACTTCAAACCGGCACTAGGAAACAGACTGAGAAAGCAGAGAAAAAGTGTCTCCTGCAACCCGTTCCCTTGGTGCTAGATGAACGAACGTCTCTCCACTTGCTCAGTTCTGAGAGATAAGTGTGTGTGAAAGCCGTCCTTCACCTAGCTTTTTGGGAACACAAAGTTTCTTTTCAGTTGCAAACTCCATTCCATACATATATATTTGGAGGTAGAAGCTCCAACTCGGTTTTACAGTGAAAACTGCAGGAACTTCAAACCGGCACTAGGAAACAGACTGAGAAAGCAGAGAAAAAGTGTCTCCTGCAACCCGTTCCCTTGGTGCTAGATGAACGAACGTCTCTCCACTTGCTCAGATCTGAGAGATAAGTGTGTGTGAAAGCCGTCCTTCACCTAGCTTGTTGGGAACACAAAGTTTCTTTTAAGTTGCAAACTCCATTCCATACATACATATTTGGAGGTAGAAGCTCCAACTCGGTTTTACAGTGAAAACTGCAGGAACTTCAAACCGGCACTAGGAAACAGACTGAGAAAGCAGAGAAAAAGTGTCTCCTGCAACCCATTCCCTTGGTGCTAGATGAACGAACGTCTCTCCACTTGCTCAGTTCTGAGAGATAAGTGTGTGTGAAAGCCGTCCTTCACCTAGCTTTTTGGGAACACAAAGTTTCTTTTCAGTTGCAAACTCCATTCCATACATATATATTTGGAGGTAGAAGCTCCAACTCGGTTTTACAGTGAAAACTGCAGGAACTTCAAACCGGCACTAGGAAACAGGCTGAGAATGCAGAGAAAAAGTGTCTCCTGCAACCCGTTCCCTTGGTGCTAGATGAACGAACGTCTCTCCACTTGCTCAGTTCTGAGAGATAAGTGTGTGTGAAAGCCGTCCTTCACCTAGCTTGTTGGGAACACAAAGTTTCTTTTCAGTTGCAAACTCCATTCCATACATATATATGGTGAGGTACAAGCTCACAGTCGGTTTTACAGTGAAAACTGCAGGAACTTCAAACCGGCACTAGGAAACAGACTGAGAAAGCAGAGAAAAAGTGTCTCCTGCAACCCGTTCCCTTGGTGCTAGATGAACGAACGTCTCTCCACTTGCTCAGTTCTGAGAGATAAGTGTGTGTGAAGGCCGTCCTTCACCTAGCTTTTTGGGAACACAAAGTTTCTTTTCAGTTGCAAACTCCATTCCATACATATATATTTGGAAGTAGAAGATCCAACTCGGTTTTACAGTGAAAACTGCAGGAACTTCAAACCGGCACTAGGAAACAGACTGAGAAAGCAGAGAAAAAGTGTCTCCTGCAACCCGTTCCCTTGGTGCTAGATGAACGAACGTCTCTCCACTTGCACAGTTCTGAGAGATAAGTGTGTGTGAAATCCGTCCTTCACCTATCTTTTTGGGAACACAAAGTTTCTTTTCAGTTGCAAACTCCATTCCATACATATATATTTGGAGGTAGAAGCTCCAACTCGGTTTGACAGTGAAAACTGCAGGAACTTCAAACCGGCACTAGGAAACAGACTGAGAAAGCAGAGAAAAAGTGTCTCCTGCAACCCGTTCCCTTGGTGCTAGATGAACGAACGTCTCTCCACTTGCTCAGTTCTGAGAGATAAGTGTGTGTGAAAGCCGTCCTTCACCTAGCTTTTTGGGAACACAAAGTTTCTTTTCAGTTGCAAACTCCATTCCATACATATATATTTGGAGGTAGAAGCTCCAACTCGGTTTTACAGTGAAAACTGCAGGAACTTCAAACCGGCACTAGGAAACAGACTGAGAAAGCAGAGAAAAAGTGTCTCCTGCAACCCGTTTCCTTGGTGCTAGATGAACGAACGTCTCTCCACTTGCTCAGTTCTGAGAGATAAGTGTGTGTGAAAGCCGTCCTTCACCTAGCTTGTTGGGAACACAAAGTTTCTTTTCAGTTGCAAACTCCATTCCATACATATATATGGGGAGGTACTAGCTCCAACTCGGTTTTACAGTGAAAACTGCAGGAACTTCAAACCGGCACTAGGAAACAGACTGAGAAAGCAGAGAAAAAGTGTCTCCTGCAACCCGTTCCCTTGGTGCTAGATGAACGAACGTCTCTCCACTTGCTCAGTTCTGAGAGATAAGTGTGTGTGAAAGCCGTCCTTCACCTAGCTTGTTGGGAACACAACGTTTCTTTTCAGTTGCAAAGTCCATTCCATACATATATATGGGGAGGTACTAGCTCCAACTCGGTTTTAAAGTGAAAACTGCAGGAATTTCAAACCGGCACTAGGAAACAGACTGAGAAAGCAGAGAAAAAGTGTCTCCTGCAACCCGTTCCCTTGGTGCTAGATGAACGAACGTCTCTACACTTGCTCAGTTCTGAGAGATAATTGTGTGTGAAAGCCGTCCTTCACCAACCTTTTGGGAACACAAAGTTTCTTTTCAGTTGCAAACTCCATTCCATACATATATATGGGGAGGTACTAGCTCCAACTCGGTTTTACAGTGAAAACTGCAGGAACTTCAAACCGGCACTAGGAAACAGACTGAGAAAGCAGAGAAAAAGTGTCTCCTGCAAACCGTTCCCTTGGTGCTAGATGAACGAACGTCTCTCCACTTGCTCAGTTCTGAGAGATAAGTGTGTGTGAAAGCCGTCCTTCACCTAGCTTGTTGGGAACACAAAGTTTCTTTTCAGTTGCAAACTCCATTCCATACATATATATGGGGAGGTACTAGCTCCAACTCGCTTTTACAGTGAAAACTGCAGGAACTTCAAACCGGCACTAGGAAACAGACTGAGAAAGCAGAGAAAAAGTGTCTCCTGCAAACCGTTCCCTTGGTGCTAGATGAACGAACGTCTCTCCACTTGCTCAGTTCTGAGGGATAAGTGTGTGTGAAAGCCGTCCTTCACCTAGCTTGTTGGGAACACAAAGTTTCTTTTCAGTTGCAAACTCCATTCCATACATATATATGGGGAGGTACTAGCTCCAACTCGGTTTTACAGTGAAAACTGCAGGAACTTCAAACCGGCACTAGGAAACAGACTGAGAAAGCAGAGAAAAAGTGTCTCCTGCAACCCGTTCCCTTGGTGCTAGATGAACGAACGTCTCTCCACTTGCTCAGTTCTGAGAGATAAGTGTGTGTGAAAGCCGTCCTTCACATAGCTTTTTGGGAACAGAAAGTTTATTTTCAGTTGCAAACTCCATTCCATACATATATATTTGGAGGTAGAAGATCCAACTCGGTTTTACAGTGAAAACTGCAGGAACTTCAAACCGGCACTAGGAAACAGACTGAGAAAGCAGAGAAAAAGTGTCTCCTGCAACCCATTCCCTTGGTGCTAGATGAACGAACGTCTCTCCACTTGCTCAGTTCTGAGAGATAAGTGTGTGTGAAAGCCGTCCTTCACCTAGCTTTTTGGGAACACAAAGTTTCTTTTCAGTTGCAAACTCCATTCCATACATATATATTTGGAGGTAGAAGCTCCAACTCGGTTTTACAGTGAAAACTGCAGGAACTTCAAACCGGCACTAGGAAACAGGCTGAGAATGCAGAGAAAAAGTGTCTCCTGCAACCCGTTCCCTTGGTGCTAGATGAACGAACGTCTCTCCACTTGCTCAGTTCTGAGAGATAAGTGTGTGTGAAAGCCGTCCTTCACCTAGCTTGTTGGGAACACGAAGTTTCTTTTCAGTTGCAAACTCCATTCCATACATATATATGGGGAGGTACAAGCTCACACTCGGTTTTACAGTGAAAACTGCAGGAACTTCAAACCGGCACTAGGAAACAGACTGAGAAAGCAGAGAAAAAGTGTCTCCTGCAACCCGTTCCCTTGGTGCTAGATGAACGAACGTCTCTCCACTTGCTCAGTTCTGAGAGATAAGTGTGTGTGAAAGCCATCCTTCACCTAGCTTTTTGGGAACACAAAGTTTCTTTTCAGTTGCAAACTCCATTCCATACATATATATTTGGAAGTAGAAGATCCAACTCGGTTTTACAGTGAAAACTGCAGGAACTTCAAACCGGCACTAGGAAACAGACTGAGAAAGCAGAGAAAAAGTGTCTCCTGCAACCCGTTCCCTTGGTGCTAGATGAACGAACGTCTCTCCACTTGCTCAGATCTGAGAGATAAGTGTGTGTGAAAGCCGTCCTTCACCTAGCTTGTTGGGAACACAAAGTTTCTTTTCAGTTGCAAACTCCATTCCATACATATATATTTGGAGGTAGAAGCTCCAACTCGGTTTTACAGTGAAAACTGCAGGAACTTCAAACCGGCACTAGGAAACAGACTGAGAAAGCAGAGAAAAAGTGTCTCCTGCAACCCGTTCCCTTGGTGCTAGATGAACGAACGTCTCTCCACTTGCTCAGTTCTGAGAGATAAGTGTGTGTGAAAGCCGTCCTTCACCTAGCTTGTTGGGAACACAAAGTTTCTTTTCAGTTGCAAACTCCATTCCATACATATATATGGGGAGGTACTAGCTCCAACTCGGTTTTACAGTGAAAACTGCAGGAACTTCAAACCGGCACTAGGAAACAGACTGAGAAAGCAGAGAAAAAGTGTCTCCTGCAACCCGTTCCCTTGGTGCTAGATGAACGAACGTCTCTCCACTTGCTCAGTTCTGAGAGATAAGTGTGTGTGAAAGCCGTCCTTCACATAGCTTTTTGGGAACAGAAAGTTTATTTTCAGTTGCAAACTCCATTCCATACATATATATTTGGAGGTAGAAGATCCAACTCGGTTTTACAGTGAAAACTGCAGGAACTTCAAACTGGCACTAGGAAACAGACTGAGAAAGCAGAGAAAAAGTGTCTCCTGCAACCCATTCCCTTGGTGCTAGATGAACGAACGTCTCTCCACTTGCTCAGTTCTGAGAGATAAGTGTGTGTGAAAGCCGTCCTTCACCTAGCTTTTTGGGAACACAAAGTTTCTTTTCAGTTGCAAACTCCATTCCATACATATATATTTGGAGGTAGAAGCTCCAACTCGGTTTTACAGTGAAAACTGCAGGAACTTCAAACCGGCACTAGGAAACAGGCTGAGAATGCAGAGAAAAAGTGTCTCCTGCAACCCGTTCCCTTGGTGCTAGATGAACGAACGTCTCTCGACTTGCTCAGTTCTGAGAGATAAGTGTGTGTGAAAGCCGTCCTTCACCTAGCTTGTTGGGAACACAAAGTTTCTTTTCAGTTGCAAACTCCATTCCATACATATATATGGGGAGGTACGAGCTCACACTCGGTTTTACAGTGAAAACTGCAGGAACTTCAAACCGGCACTAGGAAACAGACTGAGAAAGCAGAGAAAAAGTGTCTCCTGCAACCCGTTCCCTTGGTGCTAGATGAACGAACGTCTCTCCACTTGCTCAGTTCTGAGAGATAAGTGTGTGTGAAAGCCATCCTTCACCTAGCTTTTTGGGAACACAAAGTTTCTTTTCAGTTGCAAACTCCATTCCATACATATATATTTGGAGGTACAAGCTCCAACTCGGTTTTACAGTGAAAACTGCAGGAACTTCAAACCGGCACTAGGAAACAGACTGAGAAAGCAGAGAAAAAGTGTCTCCTGCAACCCGTTCCCTTGGTGCTAGATGAACGAACGTCTCTCCACTTGCTCAGTTCTGAGAGATAAGTGTGTGTGAAAGCCGTCCTTCACCTAGCTTGTTGGGAACACAAAGTTTCTTTTCAGTTGCAAACTCCATTCCATACATATATATGGGGAGGTACTAGCTCCAACTCGGTTTTACAGTGAAAACTGCAGGAACTTCAAACCGGCACTAGGAAACAGACTGAGAAAGCAGAGAAAAAGTGTCTCCTGCAACCCGTTCCCTTGGTGCTAGATGAACGAACGTCTCTCCACTTGCTCAGTTCTGAGAGATAAGTGTGTGTGAAAGCCGTCCTTCACATAGCTTTTTGGGAACAGAAAGTTTATTTTCAGTTGCAAACTCCATTCCATACATATATATTTGGAGGTAGAAGATCCAACTCGGTTTTACAGTGAAAACTGCAGGAACTTCAAACTGGCACTAGGAAACAGACTGAGAAAGCAGAGAAAAAGTGTCTCCTGCAACCCATTCCCTTGGTGCTAGATGAACGAACGTCTCTCCACTTGCTCAGTTCTGAGAGATAAGTGTGTGTGAAAGCCGTCCTTCACCTAGCTTTTTGGGAACACAAAGTTTCTTTTCAGTTGCAAACTCCATTCCATACATATATATTTGGAGGTAGAAGCTCCAACTCGGTTTTACAGTGAAAACTGCAGGAACTTCAAACCGGCACTAGGAAACAGGCTGAGAATGCAGAGAAAAAGTGTCTCCTGCAACCCGTTCCCTTGGTGCTAGATGAACGAACGTCTCTCCACTTGCTCAGATCTGAGAGATAAGTGTGTGTGAAAGCCGTCCTTCACCTAGCTTGTTGGGAACACAAAGTTTCTTTTCAGTTGCAAACTCCATTCCATACATATATATTTGGAGGTAGAAGCTCCAACTCGGTTTTACAGTGAAAACTGCAGGAACTTCAAACCGGCACTAGGAAACAGACTGAGAAAGCAGAGAAAAAGTGTCTCCTGCAACCCGTTCCCTTGGTGCTAGATGAACGAACGTCTCTCCACTTGCTCAGTTCTGAGAGATAAGTGTGTGTGAAAGCCGTCCTTCACCTAGCTTGTTGGGAACACAAAGTTTCTTTTCAGTTGCAAACTCCATTCCATACATATATATGGGGAGGTACTAGCTCCAACTCGGTTTTACAGTGAAAACTGCAGGAACTTCAAACCGGCACTAGGAAACAGACTGAGAAAGCAGAGAAAAAGTGTCTCCTGCAACCCGTTCCCTTGGTGCTAGATGAACGAACGTCTCTCCACTTGCTCAGTTCTGAGAGATAAGTGTGTGTGAAAGCCGTCCTTCACATAGCTTTTTGGGAACAGAAAGTTTATTTTCAGTTGCAAACTCCATTCCATACATATATATTTGGAGGTAGAAGATCCAACTCGGTTTTACAGTGAAAACTGCAGGAACTTCAAACTGGCACTAGGAAACAGACTGAGAAAGCAGAGAAAAAGTGTCTCCTGCAACCCATTCCCTTGGTGCTAGATGAACGAACGTCTCTCCACTTGCTCAGTTCTGAGAGATAAGTGTGTGTGAAAGCCGTCCTTCACCTAGCTTTTTGGGAACACAAAGTTTCTTTTCAGTTGCAAACTCCATTCCATACATATATATTTGGAGGTAGAAGCTCCAACTCGGTTTTACAGTGAAAACTGCAGGAACTTCAAACCGGCACTAGGAAACAGGCTGAGAATGCAGAGAAAAAGTGTCTCCTGCAACCCGTTCCCTTGGTGCTAGATGAACGAACGTCTCTCGACTTGCTCAGTTCTGAGAGATAAGTGTGTGTGAAAGCCGTCCTTCACCTAGCTTGTTGGGAACACAAAGTTTCTTTTCAGTTGCAAACTCCATTCCATACATATATATGGGGAGGTACAAGCTCACACTCGGTTTTACAGTGAAAACTGCAGGAACTTCAAACCGGCACTAGGAAACAGACTGAGAAAGCAGAGAAAAAGTGTCTCCTGCAACCCGTTCCCTTGGTGCTAGATGAACGAACGTCTCTCCACTTGCTCAGTTCTGAGAGATAAGTGTGTGTGAAAGCCATCCTTCACCTAGCTTTTTGGGAACACAAAGTTTCTTTTCAGTTGCAAACTCCATTCCATACATATATATTTGGTAGTAGAAGATCCAACTCGGTTTTACAGTGAAAACTGCAGGAACTTCAAACCGGCACTAGGAAACAGACTGAGAAAGCAGAGAAAAAGTGTCTCCTGCAACCCGTTCCCTTGGTGCTAGATGAACGAACGTCTCTCCACTTGCTCAGTTCTGAGAGATAAGTGTGTGTGAAAGCCGTCCTTCACCTAGCTTGTTGGGAACACAAAGTTTCTTTTCAGTTGCAAACTCCATTCCATACATATATATGGGGAGGTACTAGCTCCAACTCGGTTTTACAGTGAAAACTGCAGGAACTTCAAACCGGCACTAGGAAACAGACTGAGAAAGCAGAGAAAAAGTGTCTCCTGCAACCCGTTCCCTTGGTGCTAGATGAACGAACGTCTCTCCACTTGCTCAGTTCTGAGAGATAAGTGTGTGTGAAAGCCGTCCTTCACCTAGCTTGTTGGGAACACAAAGTTTCTTTTCAGTTGCAAACTCCATTCCATACATATATATGGGGAGGTACTAGCTCCAACTCGGTTTTACAGTGAAAACTGCAGGAACTTCAAACCGGCACTAGGAAACAGACTGAGAAAGCAGAGAAAAAGTGTCTCCTGCAACCCGTTCCCTTGGTGCTAGATGAACGAACGTCTCTCCACTTGCTCAGTTCTGAGAGATAAGTGTGTGTGAAAGCCATCCTTCACCTAGCTTTTTGGGAACACAAAGTTTCTTTTCAGTTGCAAACTCCATTCCATACATATATATTTGGAAGTAGAAGATCCAACTCGGTTTTACAGTGAAAACTGCAGGAACTTCAAACCGGCACTAGGAAACAGACTGAGAAAGCAGAGAAAAAGTGTCTCCTGCAACCCGTTCCCTTGGTGCTAGATGAACGAACGTCTCTCCACTTGCTCAGATCTGAGAGATAAGTGTGTGTGAAAGCCGTCCTTCACCTAGCTTGTTGGGAACACAAAGTTTCT
This sequence comes from Camelus bactrianus, assembly GCF_048773025.1. Taxonomy (NCBI): domain Eukaryota; kingdom Metazoa; phylum Chordata; class Mammalia; order Artiodactyla; family Camelidae; genus Camelus; species Camelus bactrianus. The sequence continues at coordinate 52,742,473 of NC_133555.1, read as the reverse complement.
TTTCAGTTGCAAACTCCATTCCATACATATATATTTGGAGGTAGAAGCTCCAACTCGGTTTTACAGTGAAAACTGCAGGAACTTCAAACCGGCACTAGGAAACAGACTGAGAAAGCAGAGAAAAAGTGTCTCCTGCAACCCGTTCCCTTGGTGCTAGATGAACGAACGTCTCTCCACTTGCTCAGTTCTGAGAGAGAAGTGTGTGTGAAAGCCGTCCTTCACCTAGCTTGTTGGGAACACAAAGTTTCTTTTCAGTTGCAAACTCCATTCCATACATATATATGGGGAGGTACTAGCTCCAACTCTGTTTTACAGTGAAAACTGCAGGAACTTCAAACCGGCACTAGGAAACAGACTGAGAAAGCAGAGAAAAAGTGTCTCCTGCAACCCGTTCCCTTGGTGCTAGATGAACGAACGTCTCTCCACTTGCTCAGTTCTGAGAGATAAGTGTGTGTGAAAGCCGTCCTTCACATAGCTTTTTGGGAACAGAAAGTTTATTTTCAGTTGCAAACTCCATTCCATACATATATATTTGGAGGTAGAAGATCCAACTCGGTTTTACAGTGAAAACTGCAGGAACTTCAAACTGGCACTAGGAAACAGACTGAGAAAGCAGAGAAAAAGTGTCTCCTGCAACCCATTCCCTTGGTGCTAGATGAACGAACGTCTCTCCACTTGCTCAGTTCTGAGAGATAAGTGTGTGTGAAAGCCGTCCTTCACCTAGCTTTTTGGGAACACAAAGTTTCTTTTCAGTTGCAAACTCCATTCCATACATATATATTTGGAGGTAGAAGCTCCAACTCGGTTTTACAGTGAAAACTGCAGGAACTTCAAACCGGCACTAGGAAACAGGCTGAGAATGCAGAGAAAAAGTGTCTCCTGCAACCCGTTCCCTTGGTGCTAGATGAACGAACGTCTCTCGACTTGCTCAGTTCTGAGAGATAAGTGTGTGTGAAAGCCGTCCTTCACCTAGCTTGTTGGGAACACAAAGTTTCTTTTCAGTTGCAAACTCCATTCCATACATATATATGGGGAGGTACAAGCTCACACTCGGTTTTACAGTGAAAACTGCAGGAACTTCAAACCGGCACTAGGAAACAGACTGAGAAAGCAGAGAAAAAGTGTCTCCTGCAACCCGTTCCCTTGGTGCTAGATGAACGAACGTCTCTCCACTTGCTCAGTTCTGAGAGATAAGTGTGTGTGAAAGCCATCCTTCACCTATCTTTTTGGGAACACAAAGTTTCTTTTCAGTTGCAAACTCCATTCCATACATATATATTTGGTAGTAGAAGATCCAACTCGGTTTTACAGTGAAAACTGCAGGAACTTCAAACCGGCACTAGGAAACAGACTGAGAAAGCAGAGAAAAAGTGTCTCCTGCAACCCGTTCCCTTGGTGCTAGATGAACGAACGTCTCTCCACTTGCTCAGTTCTGAGAGATAAGTGTGTGTGAAAGCCGTCCTTCACCTAGCTTGTTGGGAACACAAAGTTTCTTTTCAGTTGCAAACTCCATTCCATACATATATATGGGGAGGTACTAGCTCCAACTCGGTTTTACAGTGAAAACTGCAGGAACTTCAAACCGGCACTAGGAAACAGACTGAGAAAGCAGAGAAAAAGTGTCTCCTGCAACCCGTTCCCTTGGTGCTAGATGAACGAACGTCTCTCCACTTGCTCAGTTCTGAGAGATAAGTGTGTGTGAAAGCCGTCCTTCACCTAGCTTGTTGGGAACACAAAGTTTCTTTTCAGTTGCAAACTCCATTCCATACATATATATGGGGAGGTACTAGCTCCAACTCGGTTTTACAGTGAAAACTGCAGGAACTTCAAACCGGCACTAGGAAACAGACTGAGAAAGCAGAGAAAAAGTGTCTCCTGCAACCCGTTCCCTTGGTGCTAGATGAACGAACGTCTCTCCACTTGCTCAGTTCTGAGAGATAAGTTTGTGTAAAAGCCGTCCTTCACCTAGCTTGTTGGGAACACAAAGTTTCTTTTCAGTTGCAAACTCCATTCCATACATATATATGGGGAGGTACTAGCTCCAACTCGGTTTTACAGTGAAAACTGCAGGAACTTCAAACCGGCACTAGGAAACAGACTGAGAAAGCAGAGAAAAAGTGTCTCCTGCAACCCGTTCCCTTGGTGCTAGATGAACGAACGTCTCTCCACTTGCTCAGATCTGAGAGATATGTGTGTGTGAAAGCCGTCCTTCACCTAGCTTTTTGGGAACACAAAGTTTCTTTTCAGTTGCAAACTCCATTCCATACATATATATTTGGAGGTAGAAGCTCCAACTCGGTTTTACAGTGAAAACTGCAGGAACTTCAAACCGGCACTAGGAAACAGACTGAGAAAGCAGAGAAAAAGTGTCTCCTGCAACCCGTTCCCTTGGTGCTAGATGAACGAACGTCTCTCGACTTGCTCAGTTCTGAGAGATAAGTGTGTGTGAAAGCCGTCCTTCACCTAGCTTGTTGGGAACACAAAGTTTCTTTTCAGTTGCAAACTCCATTCCATACATATATATGGGGAGGTACAAGCTCACACTCGGTTTTACAGTGAAAACTGCAGGAACTTCAAACCGGCACTAGGAAACAGACTGAGAAAGCAGAGAAAAAGTGTCTCCTGCAACCCGTTCCCTTGGTGCTAGATGAACGAACGTCTCTCCACTTGCTCAGTTCTGAGAGATAAGTGTGTGTGAAAGCCATCCTTCACCTATCTTTTTGGGAACACAAAGTTTCTTTTCAGTTGCAAACTCCATTCCATACATATATATTTGGTAGTAGAAGATCCAACTCGGTTTTACAGTGAAAACTGCAGGAACTTCAAACCGGCACTAGGAAACAGACTGAGAAAGCAGAGAAAAAGTGTCTCCTGCAACCCGTTCCCTTGGTGCTAGATGAACGAACGTCTCTCCACTTGCTCAGTTCTGAGAGATAAGTGTGTGTGAAAGCCGTCCTTCACCTAGCTTGTTGGGAACACAAAGTTTCTTTTCAGTTGCAAACTCCATTCCATACATATATATGGGGAGGTACTAGCTCCAACTCGGTTTTACAGTGAAAACTGCAGGAACTTCAAACCGGCACTAGGAAACAGACTGAGAAAGCAGAGAAAAAGTGTCTCCTGCAACCCGTTCCCTTGGTGCTAGATGAACGAACGTCTCTCCACTTGCTCAGTTCTGAGAGATAAGTGTGTGTGAAAGCCGTCCTTCACCTAGCTTGTTGGGAACACAAAGTTTCTTTTCAGTTGCAAACTCCATTCCATACATATATATGGGGAGGTACTAGCTCCAACTCGGTTTTACAGTGAAAACTGCAGGAACTTCAAACCGGCACTAGGAAACAGACTGAGAAAGCAGAGAAAAAGTGTCTCCTGCAACCCGTTCCCTTGGTGCTAGATGAACGAACGTCTCTCCACTTGCTCAGATCTGAGAGATATGTGTGTGTGAAAGCCGTCCTTCACCTAGCTTTTTGGGAACACAAAGTTTCTTTTCAGTTGCAAACTCCATTCCATACATATATATTTGGAGGTAGAAGCTCCAACTCGGTTTTACAGTGAAAACTGCAGGAACTTCAAACCGGCACTAGGAAACAGACTGAGAAAGCAGAGAAAAAGTGTCTCCTGCAACCCGTTCCCTTGGTGCTAGATGAACGAACATCTCTCCACTTGCTCAGTTCTGAGACATAAGTGTGTGTGAAAGCCGTCCTTCACCTAGCTTGTTGGGAACACAAAGTTTCTTTTCAGTTGCAAACTCCATTCCATACATATATATGGGGAGGTACTAGCTCCAACTCGGTTTTACAGTGAAAACTGCAGGAACTTCATACCGGCACTAGGAAACAGACTGAGAAAGCAGAGAAAAAGTGTCTCCCGCAACCCGTTCCCTTGGTGCTAGATGAACGAACGTCTCTCCACTTGCTCAGTTCTGAGAGATAAGTGTGTGTGAAAGCCGTCCTTCACATAGATTTTTGGGAACACAAAGTTTCTTTTCAGTTGCAAACTCCATTCCATACATATATATTTGGAGGTAGAAGATCCAACTCGGTTTTACAGTGAAAACTGCAGGAACTTCAAACTGGCACTAGGAAACAGACTGAGAAAGCAGAGAAAAAGTGTCTCCTGCAACCCGTTCCCTTGGTGCTAGATGAACGAACGTCTCTCCACTTGCTCAGTTCTGAGAGATAAGTGTGTGTGAAAGCCGTCCTTCACCTAGCTTTTTGGGAACACAAAGTTTCTTTTCAGTTGCAAACTCCATTCCATACATATATATTTGGAGGTAGAAGCTCCAACTCGGTTTTACAGTGAAAACTGCAGGAACTTCAAACCGGCACTAGGAAACAGACTGAGAATGCAGAGAAAAAGTGTCTCCTGCAACCCGTTCCCTTGGTGCTAGATGAACGAACGTCTCTCCACTTGCTCAGTTCTGAGAGATAAGTGTGTGTGAAAGCCGACCTTCACCTAGCTTGTTGGGAACACAAAGTTTCTTTTCAGTTGCAAACTCCATTCCATACATATATATGGGGAGGTACTAGCTCCAACTCGGTTTTACAGTGAAAACTGCAGGAACTTCAAACCGGCACTAGGAAACAGACTGAGAAAGCAGAGAAAAAGTGTCTCCTGCAACCCGTTCCTTTGGTGCTAGATGAACGAACGTCTCTCCACTTGCTCAGTTCTGAGAGATAAGTGTGTGTGAAAGCCGTCCTTCACCTAGCTTGTTGGGAACACAAAGTTTCTTTTCAGTTGCAAATTCCATTCCATACATATATATGGGGAGGTACTAACTCCAAATCGGTTTTACAGTGAAAACTGCAGGAATTTCAAACCGGCACTAGGAAACAGACTGAGAAAGCAGAGAAAAAGTGTCTCCTGCAACCCGTTCCCTTGGTGCTAGATGAACGAACATCTCTCCACTTGCTCAGTTCTGAGACATAAGTGTGTGTGAAAGCCGTCCTTCACCTAGCTTGTTGGGAACACAAAGTTTCTTTTCAGTTGCAAACTCCATTCCATACATATATATGGGGAGGTACTAGCTCCAACTCGGTTTTACAGTGAAAACTGCAGGAACTTCATACCGGCACTAGGAAACAGACTGAGAAAGCAGAGAAAAAGTGTCTCCCGCAACCCGTTCCCTTGGTGCTAGATGAACGAACGTCTCTCCACTTGCTCAGTTCTGAGAGATAAGTGTGTGTGAAAGCCGTCCTTCACATAGATTTTTGGGAACACAAAGTTTCTTTTCAGTTGCAAACTCCATTCCATACATATATATTTGGAGGTAGAAGATCCAACTCGGTTTTACAGTGAAAACTGCAGGAACTTCAAACTGGCACTAGGAAACAGACTGAGAAAGCAGAGAAAAAGTGTCTCCTGCAACCCGTTCCCTTGGTGCTAGATGAACGAACGTCTCTCCACTTGCTCAGTTCTGAGAGATAAGTGTGTGTGAAAGCCGTCCTTCACCTAGCTTTTTGGGAACACAAAGTTTCTTTTCAGTTGCAAACTCCATTCCATACATATATATTTGGAGGTAGAAGCTCCAACTCGGTTTTACAGTGAAAACTGCAGGAACTTCAAACCGGCACTAGGAAACAGACTGAGAATGCAGAGAAAAAGTGTCTCCTGCAACCCGTTCCCTTGGTGCTAGATGAACGAACGTCTCTCCACTTGCTCAGTTCTGAGAGATAAGTGTGTGTGAAAGCCGACCTTCACCTATCTTGTTGGGAACACAAAGTTTCTTTTCAGTTGCAAACTCCATTCCATACATATATATGGGGAGGTACTAGCTCCAACTCGGTTTTACAGTGAAAACTGCAGGAACTTCAAACCGGCACTAGGAAACAGACTGAGAAAGCAGAGAAAAAGTGTCTCCTGCAACCCGTTCCTTTGGTGCTAGATGAACGAACGTCTCTCCACTTGCTCAGTTCTGAGAGATAAGTGTGTGTGAAAGCCGTCCTTCACCTAGCTTGTTGGGAACACAAAGTTTCTTTTCAGTTGCAAATTCCATTCCATACATATATATGGGGAGGTACTAACTCCAAATCGGTTTTACAGTGAAAACTGCAGGAATTTCAAACCGGCACTAGGAAACAGACTGAGAAAGCAGAGAAAAAGTGTCTCCTGCAACCCGTTCCCTTGGTGCTAGATGAACGAACGTCTCTCCACTTGCTCAGTTCTGAGACATAAGTGTGTGTGAAAGCCGTCCTTCACATAGCTTTTTGGGAACACAAAGATTCTTTTCAGTTGCAAACTCCATTCCATACATATATATTTGGAGGAAGAAGCTCCAACTCGGTTTTACAGTGAAAACTGCAGGAACTTCAAACCGGCACTAGGAAACAGACTGAGAAAGCAGAGAAAAAGTGTCTCCTGCAACCCGTTCCCTTGGTGCTAGATGAACGAACGTCTCTCGACTTGCTCAGTTCTGAGAGATAAGTGTGTGTGAAAGCCGTCCTTCACCTAGCTTGTTGGGAACACAAAGTTTCTTTTCAGTTGCAAACTCCATTCCATACATATATATGGGGAGGTACTAGCTCCAACTCGGTTTTACAGTGAAAACTGCAGGAACTTCAAACCGGCACTAGGAAACAGACTGAGAAAGCAGAGAAAAAGTGTCTCCTGCAACCCGTTCCCTTGGTGCTAGATGAACGAACGTCTCTCCACTTGCTCAGTTCTGAGAGATAAGTGTGTGTGAAAGCCGTCCTTCACCTAGCTTTTTGGGAACACAAAGTTTCTTTTCAGTTGCAAACTCCATTCCATACATATATATTTGGAGGTAGAAGCTCCAACTCGGTTTGACAGTGAAAACTGCAGGAACTTCAAACCGGCACTAGGAAACAGACTGAGAAAGCAGAGAAAAAGTGTCTCCCGCAACCCGTTCCCTTGGTGCTAGATGAACGAACGTCTCTCCACTTGCTCAGATCTGAGAGATAAGTGTGTGTGAAAGCCGTCCTTCACCTAGCTTGTTGGGAACACAAAGTTTCTTTTAAGTTGCAAACTCCATTCCATACATATATATTTGGAGGTAGAAGCTCCAACACGGTTTTACAGTGAAAACTGCAGGAACTTCAAACCGGCACTAGGAAACAGACTGAGAAAGCAGAGAAAAAGTGTCTCCTGCAACCCGTTCCCTTGGTGCTAGATGAACGAACGTCTCTCCACTTGCTCAGTTCTGAGAGATAAGTGTGTGTGAAAGCCGTCCTTCACCTAGCTTGTTGGGAACACAAAGTTTCTTTTCAGTTGCAAACTCCATTCCATACATATATATGGGGAGGTACTAGCTCCAACTCGGTTTTACAGTGAAAACTGCAGGAACTTCAAACCGGCACTAGGAAACAGACTGAGAAAGCAGAGAAAAAGTGTCTCCTGCAACCCGTTCCCTTGGTGCTAGATGAACGAACGTCTCTCCACTTGCTCAGTTCTGAGAGATAAGTGTGTGTGAAAGCCGTCCTTCACCTAGCTTTTTGGGAACACAAAGTTTCTTTTCAGTTGCAAACTCCATTCCATACATATATATTTGGAGGTAGAAGCTCCAACTCGGTTTTACAGTGAAAACTGCAGGAACTTCAAACCGGCACTAGGAAACAGACTGAGAATGCAGAGAAAAAGTGTCTCCTGCAACCCGTTCCCTTGGTGCTAGATGAACGAACGTCTCTCCACTTGCTCAGTTCTGAGAGATAAGTGTGTGTGAAAGCCGACCTTCACCTATCTTGTTGGGAACACAAAGTTTCTTTTCAGTTGCAAACTCCATTCCATACATATATATGGGGAGGTACTAGCTCCAACTCGGTTTTACAGTGAAAACTGCAGGAACTTCAAACCGGCACTAGGAAACAGACTGAGAAAGCAGAGAAAAAGTGTCTCCTGCAACCCGTTCCTTTGGTGCTAGATGAACGAACGTCTCTCCACTTGCTCAGTTCTGAGAGATAAGTGTGTGTGAAAGCCGTCCTTCACCTAGCTTGTTGGGAACACAAAGTTTCTTTTCAGTTGCAAATTCCATTCCATACATATATATGGGGAGGTACTAACTCCAAATCGGTTTTACAGTGAAAACTGCAGGAATTTCAAACCGGCACTAGGAAACAGACTGAGAAAGCAGAGAAAAAGTGTCTCCTGCAACCCGTTCCCTTGGTGCTAGATGAACGAACGTCTCTCCACTTGCTCAGTTCTGAGACATAAGTGTGTGTGAAAGCCGTCCTTCACATAGCTTTTTGGGAACACAAAGATTCTTTTCAGTTGCAAACTCCATTCCATACATATATATTTGGAGGAAGAAGCTCCAACTCGGTTTTACAGTGAAAACTGCAGGAACTTCAAACCGGCACTAGGAAACAGACTGAGAAAGCAGAGAAAAAGTGTCTCCTGCAACCCGTTCCCTTGGTGCTAGATGAACGAACGTCTCTCGACTTGCTCAGTTCTGAGAGATAAGTGTGTGTGAAAGCCGTCCTTCACCTAGCTTGTTGGGAACACAAAGTTTCTTTTCAGTTGCAAACTCCATTCCATACATATATATGGGGAGGTACTAGCTCCAACTCGGTTTTACAGTGAAAACTGCAGGAACTTCAAACCGGCACTAGGAAACAGACTGAGAAAGCAGAGAAAAAGTGTCTCCTGCAACCCGTTCCCTTGGTGCTAGATGAACGAACGTCTCTCCACTTGCTCAGTTCTGAGAGATAAGTGTGTGTGAAAGCCGTCCTTCACCTAGCTTTTTGGGAACACAAAGTTTCTTTTCAGTTGCAAACTCCATTCCATACATATATATTTGGAGGTAGAAGCTCCAACTCGGTTTGACAGTGAAAACTGCAGGAACTTCAAACCGGCACTAGGAAACAGACTGAGAAAGCAGAGAAAAAGTGTCTCCCGCAACCCGTTCCCTTGGTGCTAGATGAACGAACGTCTCTCCACTTGCTCAGATCTGAGAGATAAGTGTGTGTGAAAGCCGTCCTTCACCTAGCTTGTTGGGAACACAAAGTTTCTTTTAAGTTGCAAACTCCATTCCATACATATATATTTGGAGGTAGAAGCTCCAACACGGTTTTACAGTGAAAACTGCAGGAACTTCAAACCGGCACTAGGAAACAGACTGAGAAAGCAGAGAAAAAGTGTCTCCTGCAACCCGTTCCCTTGGTGCTAGATGAACGAACGTCTCTCCACTTGCTCAGTTCTGAGAGATAAGTGTGTGTGAAAGCCGTCCTTCAACTAGCTTGTTGGGAACACAAAGTTTCTTTTCAGTTGCAAACTCCATTCCATACATATATATGGGGAGGTACTAGCTCCAACTCGGTTTTACAGTGAAAACTGCAGGAACTTCCAACCGGCACTAGGAAACAGACTGAGAAAGCAGAGAAAAAGTGTCTCCTGCAACCCGTTCCCTTGGTGCTAGATGAACGAACGTCTCTCCACTTGCTCAGTTCTGAGAGATAAGTGTGTGTGAAAGCCGTCCTTCACCTAGCTTGTTGGGAACACAAAGTTTCTTTTCAGTTGCAAACTCCATTCCATACATATATATGGGGAGGTACTAGCTCCAACTCGGTTTTAAAGTGAAAACTGCAGGAACTTCAAACCGGCACTAGGAAACAGACTGAGAAAGCAGAGAAAAAGTGTCTCCTGCAACCCGTTCCCTTGGTGCTAGATGAACGAACGTCTCTCGACTTGCTCAGTTCTGAGAGATAAGTGTGTGTGAAAGCCGTCCTTCACCTAGCTTGTTGGGAACACAAAGTTTCTTTTCAGTTGCAAACTCCATTCCATACATATATATGGGGAGGTACTAGCTCCAACTCGGTTTTACAGTGAAAACTGCAGGAACTTCAAACCGGCACTAGGAAACAGACTGAGAAAGCAGAGAAAAAGTGTCTCCTGCAACCCGTTCCCTTGGTGCTAGATGAACGAACGTCTCTCCACTTGCTCAGTTCTGAGAGATATGTGTGTGTGAAAGCCGTCCTTCACTTAGCTTTTTGGGAACACAAAGTTTCTTTTCAGTTGCAAACTCCATTCCATACATATATATTTGGAGGTAGAAGCTCCAACTCGGTTATACAGTGAAAACTGCAGGAACTTCAAACTGGCACTAGGAAACAGACTGAGAAAGCAGAGAAAAAGTGTCTCCTGCAACCCGTTCCCTTGGTGCTAGATGAACGAACGTCTCTCCACTTGCTCAGTTCTGAGAGCTAAGTGTGTGTGAAAGCCGTCCTTCACCTAGCTTTTTGGGAACACAAAGTTTCTTTTCAGTTGCAAACTCCATTCCATACATATATATTTGGAGGTAGAAGCTCCAACTCGGTTTTACAGTGAAAACTGCAGGAACTTCAAACCGGCACTAGGAAACAGACTGAGAATGCAGAGAAAAAGTGTCTCCTGCAACCCGTTCCCTTGGTGCTAGATGAACGAACGTCTCTCCACTTGCTCAGTTCTGAGAGATAAGTGTGTGTGAAAGCCGTCCTTCACCTAGCTTGTTGGGAACACAAAGTTTCTTTTCAGTTGCAAACTCCATTCCATACATATATATGGGGAGGTACTAGCTCCAAATCGGTTTTACAGTGAAAACTGCAGGAACTTCAAACCGGCACTAGGAAACAGACTGAGAAAGCAGAGAAAAAGTGTCTCCTGCAACCCGTTCCCTTGGTGCTAGATGAACGAACGTCTCTCCACTTGCTCAGTTCTGAGACATAAGTGTGTGTGAAAGCCGTCCTTCACATAGCTTTTTGGGAACACAAAGATTCTTTTCAGTTGCAAACTCCATTCCATACATATATATTTGGAGGAAGAAGCTCCAACTCGGTTTTACAGTGAAAACTGCAGGAACTTCAAACCGGCACTAGGAAACAAACTGAGAAAGCAGAGAAAAAGTGTCTCCTGCAACCCGTTCCCTTGGTGCTAGATGAACGAACGTCTCTCGACTTGCTCAGTTCTGAGAGATAAGTGTGTGTGAAAGCCGTCCTTCACCTAGCTTGTTGGGAACACAAAGTTTCTTTTCAGTTGCAAACTCCATTCCATACATATATATGGGGAGGTACTAGCTCCAACTCGGTTTTACAGTGAAAACTGCAGGAACTTCAAACCGGCACTAGGAAACAGACTGAGAAAGCAGAGAAAAAGTGTCTCCTGCAACCCGTTCCCTTGGTGCTAGATGAACGAACGTCTCTCCACTTGCTCAGTTCTGAGAGATAAGTGTGTGTGAAAGCCGTCCTTCACCTAGCTTTTTGGGAACACAAAGTTTCTTTTCAGTTGCAAACTCCATTCCATACATATATATTTGGAGGTAGAAGCTCCAACTCGGTTTGACAGTGAAAACTGCAGGAACTTCAAACCGGCACTAGGAAACAGACTGAGAAAGCAGAGAAAAAGTGTCTCCTGCAACCCGTTCCCTTGGTGCTAGATGAACGAACGTCTCTCCACTTGCTCAGTTCTGAGAGATAAGTGTGTGTGAAAGCCGTCCTTCACCTAGCTTGTTGGGAACACAAAGTTTCTTTTCAGTTGCAAACTCCATTCCATACATATATATGGGGAGGTACTAGCTCCAACTCGGTTTTAAAGTGAAAACTGCAGGAACTTCAAACCGGCACTAGGAAACAGACTGAGAAAGCAGAGAAAAAGTGTCTCCTGCAACCCGTTCCCTTGGTGCTAGATGAACGAACGTCTCTCGACTTGCTCAGTTCTGAGAGATAAGTGTGTGTGAAAGCCGTCCTTCACCTAGCTTGTTGGGAACACAAAGTTTCTTTTCAGTTGCAAACTCCATTCCATACATATATATGGGGAGGTACTAGCTCCAACTCGGTTTTACAGTGAAAACTGCAGGAACTTCAAACCGGCACTAGGAAACAGACTGAGAAAGCAGAGAAAAAGTGTCTCCTGCAACCCGTTCCCTTGGTGCTAAATGAACGAACGTCTCTCCACTTGCTCAGTTCTGAGAGATATGTGTGTGTGAAAGCCGTCCTTCACTTAGCTTTTTGGGAACACAAAGTTTCTTTTCAGTTGCAAACTCCATTCCATACATATATATTTGGAGGTAGAAGCTCCAACTCGGTTATACAGTGAAAACTGCAGGAACTTCAAACTGGCACTAGGAAACAGACTGAGAAAGCAGAGAAAATGTGTCTCCTGCAACCCGTTCCCTTGGTGCTAGATGAACGAACGTCTCTCCACTTGCTCAGTTCTGAGAGCTAAGTGTGTGTGAAAGCCGTCCTTCACCTAGCTTTTTGGGAACACAAAGTTTCTTTTCAGTTGCAAACTCCATTCCATACATATATATTTGGAGGTAGAAGCTCCAACTCGGTTTTACAGTGAAAACTGCAGGAACTTCAAACCGGCACTAGGAAACAGACTGAGAATGCAGAGAAAAAGTGTCTCCTGCAACCCGTTCCCTTGGTGCTAGATGAACGAACGTCTCTCCACTTGCTCAGTTCTGAGAGATAAGTGTGTGTGAAAGCCGTCCTTCACCTAGCTTGTTGGGAACACAAAGTTTCTTTTCAGTTGCAAACTCCATTCCATACATATATATGGGGAGGTACTAGCTCCAACTCGGTTTTACAGTGAAAACTGCAGGAACTTCAAACCGGCACTAGGAAACAGACTGAGAAAGCAGAGAAAAAGTGTCTCCTGCAACCCGTTCCTTTGGTGCTAGATGAACGAACGTCTCTCCACTTGCTCAGTTCTGAGAGATAAGTGTGTGTGAAAGCCGTCCTTCACCTAGCTTGTTGGGAACACAAAGTTTCTTTTCAGTTGCAAATTCCATTCCATACATATATATGGGGAGGTACTAACTCCAAATCGGTTTTACAGTGAAAACTGCAGGAACTTCAAACCGGCACTAGGAAACAGACTGAGAAAGCAGAGAAAAAGTGTCTCCTGCAACCCGTTCCCTTGGTGCTAGATGAACGAACGTCTCTCCACTTGCTCAGTTCTGAGACATAAGTGTGTGTGAAAGCCGTCCTTCACTTAGCTTTTTGGGAACACAAAGATTCTTTTCAGTTGCAAACTCCATTCCATACATATATATTTGGAGGAAGAAGCTCCAACTCGGTTTTACAGTGAAAACTGCAGGAACTTCAAACCGGCACTAGGAAACAGACTGAGAAAGCAGAGAAAAAGTGTCTCCTGCAACCCGTTCCCTTGGTGCTAGATGAACGAACGTCTCTCGACTTGCTCAGTTCTGAGAGATAAGTGTGTGTGAAAGCCGTCCTTCACCTAGCTTGTTGGGAACACAAAGTTTCTTTTCAGTTGCAAACTCCATTCCATACATATATATGGGGAGGTACTAGCTCCAACTCGGTTTTACAGTGAAAACTGCAGGAACTTCAAACCGGCACTAGGAAACAGACTGAGAAAGCAGAGAAAAAGTGTCTCCTGCAACCCGTTCCCTTGGTGCTAGATGAACGAACGTCTCTCCACTTGCTCAGTTCTGAGAGATAAGTGTGTGTGAAAGCCGTCCTTCACCTAGCTTTTTGGGAACACAAAGTTTCTTTTCAGTTGCAAACTCCATTCCATACATATATATTTGGAGGTAGAAGCTCCAACTCGGTTTGACAGTGAAAACTGCAGGAACTTCAAACCGGCACTAGGAAACAGACTGAGAAAGCAGAGAAAAACTGTCTCCTGCAACCCGTTCCCTTGGTGCTAGATGAACGAACGTCTCTCCACTTGCTCAGTTCTGAGAGATAAGTGTGTGTGAAAGCCGTCCTTCACCTAGCTTGTTGGGAACACAAAGTTTCTTTTCAGTTGCAAACTCCATTCCATACATATATATGGGGAGGTACTAGCTCCAACTCGTTTTTACAGTGAAAACTGCAGGAACTTCAAACCGGCACTAGGAAACAGACTGAGAAAGCAGAGAAAAAGTGTCTCCTGCAACCCGTTCCCTTGGTGCTAGATGAACGAACGTCTCTCCACTTGCTCAGTTCTGAGAGATAAGTGTGTGTGAAAGCCGTCCTTCACCTAGCTTGTTGGGAACACAAAGTTTCTTTTCAGTTGCAAACTCCATTCCATACATATATATGGGGAGGTACTAGCTCCAACTCGGTTTTACAGTGAAAACTGCAGGAACTTCAAACCGGCACTAGGAAACAGACTGAGAAAGCAGAGAAAAAGTGTCTCCTGCAACCCGTTCCCTTGGTGCTAGATGAACGAACGTCTCTCCACTTGCTCAGTTCTGAGAGATAAGTGTGTGTGAAAGCCGTCCTTCACCTAGCTTGTTGGGAACACAAAGTTTCTTTTCAGTTGCAAACTCCATTCCATACATATATATGGGGAGGTACTAGCTCCAACTCGGTTTTAAAGTGAAAACTGCAGGAACTTCAAACCGGCACTAGGAAACAGACTGAGAAAGCAGAGAAAAAGTGTCTCCTGCAACCCGTTCCCTTGGTGCTAGATGAACGAACGTCTCTCGACTTGCTCAGTTCTGAGAGATAAGTGTGTGTGAAAGCCGTCCTTCACCTAGCTTGTTGGGAACACAAAGTTTCTTTTCAGTTGCAAACTCCATTCCATACATATATATGGGGAGGTACTAGCTCCAACTCGGTTTTACAGTGAAAACTGCAGGAACTTCAAACCGGCACTAGGAAACAGACTGAGAAAGCAGAGAAAAAGTGTCTCCTGCAACCCGTTCCCTTGGTGCTAGATGAACGAACGTCTCTCCACTTGCTCAGTTCTGAGAGATATGTGTGTGTGAAAGCCGTCCTTCACTTAGCTTTTTGGGAACACAAAGTTTCTTTTCAGTTGCAAACTCCATTCCATACATATATATTTGGAGGTAGAAGCTCCAACTCGGTTATACAGTGAAAACTGCAGGAACTTCAAACTGGCACTAGGAAACAGAATGAGAAAGCAGAGAAAAAGTGTCTCCTGCAACCCGTTCCCTTGGTGCTAGATGAACGAACGTCTCTCCACTTGCTCAGTTCTGAGAGCTAAGTGTGTGTGAAAGCCGTCCTTCACCTAGCTTTTTGGGAACACAAAGTTTCTTTTCAGTTGCAAACTCCATTCCATACATATATATTTGGAGGTAGAAGCTCCAACTCGGTTTTACAGTGAAAACTGCAGGAACTTCAAACCGGCACTAGGAAACAGACTGAGAAAGCAGAGAAAAAGTGTCTCCTGCAACCCGTTCCCTTGGTGCTAGATGAACGAACGTCTCTCCACTTGCTAAGTTCTGAGAGATAAGTGTGTGTGAAAGCCGTCCTTCACCTAGCTTGTTGGGAACACAAAGTTTCTTTTCAGTTGCAAATTCCATTCCATACATATATATGGGGAGGTACTAACTCCAACTCGGTTTTACAGTGAAAACTGCAGGAACTTCAAACCGGCACTAGGAAACAGACTGAGAAAGCAGAGAAAAAGTGTCTCCTGCAACCCGTTCCCTTGGTGCTAGATGAACGAAAGTCTCTCCACTTGCTCAGTTCTGAGACATAAGTGTGTGTGAAAGCCGTCCTTCACATAGCTTTTTGGGAACACAAAGATTCTTTTCAGTTGCAAACTCCATTCTATACATATATATTTGGAGGAAGAAGCTCCAACTCGTTTTTACAGTGAAAACTGCAGGAACTTCAAACCGGCACTAGGAAACAGACTGAGAAAGCAGAGAAATAGTGTCTCCTGCAACCCGTTCCCTTGGTGCTAGATGAACGAACGTCTCTCGACTTGCTCAGTTCTGAGAGATAAGTGTGTGTGAAAGCCGTCCTTCACCTAGCTTGTTGGGAACACAAAGTTTCTTTTCAGTTGCAAACTCCATTCCATACATATATATGGGGAGGTAAAAACTCCAACTCGGTTTTACAGTGAAAACTGCAGGAACTTCAAACCGGCACTAGGAAACAGACTGAGAAAGCAGAGAAAAAGTGTCTCCTGCAACCCGTTCCCTTGGTGCTAGATGAACGAACGTCTCTCCACTTGCTCAGTTCTGAGAGATATGTGTGTGTGAAAGCCGTCCTTCACCTAGCTTTTTGGGAACACAAAGTTTCTTTTCAGTTGCAAACTCCATTCCATACATATATATTTGGAGGTAGAAGCTCCAACTCGGTTTTACAGTGAAAACTGCAGGAACTTCAAACCGGCACTAGGAAACAGACTGAGAAAGCAGAGAAAAAGTGTCTCCTGCAACCCGTTCCCTTGGTGCTAGATGAACGAACATCTCTCCACTTGCTCAGTTCTGAGAGATAAGTGTGTGTGAAAGCCGTCCTTCACCTAGTTTGTTGGGAACACAAAGTTTCTTTTCAGTTGCAAACTCCATTCCATACATATATATGGGGAGGTACTAGCTCCAACTCGGTTTTACAGTGAAAACTGCAGGAACTTCATACCGGCACTAGGAAACAGACTGAGAAAGCAGAGAAAAAGTGTCTCCCGCAACCCGTTCCCTTGGTGCTAGATGAACGAACGTCTCTCCACTTGCTCAGTTCTGAGAGATAAGTGTGTGTGAAAGCCGTCCTTCACATAGATTTTTTGGAACACAAAGTTTCTTTTCAGTTGCAAACTCCATTCCATACATATATATTTGGAGGTAGAAGATCCAACTCGGTTTTACAGTGAAAACTGCAGGAACTTCAAACTGGCACTAGGAAACAGACTGAGAAAGCAGAGAAAAAGTGTCTCCTGCAACCCGTTCCCTTGGTGCTAGATGAACGAACGTCTCTCCACTTGCTCAGTTCTGAGAGATAAGTGTGTGTGAAAGCCGTCCTTCACCTAGCTTGTTGGGAACACAAAGTTTCTTTTCAGTTGCAAACTCCATTCCATACATATATATGGGGAGGTACTAGCTCCAACTCGGTTTTACAGTGAAAACTGCAGGACCTTCAAACCGGCACTAGGAAACAGACTGAGAAAGCAGAGAAAAAGTGTCTCCTGCAACCCGTTCCCTTGGTGCTAGATGAACGAACGTCTCTCCACTTGCTCAGTTCTGAGAGATATGTGTGTGTGAAAGCCGTCCTTCACCTAGCTTTTTGGGAACACAAAGTTTCTTTTCAGTTGCAAACTCCATTCCATACATATATATTTGGAGGTAGAAGCTCCAACTCGGTTTTACAGTGAAAACTGCAGGAACTTCAAACCGGCACTAGGAAACAGACTGAGAAAGCAGAGAAAAAGTGTCTCCTGCAACCCGTTCCCTTGGTGCTAGATGAACGAACATCTCTCCACTTGCTCAGTTCTGAGAGATAAGTGTGTGTGAAAGCCGTCCTTCACCTAGTTTGTTGGGAACACAAAGTTTCTTTTCAGTTGCAAACTCCATTCCATACATATATATGGGGAGGTACTAGCTCCAACTCGGTTTTACAGTGAAAACTGCAGGAACTTCATACCGGCACTAGGAAACAGACTGAGAAAGCAGAGAAAAAGTGTCTCCCGCAACCCGTTCCCTTGGTGCTAGATGAACGAACGTCTCTCCACTTGCTCAGTTCTGAGAGATAAGTGTGTGTGAAAGCCGTCCTTCACATAGATTTTTTGGAACACAAAGTTTCTTTTCAGTTGCAAACTCCATTCCATACATATATATTTGGAGGTAGAAGATCCAACTCGGTTTTACAGTGAAAACTGCAGGAACTTCAAACTGGCACTAGGAAACAGACTGAGAAAGCAGAGAAAAAGTGTCTCCTGCAACCCGTTCCCTTGGTGCTAGATGAACGAACGTCTCTCCACTTGCTCAGTTCTGAGAGATAAGTGTGTGTGAAAGCCGTCCTTCACCTAGCTTGTTGGGAACACAAAGTTTCTTTTCAGTTGCAAACTCCATTCCATACATATATATGGGGAGGTACTAGCTCCAACTCGGTTTTACAGTGAAAACTGCAGGACCTTCAAACCGGCACTAGGAAACAGACTGAGAAAGCAGAGAAAAAGTGTCTCCTGCATCCCGTTCCTTTGGTGCTAGATGAACGAACGTCTCTCCACTTGCTCAGTTCTGAGAGATAAGTGTGTGTGAAAGCCGTCCTTCACCTAGCTTGTTGGGAACACAAAGTTTCTTTTCAGTTGCAAATTCCATTCCATACATATATATGGGGAGGTACTAACTCCAACTCGGTTTTACAGTGAAAACTGCAGGAACTTCAAACCGGCACTAGGAAACAGACTGAGAAAGCAGAGAAAAAGTGTCTCCTGCAACCCGTTCCCTTGGTGCTAGATGAACGAACGTCTCTCCACTTGCTCAGTTCTGAGACATAAGTGTGTGTGAAAGCCGTCCTTCACATAGCTTTTTGGGAACACAAAGATTCTTTTCAGTTGCAAACTCCATTCCATACATATATATGGGGAGGTACTAGCTCCAACTCGGTTTTACAGTGAAAACTGCAGGAACTTCATACCGGCACTAGGAAACAGACTGAGAAAGCAGAGAAAAAGTGTCTCCCGCAACCCGTTCCCTTCGTGCTAGATGAACGAACGTCTCTCCACTTGCTCAGTTCTGAGAGATAAGTGTGTGTGAAAGCCGTCCTTCACATAGATTTATGGAACACAAAGTTTCTTTTCAGTTGCAAACTCCATTCCATACATATATATTTGGAGGTAGAAGATCCAACTCGGTTTTACAGTGAAAACTGCAGGAACTTCAAACTGGCACTAGGAAACAGACTGAGAAAGCAGAGAAAAAGTGTCTCCTGCAACCCGTTCCCTTGGTGCTAGATGAACGAACGTCTCTCCACTTGCTCAGTTCTGAGAGATAAGTGTGTGTGAAAGCCGTCCTTCACCTAGCTTGTTGGGAACACAAAGTTTCTTTTCAGTTGCAAACTCCATTCCATACATATATATGGGGAGGTACTATCTCCAACTCGGTTTTACAGTGAAAACTGCAGGACCTTCAAACCGGCACTAGGAAACAGACTGAGAAAGCAGAGAAAAAGTGTCTCCTGCATCCCGTTCTTTGGTGCTAGATGAACGAACGTCTCTCCACTTGCTCAGTTCTGAGAGATAAGTGTGTGTGAAAGCCGTCCTTCACCTAGCTTGTTGGGAACACAAAGTTTCTTTTCAGTTGCAAATTCCATTCCATACATATATATGGGGAGGTACTAACTCCAACTCGGTTTTACAGTGAAAACTGCAGGAACTTCAAACCGGCACTAGGAAACAGACTGAGAAAGCAGAGAAAAAGTGTCTCCTGCAACCCGTTCCCTTGGTGCTAGATGAACGAACGTCTCTCCACTTGCTCAGTTCTGAGACATAAGTGTGTGTGAAAGCCGTCCTTCACATAGCTTTTTGGGAACACAAAGATTCTTTTCAGTTGCAAACTCCATTCCATACATATATATTTGGAGGAAGAAGCTCCAACTCGGTTTTACAGTGAAAACTGCAGGAACTTCAAACCGGCACTAGGAAACAGACTGAGAAAGCAGAGAAATAGTGTCTCCTGCAACCCGTTCCCTTGGTGCTAGATGAACGAACGTCTCTCGACTTGCTCAGTTCTGAGAGATAAGTGTGTGTGAAAGCCGTCCTTCACCTAGCTTGTTGGGAACACAAAGTTTCTTTTCAGTTGCAAACTCCATTCCATACATATATATGGGGAGGTACTAGCTCCAACTCGGTTTTACAGTGAAAACTGCAGGAACTTCAAACCGGCACTAGGAAACAGACTGAGAAAGCAGAGAAAAAGTGTCTCCTGCAACCCGTTCCCTTGGTGCTAGATGAACGAACGTCTCTCCACTTGCTCAGTTCTGAGAGATAAGTGTGTGTGAAAGCCGTCCTTCACCTAGCTTGTTGGGAACACAAAGTTTCTTTTCAGTTGCAAACTCCATTCCATACATATATATGGGGAGGTACTAGCTCCAACTCGGTTTTACAGTGAAAACTGCAGGAACTTCAAACCGGCACTAGGAAACAGACTGAGAAAGCAGAGAAAAAGTGTCTCCTGCAACCCGTTCCCTTGGTGCTAGATGAACGAACGTCTCTCCACTTGCTCAGTTCTGAGAGATAAGTGTGTGTGAAAGCCGCCCTTCACCTAGCTTGTTGGGAACACAAAGTTTCTTTTCAGTTGCAAACTCCATTCCATACATATATATGGGGAGGTACAAGCTCCAACTCGGTTTTACAGTGAAAACTGCAGGAACTTCAAACCGGCACTAGGAAACAGACTGAGAAAGCAGAGAAAAAGTGTCTCCTGCAACCCGTTCCCTTGGTGCTAGATGAACGAACGTCTCTCCACTTGCTCAGTTCTGAGAGATATGTGTGTGTGAAAGCCGTCCTTCACCTAGCTTTTTGGGAACACAAAGTTTCTTTTCAGTTGCAAACTCCATTCCATACATATATATTTGGAGGTAGAAGCTCCAACTCGGTTTTACAGTGAAAACTGCAGGAACTTCAAACCGGCACTAGGAAACAGACTGAGAAAGCAGAGAAAAAGTGTCTCCTGCAACCCGTTCCCTTGGTGCTAGATGAACGAACATCTCTCCACTTGCTCAGTTCTGAGAGATAAGTGTGTGTGAAAGCCGTCCTTCACCTAGCTTGTTGGGAACACAAAGTTTCTTTTCAGTTGCAAACTCCATTCCATACATATATATGGGGAGGTACTAGCTCCAACTCGGTTTTACAGTGAAAACTGCAGGAACTTCAAACCGGCACTAGGAAACAGACTGAGAAAGCAGAGAAAAAGTGTCTCCTGCAACCCGTTCCCTTGGTGCTAGATGAACGAACGTCTCTCCACTTGCTCAGTTCTGAGACATAAGTGTGTGTGAAAGCCGTCCTTCACATAGCTTTTTGGGAACACAAAGATTCTTTTCAGTTGCAAACTCCATTCCATACATATATATTTGGAGGAAGAAGCTCCAACTCGGTTTTACAGTGAAAACTGCAGGAACTTCAAACCGGCACTAGGAAACAGACTGAGAAAGCAGAGAAAAAGTGTCTCCTGCAACCCGTTCCCTTGGTGCTAGATGAACGAACGTCTCTCGACTTGCTCAGTTCTGAGAGATAAGTGTGTGTGAAAGCCGTCCTTCACCTAGCTTGTTGGGAACACAAAGTTTCTTTTCAGTTGCAAACTCCATTCCATACATATATATGGGGAGGTACTAGCTCCAACTCGGTTTTACAGTGAAAACTGCAGGAACTTCAAACCGGCACTAGGAAACAGACTGAGAAAGCAGAGAAAAAGTGTCTCCTGCAACCCGTTCCCTTGGTGCTAGATGAACGAACGTCTCTCCACTTGCTCAGTTCTGAGAGATATGTGTGTGTGAAAGCCGTCCTTCACTTAGCTTTTTGGGAACACAAAGTTTCTTTTCAGTTGCAAACTCCATTCCATACATATATATTTGGAGGTAGAAGCTCCAACTCGGTTTTACAGTGAAAACTGCAGGAACTTCAAACCGGCACTAGGAAACAGACTGAGAAAGCAGAGAAAAAGTGTCTCCTGCAACCCGTTCCCTTGGTGCTAGATGAACGAACGTCTCTCCACTTGCTCAGTTCTGAGAGATAAGTGTGTGTGAAAGCCGTCCTTCACCTAGCTTGTTGGGAACACAAAGTTTCTTTTCAGTTGCAAACTCCATTCCATACATATATATGGGGAGGTACTAGCTCCAACTCGGTTTTACAGTGAAAACTGCAGGAACTTCATACCGGCACTAGGAAACAGACTGAGAGAGCAGAGAAAAAGTGTCTCCCGCAACCCGTTCCCTTGGTGCTAGATGAACGAACGTCTCTCCACTTGCTCAGTTCTGAGAGATAAGTGTGTGTGAAAGCCGTCCTTCACATAGATTTTTGGGAACACAAAGTTTCTTTTCAGTTGCAAACTCCATTCCATACATATATATTTGGAGGTAGAAGATCCAACTCGGTTTTACAGTGAAAACTGCAGGAACTTCAAACTGGCACTAGGAAACAGACTGAGAAAGCAGAGAAAAAGTGTCTCCTGCAACCCGTTCCCTTGGTGCTAGATGAACGAACGTCTCTCCACTTGCTCAGTTGTGAGACATAAGTGTGTGTGAAAGCCGTCCTTCACATAGCTTTTTGGGAACACATAGATTCTTTTCAGTTTCAAACTCCATTCCATACATATATATTTGGAGGAAGAAGCTCCAACTCGGTTTTACAGTGAAAACTGCAGGAACTTCAAACCGGCACTAGGAAACAGACTGAGAAAGCAGAGAAAAAGTGTCTCCTGCAACCAGTTCCCTTGGTGCTAGATGAACGAACGTCTCTCGACTTGCTCAATTCTGAGAGATAAGTGTGTGTGAAAGCCGTCCTTCACCTAGCTTGTTGGGAACACAAAGTTTCTTTTCAGTTGCAAACTCCATTCCATACATATATATGGGGAGGTACTAGCTCCAACTCGGTTTTACAGTGAAAACTGCAGGAACTTCAAACCGGCACTAGGAAACAGACTGAGAATGCAGAGAAAAAGTGTCTCCTGCAACCCGTTCCCTTGGTGCTAGATGAACGAACGTCTCTCCACTTGCTCAGTTCTGAGAGATAAGTGTGTGTGAAAGCCGTCCTTCACATAGATTGTTGGGAACACAAAGTTTCTTTTCAGTTGCAAACTCCATTCCATACATATATATGGGGAGGTACAAGCTCCAACTCGGTTTGACAGTGAAAACTGCAGGAACTTCAAACCGGCACTAGGAAACAGACTGAGAAAGCAGAGAAAAAGTGTCTCCTGCAACCCGTTCCCTTGGTGCTAGATGAACGAACGTCTCTCCACTTGCTCAGTTCTGAGAGATAAGTGTGTGTGAAAGCCGTCCTTCACCTAGCTTGTTGGGAACACAAAGATTCTTTTCAGTTGCAAACTCCATTCCATACATATATATGGGGAGGTACTAGCTCCAACTCGGTTTTACAGTGAAAACTGCAGGAACTTCAAAACCGGCACTAGGAAACAGACTGAGAAAGCAGAGAAAAAGTGTCTCCTGCAACCCGTTCCCTTGGTGCTAGATGAACGAACGTCTCTCCACTTGCTCAGTTCTGAGAGATATGTGTGTGTGAAAGCCGTCCTTCACTTAGCTTTTTGGGAACACAAAGTTTCTTTTCCGTTGCAAACTCCATTCCATACATATATATTTGGAGGTAGAAGCTCCAACTCGGTTTTACAGTGAAAACTGCAGGAACTTCAAACCGGCACTAGGAAACAGACTGAGAAAGCAGAGAAAAAGTGTCTCCTGCAACCCGTTCCCTTGGTGCTAGATGAACGAACGTCTCTCCACTTGCTCAGTTCTGAGAGATAAGTGTGTGTGAAAGCCGCCCTTCACCTAGCTTTTTGGGAACACAAAGTTTCTTTTCAGTTGCAAACTCCATTCCATACGTATATATGGGGAGGTACTAGCTCCAACTCGGTTTTACAGTGAAAACTGCAGGAACTTCAAACCGGCACTAGGAAACAGACTGAGAAAGCAGAGAAAAAGTGTCTCCTGCAACCCGTTCCCTTGGTGCTAGATGAACGAACATCTCTCCACTTGCTCAGTTCTGAGAGATAAGTGTGTGTGAAAGCCGTCCTTCACCTAGCTTGTTGGGAACACAAAGTTTCTTTTCAGTTGCAAACTCCATTCCATACATATATATGGGGAGGTACTAGCTCCAACTCGGTTTTACAGTGAAAACTGCAGGAACTTCATACCGGCACTAGGAAACAGACTGAGAAAGCAGAGAAAAAGTGTCTCCCGCAACCCGTTCCCTTGGTGCTAGATGAACGAACGTCTCTCCACTTGCTCAGTTCTGAGAGATAAGTGTGTGTGAAAGCCGTCCTTCACATAGATTTTTTGGAACACAAAGTTTCTTTTCAGTTGCAAACTCCATTCCATACATATATATTTGGAGGTAGAAGATCCAACTCGGTTTTACAGTGAAAACTGCAGGAACTTCAAACCGGCACTAGGAAACAGACTGAGAAAGCAGAGAAAAAGTGTCTCCTGCAACCCGTTCCCTTGGTGCTAGATGAACGAACGTCTCTCCACTTGCTCAGTTCTGAGAGATAAGTGTGTGTGAAAGCCGTCCTTCACCTAGCTTGTTGGGGACACAAAGTTTCTTTTCAGTTGCAAACTCCATTCCATACATATATATGGGGAGGTACTAGCTCCAACTCGGTTTTACAGTGAAAACTGCAGGAACTTCAAACCGGCACTAGGAAACAGACTGAGAAAGCAGAGAAAAAGTGTCTCCTGCAACCCGTTCCCTTGGTGCTAGATGAACGAACGTCTCTCCACTTGCTCAGTTCTGAGAGATAAGTGTGTGTGAAAGCCGTCCTTCACCTAGCTTGTTGGGAACACAAAGTTTCTTTTCAGTTGCAAACTCCATTCCATACATATATATGGGGAGGTACTAGCTCCAACTCGGTTTTACAGTGAAAACTGCAGGAACTTCAAACCGGCACTAGGAAACAGACTGAGAAAGCAGAGAAAAAGTGTCTCCTGCAACCCGTTCCCTTGGTGCTAGATGAACGAACGTCTCTCCACTTGCTCAGTTCTGAGACATAAGTGTGTGTGAAAGCCGTCCTTCACATAGCTTTTTGGGAACACAAAGATTCTTTTCAGTTGCAAACTCCATTCCATACATATATATTTGGAGGAAGAAGCTCCAACTCGGTTTTACAGTGAAAACTGCAGGAACTTCAAACCGGCACTAGGAAACAGACTGAGAAAGCAGAGAAAAAGTGTCTCCTGCAACCCGTTCCCTTGGTGCTAGATGAACGAACGTCTCTCCACTTGCTCAGTTCTGAGAGATAAGTGTGTGTGAAAGCCGTCCTTCACCTAGCTTGTTGGGAACACAAAGTTTCTTTTCAGTTGCAAAGTCCATTCCATACATATATATGGGGAGGTACTAGCTCCAACTCGGTTTTACAGTGAAAACTGCAGGAACTTCAAACCGGCACTAGGAAACAGACTGAGAAAGCAGAGAAAAAGTGTCTCCTGCAACCCGTTCCCTTGGTGCTAGATGAACGAACGTCTCTCCACTTGCTCAGTTCTGAGAGATAAGTGTGTGTGAAAGCCGTCCTTCACCTAGCTTTTTGGGAACACAAAGTTTCTTTTCAGTTGCAAACTCCATTCCATACATATATATTTGGAGGTAGAAGCTCCAACTCGGTTTGACAGTGAAAACTGCAGGAACTTCAAACCGGCACTAGGAAACAGACTGAGAAAGCAGAGAAAAAGTGTCTCCCGCAACCCGTTCCCTTGGTGCTAGATGAACGAACGTCTCTCCACTTGCTCAGATCTGAGAGATAAGTGTGTGTGAAAGCCGTCCTTCACCTAGCTTGTTGGGAACACAAAGTTTCTTTTAAGTTGCAAACTCCATTCCATACATATATATTTGGAGGTAGAAGCTCCAACTCGGTTTTACAGTGAAAACTGCAGGAACTTCAAACCGGCACTAGGAAACAGACTGAGAAAGCAGAGAAAAAGTGTCTCCTGCAACCCGTTCCCTTGGTGCTAGATGAACGAACGTCTCTCCACTTGCTCAGTTCTGAGAGATAAGTGTGTGTGAAAGCCGTCCTTCACCTAGCTTTTTGGGAACACAAAGTTTCTTTTCAGTTGCAAACTCCATTCCATACATATATATGGGGAGGTACTAGCTCCAACTCGGTTTTAAAGTGAAAACTGCAGGAACTTCAAACCGGCACTAGGAAACAGACTGAGAAAGCAGAGAAAAAGTGTCTCCTGCAACCCGTTCCCTTGGTGCTAGATGAACGAACGTCTCTCGAGTTGCTCAGTTCTGAGAGATAAGTGTGTGTGAAAGCCGTACTTCACCTAGCTTGTTGGGAACACAAAGTTTCTTTTCAGTTGCAAACTCCATTCCATACATATATATGGGGAGGTACTAGCTCCAACTCGGTTTTACAGTGAAAACTGCAGGAACTTCAAACCGGCACTAGGAAACAGACTGAGAAAGCAGAGAAAAAGTTTCTCCTGCAACCCGTTCCCTTGGTGCTAGATGAACGAACGTCTCTCCACTTGCTCAGTTCTGAGAGATATGTGTGTGTGAAAGCCGTCCTTCACTTAGCTTTTTGGGAACACAAAGTTTCTTTTCAGTTGCAAACTCCATTCCATACATATATATTTGGAGGTAGAAGCTCCAACTCGGTTTTACAGTGAAAACTGCAGGAACTTCAAACTGGCACTAGGAAACAGACTGCGAAAGCAGAGAAAAAATGTCTCCTGCAACCCGTTCCCTTGGTGCTAGATGAACGAACGTCTCTCCACTTGCTCAGTTCTGAGAGATAAGTGTGTGTGAAAGCCGTCCTTCACCTAGCTTTTTGGGAACACAAAGTTTCTTTTCAGTTGCAAACTCCATTCCATACATATATATTTGGAGGTAGAAGCTCCAACTCGGTTTTACAGTGAAAACTGCAGGAACTTCAAACCGGCACTAGGAAACAGACTGAGAATGCAGAGAAAAAGTGTCTCCTGCAACCCGTTCCCTTGGTGCTAGATGAACGAACGTCTCTCCACTTGCTCAGTTCTGAGAGATAAGTGTGTGTGAAAGCCGTCCTTCACCTAGCTTGTTGGGAACACAAAGTTTCTTTTCAGTTGCAAACTCCATTCCATACATATATATGGGGAGGTACTAGCTCCAACTCGGTTTTACAGTGAAAACTGCAGGAACTTCAAACCGGCACTAGGAAACAGACTGAGAAAGTAGAGAAAAAGTGTCACCTGCAACCCGTTCCTTTGGTGCTAGATGAACGAACGTCTCTCCACTTGCTCAGTTCTGAGAGATAAGTGTGTGTGAAAGCCGTCCTTCACCTAGCTTGTTGGGAACACAAAGTTTCTTTTCAGTTGCAAATTCCATTCCATACATATATATGGGGAGGTACTAACTCCAACTCGGTTTTACAGTGAAAACTGCAGGAACTTCAAACCGGCACTAGGAAACAGACTGAGAAAGCAGAGAAAAAGTGTCTCCTGCAACCCGTTTCCTTGGTGCTAGATGAACGAACGTCTCTCCACTTGCTCAGTTCTGAGACATAAGTGTGTGTGAAAGCCGTCCTTCACATAGCTTTTTGGGAACACAAAGATTCTTTTCAGTTGCAAACTCCATTCCATACATATATATTTGGAGGAAGAAGCTCCAACTCGGTTTTACAGTGAAAACTGCAGGAACTTCAAACCGGCACTAGGAAACAGACTGAGAAAGCAGAGAAAAAGTGTCTCCTGCAACCCGTTCCCTTGGTGCTAGATGAACGAACGTCTCTCGACTTGCTCAGTTCTGAGAGATAAGTGTGTGTGAAAGCCGTCCTTCACCTAGCTTGTTGGGAACACAAAGTTTCTTTTCAGTTGCAAACTCCATTCCATACATATATATGGGGAGGTACTAGCTCCAACTCGGTTTTACAGTGAAAACTGCAGGAACTTCAAACCGGCACTAGGAAACAGACTGAGAAAGCAGAGAAAAAGTGTCTCCTGCAACCCGTTCCCTTGGTGCTAGATGAACGAACGTCTCTCCACTTGCTCAGTTCTGAGAGATAAGTGTGTGTGAAAGCCGTCCTTCACCTAGCTTGTTGGGAACACAAAGTTTCTTTTCAGTTGCAAACTCCATTCCATACATATATATGGGGAGGTACTAGCTCCAACTCGGTTTTACAGTGAAAACTGCAGGAACTTCAAACCGGCACTAGGAAACAGACTGAGAAAGCAGAGAAAAAGTGTCTCCTGCAACCCGTTCCCTTGGTGCTAGATGAACGAACGTCTCTCCAGTTGCTCAGTTCTGAGAGATAAGTGTGTGTGAAAGCCGTCCTTCACCTAGCTTGTTGGGAACACAAAGTTTCTTTTCAGTTGCAAACTCCATTCCATACATATATATGGGGAGGTAAAAACTCCAACTCGGTTTTACAGTGAAAACTGCAGGAAATTCAAACCGGCACTAGGAAACAGACTGAGAAAGCAGAGAAAAAGTGTCTCCTGCAACCCGTTCCCTTGGTGCTAGATGAACGAACGTCTCTCCACTTGCTCAGTTCTGAGAGATAAGTGTGTGTGAAAGCCGTCCTTCACATAGATTTTTTGGAACACAAAGTTTCTTTTCAGTTGCAAACTCCATTCCATACATATATATGGGGAGGTACTAGCTCCAACTCGGTTTTACAGTGAAAACTGCAGGAACTTCATACCGGCACTAGGAAACAGACTGAGAAAGCAGAGAAAAAGTGTCTCCCGCAACCCGTTCCCTTGGTGCTAGATGAACGAACGTCTCTCCAATTGCTCAGTTCTGAGAGATAAGTGTGTGTGAAAGCCGTCCTTCACATAGCTTTTTGGGAACACAAAGTTTCTTTTCAGTTGCAAACTCCATTCCATACATATATATTTGGAGGTAGAAGATCCAACTCGGTTTTACAGTGAAAACTGCAGGAACTTCAAACTGGCACTAGGAAACAGACTGAGAAAGCAGAGAAAAAGTGTCTCCTGCAACCCGTTCCATTGGTGCTAGATGAACGAACGTCTCTCCACTTGCTCAGTTCTGAGAGATAAGTGTGTGTGAAAGCCGTCCTTCACCTAGCTTTTTGGGAACACAAAGTTTCTTTTCAGTTGCAAACTCCATTCCATACATATATATTTGGAGGTAGAAGCTCCAACTCGGTTTTACAGTGAAAACTGCAGGAACTTCAAACCGGCACTAGGAAACAGACTGAGAATGCAGAGAAAAAGTGTCTCCTGCAACCCGTTCCCTTGGTGCTAGATGAACGAACGTCTCTCCACTTGCTCAGTTCTGAGAGATAAGTGTGTGTGAAAGCCATCCTTCACCTAGCTTGTTGGGAACACAAAGTTTCTTTTCAGTTGCAAACTCCATTCCATACATATATATGGGGAGGTACAAGCTCCAACTCGGTTTTACAGTGAAAACTGCAGGAACTTCAAACCGGCACTAGGAAACAGACTGAGAAAGCAGAGAAAAAGTGTCTCCTGCAACCCGTTCCTTTGGTGCTAGATGAACGAACGTCTCTCCACTTGCTCAGTTCTGAGAGATAAGTGTGTGTGAAAGCCGTCCTTCACCTAGCTTGTTGGGAACACAAAGTTTCTTTTCAGTTGCAAATTCCATTCCATACATATATATGGGTAGGTACTAACTCCAACTCGGTTTTACAGTGAAAACTGCAGGAACTTCAAACCGGCACTAGGAAACAGACTGAGAAAGCAGAGAAAAAGTGTCTCCTGCAACCTGTTCCCTTGGTGCTAGATGAACGAACGTCTCTCCACTTGCTAAGTTCTGAGACATAAGTGTGTGTGAAAGCCGTCCTTCACATAGCTTTTTGGGAACACAAAGATTCTTTTCAGTTGCAAACTCCATTCCATACATATATATTTGGAGGAAGAAGCTCCAACTCGGTTTTACAGTGAAAACTGCAGGAACTTCAAACCGGCACTAGGAAACAGACTGAGAAAGCAGAGAAAAAGTGTCTCCTGCAACCCGTTCCCTTGGTGCTAGATGAACG
Organism: Camelus bactrianus; assembly: GCF_048773025.1. NCBI lineage: Eukaryota > Metazoa > Chordata > Mammalia > Artiodactyla > Camelidae > Camelus > Camelus bactrianus. The sequence goes on along the minus strand of NC_133555.1, from coordinate 52,713,177 downwards.
AACGTCTCTCGACTTGCTCAGTTCTGAGAGATAAGTGTGTGTGAAAGCCGTCCTTCACCTAGCTTGTTGGGAACACAAAGTTTCTTTTCAGTTGCAAACCCCATTCCATACATATATATGGGGAGGTACTAGCTCCAACTCGGTTTTACAGTGAAAACTGCAGGAACTTCATACCGGCACTAGGAAACAGACTGAGAAAGCAGAGAAAAAGTGTCTCCCGCAACCCGTTCCCTTGGTGCTAGATGAACGAACGTCTCTCCACTTGCTCAGTTCTGAGAGATAAGTGTGTGTGAAAGCCGTCCTTCACATAGATTTTTGGGAACACAAAGTTTCTTTTCAGTTGCAAACTCCATTCCATACATATATATTTGGAGGTAGAAGATCCAACTCGGTTTTACAGTGAAAACTGCAGGAACTTCATACCGGCACTAGGAAACAGACTGAGAAAGCAGAGAAAAAGTGTCTCCCGCAACCCGTTCCCTTGGTGCTAGATGAACGAACGTCTGTCCACTTGCTCAGTTCTGAGAGATAAGTGTGTGTGAAAGCCGTCCTTCACATAGATTTTTGGGAACACAAAGTTTCTTTTCAGTTGCAAACTCCATTCCATACATATATATTTGGAGGTAGAAGATCCAACTCGGTTTTACAGTGAAAACTGCAGGAACTTCAAACTGGCACTAGGAAACAGACTGAGAAAGCAGAGAAAAAGTGTCTCCTGCAACCCGTTCCCTTGGTGCTAGATGAACGAACGTCTCTCCACTTGCTCAGTTCTGAGACATAAGTGTGTGTGAAAGCCGTCCTTCACATAGCTTTTTCGGAACACATAGATTCTTTTCAGTTTCAAACTCCATTCCATACATATATATTTGGAGGAAGAAGCTCCAACTCGATTTTACAGTGAAAACTGCAGGAACTTCAAACCGGCACTAGGAAACAGACTGAGAAAGCAGAGAAAAAGTGTCTCCTGCAACCCGTTCCCTTGGTGCTAGATGAACGAACGTCTCTCGACTTGCTCAATTCTGAGAGATAAGTGTGTGTGAAAGCCGTCCTTCACCTAGCTTGTTGGGAACACAAAGTTTCTTTTCAGTTGCAAACTCCATTCCATACATATATATGGGGAGGTACTAGCTCCAACTCGGTTTTACAGTGAAAACTGCAGGAACTTCAAACCGGCACTAGGAAACAGACTGAGAAAGCAGAGAAAAAGTGTCTCCTGCAACCCGTTCCCTTGGTGCTAGATGAACGAACGTCTCTCCACTTGCTCAGTTCTGAGAGATAAGTGTGTGTGAAAGCCGTCCTTCACCTAGATTGTTGGGAACACAAAGTTTCTTTTCAGTTGCAAACTCCATTCCATACATATATATGGGGAGGTACAAGCTCCAACTCGGTTTGACAGTGAAAACTGCAGGAACTTCAAACCGGCACTAGGAAACAGACTGAGAAAGCAGAGAAAAAGTGTCTCCTGCAACCCGTTCCCTTGGTGCTAGATGAACGAACGTCTCTCCACTTGCTCAGTTCTGAGAGATAAGTGTGTGTGAAAGCCGTCCTTCACCTAGCTTGTTGGGAACACAAAGTTTCTTTTCAGTTGCAAACTCCATTCCATACATATATATGGGGAGGTACTAGCTCCAACTCGGTTTTACAGTGAAAACTGCAGGAACTTCAAACCGGCACTAGGAAACAGACTGAGAAAGCAGAGAAAAAGTGTCTCCTGCAACCCGTTCCGTTGGTGCTAGATGAACGAACGTCTCTCCACTTGCTCAGTTCTGAGAGATAAGTGTGTGTGAAAGCCGTCCTTCACTTAGCTTTTTGGGAACACAAAGTTTCTTTTCAGTTGCAAACTCCATTCCATACATATATATTTGGAGGTAGAAGCTCCAACTCGGTTTTACAGTGAAAACTGCAGGAACTTCAAACCGGCACTAGGAAACAGACTGAGAAAGCAGAGAAAAAGTGTCTCCTGCAACCCGTTCCCTTGGTGCTAGATGAACGAACGTCTCTCCACTTGCTCAGTTCTGAGAGATAAGTGTGTGTGAAAGCCGTCCTTCACCTAGCTTCTTGGGAACACAAAGTTTCTTTTCAGTTGCAAACTCCATTCCATACATATATATGGGGAGGTACTAGCTCCAACTCGGTTATACAGTGAAAACTGCAGGAACTTCAAACCGGCACTAGGAAACAGACTGAGAAAGCAGAGAAAAAGTGTCTCCCGCAACCCGTTCCCTTGGTGCTAGATGAACGAACGTCTCTCCACTTGCTCAGTTCTGAGAGATAAGTGTGTGTGAAAGCCGTCCTTCACATTGATTTTTGGGAACACAAAGTTTCTTTTCAGTTGCAAACTCCATTCCATACATATATATTTGGAGGTAGAAGATCCAACTCGGTTTTACAGTGAAAACTGCAGGAACTTCAAACTGGCACTAGGAAACAGACTGAGAAAGCAGAGAAAAAGTGTCTCCTGCAACCCGTTCCATTGGTGCTAGATGAACGAACGTCTCTCCACTTGCTCAGTTCTGAGAGATAAGTGTGTGTGAAAGCCGTCCTTCACCTAGCTTTTTGGGAACACAAAGTTTCTTTTCAGTTGCAAACTCCATTCCATACATATATATTTGGAGGTAGAAGCTCCAACTCGGTTTTACAGTGAAAACTGCAGGAACTTCAAACCGGCACTAGGAAACAGACTGAGAATGCAGAGAAAAAGTGTCTCCTGCAACCCGTTCCCTTGGTGCTAGATGAACGAACGTCTCTCCACTTGCTCAGTTCTGAGAGATAAGTGTGTGTGAAAGCCGTCCTTCACCTAGTTTGTTGGGAACACAAAGTTTCTTTTCAGTTGCAAATTCCATTCCATACATATATATGGGGAGGTACTAACTCCAACTCGGTTTTACAGTGAAAACTGCAGGAACTTCAAACCGGCACTAGGAAACAGACTGAGAAAGCAGAGAAAAAGTGTCTCCTGCAACCTGTTCCCTTGGTGCTAGATGAACGAACGTCTCTCCACTTGCTAAGTTCTGAGACATAAGTGTGTGTGAAAGCCGTCCTTCACATAGCTTTTTGGGAACACAAAGATTCTTTTCAGTTGCAAACTCCATTCCATACATATATATTTGGAGGAAGAAGCTCCAACTCGGTTTTACAGTGAAAACTGCAGGAACTTCAAACCGGCACTAGGAAACAGACTGAGAAAGCAGAGAAAAAGTGTCTCCTGCAACCCGTTCCCTTGGTGCTAGATGAACGAACGTCTCTCGACTTGCTCAGTTCTGAGAGATAAGTGTGTGTGAAAGCCGTCCTTCACCTAGCTTGTTGGGAACACAAAGTTTCTTTTCAGTTGCAAACCCCATTCCATACATATATATGGGGAGGTACTAGCTCCAACTCGGTTTTACAGTGAAAACTGCAGGAACTTCAAACCGGCACTAGGAAACAGACTGAGAAAGCAGAGAAAAAGTGTCTCCTGCAACCCGTTCCCTTGGTGCTAGATGAACGAACGTCTCTCCACTTGCTCAGTTCTGAGAGATATGTGTGTGTGAAAGCCGTCCTTCACTTAGCTTTTTGGGAACACAAAGTTTCTTTTCAGTTGCAAACTCCATTCCATACATATATATTTGAAGGTAGAAGCTCCAACTCGGTTTTACAGTGAGAACTGCAGGAACTTCAAACCGGCACTAGGAAACAGACTGAGAAAGCAGAGAAAAAGTGTCTCCTGCAACCCATTCCCTTGGTGCTAGATGAACGAACGTCTCTCCACTTGCTCAGTTCTGAGAGATAAGTGTGTGTGAAAGCCGTCCTTCACCTAGCTTGTTGGGAACACAGAGTTTCTTTTCAGATGAAATATCCACTCCATACATATATATGGGGAGGTACTAGCTCCAACTCGGTTTTACAGTGAAAACTGCAGGAACTTCATACCGGCACTAGGAAACAGACTGAGAAAGCAGAGAAAAAGTGTCTCCCGCAACCCGTTCCCTTGGTGCTAGATGAACGAACGTCTCTCCACTTGCTCAGTTCTGAGAGATAAGTGTGTGTGAAAGCCGTCCTTCACATAGATTTTTGGGAACACAAAGTTTCTTTTCAGTTGCAAACTCCATTCCATACATATATATTTGGAGGTAGAAGATCCAACTCGGTTTTACAGTGAAAACTGCAGGAACTTCAAACTGGCACTAGGAAACAGACTGAGAAAGCAGAGAAAAAGTGTCTCCTGCAACCCGTTCCCTTGGTGCTAGATGAACGAACGTCTCTCCACTTGCTCAGTTCTGAGACATAAGTGTGTGTGAAAGCCGTCCTTCACATAGCTTTTTCGGAACACATAGATTCTTTTCAGTTTCAAACTCCATTCCATACATATATATTTGGAGGAAGAAGCTCCAACTCGATTTTACAGTGAAAACTGCAGGAACTTCAAACCGGCACTAGGAAACAGACTGAGAAAGCAGAGAAAAAGTGTCTCCTGCAACCCGTTCCCTTGGTGCTAGATGAACGAACGTCTCTCGACTTGCTCAATTCTGAGAGATAAGTGTGTGTGAAAGCCGTCCTTCACCTAGCTTGTTGGGAACACAAAGTTTCTTTTCAGTTGCAAACTCCATTCCATACATATATATGGGGAGGTACTAGCTCCAACTCGGTTTTACAGTGAAAACTGCAGGAACTTCAAACCGGCACTAGGAAACAGACTGAGAAAGCAGAGAAAAAGTGTCTCCTGCAACCCGTTCCCTTGGTGCTAGATGAACGAACGTCTCTCCACTTGCTCAGTTCTGAGAGATAAGTGTGTGTGAAAGCCGTCCTTCACCTAGATTGTTGGGAACACAAAGTTTCTTTTCAGTTGCAAACTCCATTCCATACATATATATGGGGAGGTACAAGCTCCAACTCGGTTTGACAGTGAAAACTGCAGGAACTTCAAACCGGCACTAGGAAACAGACTGAGAAAGCAGAGAAAAAGTGTCTCCTGCAACCCGTTCCCTTGGTGCTAGATGAACGAACGTCTCTCCACTTGCTCAGTTCTGAGAGATAAGTGTGTGTGAAAGCCGTCCTTCACCTAGCTTGTTGGGAACACAAAGTTTCTTTTCAGTTGCAAACTCCATTCCATACATATATATGGGGAGGTACTAGCTCCAACTCGGTTTTACAGTGAAAACTGCAGGAACTTCAAACCGGCACTAGGAAACAGACTGAGAAAGCAGAGAAAAAGTGTCTCCTGCAACCCGTTCCGTTGGTGCTAGATGAACGAACGTCTCTCCACTTGCTCAGTTCTGAGAGATAAGTGTGTGTGAAAGCCGTCCTTCACTTAGCTTTTTGGGAACACAAAGTTTCTTTTCAGTTGCAAACTCCATTCCATACATATATATGGGGAGGTAGAAGCTCCAACTCGGTTTTACAGTGAAAACTGCAGGAACTTCAAACCGGCACTAGGAAACAGACTGAGAAAGCAGAGAAAAAGTGTCTCCTGCAACCCGTTCCCTTGGTGCTAGATGAACGAACGTCTCTCCACTTGCTCAGTTCTGAGAGATAAGTGTGTGTGAAAGCCGTCCTTCACCTAGCTTGTTGGGAACACAAAGTTTCTTTTCAGTTGCAAACTCCATTCCATACATATATATGGGGAGGTACTAGCTCCAACTCGGTTATACAGTGAAAACTGCAGGAACATCATACCGGCACTAGGAAACAGACTGAGAAAGCAGAGAAAAAGTGTCTCCCGCAACCCGTTCCCTTGGTGCTAGATGAACGAACGTCTCTCCACTTGCTCAGTTCTGAGAGATAAGTGTGTGTGAAAGCCGTCCTTCACATAGATTTTTGGGAACACAAAGTTTCTTTTCAGTTGCAAACTCCATTCCATACATATATATTTGGAGGTAGAATATCCAACTCGGTTTTACAGTGAAAACTGCAGGAACTTCAAACTGGCACTAGGAAACAGACTGAGAAAGCAGAGAAAAAGTGTCTCCTGCAACCCGTTCCCTTGGTGCTAGATGAACGAACGTCTCTCCACTTGCTCAGTTCTGAGAGATAAGTGTGTGTGAAAGCCGTCCTTCACCTAGCATTTTGGGAACACAAAGTTTCTTTTCAGTTGCAAACTCCATTCCATACATATATATTTGGAGGTAGAAGCTCCAACTCGGTTTTACAGTGAAAACTTCAGGAACTTCAAACCGGCACTAGGAAACAGACTGAGAATGCAGAGAAAAAGTGTCTCCTGCAACCCGTTCCCTTGGTGCTAGATGAACGAACGTCTCTCCACTTGCTCAGTTCTGAGAGATAAGTGTGTGTGAAAGCCGTCCTTCACCTAGCTTGTTGGGAACACAAAGTTTCTTTTCAGTTGCAAACTCCATTCCATACATATATATGGGGAGGTACTAGCTCCAACTCGGTTTTACAGTGAAAACTGCAGGAACTTCAAACCGGCACTAGGAAACAGACTGAGAAAGCAGAGAAAAAGTGTCTCCTGCAACCCGTTCCTTTGGTGCTAGATGAACGAACGTCTCTCCACTTGCTCAGTTCTGAGAGATAAGTGTGTGTGAAAGCCGTCCTTCACCTAGCTTGTTGGGAACACAAAGTTTCTTTTCAGTTGCAAATTCCATTCCATACATATATATGGGGAGGTACTAACTCCAACTCGGTTTTACAGTGAAAACTGCAGGAACTTCAAACCGGCACTAGGAAACAGACTGAGAAAGCAGAGAAAAAGTGTCTCCTGCAACCCGTTCCCTTGGTGCTAGATGAAAGAACGTCTCTCCACTTGCTCAGTTCTGAGACATAAGTGTGTGTGAAAGCCGTCCTTCACATAGCTTTTTGGGAACACAAAGATTCTTTTCAGTTGCAAACTCCATTCCATACATATATATTTGGAGGAAGAAGCTCCAACTCGGTTTTACAGTGAAAACTGCAGGAACTTCAAACCGGCACTAGGAAACAGACTGAGAAAGCAGAGAAAAAGTGTCTCCTGCAACCCGTTCCCTTGGTGCTAGATGAACGAACGTCTCTCGACTTGCTCAGTTCTGAGAGATAAGTGTGTGTGAAAGCCGTCCTTCACCTAGCTTTTTGGGAACACAAAGTTTCTTTTCAGTTGCAAACTCCATTCCATACATATATATGGGGAGGTACTAGCTCCAACTCGGTTTTACAGTGAAAACTGCAGGAACTTCAAACCGGCACTAGGAAACAGACTGAGAAAGCAGAGAAAAAGTGTCTCCTGCAACCCGTTCCCTTGGTGCTAGATGAACGAACGTATCTCCACTTGCTCAGTTCTGAGAGATATGTGTGTGTGAAAGCCGTCCTTCACTTAGCTTTTTGGGAACACAAAGTTCCTTTTCAGTTGCAAACTCCATTCCATACATATATATTTGGAGGTAGAAACTCCAACTCGGTTTTACAGTGAAAACTGCAGGAACTTCATACCGGCACTAGGAAACAGACTGAGAAAGCAGAGAAAAAGTGTCTCCTGCAACCCGTTCCCTTGGTGCTAGATGAACGAACGTCTCTCCACTTGCTCAGTTCTGAGAGATAAGTGTGTGTGAAAGCCGTCCTTCACCTGGCTTGTTGGGAACACAAAGTTTCTTTTCAGTTGCAAACTCCATTCCATACATATATATGGGGAGGTACTAGCTCCAACTCGGTTTTACAGTGAAAACTGCAGGAACTTCATACCGGCACTAGGAAACAGACTGAGAAAGCAGAGAAAAAGTGTCTCCCGCAACCCGTTCCCTTGGTGCTAGATGAACGAACGTCTCTCCACTTGCTCAGTTCTGAGAGATAAGTGTGTGTGAAAGCCGTCCTTCACATAGATTTTTGGGAACACAAAGTTTCTTTTCAGTTGCAAACTATATTCCATACATATATATTTGGAGGTAGAAGATCCAACTCGGTTTTACAGTGAAAACTGCAGGAACTTCAAACTGGCACTAGGAAGCAGACTGAGAAAGCAGAGAAAAAGTGTCTCCTGCAACCCGTTCCCTTGGTGCTAGATGAACGAACGTCTCTCCACTTGCTCAGTTCTGAGAGATAAGTGTGTGTGAAAGCCGTCCTTCACCTAGCTTGTTGGGAACACAAAGTTTCTTTTCAGTTGCAAACTCCATTCCATACATATATATGGGGAGGTACTAGCTCCAACTCGGTTTTACAGTGAAAACTGCAGGAACTTCAAACCGGCACTAGGAAACAGACTGAGAAAGCAGAGAAAAAGTGTCTCCTGCAACCCGTTCCTTTGGTGCTAGATGAACGAACGTCTCTCCACTTGCTCAGTTCTGAGAGATAAGTGTGTGTGAAAGCCGTCCTTCACCTAGCTTGTTGGGAACACAAAGTTTCTTTTCAGTTGCAAATTCCATTCCATACATATATATGGGGAGGTACTAACTCCAACTCGGTTTTACAGTGAAAACTGCAGGAACTTCAAACCGGCACTAGGAAACAGACTGAGAATGCAGAGAAAAAGTGTCTCCTGCAACCCGTTCCCTTGGTGCTAGATGAACGAAAGTCTCTCCACTTGCTCAGTTCTGAGACATAAGTGTGTGTGAAAGCCGTCCTTCACATAGCTTTTTGGGAACACAAAGATTCTTTTCAGTTGCAAACTCCATTCCATACATATATATTTGGAGGAAGAAGCTCCAACTCGGTTTTACAGTGAAACCTGCAGGAACTTCAAACCGGCACTAGGAAACAGACTGAGAAAGCAGAGAAAAAGTGTCTCCTGCAACCCGTTCCCTTGGTGCTAGATGAACGAACGTCTCTCCACTTGCTCAGTTCTGAGAGATAAGTGTGTGTGAAAGCCGTCCTTCACCTAGCTTGTTGGGAACACAAAGTTTCTTTTCAGTTGCAAACTCCATTCCATACATATATATGGGGAGGTACTAGCTCCAACTCGGTTTTACAGTGAAAACTGCAGGAACTTCAAACCGGCACTAGGAAACAGACTGAGAAAGCAGAGAAAAAGTGTCTCCTGCAACCCGTTCCCTTGGTGCTAGATGAAAGAACGTCTCTCCACTTGCTCAGTTCTGAGAGATAAGTGTGTGTGAAAGCCGTCCTTCACCTAGCTTGTTGGGAACACAAAGTTTCTTTTCAGTTGCAAACTCCATTCCATACATATATATGGGGAGGTACAAGCTCCAACTCGGTTTTACAGTGAAAACTGCAGGAACTTCAAACCGTCACTAGGAAACAGACTGAGAAAGCAGAGAAAAAGTGTCTCCTGCAACCCGTTCCCTTGGTGCTAGATGAAAGAAAGTCTCTCCACTTGCTCAGTTCTGAGAGATAAGTGTGTGTGAAAGCCGTACTTCACCTAGCTTGTTGGGAACACAAAGTTTCTTTTCAGTTGCAAACTCCATTCCATACATATATATTTGGAGGTAGAAGCTCCAACTCGGTTTTACAGTGAAAACTGCAGGAACTTCAAACCGGCACTAGGAAACAGACTGAGAAAGCAGAGAAAAAGTGTCTCCTGCAACCCGTTCCCTTGGTGCTAGATGAACGAACGTCTCTCCACTTGCTCAGTTCTGAGAGATAAGTGTGTGTGAAAGCCGTCCTTCACCTAGCTTGTTGGGAACACAAAGTTTCTTTTCAGTTGCAAACTCCATTCCATACATATATATGGGGAGGTACTAGCTCCAACTCGGTTTTACAGTGAAAACTGCAGGAACTTCATACCGGCACTAGGAAACAGACTGAGAAAGCAGAGAAAAAGTGTCTCCCGCAACCCGTTCCCTTGGTGCTAGATGAACGAACGTCTCTCCACTTGCTCAGTTCTGAGAGATAAGTGTGTGTGAAAGCCGTCCTTCACATAGATTTTTGGGAACACAAAGTTTCTTTTCAGTTGCAAACTCCATTCCATACATATATATTTGGAGGTAGAAGATCCAACTCGGTTTTACAGTGAAAACTGCAGGAACTTCAAACTGGCACTAGGAAACAGACTGAGAAAGCAGAGAAATAGTGTCTCCTGCAACCCGTTCCCTTGGTGCTAGATGAACGAACGTCTCTCCACTTGCTCAGTTCTGAGAGATAAGTGTGTGTGAAAGCCGTCCTTCACCTAGCTTTTTGGGAACACAAAGTTTCTTTTCAGTTGCAAACTCCATTCCATACATATATATTTGGAGGTAGAAGCTCCAACTCGGTTTTACAGTGAAAACTGCAGGAACTTCAAACCGGCACTAGGAAACAGACTGAGAATGCAGAGAAAAAGTGTCTCCTGCAACCCGTTCCCTTGGTGCTAGATGAACGAACGTCTCTCCACTTGCTCAGTTCTGAGAGATAAGTGTGTGTGAAAGCAGTCCTTCACCTAGCTTGTTGGGAACACAAAGTTTCTTTTCAGTTGCAAACTCCATTCCATACATATATATGGGGAGGTACTAGCTCCAACTCGGTTTTACAGTGAAAACTGCAGGAACTTCAAACCGGCACTAGGAAACAGACTGAGAAAGCAGAGAAAAAGTGTCTCCTGCAACCCGTTCCTTTGGTGCTAGATGAACGAACGTCTCTCCACTTGCTCAGTTCTGAGAGATAAGTGTGTGTGAAAGCCGTCCTTCACCTAGCTTGTTGGGAACACAAAGTTTCTTTTCAGTTGCAAATTCCATTCCATACATATATATGGGGAGGTACTAACTCCAACTCGGTTTTACAGTGAAAACTGCAGGAACTTCAAACCGGCACTAGGAAACAGACTGAGAAAGCAGAGAAAAAGTGTCTCCTGCAACCCGTTCCCTTGGTGCTAGATGAACGAACGTCTCTCCAGTTGCTCAGTTCTGAGACATAAGTGTGTGTGAAAGCCGTCCTTCACATAGCTTTTTGGGAACACAAAGATTCTTTTCAGTAGCAAACTCCATTCCATACATATATATTTGGAGGAAGAAGCTCCAACTCGGTTTTACAGTGAAAACTGCAGGAACTTCAAACCGGCACTAGGAAACAGACTGAGAAAGCAGAGAAAAAGTGTCTCCTGCAACCCGTTCCCTTGGTGCTAGATGAACGAACGTCTCTCGACTTGCTCAGTTCTGAGAGATAAGTGTGTGTGAAAGCCGTCCTTCACCTAGCTTGTTGGGAACACAAAGTTTCTTTTCAGTTGCAAACTCCATTCCATACATATATATGGGGAGGTACTAGCTCCAACTCGGTTTTACAGTGAAAACTGCAGGAACTTCAAACCGGCACTAGGAAACAGACTGAGAAAGCAGAGAAAAAGTGTCTCCTGCAACCCGTTCCCTTGGTGCTAGATGAACGAACGTCTCTCCACTTGCTCAGTTCTGAGAGATATGTGTGTGTGAAAGCCGTCCTTCACTTAGCTTTTTGGGAACACAAAGTTTCTTTTCAGTTGCAAACTCCATTCCAAGCATATATATTTGGAGGTAGAAGCTCCAACTCGGTTTTACAGTGAAAACTGCAGGAACTTCAAACCGGCACTAGGAAACAGACTGAGAAAGCAGAGAAAAAGTGTCTCCTGCAACCCGTTCCCTTTGTGCTAGATGAACGAACGTCTCTCCACTTACTCAGTTCTGAGAGATAAGTGTGTGTGAAAGCCGTCCTTCACCTAGCTTGTTGGGAACACAAAGTTTCTTTTCAGTTGCAAACTCCATTCCATACATATATATGGGGAGGTACTAGCTCCAACTCGGTTTTACAGTGAAAACTGCAGGAACTTCATACCGGCACTAGGAAACAGACTGAGAAAGCAGAGAAAAAGTGTCTCCCGCAACCCGTTCCCTTGGTGCTAGATGAACGAACGTCTCTCCACTTGCTCAGTTCTGAGAGATAAGTGTGTGTGAAAGCCGTCCTTCACATAGATTTTTGGGAACACAAAGTTTCTTTTCAGTTGCAAACTCCATTCCATACATATATATTTGGAGGTAGAAGATCCAACTCGGTTTTACAGTGAAAACTGCAGGAACTTCAAACTGGCACTAGGAAACAGACTGAGAAAGCAGAGAAAAAGTGTCTCCTGCAACCCGTTCCCTTGGTGCTAGATGAACGAACGTCTCTCCACTTGCTCAGTTCTGAGAGATAAGTGTGTGTGAAAGCCGTCCTTCACCTAGCTTTTTGGGAACACAAAGTTTCTTTTCAGTTGCAAACTCCATTCCATACATATATATTTGGAGGTAGAAGCTCCAACTCGGTTTTACAGTGAAAACTGCAGGAACTTCAAACCGGCACTAGGAAACAGACTGAGAATGCAGAGAAAATGTGTCTCCTGCAACCCGTTCCCTTGGTGCTAGATGAACGAACGTCTCTCCACTTGCTCAGTTCTGAGAGATAAGTGTGTGTGAAAGCCGTCCTTCACCTAGCTTGTTGGGAACACAAAGTTTCTTTTCAGTTGCAAACTCCATTCCATACATATATATGGGGTGGTACTAGCTCCAACTCGGTTTTACAGTGAAAACTGCAGGAACTTCAAACCGGCACTAGGAAACAGACTGAGAAAGCAGAGAATAAGTGTCTCCTGCAACCCGTTCCCTTGGTGCTAGATGAACGAACGTCTCTCCACTTGCTCAGTTCTGAGACATAAGTGTGTGTGAAAGCTGTCCTTCACATAGCTTTTTGGGAACACAAAGATTCTTTTCAGTTGCAAACTCCATTCCATACATATATATTTGGAGGAAGAAACTCCAACTCGGTTTTACAGTGAAAACTGCAGGAACTTCAAACCGGCACTAGGAAACAGACTGAGAAAGCAGAGAAAAAGTGTCTCCTGCAACCCGTTCCCTTGGTGCTAGATGAACGAACGTCTCTCGACTTGCTCAGTTCTGAGAGATAAGTGTGTGTGAAAGCCGTCCTTCACCTAGCTTGTTGGGAACACAAAGTTTCTTTTCAGTTGCAAACTCCATTCCATACATATATATGGGGAGGTACTAGCTCCAACTCGGTTTTACAGTGAAAACTGCAGGAACTTCAAACCGGCACTAGGAAACAGACTGAGAAAGCAGAGAAAAAGTGTCTCCTGCAACCCGTTCCCTTGGTGCTAGATGAACGAACGTCTCTCCACTTGCTCAGTTCTGAGAGATATGTGTGTGTGAAAGCCGTCCTTCACTTAGCTTTTTGGGAACACAAAGTTTCTTTTCAGTTGCAAACTCCATTCCATACATATATATTTGGAAGTAGAAGCTCCAACTCGGTTTTACAGTGAAAACTGCAGGAACTTCAAACCGGCACTAGGAAACAGACTGAGAAAGCAGAGAAAAAGTGTCTCCTGCAACCCGTTCCCTTTGTGCTAGATGAACGAACGTCTCTCCACTTGCTCAGTTCTGAGAGATAAGTGTGTGTGAAAGCCGTCCTTCACCTAGCTTGTTGGGAACACAAAGTTTCTTTTCAGTTGCAAACTCCATTCCATACATATATATGGGGAGGTACTAGCTCCAACTCGGTTTTACAGTGAAAACTGCAGGAACTTCAAACCGGCACTAGGAAACAGACTGAGAAAGCAGAGAAAAAGTGTCTCCTGCAACCCGTTCCCTTGGTGCTAGATGAACGAACGTCTCTCCACTTGCTCAGTTCTGAGAGATATGTGTGTGTGAAAGCCGTCCTTCACTTAGCTTTTTGGGAACACAAAGTTTCTTTTCAGTTGCAAACTCCATTCCATACATATATATTTGGAGGTAGAAGCTCCAACTCGGTTTTACAGTGAAAACTGCAGGAACTTCAAACCGGCACTAGGAAACAGACTGAGAAAGCAGAGAAAAAGTGTCTCCTGCAACCCGTTCCCTTTGTGCTAGATGAACGAACGTCTCTCCACTTGCTCAGTTCTGAGAGATAAGTGTGTGTGAAAGCCGTCCTTCACCTAGCTTGTTGGGAACACAAAGTTTCTTTTCAGTTGCAAACTCCATTCCATACATATATATGGGGAGGTACTAGCTCCAACTCGGTTTTACAGTGAAAACTGCAGGAACTTCAAACCGGCACTAGGAAACAGACTGAGAATGCAGAGAAAAAGTGTCTCCTGCAACCCGTTCCCTTGGTGCTAGATGAACGAACGTCTCTCCACTTGCTCAGTTCTGAGAGATAAGTGTGTGTGAAAGCCGTCCTTCACCTAGCTTGTTGGGAACACAAAGTTTCTTTTCAGTTGCAAACTCCATTCCATACATATATATGGGGAGGTACTAGCTCCAACTCGGTTTTACAGTGAAAACTGCAGGAACTTCAAACCGGCACTAGGAAACAGACTGAGAAAGCAGAGAATAAGTGTCTCCTGCAACCCGTTCCCTTGGTGCTAGATGAACGAACGTCTCTCCACTTGCTCAGTTCTGAGACATAAGTGTGTGTGAAAGCTGTCCTTCACATAGCTTTTTGGGAACACAAAGATTCTTTTCAGTTGCAAACTCCATTCCATACATATATATTTGGAGGAAGAAGCTCCAACTCGGTTTTACAGTGAAAACTGCAGGAACTTCAAACCGGCACTAGGAAACAGACTGAGAAAGCAGAGAAAAAGTGTCTCCTGCAACCCGTTCCCTTGGTGCTAGATGAACGAACGTCTCTCGACTTGCTCAGTTCTGAGAGATAAGTGTGTGTGAAAGCCGTCCTTCACCTAGCTTGTTGGGAACACAAAGTTTCTTTTCAGTTGCAAACTCCATTCCATACATATATATGGGGAGGTACTAGCTCCAACTCGGTTTTACAGTGAAAACTGCAGGAACTTCAAACCGGCACTAGGAAACAGACTGAGAAAGCAGAGAAAAAGTGTCTCCTGCAACCCGTTCCCTTGGTGCTAGATGAACGAACGTTTCTCCACTTGCTCAGTTCTGAGAGATAAGTGTGTGTGAAAGCCGTCCTTCACCTAGCTTGTTGGGAACACAAAGTTTCTTTTCAGTTGCAAACTCCATTCCATACATATATATGGGGAGGTAAAAACTCCAACTCGGTTTTACAGTGAAAACTGCAGGAAATTCAAACCGGCACTAGGAAACAGACTGAGAAAGCAGAGAAAAAGTGTCTCCTGCAACCCGTTCCCTTGGTGCTAGATGAACGAACGTCTCTCCACTTGCTCAGTTCTGAGAGATAAGTGTGTGTGAAAGCCGTCCTTCACCTAGCTTGTTGGGAACACAAAGTTTCTTTTCAGTTGCAAACTCCATTCCATACATATATATGGGGAGGTACAAGCTCCAACTCGGTTTGACAGTGAAAACTGCAGGAACTTCAAACCGGCACTAGGAAACAGACTGAGAAAGCAGAGAAAAAGTGTCTCCTGCAACCCGTTCCCTTGGTGCTAGATGAACGAACGTCTCTTCACTTGCTCAGTTCTGAGAGATATGTGTGTGTGAAAGCCGTCCTTCACCTAGCTTTTTGGGAACACAAAGTTTCTTTTCAGTTGCAAACTCCATTCCATACATATATATTTGGAGGTAGAAGCTCCAACTCGGTTTTACAGTGAAAACTGCAGGAACTTCAAACCGGCACTAGGAAACAGACTGAGAAAGCAGAGAAAAAGTGTCTCCTGCAACCCGTTCCCTTGGTGCTAGATGAACGAACGTCTCTCCACTTGCTCAGTTCTGAGAGATAAGTGTGTGTGAAAGCCGTCCTTCACCTAGCTTGTTGGGAACACAAAGTTTCTTTTCAGTTGCAAACTCCATTCCATACATATATATGGGGAGGTACTAGCTCCAACTCGGTTTTACAGTGAAAACTGCAGGAACTTCATACCGGCACTAGGAAACAGACTGAGAAAGCAGAGAAAAAGTGTCTCCCGCAACCCGTTCCCTTGGTGCTAGATGAACGAACGTCTCTCCACTTGCTCAGTTCTGAGAGATAAGTGTGTGTGAAAGCCGTCCTTCACCTAGCTTTTTGGGAACACAAAGTTTCTTTTCAGTTGCAAACTCCATTCCATACATATATATTTGGAGGTAGAAGCTCCAACTCGGTTTTACAGTGAAAACTGCAGGAACTTCAAACCGGCACTAGGAAACAGACTGAGAATGCAGAGAAAAAGTGTCTCCTGCAACCCGTTCCCTTGGTGCTAGATGAACGAACGTCTCTCCACTTGCTCAGTTCTGAGAGATAAGTGTGTGTGAAAGCCGTCCTTCACCTAGCTTGTTGGGAACACAAAGTTTCTTTTCAGTTGCAAACTCCATTCCATACATATATATGGGGAGGTACTAGCTCCAACTCGGTTTTACAGTGAAAACTGCAGGAACTTCAAACCGGCACTAGGAAACAGACTGAGAAAGCAGAGAATAAGTGTCTCCTGCAACCCGTTCCCTTGGTGCTAGATGAACGAACGTCTCTCCACTTGCTCAGTTCTGAGACATAAGTGTGTGTGAAAGCTGTCCTTCACATAGCTTTTTGGGAACACAAAGATTCTTTTCAGTTGCAAACTCCATTCCATACATATATATTTGGAGGAAGAAGCTCCAACTCGGTTTTACAGTGAAAACTGCAGGAACTTCAAACCGGCACTAGGAAACAGACTGAGAAAGCAGAGAAAAAGTGTCTCCGGCAACCCGTTCCCTTGGTGCTAGATGAACGAACGTCTCTCGACTTGCTCAGTTCTGAGAGATAAGTGTGTGTGAAAGCCGTCCTTCACCTAGCTTGTTGGGAACACAAAGTTTCTTTTCAGTTGCAAACTCCATTCCATACATATATATGGGGAGGTACTAGCTCCAACTCGGTTTTACAGTGAAAACTGCAGGAACTTCAAACCGGCACTAGGAAACAGACTGAGAAAGCAGAGAAAAAGTGTCTCCTGCAACCCGTTCCCTTGGTGCTAGATGAACGAACGTCTCTCCACTTGCTCAGTTCTGAGAGATAAGTGTGTGTGAAAGCCGTCCTTCACCTAGCTTGTTGGGAACACAAAGTTTCTTTTCAGTTGCAAACTCCATTCCATACATATATATGGGGAGGTACTAGCTCCAACTCGGTTTTACAGTGAAAACTGCAGGAACTTCAAACCGGCACTAGGAAACAGACTGAGAAAGCAGAGAAAAAGTGTCTCCTGCAACCCGTTCCCTTGGTGCTAGATGAACGAACGTCTCTCCACTTGCTCAGTTCTGAGAGATAAGTGTGTGTGAAAGCCGTCCTTCACCTAGCTTGTTGGGAACACAAAGTTTCTTTTCAGTTGCAAACTCCATTCCATACATATATATGGGGAGGTAAAAACTCCAACTCGGTTTTACAGTGAAAACTGCAGGAAATTCAAACCGGCACTAGGAAACAGACTGAGAAAGCAGAGAAAAAGTGTCTCCTGCAACCCGTTCCCTTGGTGCTAGATGAACGAACGTCTCTCCACTTGCTCAGTTCTGAGAGATAAGTGTGTGTGAAAGCCGTCCTTCACCTAGCTTGTTGGGAACACAAAGTTTCTTTTCAGTTGCAAACTCCATTCCATACATATATATGGGGAGGTACAAGCTCCAACTCGGTTTTACAGTGAAAACTGCAGGAACTTCAAACCGGCACTAGGAAACAGACTGAGAAAGCAGAGAAAAAGTGTCTCCTGCAACCCGTTCCCTTGGTGCTAGATGAACGAACGTCTCTTCACTTGCTCAGTTCTGAGAGATATGTGTGTGTGAAAGCCGTCCTTCACCTAGCTTTTTGGGAACACAAAGTTTCTTTTCAGTTGCAAACTCCATTCCATACATATATATTTGGAGGTAGAAGCTCCAACTCGGTTTTACAGTGAAAACTGCAGGAACTTCAAACCGGCACTAGGAAACAGACTGAGAAAGCAGAGAAAAAGTGTCTCCTGCAACCCGTTCCCTTGGTGCTAGATGAACGAACGTCTCTCCACTTGCTCAGTTCTGAGAGATAAGTGTGTGTGAAAGCCGTCCTTCACCTAGCTTGTTGGGAACACAAAGTTTCTTTTCAGTTGCAAACTCCATTCCATACATATATATGGGGAGGTACTAGCTCCAACTCGGTTTTACAGTGAAAACTGCAGGAACTTCATACCGGCACTAGGAAACAGACTGAGAAAGCAGAGAAAAAGTGTCTCCCGCAACCCGTTCCCTTGGTGCTAGATGAACGAACGTCTCTCCACTTGCTCAGTTCTGAGAGATAAGTGTGTGTGAAAGCCTTCCTTCACATAGATTTTTGGGAACACAAAGTTTCTTTTCAGTTGCAAACTCCATTCCATACATATATATTTGGCGGTAGAAGATCCAACTCGGTTTTACAGTGAAAACTGCAGGAACTTCAAACTGGCACTAGGAAACAGACTGAGAAAGCAGAGAAAAAGTGTCTCCTGCAACCCGTTCCCTTGGTGCTAGATGAACGAACGTCTCTCCACTTGCTCAGTTCTGAGAGATAAGTGTGTGTGAAAGCCGTCCTTCACCTAGCTTGTTGGGAACACAAAGTTTCTTTTCAGTTGCAAACTCCATTCCATACATATATATGGGGAGGTACTAGCTCCAACTCGGTTTTACAGTGAAAACTGCAGGAACTTCATACCGGCACTAGGAAACAGACTGAGAAAGCAGAGAAAAATTGTCTCCCGCAACCCGTTCCCTTGGTGCTAGATGAACGAACGTCTCTCCACTTGCTCAGTTCTGAGAGATAAGTGTGTGTGAAAGCCTTCCTTCACATAGATTTTTGGGAACACAAAGTTTCTTTTCAGTTGCAAACTCCATTCCATACATATATATTTGGCGGTAGAAGATCCAACTCGGTTTTACAGTGAAAACTGCAGGAACTTCAAACTGGCACTAGGAAACAGACTGAGAAAGCAGAGAAAAAGTGTCTCCTGCAACCCGTTCCCTTGGTGCTAGATGAACGAACGTCTCTCCACTTGCTCAGTTCTGAGAGATAAGTGTGTGTGAAAGCCGTCCTTCACCTAGCTTGTTGGGAACACAAAGTTTCTTTTCAGTTGCAAACTCCATTCCATACATATATATGGGGAGGTACAAGCTCCAACTCGGTTTTACAGTGAAAACTGCAGGAACTTCAAACCGGCACTAGGAAACAGACTGAGAAAGCAGAGAAAAAGTGTCTCCTGCAACCCGTTCCCTTGGTGCTAGATGAACGAACGTCTCTTCACTTGCTCAGTTCTGAGAGATATGTGTGTGTGAAAGCCGTCCTTCACCTAGCTTTTTGGGAACACAAAGTTTCTTTTCAGTTGCAAACTCCATTCCATACATATATATGGGGAGGTACTAGCTCCAACTCGGTTTTACAGTGAAAACTGCAGGAACTTCAAACCGGCACTAGGAAACAGACTGAGAAAGCAGAGAAAAAGTGTCTCCTGCAACCCGTTCCCTTGGTGCTAGATGAACGAACGTCTCTCCACTTGCTCAGTTCTGAGAGATAAGTGTGTGTGAAAGCCGTCCTTCACCTAGCTTGTTGGGAACACAAAGTTTCTTTTCAGTTGCAAATTCCATTCCATACATATATATGGGGAGGTAAAAACTCCAACTCGGTTTTACAGTGAAAACTGCAGGAAATTCAAACCGGCACTAGGAAACAGACTGAGAAAGCAGAGAAAAAGTTTCTCCTGCAACCCGTTCCCTTGGTGCTAGATGAACGAACGTCTCTCCACTTGCTCAGTTCTGAGAGATAAGTGTGTGTGAAAGCCGTCCTTCACCTAGCTTGTTGGGAACACAAAGTTTCTTTTCAGTTGCAAACTCCATTCCATACATATATATGGGGAGGTACAAGCTCCAACTCGGTTTTACAGTGAAAACTGCAGGAACTTCAAACCGGCACTAGGAAACAGACTGAGAAAGCAGAGAAAAAGTGTCTCCTGCAACCCGTTCCCTTGGTGCTAGATGAACGAACGTCTCTTCACTTGCTCAGTTCTGAGAGATATGTGTGTGTGAAAGCCGTCCTTCACCTAGCTTTTTGGGAACACAAAGTTTCTTTTCAGTTGCAAACTCCATTCCATACATATATATGGGGAGGTACTAGCTCCAACTCGGTTTTACAGTGAAAACTGCAGGAACTTCAAACCGGCACTAGGAAACAGACTGAGAAAGCAGAGAAAAAGTGTCTCCTGCAACCCGTTCCCTTGGTGCTAGATGAACGAACGTCTCTCCACTTGCTCAGTTCTGAGAGATAAGTGTGTGTGAAAGCCGTCCTTCACCTAGCTTGTTGGGAACACAAAGTTTCTTTTCAGTTGCAAATTCCATTCCATACATATATATGGGGAGGTAAAAACTCCAACTCGGTTTTACAGTGAAAACTGCAGGAAATTCAAACCGGCACTAGGAAACAGACTGAGAAAGCAGAGAAAAAGTTTCTCCTGCAACCCGTTCCCTTGGTGCTAGATGAACGAACGTCTCTCCACTTGCTCAGTTCTGAGAGATAAGTGTGTGTGAAAGCCGTCCTTCACCTAGCTTGTTGGGAACACAAAGTTTCTTTTCAGTTGCAAACTCCATTCCATACATATATATGGGGAGGTACAAGCTCCAACTCGGTTTTACAGTGAAAACTGCAGGAACTTCAAACCGGCACTAGGAAACAGACTGAGAAAGCAGAGAAAAAGTGTCTCCTGCAACCCGTTCCCTTGGTGCTAGATGAACGAACGTCTCTTCACTTGCTCAGTTCTGAGAGATATGTGTGTGTGAAAGCCGTACTTCACCTAGCTTTTTGGGAACACAAAGTTTCTTTTCAGTTGCAAACTCCATTCCATACATATATATTTGGAGGTAGAAGCTCCAACTCGGTTTTACAGTGAAAACTGCAGGAACTTCAAACCGGCACTAGGAAACAGACTGAGAAAGCAGAGAAAAAGGGTCTCCTGCAACCCGTTCCCTTGGTGCTAGATGAACGAACGTCTCTTCACTTGCTCAGTTCTGAGAGATAAGTGTGTGTGAAAGCCGTCCTTCACCTAGCTTGTTGGGAACACAAAGTTTCTTTTCAGTTGCAAACTCCATTCCATACATATATATGGGGAGGTACTAGCTCCAACTCGGTTTTACAGTGAAAACTGCAGGAACTTCATACCGGCACTAGGAAACAGACTGAGAAAGCAGAGAAAAAGTGTCTCCCGCAACCCGTTCCCTTGGTGCTAGATGAACGAACGTCTCTCCACTTGCTCAGTTCTGAGAGATAAGTGTGTGTGAAAGCCGTCCTTCACATAGATTTTTGGGAACACAAAGTTTCTTTTCAGTTGCAAACTCCATTCCATACATATATATTTGGAGGTAGAAGATCCAACTCGGTTTTACAGTGAAAACTGCAGGAACTTCAAACTGGCACTAGGAAACAGACTGAGAAAGCAGAGAAAAAGTGTCTCCTGCAACCCGTTCCCTTGGTGCTAGATGAACGAACGTCTCTCCACTTGCTCAGTTCTGAGAGATAAGTGTGTGTGAAAGCCGTCCTTCACCTAGCTTTTTGGGAACACAAAGTTTCTTTTCAGTTGCAAACTCCATTCCATACATATATATTTGGAGGTAGAAGCTCCAACTCGGTTTTACAGTGAAAACTGCAGGAACTTCTAACCGGCACTAGGAAACAGACTGAGAATGCAGAGAAAAAGTGTCTCCTGCAACCCGTTCCCTTGGTGCTAGATGAACGAACGTCTCTCCACTTGCTCAGTTCTGAGAGATAAGTGTGTGTGAAAGCCGTCCTTCACCTAGCTTGTTGGGAACACAAAGTTTCTTTTCAGTTGCAAATTCCATTCCATACATATATATGGGGAGGTACTAGCTCCAACTCGGTTTTACAGTGAAAACTGCAGGAACTTCAAACCGGCACTAGGAAACATACTGAGAAAGCAGAGAAAAAGTGTCTCCTGCAACCCGTTCCTTTGGTGCTAGATGAACGAACGTCTCTCCACTTGCTCAGTTCTGAGAGATAAGTGTGTGTGAAAGCCGTCCTTCACCTAGCTTGTTGGGAACACAAAGTTTCTTTTCAGTTGCAAATTCCATTCCATACATATATATGGGGAGGTACTAACTCCAACTCGGTTTTACAGTGAAAACTGCAGGAACTTCAAACCGGCACTAGGAAACAGACTGAGAAAGCAGAGAAAAAGTGTCTCCTGAAACCCGTTCCCTTGGTGCTAGATGAACGAACGTCTCTCCACTTGCTCAGTTCTGAGACATAAGTGTGTGTGAAAGCCGTCCTTCACATAGCTTTTTGGGAACACAAAGATTCTTTTCAGTTGCAAACTCCATTCCATACATATATATTTGGAGGTAGAAGCTCCAACTCGGTTTTACAGTGAAAACTGCAGGAACTTCAAACCGGCACTAGGAAACAGACTGAGAAAGCAGTGAAAAAGTGTCTCCTGCAACCCGTTCCCTTGGTGCTAGATGAACGAACGTCTCTCGACTTGCTCAGTTCTGAGAGATAAGTGTGTGTGAAAGCCGTCCTTCACCTAGCTTGTTGGGAACACAAAGTTTCTTTTCAGTTGCAAACTCCATTCCATACATATATATGTTGAGGTACTAGCTCCAACTCGGTTTTACAGTGAAAACTGCAGGAACTTCAAACCGGCACTAGGAAACAGACTGAGAAAGCAGAGAAAATGTGTCTCCTGCAACCCGTTCACTTGGTTCTAGATGAACGAACGTCTCTCCACTTGCTCAGTTCTGAGAGATAGGTGTGTGTGAAAGCCGTCCTTCACCTAGCTTTTTGGGAACACAAAGTTTCTTTTCAGTTGCAAACTCCATTCCATACATATATATGGGGAGGTACTAGCTCCAACTCGGTTTTACAGTGAAAACTGCAGGAACTTCAAACCGGCACTAGGAAACAGACTGAGAAAGCAGAGAAAAAGTGTCTCCTGCAACCCGTTCCTTTGGTGCTAGATGAACGAACGTCTCTCGACTTGCTCAGTTCTGAGAGATAAGTGTGTGTGAAAGCCGTCCTTCACCTAGCTTGTTGGGAACACAAAGTTTCTTTTCAGTTGCAAACTCCATTCCATACATATATATGGGGAGGTACTAGCTCCAACTCGGTTTTACAGTGAAAACTGCAGGAACTTCAAACCGGCACTAGGAAACAGACTGAGAAAGCAGAGAAAAAGTGTCTCCTGCAACCCGTTCCTTTGGTGCTAGATGAACGAACGTCTCTCCACTTGCTCAGTTCTGAGAGATAAGTGTGTGTGAAAGCCGTCCTTCACCTAGCTTGTTGGGAACACAAAGTTTCTTTTCAGTTGCAAACTCCATTCCATACATATATATGGGGAGGTACTAGCTCCAACTCGGTTTTACAGTGAAAACTGCAGGAACTTCAAACCGGCACTAGGAAACAGACTGAGAAAGCAGAGAAAAAGTGTCTCCTGCAACCCGTTCCCTTGGTGCTAGATGAACGAACGTCTCTCCACTTGCTCAGTTCTGAGAGATAAGTGTGTGTGAAAGCCGTCCTTCACCTAGCTTTTTGGGAACACAAAGTTTCTTTTCAGTTGCAAACTCCATTCGATACATATATATTTGGAGGTAGAAGATCGAACTCGGTTTTACAGTGAAAACTGCAGGAACTTCAAACCGGCACTAGGAAACAGTCTGAGAAAGCAGAGAAATAGTGCCTCCTGCAACCCGTTCCCTTGGTGCTAGATGAACGAACGTCTCTCCACTTGCTCTGTTCTGAGAGATAAGTGTGTGTGAAAGCCGTCCTTCACCTAGCTTGTTGGGAACACAAAGTTTCTTTTCAGTTGCAAACTCCATTCCATACATATATATGGGGAGGTAAAAACTCCAACTCGGTTTTACAGTGAAAACTGCAGGAAATTCAAACCGGCACTAGGAAACAGACTGAGAAAGCAGAGAAAAAGTGTCTCCTGCAAACCGTTCCCTTGGTGCTAGATGAACGAACGTCTCTCCACTTGCTCAGTTCTGAGAGATAAGTGTGTGTGAAAGCCGTCCTTCACCTAGCTTGTTGGGAACACAAAGTTTCTTTTCAGTTGCAAACTCCATTCCATACATATATATGGGGAGGTACAAGCTCCAACTCTGTTTGACAGTGAAAACTGCAGGAACTTCAAACCGGCACTAGGAAACAGACTGAGAAAGCAGAGAAAAAGTGTCTCCTGCAACCCGTTCCCTTGGTGCTAGATGAACGAACGTCTCTCCACTTGCTCAGTTCTGAGAGTTAAGTGTGTGTGAAAGCCGTCCTTCACCTAGCTTGTTGGGAACACAAAGTTTCTTTTCAGTTGCAAACTCCATTCCAAACATATATATGGGGAGGTACAAGCTCCAACTCGGTTTTACAGTGAAAACTGCAGGAACTTCAAACCGGCACTAGGAAACAGACTGAGAAAGCAGAGAAAATGTGTCTCCTGCAACCCGTTCACTTGGTTCTAGATGAACGAACGTCTCTCCACTTGCTCAGTTCTGAGAGATAGGTGTGTGTGAAAGCCGTCCTTCACCTAGCTTTTTGGGAACACAAGGTTTCTTTTCAGTTGCAAACTCCATTCCATACATATATATGGGGAGGTACTAGCTCCAACTCGGTTTTACAGTGAA
The DNA here is from genome assembly GCF_048773025.1 of Camelus bactrianus. Lineage (NCBI taxonomy): Eukaryota > Metazoa > Chordata > Mammalia > Artiodactyla > Camelidae > Camelus > Camelus bactrianus. The sequence continues at coordinate 52,688,869 of NC_133555.1, read as the reverse complement.
AACTGCAGGAACTTCAAACCGGCACTAGGAAACAGACTGAGAAAGCAGAGAAAAAGTGTCTCCTGCAACCCGTTCCCTTGGTGCTAGATGAACGAACGTCTCTCCACTTGCTCAGTTCTGAGAGATAAGTGTGTGTGAAAGCCGTACTTCACCTAGCTTTTTGGGAACACAAAGTTTCTTTTCAGTTGCAAACTCCATTCCATACATATATATTTGGAGGTAGAAGATCGAACTCGGTTTTACAGTGAAAACTGCAGGAACTTCAAACCAGCACTAGGAAACAGTCTGAGAAAGCAGAGAAAAAGTGCCTCCTGCAACCCGTTCCCTTGGTGCTAGATGAACGAACGTCTCTCCACTTGCTCAGTTCTGAGAGATAAGTGTGTGTGAAAGCCGTCCTTCACCTAGCTTGTTGGGAACACAAAGTTTCTTTTCAGTTGCAAACTCCATTCCATACATATATATGGGGAGGTAAAAACTCCAACTCGGTTTTACAGTGAAAACTGCAGGAAATTCAAACCGGCACTAGGAAACAGACTGAGAAAGCAGAGAAAAAGTGTCTCCTGCAAACCATTCCCTTGGTGCTAGATGAACGAACGTCTCTCCACTTGCTCAGTTCTGAGAGATAAGTGTGTGTGAAAGCCGTCCTTCACCTAGCTTGTTGGGAACACAAAGTTACTTTTCAGTTGCAAACTCCATTCCATACATATATATGGGGAGGTACAAGCTCCAACTCGGTTTTACAGTGAAAACTGCAGGAACTTCAAACCGGCACTAGGAAACAGACTGAGAAAGCAGAGAAAAAGTGTCTCCTGCAACCCGTTCCCTTGGTGCTAGATGAACGAACGTCTCTCCACTTGCTCAGTTCTGAGAGATAAGTGTGTGTGAAAGCCGTCCTTCACCTAGCTTGTTGGGAACACAAAGTTTCTTTTCAGTTGCAAACTCCATTCCAAACATATGTATGGGGAGGTACAAGCTCCAACTCGGTTTTACAGTGAAAACTGCAGGAACTTCAAACCGGCACTAGGAAACAGACTGAGAAAGCAGAGAAAATGTGTCTCCTGCAACCCGTTCACTTGGTTCTAGATGAACGAACGTCTCTCCACTTGCTCAGTTCTGAGAGATAGGTGTGTGTGAAAGCCGTCCTTCACCTAGCTTTTTGGGAACACAAGGTTTCTTTTCAGTTGCAAACTCCATTCCATACATATATATGAGGAGGTACAAGCTCCAACTCGGTTTTACAGTGAAAACTGCAGGAACTTCAAACCGGCACTAGGAAACAGACTGAGAAAGCAGAGAAAAAGTGTCTCCTGCAACCCGTTCCCTTGGTGCTAGATGAACGAACGTCTCTCCACTTGCTCAGTTCTGAGAGATAAGTGTGTGTGAAAGCCGTCCTTCACCTAGCTTGTTGGGAACACAAAGTTTCTTTTCAGTTGCAAACTCCATTCCATACATATATATGGGGAGGTACTAGCTCCAACTCGGTTTTACAGTGAAAACTGCAGGAACTTCAAACCGGCACTAGGAAACAGACTGAGAAAGCAGAGAAAAAGTGTCTCCTGCAACCCGTTCCCTTGGTGCTAGATGAACGAACGTCTCTCCACTTGCTCAGTTCTGAGAGATAAGTGTGTGTGAAAGCCGTCCTTCACCTAGCTTGTTGGGAACACAAAGTTTCTTTTCAGTTGCAAACTCCATTCCATACATATATATGGGGAGGTACTAGCTCCAACTCGGTTTTACAGTGAAAACTGCAGGAACTTCAAACCGGCACTAGGAAACAGACTGAGAAAGCAGAGAAAAAGTGTCTCCTGCAACCCGTTCCCTTGGTGCTAGATGAACGAACGTCTCTCCACTTGCTCAGTTCTGAGAGATAAGTGTGTGTGAAAGCCGTCCTTCACCTAGCTTGTTGGGAACACAAAGTTTCTTTTCAGTTGCAAACTCCATTCCATACATATATATGGGGAGGTACTAGCTCCAACTCGGTTTTACAGTGAAAACTGCAGGAACTTCAAACCGGCACTAGGAAACAGACTGAGAAAGCAGAGAAAAAGTGTCTCCTGCAACCCGTTCCCTTGGTGCTAGATGAACGAACGTCTCTCCACTTGCTCAGTTCTGAGAGATAAGTGTGTGTGAAAGCCGTCCTTCACCTAGCTTTTTGGGAACACAAAGTTTCTTTTCAGTTGCAAACTCCATTCGATACATATATATTTGGAGGTAGAAGATCGAACTCGGTTTTACAGTGAAAACTGCAGGAACTTCAAACCGGCACTAGGAAACAGTCTGAGAAAGCAGAGAAAAAGTGTCTCCTGCAACCCGTTCCCTTGGTGCTAGATGAACGAACGTCTCTCCACTTGCTCAGTTCTGAGAGATAAGTGTGTGTGAAAGCCGTCCTTCACCTAGCTTGTTGGGAACACAAAGTTTCTTTTCAGTTGCAAACTCCATTCCATACATATATATGGGGAGGTAAAAACTCCAACTCGGTTTTACAGTGAAAACTGCAGGAAATTCAAACCGGCACTAGGAAACAGACTGAGAAAGCAGAGAAAAAGTGTCTCCTGCAAACCGTTCCCTTGGTGCTAGATGAACGAACGTCTCTCCACTTGCTCAGTTCTGAGAGATAAGTGGGTGTGAAAGCCGTCCTTCACCTAGCTTGTTGGGAACACAAAGTTTCTTTTCAGTTGCAAACTCCATTCCATACATATATATGGGGAGGTACAAGCTCCAACTCGGTTTTACAGTGAAAACTGCAGGAACTTCAAACCGGCACTAGGAAACAGACTGAGAAAGCAGAGAAAAAGTGTCTCCTGCAACCCGTTCCCTTGGTGCTAGATGAACGAACGTCTCTCCACTTGCTCAGTTCTGAGAGATAAGTGTGTGTGAAAGCCGTCCTTCACCTAGCTTGTTGGGAACACAAAGTTTCTTTTCAGTTGCAAACTCCATTCCAAACATATATATGGGGAGGTACAAGCTCCAACTCGGTTTTACAGTGAAAACTGCAGGAACTTCAAACCGGCACTAGGAAACAGACTGAGAAAGCAGAGAAAATGTGTCTCCTGCAACCCGTTCACTTGGTTCTAGATGAACGAACGTCTCTCCACTTGCTCAGTTCTGAGAGATAGGTGTGTGTGAAAGCCGTCCTTCACCTAGCTTTTTGGGAACACAAGGTTTCTTTTCAGTTGCAAACTCCATTCCATACATATATATGAGGAGGTACAAGCTCCAACTCGGTTTTACAGTGAAAACTGCAGGAACTTCAAACCGGCACTAGGAAACAGACTGAGAAAGCAGAGAAAAAGTGTCTCCTGCAACCCGTTCCCTTGGTGCTAGATGAACGAACGTCTCTCCACTTGCTCAGTTCTGAGAGATAAGTGTGTGTGAAAGCCGTCCTTCACCTAGCTTGTTGGGAACACAAAGTTTCTTTTCAGTTGCAAACTCCATTCCAAACATATGTATGGGGAGGTACAAGCTCCAACTCGGTTTTACAGTGAAAACTGCAGGAACTTCAAACCGGCACTAGGAAACAGACTGAGAAAGCAGAGAAAATGTGTCTCCTGCAACCCGTTCACTTGGTTCTAGATGAACGAACGTCTCTCCACTTGCTCAGTTCTGAGAGATAGGTGTGTGTGAAAGCCGTCCTTCAACTAGCTTTTTGGGAACACAAGGTTTCTTTTCAGTTGCAAACTCCATTCCATACTTATATATGAGGAGGTACAAGCTCCAACTCTGTTTTACAGTGAAAACTGCAGGAACTTCAAACCGGCACTAGGAAACAGACTGAGAAAGCAGAGAAAAAGTGTCTCCTGCAACCCGTTCCCTTGGTGCTAGATGAACGAACGTCTCTCCACTTGCTCAGTTCTGAGAGATAAGTGTGTGTGAAAGCCGTCCTTCACCTAGCTTGTTGGGAACAGAAAGTTTCTTTTCAGTTGCAAACTCCATTCCATACATATATATGGGGAGGTACTAGCTCCAACTCGGTTTTACAGTGAAAACTGCAGGAACTTCAAACCGGCACTAGGAAACAGACTGAGAAAGCAGAGAAAAAGTGTCTCCTGCAACCCGTTCCCTTGGTGCTAGATGAACGAACGTCTCTCCACTTGCTCAGTTCTGAGAGATAAGTGTGTGTGAAAGCCGTCCTTCACCTAGCTTGTTGGGAACACAAAGTTTCTTTTCAGTTGCAAACTCCATTCCATACATATATATGGGGAGGTACTAGCTCCAACTCGGTTTTACAGTGAAAACTGCAGGAACTTCAAACCGGCACTAGGAAACAGACTGAGAAAGCAGAGAAAAAGTGTCTCCTGCAACCCGTTCCCTTGGTGCTAGATGAACGAACGTCTCTCCACTTGCTCAGTTCTGAGAGATAAGTGTGTGTGAAAGCCGTCCTTCACCTAGCTTGTTGGGAACACAAAGTTTCTTTTCAGTTGCAAACTCCATTCCATACATATATATGGGGAGGTACTAGCTCCAACTCGGTTTTACAGTGAAAACTGCAGGAACTTCAAACCGGCACTAGGAAACAGACTGAGAAAGCAGAGAAAAAGTGTCTCCTGCAACCCGTTCCCTTGGTGCTAGATGAACGAACGTCTCTCCACTTGCTCAGTTCTAAGAGATAAGTGTGTGTGAAAGCCGTCCTTCACCTAGCTTTTTGGGAACACAAAGTTTCTTTTCAGTTGCAAACTCCATTCGATACATATATATTTGGAGGTAGAAGATCGAACTCGGTTTTACAGTGAAAACTGCAGGAACTTCAAACCGGCACTAGGAAACAGTCTGAGAAAGCAGAGAAAAAGTGCCTCCTGCAACCCGTTCCCTTGGTGCTAGATGAACGAACGTCTCTCCACTTGCTCAGTTCTGAGAGATAAGTGTGTGTGAAAGCCGTCCTTCACCTAGCTTGTTGGGAACACAAAGTTTCTTTTCAGTTGCAAACTCCATTCCATACATATATATGGGGAGGTAAAAACTCCAACTCGGTTTTACAGTGAAAACTGCAGGAAATTCAAACCGGCACTAGGAAACAGACTGAGAAAGCAGAGAAAAAGTGTCTCCTGCAAACCGTTCCCTTGGTGCTAGATGAACGAACGTCTCTCCACTTGCTCAGTTCTGAGAGATAAGTGGGTGTGAAAGCCGTCCTTCACCTAGCTTGTTGGGAACACAAAGTTTCTTTTCAGTTGCAAACTCCATTCCATACATATATATGGGGAGGTACAAGCTCCAACTCGGTTTTACAGTGAAAACTGCAGGAACTTCAAACCGGCACTAGGAAACAGACTGAGAAAGCAGAGAAAAAGTGTCTCCTGCAACCCGTTCCCTTGGTGCTAGATGAACGAACGTCTCTCCACTTGCTCAGTTCTGAGAGATAAGTGTGTGTGAAAGCCGTCCTTCACCTAGCTTGTTGGGAACACAAAGTTTCTTTTCAGTTGCAAACTCCATTCCAAACATATATATGGGGAGGTACAAGCTCCAACTCGGTTTTACAGTGAAAACTGCAGGAACTTCAAACCGGCACTAGGAAACAGACTGAGAAAGCAGAGAAAATGTGTCTCCTGCAACCCGTTCACTTGGTTCTAGATGAACGAACGTCTCTCCACTTACTCAGTTCTGAGAGATAGGTGTGTGTGAAAGCCGTCCTTCACCTAGCTTTTTGGGAACACAAGGTTTCTTTTCAGTTGCAAACTCCATTCCATACATATATATGAGGAGGTACAAGCTCCAAATCGGTTTTACAGTGAAAACTGCAGGAACTTCAAACCGGCACTAGGAAACAGACTGAGAAAGCAGAGAAAAAGTGTCTCCTGCAACCCGTTCCCTTGGTGCTAGATGAACGAACGTCTCTCCACTTGCTCAGTTCTGAGAGATAAGTGGGTGTGAAAGCCGTCCTTCACCTAGCTTGTTGGGAACACAAAGTTTCTTTTCAGTTGCAAACTCCATTCCATACATATATATGGGGAAGTACAAGCTCCAACTCGGTTTTACAGTGAAAACTGCAGGAACTTCAAACCGGCACTAGGAAACAGACTGAGAAAGCAGAGAAAAAGTGTCTCCTGCAACCCGTTCCCTTGGTGCTAGATGAACGAACGTCTCTCCACTTGCTCAGTTCTGAGAGATAAGTGTGTGTGAAAGCCGTCCTTCACCTAGCTTGTTGGGAACACAAAGTTTCTTTTCAGTTGCAAACTCCATTCCAAACATATATATGGGGAGGTACAAGCTCCAACTCGGTTTTACAGTGAAAACTGCAGGAACTTCAAACCGGCACTAGGAAACAGACTGAGAAAGCAGAGAAAATGTGTCTCCTGCAACCCGTTCCCTTGGTTCTAGATGAACGAACGTCTCTCCACTTGCTCAGTTCTGAGAGATAAGTGTGTGTGAAAGCCGTCCTTCACCTAGCTTTTTGGGAACACAAGGTTTCTTTTCAGTTGCAAACTCCATTCCATACATATATATGAGGAGGTACAAGCTCCAACTCTGTTTTACAGTGAAAACTGCAGGAACTTCAAACCGGCACTAGGAAACAGACTGAGAAAGCAGAGAAAAAGTGTCTCCTGCAACCCGTTCCCTTGGTGCTAGATGAACGAACGTCTCTCCACTTGCTCAGTTCTGAGAGATAAGTGTGTGTGAAAGCCGTCCTTCACCTAGCTTGTTGGGAACACAAAGTTTCTTTTCAGTTGCAAACTCCATTCCAAACATATGTATGGGGAGGTACAAGCTCCAACTCTGTTTTACAGTGAAAACTGCAGGAACTTCAAACCGGCACTAGGAAACAGACTGAGAAAGCAGAGAAAATGTGTCTCCTGCAACCCGTTCACTTGGTTCTAGATGAACGAACGTCTCTCCACTTGCTCAGTTCTGAGAGATAGGTGTGTGTGAAAGCCGTCCTTCACCTAGCTTTTTGGGAACACAAGGTTTCTTTTCAGTTGCAAACTCCATTCCATACATATATATGAGGAGGTACAAGCTCCAACTCGGTTTTACAGTGAAAACTGCAGGAACTTCAAACCGGCACTAGGAAACAAACTGAGAAAGCAGAGAAAAAGTGTCTCCTGCAACCCGTTCCCTTGGTGCTAGATGAACGAACGTCTCTCCACTTGCTCAGTTCTGAGAGATAAGTGTGTGTGAAAGCCGTCCTTCACCTAGCTTGTTGGGAACACAAAGTTTCTTTTCAGTTGCAAACTCCATTCCATACATATATATGGGGAGGTACTAGCTCCAACTCGGTTTTACAGTGAAATCTGCAGGAACTTCAAACCGGCACTAGGAAACAGACTGAGAAAGCAGAGAAAAAGTGTCTCCTGCAACCCGTTCCCTTGGTGCTAGATGAACGAACGTCTCTCCACTTGCTCAGTTCTGAGAGATAAGTGTGTGTGAAAGCCGTCCTTCACCTAGCTTGTTGGGAACACAAAGTTTCTTTTCAGTTGCAAACTCCATTCCATACATATATATGGGGAGGTACAAGCTCCAACACGGTTTTACAGTGAAAACTGCAGGAACTTCAAACCGGCACTAGGAAACAGACTGAGAAAGCAGAGAAAAAGTGTCTCCTGCAACCCGTTCCCTTGGTGCTAGATGAACGAACGTCTCTCCACTTGCTCAGTTCTGAGAGATAAGTGTGTGTGAAAGCCGTCCTTCACCTAGCTTTTTGGGAACACAAAGTTTCTTTTCAGTTGCAAACTCCATTCGATACATATATATTTGGAGGTAGAAGATCGAACTCGGTTTTACAGTGAAAACTGCAGGAACTTCAAACCGGCACTAGGAAACAGTCTGAGAAAGCAGAGAAAAAGTGTCTCCTGCAAACCGTTCCCTTGGTGCTAGATGAACGAACGTCTCTCCACTTGCTCAGTTCTGAGAGATAAGTGTGTGTGAAAGCCGTCCTTCACCTAGCTTGTTGGGAACACAAAGTTTCTTTTCAGTTGCCAACTCCATTCAATACATATATATGGGGAGGTACAAGCTCCAACTCGGTTTTACAGTGAAAACTGCAGGAACTTCAAACCGGCACTAGGAAACAGACTGAGAAAGCAGAGAAAAAGTGTCTCCTGCAACCCGTTCCCTTGGTGCTAGATGAACGAACGTCTCTCCACTTGCTCAGTTCTGAGAGATAAGTGTGTGTGAAAGCCGTCCTTCACCTAGCTTGTTGGGAACACAAAGTTTCTTTTCAGTTGCAAACTCCATTCCAAACATATATATGGGGAGGTACAAGCTCCAACTCGGTTTTACAGTGAAAACTGCAGGAACTTCAAACCGGCACTAGGAAACAGACTGAGAAAGCAGAGAAAAAGTGTCTCCTGCAACCCGTTCACTTGGTTCTAGATGAACGAACGTCTCTCCACTTGCTCAGTTCTGAGAGATAGGTGTGTGTGAAAGCCGTCCTTCACCTAGCTTTTTGGGAACACAAGGTTTCTTTTCAGTTGCAAACTCCATTCCATACATATATATGAGGAGGTACAAGCTCCAACTCGGTTTTACAGTGAAAACTGCAGGAACTTCAAACCGGCACTAGGAAACAGACTGAGAAAGCAGAGAAAAAGTGTCTCCTGCAACCCGTTCCCTTGGTGCTAGATGAACGAACGTCTCTCCACTTGCTCAGTTCTGAGAGATAAGTGTGTGTGAAAGCCGTCCTTCACCTAGCTTGTTGGGAACACAAAGTTTCTTTTCAGTTGCAAACTCCATTCCATACATATATATGGGGAGGTACTAGCTCCAACTCGGTTTTACAGTGAAAACTGCAGGAACTTCAAACCGGCACTAGGAAACAGACTGAGAAAGCAGAGAAAAAGTGTCTCCTGCAACCCGTTCCCTTGGTGCTAGATGAACGAACGTCTCTCCACTTGCTCAGTTCTGAGAGATAAGTGTGTGTGAAAGCCGTCCTTCACCTAGCTTGTTGGGAACACAAAGTTTCTTTTCAGTTGCAAACTCCATTCCATACATATATATGGGGAGGTACTAGCTCCAACTCGGTTTTACAGTGAAAACTGCAGGAACTTCAAACCGGCACTAGGAAACAGACTGAGAAAGCAGAGAAAAAGTGTCTCCTGCAACCCGTTCCCTTGGTGCTAGATGAACGAACGTCTCTCCACTTGCTCAGTTCTGAGAGATAAGTGTGTGTGAAAGCCGTCCTTCACCTAGCTTTTTGGGAACACAAAGTTTCTTTTCAGTTGCAAACTCCATTCGATACATATATATTTGGAGGTAGAAGATCGAACTCGGTTTTACAGTGAAAACTGCAGGAACTTCAAACCGGCACTAGGAAACAGTCTGAGAAAGCAGAGAAAAAGTGCCTCCTGCAACCCGTTCCCTTGGTGCTAGATGAACGAACGTCTCTCCACTTGCTCAGTTCTGAGAGATAAGTGTGTGTGAAAGCCGTCCTTCACCTAGCTTGTTGGGAACACAAAGTTTCTTTTCAGTTGCAAACTCCATTCCATACATATATATGGGGAGGTAAAAACTCCAACTCGGTTTTACAGTGAAAACTGCAGGAAATTCAAACCGGCACTAGGAAACAGACTGAGAAAGCAGAGAAAAAGTGTCTCCTGCAAACCGTTCCCTTGGTGCTAGATGAACGAACGTCTCTCCACTTGCTCAGTTCTGAGAGATAAGTGTGTGTGAAAGCCGTCCTTCACCTAGCTTGTTGGGAACACAAAGTTTCTTTTCAGTTGCAAACTCCATTCCATACATATATATGGGGAGGTACAAGCTCCAACTCGGTTTTACAGTGAAAACTGCAGGAACTTCAAACCGGCACTAGGAAACAGACTGAGAAAGCAGAGAAAAAGTGTCTCCTGCAACCCGTTCCCTTGGTGCTAGATGAACGAACGTCTCTCCACTTGCTCAGTTCTGAGAGATAAGTGTGTGTGAAAGCCGTCCTTCACCTAGCTTGTTGGGAAAACAAAGTTTCTTTTCAGTTGCAAACTCCATTCCAAACATATATATGGGGAGGTACAAGCTCCAACTCGGTTTTACAGTGAAAACTGCAGGAACTTCAAACCGGCACTAGGAAACAGACTGAGAAAGCAGAGAAAATGTGTCTCCTGCAACCCGTTCACTTGGTTCTAGATGAACGAACGTCTCTCCACTTGCTCAGTTCTGAGAGATAGGTGTGTGTGAAAGCCGTCCTTCACCTAGCTTTCTGGGAACACAAGGTTTCTTTTCAGTTGCAAACTCCATTCCATACATATATATGAGGAGGTACAAGCTCCAACTCGGTTTTACAGTGAAAACTGCAGGAACTTCAAACCGGCACTAGGAAACAGACTGAGAAAGCAGAGAAAAAGTGTCTCCTGCAACCCGTTCCCTTGGTGCTAGATGAACGAACGTCTCTCCACTTGCTCAGTTCTGAGAGATAAGTGGGTGTGAAAGCCGTCCTTCACCTAGCTTGTTGGGAACACAAAGTTTCTTTTCAGTTGCAAACTCCATTCCATACATATATATGGGGAGGTACAAGCTCCAACTCGGTTTTACAGTGAAAACTGCAGGAACTTCAAACCGGCACTAGGAAACAGACTGAGAAAGCAGAGAAAAAGTGTCTCCTGCAACCCGTTCCCTTGGTGCTAGATGAACGAACGTCTCTCCACTTGCTCAGTTCTGAGAGATAAGTGTGTGTGAAAGCCGTCCTTCACCTAGCTTGTTGGGAACACAAAGTTTCTTTTCAGTTGCAAACTCCATTCCAAACATATATATGGGGAGGTACAAGCTCCAACTCGGTTTTACAGTGAAAACTGCAGGAACTTCAAACCGGCACTAGGAAACAGACTGAGAAAGCAGAGAAAATGTGTCTCCTGCAACCCGTTCACTTGGTTCTAGATGAACGAACGTCTCTCCACTTGCTCAGTTCTGAGAGATAAGTGTGTGTGAAAGCCGTCCTTCACCTAGCTTTTTGGGAACACCAGGTTTCTTTTCAGTTGCAAACTCCATTCCATACATATATATGAGGAGGTACAAGCTCCAACTCGGTTTTACAGTGAAAACTGCAGGAACTTCAAACCGGCACTAGGAAACAGACTGAGAAAGCAGAGAAAAAGTGTCTCCTGCAACCCGTTCCCTTGGTGCTAGATGAACGAACGTCTCTCCACTTGCTCAGTTCTGAGAGATAAGTGTGTGTGAAAGCCGTCCTTCACCTAGCTTGTTGGGAACACAAAGTTTCTTTTCAGTTGCAAACTCCATTCCAAACATATGTATGGGGAGGTACAAGCTCCAACTCGGTTTTACAGTGAAAACTGCAGGAACTTCAAACCGGCACTAGGAAACAGACTGAGAAAGCAGAGAAAATGTGTCTCCTGCAACCCGTTCCTTTGGTTCTAGATGAACGAACGTCTCTCCACTTGCTCAGTTCTGAGAGATAGGTGTGTGTGAAAGCCGTCCTTCACCTAGCTTTTTGGGAACACAAGGTTTCTTTTCAGTTGCAAACTCCATTCCATACATATATATGAGGAGGTACAAGCTCCAACTCGATTTTACAGTGAAAACTGCAGGAACTTCAAACCGGCACTAGGAAACAGACTGAGAAAGCAGAGAAAAAGTGTCTCCTGCAACCCGTTCCCTTGGTGCTAGATGAACGAACGTCTCTCCACTTGCTCAGTTCTGAGAGATAAGTGTGTGTGAAAGCCGTCCTTCACCTAGCTTGTTGGGAACACAAAGTTTCTTTTCAGTTGCAAACTCCATTCCATACATATATATGGGGAGGTACTAGCTCCAACTCGGTTTTACAGTGAAAACTGCAGGAACTTCAAACCGGCACTAGGAAACAGACTGAGAAAGCAGAGAAAAAGTGTCTCCTGCAACCCGTTCCCTTGGTGCTAGATGAACGAACGTCTCTCGACTTGCTCAGTTCTGAGACATAAGTGTGAGTGAAAGCCGTCCTTCACCTAGCTTGTTGGGAACACAAAGTTTGTTTTCAGTTGCAAACTCCATTCCATACATATATATGGGGAGGTACTAGCTCCAACTCGGTTTTACAGTGAAAACTGCAGGAACTTCAAACCGGCACTAGGAAACAGACTGAGAAAGCAGAGAAAAAGTGTCTCCTGCAACCCGTTCCCTTGGTGCTAGATGAACGAACGTCTCTCCACTTGCTCAGTTCTGAGAGATAAGTGTGTGTGAAAGCCGTCCTTCACCTAGCTTGTTGGGAACACAAAGTTTCTTTTCAGTTGCAAACTCCATTCCATACATATATATGGGGAGGTACTAGCTCCAACTCGGTTTTACAGTGAAAACTGCAGGAACTTCAAACCGGCACTAGGAAACAGACTGAGAAAGCAGAGAAAAAGTGTCTCCTGCAACCCGTTCCCTTGGTGCTAGATGAACGAACGTCTCTCCACTTGCTCAGTTCTGAGAGATAAGTGTGTGTGAAAGCCGTCCTTCACCTAGCTTTTTGGGAACACAAAGTTTCTTTTCAGTTGCAAACTCCATTCGATACATATATATTTGGAGGTAGAAGATCGAACTCGGTTTTACAGTGAAAACTGCAGGAACTTCAAACCGGCACTAGGAAACAGTCTGAGAAAGCAGAGAAAAAGTGTCTCCTGCAAACCGTTCCCTTGGTGCTAGATGAACGAACGTCTCTCCACTTGCTCAGTTCTGAGAAATAAGTGTGTGTGAAAGCCGTCCTTCACCTAGCTTGTTGGGAACACAAAGTTTCTTTTCAGTTGCCAACTCCATTCCATACATATATATGGGGAGGTACAAGCTCCAACTCGGTTTTACAGTGAAAACTGCAGGAACTTCAAACCGGCACTAGGAAACAGACTGAGAAAGCAGAGAAAAAGTGTCTCCTGCAACCCGTTCCCTTGGTGCTAGATGAACGAACGTCTCTCCACTTGCTCAGTTCTGAGAGATAAGTGTGTGTGAAAGCCGTCCTTCACCTAGCTTGTTGGGAACACAAAGTTTCTTTTCAGTTGCAAACTCCATTCCAAACATATATATGGGGAGGTACAAGCTCCAACTCGGTTTTACAGTGAAAACTGCAGGAACTTCAAACCGGCACTAGGAAACAGACTGAGAAAGCAGAGAAAAAGTGTCTCCTGCAACCCGTTCACTTGGTTCTAGATGAACGAACGTCTCTCCACTTGCTCAGTTCTGAGAGATAGGTGTGTGTGAAAGCCGTCCTTCACCTAGCTTTTTGGGAACACAAGGTTTCTTTTCAGTTGCAAACTCCATTCCATACATATATATGAGGAGGTACAAGCTCCAACTCGGTTTTACAGTGAAAACTGCAGGAACTTCAAACCGGCACTAGGAAACAGACTGAGAAAGCAGAGAAAAAGTGTCTCCTGCAACCCGTTCCCTTGGTGCTAGATGAACGAACGTCTCTCCACTTGCTCAGTTCTGAGAGATAAGTGTGTGTGAAAGCCGTCCTTCACCTAGCTTGTTGGGAACACAAAGTTTCTTTTCAGTTGCAAACTCCATTCCATACATATATATGGGGAGGTACTAGCTCCAACTCGGTTTTACAGTGAAAACTGCAGGAACTTCCAACCGGCACTAGGAAACAGACTAAGAAAGCAGAGAAAAAGTGTCTCCTGCAACCCGTTCCCTTGGTGCTAGATGAACGAACGTCTCTCCACTTGCTCAGTTCTGAGAGATAAGTGTGTGTGAAAGCCGTCCTTCACCTAGCTTTTTGGGAACACAAAGTTTCTTTTCAGTTGCAAACTCCATTCCATACATATATATTTGGAGGTAGAAGCTCCAACTCGGTTTTACAGTGAAAACTGCAGGAACTTCAAACCGGCACTAGGAAACAGACAGAGAAAGCAGAGAAAAAGTGTCTCCTGCAACCCGTTCCCTTGGTGCTAGATGAACGAACGTCTCTCCACTTGCTCAGTTCTGAGAGATAAGTGTGTGTGAAAGCCGTCCTTCACCTAGCTTGTTGGGAACACAAAGTTTCTTTTCAGTTGCAAACTCCATTCCATACATATATATGGGGAGATACTCGCTCCAACTCGGTTTTACAGTGAAAACTGCAGGAACTTCAAACCGGCCCTAGGAAACAGACTGAGAAAGCAGAGAAAAAGTGTCTCCTGCAACCCGTTCACTTGGTGCTAGATGAACGAACGTCTCTCCACTTGCTCAGTTCTGAGAGATAAGTGTGTGTGAACGCCGTCCTTCACATAGCTTGTTGGGAACACAAAGTTTCTTTTCAGTTGCAAACTCCATTCCATACATATATATAATGGGAGGTACTAGCTCCAACTCGGTTTGACAGTGAAAACTGCAGGAACTTCAAACCGGCACTAGGAAACAGACTGAGAAAGCAGAGAAAAAGTGTCTCCTGCAACCCGTTCCCTTGGTGCTACATGAACGAACGTCTCTCCACTTGCTCAGTTCTGAGAGATAAGTGTGTGTGAAAGCCGTCCTTCACCTAGCTTGTTGGGAACACAAAGTTTCTTTTCAGTTGCAAACTCCATTCCAAACATATATATGGGGAGGTACAAGCTCCAACTCGGTTTTACAGTGAAAACTGCAGGAACTTCAAACCGGCACTAGGAAACAGACTGAGAAAGCAGAGAAAATGTGTCTCCTGCAACCCGTTCCCTTGGTGCTAGATGAACGAACGTCTCTCCACTTGCTCAGTTCTGAGAGATAAGTGTGTGTGAAAGCCGTCCTTCACCTAGCTTGTTGGGAACACAAAGTTTCTTTTCAGTTGCAAACTCCATTCCAAACATATATATGGGGAGGTACAAGCTCCAACTCGGTTTTACAGTGAAAACTGCAGGAACTTCAAACCGGCACTAGGAAACAGACTGAGAAAGCAGAGAAAATGTGTCTCCTGCAACCCGTTCACTTGGTTCTAGATGAACGAACGTCTCTCCACTTGCTCAGTTCTGAGAGATAGGTGTGTGTGAAAGCCGTCCTTCACCTAGCTTGTTGGGAACACAAAGTTTCTTTTCAGTTGCAAACTCCATTCCAAACATATATATGGGGAGGTAGAAGCTCCAACTCGGTTTTACAGTGAAAACTGCCGGAACTTCAAACCGGCACTAGGAAACAGACTGAGAAAGCAGAGAAATTGTGTCTCCTGCAACCCGTTCACTTGGTGCTAGATGAACGAACGTCTCTCCACTTGCTCAGTTCTGAGAGATAGGTGTGTGTGAAAGCCGTCCTTCACCTAGCTTTTTGGGAACACAAGGTTTCTTTTCAGTTGCAAACTCCATTCCATACATATATATTTGGTGGTAGAAGGTCCAACTCGGTTTTACAGTGAAAACTGCAGGAACTTCAAACCGGCACTAGGAAACAGACTGAGAAAGCAGAGAAAAAGTGTCTCCTGCAACCCGTTCCCTTGGTGCTAGATGAACGAACGTCTCTCCACTTGCTCAGTTCTGAGAGATAAGTGTGTGTGAAAGCCGTCCTTCACTAGCTTGTGGGGAACACAAAGTTTCTTTTCAGTTGCAAACTCCATTCCATACATATATACGGGGAGGTACTAGCTCCAAATCGGTTTTACAGTGAAAACTGCAGGAACTTCATACCGGCACTAGGAAACAGACTGAGAAAGCAGAGAAAAAGTGTCTCCTGCAACCCGTTCCCTTGGTGCTAGATGAACGAACGTCTCTCCACTTGCTCAGTTCTGAGAGATATGTGTGTGTGAAAGCCGTCCTTCACCTAGCGTTTTGGGAACACAAAGTTTCTTTTCAGTTGCAAACTCCATTCCATACATATATATTTGGAGGTACAAGCTCCAACTCGGTTTTACAGTGAAAACTGCAGGAACTTCATACCGGCACTAGGAAACAGACTGAGAAAGCAGAGAAAAAGTGTCTCCTGCAACCCGTTCCCTTGGTGCTAGATGAACGAACGTCTCTCCACTTGCTCGGTTTTGAGAGATAAGTGTGTGTGAAAGCCGTCCTTCACCTAGCTTGTTGGGAACACAAAGTTTCTTTTCAGTTGCAAACTCCATTCCATACATATATATGGGGAGGTACTAGCTCCAACTCGGTTTTACAGTGAAAACTGCAGGAACTTCAAACCGGCACTAGGAAACAGACTGAGAAAGCAGAGAAAAATTGTCTCCTGCAACCCGTTCCCTTGGTGCTAGATGAACGAACGTCTCTCCACTTGCTCAGTTCTGAGAGATAAGTGTGTGTGAAAGCCGTCCTTCACATAGCTTTTTGGGAACACAAAGTTTATTTTCAGTTGCAAACTCCATTCCATACATATATATTTGGAGGTAGAAGATCCAACTCGGTTTTACAGTGAAAACTGCAGGAACTTCAAACTGGCACTAGGAAACAGACTGAGAAAGCCGAGAAAAAGTGTCTCCTGCAACCCGTTCCCTTGGTGCTAGATGAACGAACGTCTGTCCACTTGCTCAGTTCTCAGAGATAAGTGTGTGTGAAAGCCGTCCTTCACCTAGCTTTTTGGGAACACAAAGTTTCTTTTCAGTTGCAAACTCCATTCCATACATATATATTTGGAGGTAGAAGCTCCAACTCGGTTTTACAGTGAAAACTGCAGGAACTTCAAACCGGCACTAGGAAACAGACTGAGAATGCAGAGAAAAAGTGTCTCCTGCAACCCGTTCCCTTGGTGCTAGATGAACGAACGTCTCTCCACTTGCTCAGTTCTGAGAGATAAGTGTGTGTGAAAGCCGTCCTTCACCTAGCTTGTTGGGAACACAAAGTTTCTTTTCAGTTGCAAACTCCATTCCATACATATATATGGGGAGGTACTAGCTCACACTCGGTTTTACAGTGAAAACTGCAGGAACTTCAAACCGGCACTAGGAAACAGACTGAGAAAGCAGAGAAATTGTGTCTCCTGCAACCCGTTCCCTTGGTGCTAGATGAACGAACGTCTCTCCACTTGCTCAGTTCTGAGAGATAAGTGTGTGTGAAAGCCGTCCTTCACCTAGCTTTTTGGGAACACAAAGTTTCTTTTCAGTTGCAAACTCCATTCCATACATATATATTTGGAGGTAGAAGCTCCAACTCGGTTTTACAGTGAAAACTGCAGGAACTTCAAACCGGCACTAGGAAACAGACTGAGAAAGCAGAGAAAAAGTGTCTCCTGCAACCCGTTCCCTTGGTGCTAGATGAACGAACGTCTCTCCACTTGCTCAGTTCTGAGAGATAAGTGTGTGTGAAAGCCGTCCTTCACCTAGCTTGTTGGGAACACAAAGTTTCTTTTCAGTTGCAAACTCCATTCCATACATATATATGGGGAGGTACTAGCTCCAACTCGGTTTTACAGTGAAAACTGCAGGAACTTCAAACCGGCACTAGGAAACAGACTGAGAAAGCAGAGAAAAAGTGTCTCCTGCAACCCGTTCCCTTGGTGCTAGATGAACGAACGTCTCTCCACTTGCTCAGTTCTGAGAGATAAGTGTGTGTGAACGCCGTCCTTCACCTCGCTTGTTGGGAACACAAAGTTTCTTTTCAGTTGCAAACTCCATTCCATACATATATATGGGGAGGTACAAGCTCCAACTCGGTTTTACAGTGAAAACTGCAGGAACTTCAAACCGGCACTAGGAAACAGACTGAGAAAGCAGAGAAATTGTGTCTCCTGCAACCCGTTCACTTGATGCTAGATGAACGAACGTCTCTCCACTTGCTCAGTTCTGAGAGATATGTGTGTGTGAAAGCCGTCCTTCACCTAGCGTTTTGGGAACACAAAGTTTCTTTTCAGTTGCAAACTACATTCCATACATATATATTTGGAGGTACAAGCTCCAACTCGGTTTTACAGTGAAAACTGCAGGAACTTCAAACCGGCACTAGGAAACAGACTGAGAAAGCAGAGAAAAAGTGTCTCCTGCAACCCGTTCCCTTGGTGCTAGATGAACGAACGTCTCTCCACTTGCTCAGTTCTGAGAGATAAGTGTGTGTGAAAGCCGTCCTTCACCTAGATTGTTGGGAACACAAAGTTTCTTTTCAGTTGCAAACTCCATTCCATACATATATATGGGGAGGTACTAGCTCCAACTCGGTTTTACAGTGAAAAGTGCAGAAACTTCAAACCGGCACTAGGAAACAGACTGAGAAAGCAGAGATAAAGTGTCTCCTGCAACCCGTTCCCTTGGTGCTAGATGAACGAACGTCTCTCCACTTGCTCAGTTCTGAGAGATAAGTGTGTGTGAAAGCCGTCCTTCACATAGCTTTTTGGGAACACAAAGTTTATTTTCAGTTGCAAACTCCATTCCATACATATATATTTGGAGGTAGAAGATCCAACTCGGTTTTACAGTGAAAACTGCAGGAACTTCAAACTGGCACTAGGAAACAGACTGAGAAAGCCGAGAAAAAGTGTCTCCTGCAACCCGTTCCCTTGGTGCTAGATGAACGAACGTCTCTCCACTTGCTCAGTTCTGAGAGATAAGTGTGTGTGAAAGCCGTCCTTCACCTCGCTTGTTGGGAACACAAAGTTTCTTTTCAGTTGCAAACTCCATTCCATACATATATATGGGGAGGTACAAGCTCCAACTCGGTTTTACAGTGAAAACTGCAGGAACTTCAAACCGGCACTAGGAAATAGACTGAGAAATCTGAGAAAAAGTGTCTCCTGCAACCCGTTCCCTTGGTGCTAGATGAACGAACGTCTCTCCACTTGCTCAGTTCTGAGAGATAAGTGTGTGTGAAAGCCGTCCTTCACCTCGCTTGTTGGGAACACAAATTATCTTTTCAGTTGCAAACTCCATTCCATACATATATATGGGGAGGTACAAGCTCCAACTCGGTTTTACAGTGAAAACTGCAGGAACTTCAAACCGGCACTAGGAAACAGACTGAGAAAGCAGAGAAAAAGTGTCTCCTGCAACCCGTTCCCTTGGTGCTAGATGAACGAACGTCTCTCCACTTGCTCAGTTCTGAGAGATAAGTGTGTGTGAAAGCCGTCCTTCACCTAGCTTGTTGGGAACACAAAGTTTCTTTTCAGTTGCAAACTCCATTCCATACATATATATGGGGAGGTACTAGCTCCAACTCGGTTTTACAGTGAAAACTGCAGGAACTTCAAACCGGCACTAGGAAACAGACTGAGAAAGCAGAGAAAAAGTGTCTCCTGCAACCCGTCCCCTTGGTGCTAGATGAACGAACGTCTCTCCACTTGCTCAGTTCTGAGAGATAAGTGTGTGTGAAAGCCGTCCTTCACATAGCTTTTTGGGAACACAAAGTTTATTTTCAGTTGCAAACTCCATTCCATACATATATATTTGGAGGTAGAAGATCCAACTCGGTTTTACAGTGAAAACTGCAGGAACTTCAAACTGGCACTAGGAAACAGACTGAGAAAGCCGAGAAAAAGTGTCTCCTGCAACCCGTTCCCTTGGTGCTAGATGAACGAACGTCTCTCCAATTGCTCAGTTCTGAGAGATAAGTGTGTGTGAAAGCCGTCCTTCACCTAGCTTTTTGGGAACACAAAGTTTCTTTTCAGTTGCAAACTCCATTCCATACATATATATTTGGAGGTAGAAGCTCCAACTCGGTTTTACAGTGAAAACTGCAGGAACTTCAAACCGGCACTAGGAAACAGACTGAGAATGCAGAGAAAAAGTGTCTCCTGCAACCCGTTCCCTTGGTGCTAGATGAACGAACGTCTCTCCACTTGCTCAGTTCTGAGAGATAAGTGTGTGTGAAAGCCGTCCTTCACCTAGCTTGTTGGGAACACAAAGTTTCTTTTCAGTTGCAAACTCCATTCCATACATATATATGGGGAGGTACAAGCTCACACTCGGTTTTACAGTGAAAACTGCAGGAACTTCAAACCGGCACTAGGAAACAGACTGAGAAAGCAGAGAAAAAGTGTCTCCTGCAACCCGTTCCCTTGGTGCTAGATGAACGAACGTCTCTCCACTTGCTCAGTTCTGAGAGATAAGTGTGTGTGAAGCCGTCCTTCACCTAGCTTTTTGGGAACACAAAGTTTCTTTTCAGTTGCAAACTCCATTCCATACATATATATTTGGAGGTAGAAGATCCAACTCGGTTTTACAGTGAAAACTGCAGGAACTTCAAACCGGCACTAGGAAACAGACTGAGAAAGCAGAGAAAAAGTGTCTCCTGCAACCCGTTCCCTTGGTGCTAGATGAACGAACGTCTCTCCACTTGCTCAGTTCTGAGAGATAAGTGTGTGTGAAAGCCGTCCTTCACCTAGTTTGTTGGGAACACAAAGTTTCTTTTCAGTTGCAAACTCCATTCCATACATATATATTTGGAGGTAGAAGCTCCAACTCGGTTTTACAGTGAAAACTGCAGGAACTTCATACCGGCACTAGGAAACAGACTGAGAAAGCAGAGAAAAGTGTCTCCTGCAACCCGTTCCCTTGGTGCTAGATGAACGAACGTCTCTCCACTTGCTCAGTTCTGAGAGATAAGTGTGTGTGAAAGCCGTCCTTCACCTAGCTTGTTGGGAACACAAAGTTTCTTTTCAGTTGCAAACTCCATTCCATACATATATATGGGGAGGTACTAGCTCCAACTCGGTTTTACAGTGAAAACTGCAGGAACTTCAAACCGGCACTAGGAAACAGACTGAGAAAGCAGAGAAAAAGTGTCTCCTGCAACCCGTTCCCTTGGTGCTAGATGAACGAACGTCTCTCCACTTGCTCAGTTCTGAGAGATAAGTGTGTGTGAAAGCCGTCATTCACCTAGCTTGTTGGGAACACAAAGTTTCTTTTCATTTGCAAACTCCATTCCATACATATATATTTGGAGGTAGAAGCTCCAACTCGGTTTTACAGTGAAAACTGCAGGAACATCAAACCGGCACTAGGAAACAGACTGAGAAAGCAGAGAAAAAGTGTCTCCTGCAACCCGTTCCCTTGGTGCTAGATGAACGAACGTCTCTCCACTTGCTCAGTTCTGAGAGATAAGTGTGTGTGAAAGCCGTCCTTCACCTAGCTTGTTGGGAACACAAAGTTTCTTTTCAGTTGCAAACTCCATTCCATACATATATATGGGGAGGTACTAGCTTCAACTCGGTTTTACAGTGAAAACTGCAGGAACTTCAAACCGGCACTAGGAAACAGACTGAGAAAGCAGAGAAAAAGTGTCTCCTGCAACCCGTTCCCTTGGTGCTAGATGAACGAACGTCTCTCCACTTGCTCAGTTCTGAGAGATAAGTGTGTGTGAAAGCCGTCCTTCACCTAGCTTTTTGGGAACACAAAGTTTCTTTTCAGTTGCAAACTCCATTCCATACATATATATTTGGAGGTAGAAGCTCCAACTCGGTTTTACAGTGAAAACTGCAGGAACTTCAAACCGGCACTAGGAAACAGACTGAGAAAGCAGAGAAAAAGTGTCTCCTGCAACCCGTTCCCTTGGTGCTAGATGAACGAACGTCTCTCCACTTGCTCAGTTCTGAGAGATAAGTGTGTGTGAAAGCCGTCCTTCACCTAGCTTTTTGGGAACACAAAGTTTCTTTTCAGTTGCAAACTCCATTCCATACATATATATTTGGAGGTAGAAGCTCCAACTCGGTTTTACAGTGAAAACTGCAGGAACTTCAAACCGGCACTAGGAAACAGACTGAGAATGCAGAGAAAAAGTGTCTCCTGCAACCCGTTCCCTTGGTGCTAGATGAACGAACGTCTCTCCACTTGCTCAGTTCTGAGAGATAAGTGTGTGTGAAAGCCGTCCTTCACCTAGCTTGTTGGGAACACAAAGTTTCTTTTCAGTTGCAAACTCCATTCCATACATATATATGGGGAGGTACAAGCTCACACTCGGTTTTACAGTGAAAACTGCAGGAACTTCAAACCGGCACTAGGAAACAGACTGAGAAAGCAGAGAAAAAGTGTCTCCTGCAACCCGTTCCCTTGGTGCTAGATGAACGAACGTCTCTCCACTTGCTCAGTTCTGAGAGATAAGTGTGTGTGAAGCCGTCCTTCACCTAGCTTTTTGGGAACACAAAGTTTCTTTTCAGTTGCAAACTCCATTCCATACATATATATTTGGAGGTAGAAGATCCAACTCGGTTTTACAGTGAAAACTGCAGGAACTTCAAACCGGCACTAGGAAACAGACTGAGAAAGCAGAGAAAAAGTGTCTCCTGCAACCCGTTCCCTTGGTGCTAGATGAACGAACGTCTCTCCACTTGCTCAGTTCTGAGAGATAAGTGTGTGTGAAAGCCGTCCTTCACCTAGTTTGTTGGGAACACAAAGTTTCTTTTCAGTTGCAAACTCCATTCCATACATATATATTTGGAGGTAGAAGCTCCAACTCGGTTTTACAGTGAAAACTGCAGGAACTTCATACCGGCACTAGGAAACAGACTGAGAAAGCAGAGAAAAGTGTCTCCTGCAACCCGTTCCCTTGGTGCTAGATGAACGAACGTCTCTCCACTTGCTCAGTTCTGAGAGATAAGTGTGTGTGAAAGCCGTCCTTCACCTAGCTTGTTGGGAACACAAAGTTTCTTTTCAGTTGCAAACTCCATTCCATACATATATATGGGGAGGTACTAGCTCCAACTCGGTTTTACAGTGAAAACTGCAGGAACTTCAAACCGGCACTAGGAAACAGACTGAGAAAGCAGAGAAAAAGTGTCTCCTGCAACCCGTTCCCTTGGTGCTAGATGAACGAACGTCTCTCCACTTGCTCAGTTCTGAGAGATAAGTGTGTGTGAAAGCCGTCATTCACCTAGCTTGTTGGGAACACAAAGTTTCTTTTCATTTGCAAACTCCATTCCATACATATATATTTGGAGGTAGAAGCTCCAACTCGGTTTTACAGTGAAAACTGCAGGAACATCAAACCGGCACTAGGAAACAGACTGAGAAAGCAGAGAAAAAGTGTCTCCTGCAACCCGTTCCCTTGGTGCTAGATGAACGAACGTCTCTCCACTTGCTCAGTTCTGAGAGATAAGTGTGTGTGAAAGCCGTCCTTCACCTAGCTTGTTGGGAACACAAAGTTTCTTTTCAGTTGCAAACTCCATTCCATACATATATATGGGGAGGTACTAGCTTCAACTCGGTTTTACAGTGAAAACTGCAGGAACTTCAAACCGGCACTAGGAAACAGACTGAGAAAGCAGAGAAAAAGTGTCTCCTGCAACCCGTTCCCTTGGTGCTAGATGAACGAACGTCTCTCCACTTGCTCAGTTCTGAGAGATAAGTGTGTGTGAAAGCCGTCCTTCACCTAGCTTTTTGGGAACACAAAGTTTCTTTTCAGTTGCAAACTCCATTCCATACATATATATTTGGAGGTAGAAGCTCCAACTCGGTTTTACAGTGAAAACTGCAGGAACTTCAAACCGGCACTAGGAAACAGACTGAGAAAGCAGAGAAAAAGTGTCTCCTGCAACCCGTTCCCTTGGTGCTAGATGAACGAACGTCTCTCCACTTGCTCAGTTCTGAGAGATAAGTGTGTGTGAAAGCCGTCCTTCACCTAGCTTGTTGGGAACACAAAGTTTCTTTTCAGGTGCAAACTCCATTCCATATATATATATGGGGAGGTACAAGCTCCAACTCGGTTTTACAGTGAAAACTGCAGGAACTTCAAACCGGCACTAGGAAACAGACTGAGAAAGCAGAGAAAAAGTGTCTCCTGCAACCCGTTCCCTTGGTGCTAGATGAACGAACGTCTCTCCACTTGCTCAGTTCTGAGAGATAAGTGTGTGTGAAAGCCGTCCTTCACCTAGCTTGTTGGGAACACAAAGTTTCTTTTCAGTTGCAAACTCCATTCCATACATATATATGGGGAGGTACTAGCTCCAACTCGGTTTTACAGTGAAAACTGCAGGAACTTCAAACCGGCACTAGGAAACAGACTGAGAAAGCAGAGAAAAAGTGTCTCCTGCAACCCGTTCCCTTGGTGCTAGATGAACGAACGTCTCTCCAATTGCTCAGTTCTGAGAGATATGTGTGTGTGAAAGCCGTCCTTCACCTAGCTTTTTGGGAACACAAAGTTTCTTTTCAGTTGCAAACTCCATTCCATACATATATATTTGGAGGTAGAAGCTCCAACTCGGTTTTACAGTGAGAACT
Source organism: Camelus bactrianus (assembly GCF_048773025.1). Classification (NCBI taxonomy): domain Eukaryota; kingdom Metazoa; phylum Chordata; class Mammalia; order Artiodactyla; family Camelidae; genus Camelus; species Camelus bactrianus. The sequence goes on along the minus strand of NC_133555.1, from coordinate 52,664,964 downwards.
GCAGGAACTTCAAACCGGCACTAGGATACAGACTGAGAAAGCAGAGAAAAAGTGTCTCCTGCAACCCGTTCCCTTGGTGCTAGATGAACGAACGTCTCTCCACTTGCTCAGTTCTGAGAGATAAGTGTGTGTGAAAGCCGTCCTTCACCTAGCTTGTTGGGAACACAAAGTTTCTTTTCAGTTGCAAACTCCATTCCATACATATATATGGGGAGGTACTAGCTCCAACTCGGTTTTACAGTGAAAACTGCAGGAACTTCATACCGGCACTAGGAAACAGACTGAGAATGCAGAGAAAAAGTGTCTCCTGCAACCCGTTCCCTTGGTGCTAGATGAACGAACGTCTCTCCACTTGCTCAGTTCTGAGAGATAAGTGTGTGTGAAAGCCGTTCTTCACCTAGCTTGTTGGGAACACAAAGTTTCTTTTCAGTTGCAAACTCCATTCCATACATATATATGGGGAGGTACTAGCTCCAACTCGGTTTTACAGTGAAAACTGCAGGAACTTCAAACCGGCACTAGGAAACAGTCTGAGAAAGCAGAGTAAAAGTGCCTCCTGCAAACCGTTCCCTTGGTGCTAGATGAACGAACGTCTCTCCACTTGCTCAGTTCTGAGAGATAAGTGTGTGTGAAAGCCGTCCTTCACCTAGCTTGTTGGGAACACAAAGTTTCTTTTCAGTTGCAAACTCCATTCCATACATATATATGGGGAGGTACAAGCTCCAACTCGGTTTTACAGTGAAAACTGCAGGAACTTCAAACCGGCACTAGGAAACAGACTGAGAAAGCAGAGAAAAAGTGTCTCCTGCAAACCGTTCCCTTGGTGCTAGATGAACGAACGTCTCTCCACTTGCTCAGTTCTGAGAGATAAGTGTGTGTGAAAGCCGTCCTTCACCTAGCTTGTTGGGAACACAAAGTTTCTTTTCAGTTGCAAACTCCATTCCATACATATATATGGGGAGGTACAAGCTCCAACTCGGTTTTACAGTGAAAACTGCAGGAACTTCAAACCGGCACTAGGAAACAGACTGAGAAAGCAGAGAAAAAGTGTCTCCTGCAACCCGTTCCCTTGGTGCTAGATGAACGAACGTCTCTCCACTTGCTCAGTTCTGAGAGATAAGTGTGTGTGAAAGCCGTCCTTCACCTAGCTTGTTGGGAACACAAAGTTTCTTTTCAGTTGCAAACTCCATTCCAAACATATATATGGGGAGGTACAAGCTCCAACTCGGTTTGACAGTGAAAACTGCAGGAACTTCAAACCGGCACTAGGAAACAGACTGAGAAAGCAGAGAAAATATGTCTCCTGCAACCCGTTCACTTGGTTCTAGATGAACGAACGTCTCTCCACTTGCTCAGTTCTGAGAGATAGGTGTGTGTGAAAGCCGTCCTTCACCTAGCTTTTTGGGAACACAAGGTTACTTTTCAGTTGCAAAATCCATTCCATACATATATATTTGGAGGTAGAAGGTCCAACTCGGTTTTACAGTGAAAACTGCAGGAACTTCAAACCGGCACTAGGAAACAGACTGAGAAAGCAGAGAAAAAGTGTCTCCTGCAACCCGTTCCCTTGGTGCTAGATGAACGAACGTCTCTCCACTTGCTCAGTTCTGAGAGATAAGTGTGTGTGAAAGCCGTCCTTCACCTAGCTTGTTGGGAACACAAAGTTTCTTTTCAGTTGCAAACTCCATTCCATACATATATATGGGGAGGTACCAGCTCCAACTCGGTTTTACAGTGAAAACTGCAGGAACTTCAAACCGGCACTAGGAAACAGACTGAGAAAGCAGAGAAAAAGTGTCTCCTGCAACCCGTTCCCTTGGTGCTAGATGAACGAACGTCTCTCCACTTGCTCAGTTCTGAGAGATAAGTGTGTGTGAAAGCCGTCCTTCACCTAGCTTGTTGGGAACACAAAGTTTCTTTTCAGTTGCAAACTCCATTCCATACATATATATGGGGAGGTACAAGCTCCAACTCGGTTTTACAGTGAAAACTGCAGGAACTTCAAACCGGCACTAGGAAACAGACTGAGAAAGCAGAGAAAAAGTGTCTCCTGCAACCCGTTCCCTTGGTGCTAGATGAACGAACTTCTCTCCACTTGCTCAGTTCTGAGAGATAAGTGTGTGTGAAAGCCGTCCTTCACCTAGCTTGTTGGGAACACAAAGTTTCTTTTCAGTTGCAAACTCCATTCCATACATATATATGGGGAGGTACTAGCTCCAACTCGGTTTTACAGTGAAAACTGCAGGAACTTCAAACCGGCACTAGGAAACAGACTGAGAAAGCAGAGAAAAAGTGTCTCCTTCAACCCGTTCCCTTGGTGCTAGATGAACGAACGTCTCTCCACTTGCTCAGTTCTGAGAGATAAGTGTGTGTGAAAGCCGTCCTTCACCTAGCTTTTTGGGAACACAAAGTTTCTTTTCAGTTGCAAACTCCATTCCATACATATATATTTGTAGGTAGAAGATCCAACTCGGTTTTACAGTGAAAACTGCAGGAACTTCAAACCGGCACTAGGAAACAGACTGTGAAAGCAGAGAAAAAGTGTCTCCTGCAACCCGTTCCCTTGGTGCTAGATGAACGAACGTCTCTCCACTTGCTCAGTTCTGAGTGATAAGTGTGTGTGAAAGCCGTCCTTCACCTAGCTTTTTGGGAACACAAAGTTTCTTTTCAGTTGCAAACTCCATTCCATACATACATATTTGTAGGTAGAAGCTCCAACTCGGTTTTACAGTGAAAACTGCAGGAACTTCAAACCGGCACTAGGAAACAGACTGAGAAAGCAGAGAAAAAGTGTCTCCTGCAACCCGTTCCCTTGGTGCTAGATGAACGAACTTCTCTCCACTTGCTCAGTTCTGAGAGATAAGTGTGTGTGAAAGCCGTCCTTCACCTAGCTTGTTGGGAACACAAAGTTTCTTTTCAGTTGCAAAGTCCATTCCATACATATATATGGGGAGGTACTAGCTCCAACTCGGTTTTACAGTGAAAACTGCAGGAACTTCAAACCGGCACTAGGAAACAGACTGAGAAAGCAGAGAAAAAGTGTCTCCTGCAACCCGTTCCCTTGGTGCTAGATGAACGAACGTCTCTCCACTTGCTCAGTTCTGAGAGATAAGTGTGTGTGAAAGCCGTCCTTCACCTAGCTTTTTGGGAACACAAAGTTTCTTTTCAGTTGCATACTCCATTCCATACATATATATTTGGAGGTAGAAGCTCCAACTCGGTTTTACAGTGAAAACTGCAGGAACTTCAAACCGGCACTAGGAAACAGACTGAGAAAGCAGAGAAAAAGTGTCTCCTGCAACCCGTTCCCTTGGTGCTAGATGAACGAACGTCTCTCCACTTGCTCAGTTCTGAGAGATAAGTGTGTGTGAAAGCCGTCCTTCACCTAGCTTGTTGGGAACACAAAGTTTCTTTTCAGTTGCAAACTCCATTCCATACATATATATGGGGAGGTACTAGCTCCAACTCGGTTTTACAGTGAAAACTGCAGGAACTTCAAACCGGCACTAGGAAACAGACTGAGAAAGCAGAGAAAAAGTGTCTCCTGCAACCCGTTCCCTTGGTGCTAGATGAACGAACGTCTCTCCACTTGCTCAGTTCTGAGAGATAAGTGTGTGTGAAAGCCGTCCTTCACCTAGCTTTTTGGGAACACAAAGTTTCTTTTCAGTTGCAAACTCCATTCCATACATATATATTTGGAGATAGAAGCTCCAACTCGATTTTACAGTGAAAACTCCAGGAACTTCAAACCGGCACTACGAAACAGTCTGAGAAAGCAGAGAAAAAGTGTCTCCTGCAACCCGTTCCCTTGGTGCTAGAAGAACGAACGTCTCTCCACTTGCTCAGTTCTGAGAGATAAGTGTGTGTGAAAGCCGTCCTTCACCTAGCTTTTTGGGAACACAAAGTTTCTTTTCAGTTGCAAACTCCATTCCATACATATATATGGGGAGGTACAAGCTCCAACTCGGTTTTACAGTGAAAACTGCAGGAACTTCAAACCGGCACTAGGAAACAGACTGAGAAAGCAGAGAAAAAGTGTCTCCTGCAACCCGTTCCCTTGGTGCTAGATGAACGAACGTCTCTCCACTTGCTCAGTTCTGAGAGATAAGTGTGTGTGAAAGCCGTCCTTCACCTAGCTTGTTGGGAACACAAAGTTTCTTTTCAGTTGCAAACTCCATTCCATACATATATATGGGGAGGTACAAGCTCCAACTCGGTTTTACAGTGAAAACTGCAGGAACTTCAAACCGGCACTAGGAAACAGACTGAGAAAGCAGAGAAAAAGTGTCTCCTGCAACCCGTTCCCTTGGTGCTAGATGAACGAACGTCTCTCCACTTGCTCAGTTCTGAGAGATAAGTGTGTGTGAAAGCCGTCCTTCACCTAGCTTGTGGGGAACACAAAGTTTCTTTTCAGTTGCAAACTCCATTCCATACATATATATGGGGAGGTACAAGCTCCAACTCGGTTTTACAGTGAAAACTGCAGGAACTTCAAACCGGCACTAGGAAACAGACTGAGAAAGCAGAGAAAAAGTGTCTCCTGCAACCCGTTCCCTTGGTGCTAGATGAACGAACGTCTATCCACTTGCTCAGTTCTGAGAGATAAGTGTGTGTGAAAGCCGTCCTTCACCTAGCTTGTTGGGAACACAAATTTCTTTTCAGTTGCAAACACCATTCCATACATATATATGGGGAGGTAGAAGCTCCAACTCGGTTTTACAGTGAAAACTGCAGGAACTTCAAACCGGCACTAGGAAACAGACTGAGAAAGCAGAGAAAAAGTGTCTCCTGCAAACCGTTCCCTTGGTGCTAGATGAACGAACGTCTCTCCACTTGCTCAGTTCTGAGAGATAAGTGTGTGTGAAAGCCGTCCTTCACCTAGCTTGTTGGGAACACAAAGTTTCTTTTCAGTTGCAAACTCCATTCCATACATATATATGGGGAGGTACAAGCTCCAACTCGGTTTTACAGTGAAAACTGCAGGAACTTCAAACCGGCACTAGGAAACAGACTGAGAAAGCAGAGAAAAAGTGTCTCCTGCAACCCGTTCCCTTGGTGCTAGATGAACGAACGTCTCTCCACTTGCTCAGTTCTGAGAGATAAGTGTGTGTGAAAGCCGTCCTTCACCTAGCTTGTTGGGAACACAAAGTTTCTTTTCAGTTGCAAACTCCATTCCAAACATATATATGGGGAGGTACAAGCTCCAACTCGGTTTGACAGTGAAAACTGCAGGAACTTCAAACCGGCACTAGGAAACAGACTGAGAAAGCAGAGAAAAAGTGTCTCCTGCAACCCGTTCCCTTGGTGCTAGATGAACGAACGTCTCTCCACTTGCTCAGTTCTGAGAGGTAAGTGTGTGTGAAAGCCGTCCTTCACCTAGCTTGTTGGGAACACAAAGTTTCTTTTCAGTTGCAAACTCCATTCCATACATATATATGGGGAGGTACTAGCTCCAACTCGGTTTTACAGTGAAAACTGCAGGAACTTCAAACCGGCACTAGGAAACAGACTGAGAAAGCAGAGAAAAAGTGTCTCCTGCAACCCGTTCCCTTGGTGCTAGATGAACGAACGTCTCTCCAATTGCTCAGTTCTGAGAGATATGTGTGTGTGAAAGCCGTCCTTCACCTAGCTTTTTGGGAACACAAAGTTTCTTTTCAGTTGCAAACTCCATTCCATACATATATATTTGGAGGTAGAAGCTCCAACTCGGTTTTACAGTGAGAACTGCAGGAACTTCAAACCGGCACTAGGATACAGACTGAGAAAGCAGAGAAAAAGTGTCTCCTGCAACCCGTTCCCTTGGTGCTAGATGAACGAACGTCTCTCCACTTGCTCAGTTCTGAGAGATAAGTGTGTGTGAAAGCCGTCCTTCACCTAGCTTGTTGGGAACACAAAGTTTCTTTTCAGTTGCAAACTCCATTCCATACATATATATGGGGAGGTACTAGCTCCAACTCGGTTTTACAGTGAAAACTGCAGGAACTTCAAACCCCCACTAGGAAACAGTCTGAGAAAGCAGAGAAAAGGTGCCTCCTGCAAACCGTTCCCTTGGTGCTAGATGAACGAACGTCTCTCCACTTGCTCAGTTCTGAGAGATAAGTGTGTGTGAAAGCCGTCCTTCACCTAGCTTGTTGGGAACACAAAGTTTCTTTTCAGTTGCAAACTCCATTCCATACATATATATGGGGAGGTACAAGCTCCAACTCGGTTTTACAGTGAAAACTGCAGGAACTTCAAACCGGCACTAGGAAACAGACTGAGAAAGCAGAGAAAAAGTGTCTCCTGCAAACCGTTCCCTTGGTGCTAGATGAACGAACGTCTCTCCACTTGCTCAGTTCTGAGAGATAAGTGTGTGTGAAAGCCGTCCTTCACCTAGCTTGTTGGGAACACAAAGTTTCTTTTCAGTTGCAAACTCCATTCCATACGTATATATGGGGAGGTACAAGCTCCAACTCGGTTTTACAGTGAAAACTGCAGGAACTTCCAACCGGCACTAGGAAACAGACTGAGAAAGCAGAGAAAAAGTGTCTCCTGCAACCCGTTCCCTTGGTGCTAGATGAACGAACGTCTCTCCACTTGCTCAGTTCTGAGAGTTAAGTGTGTGTGAAAGCCGTCCTTCACCTAGCTTGTTGGGAACACAAAGTTTCTTTTCAGTTGCAAACTCCATTCCAAACATATATATGGGGAGGTACAAGCTCCAACTCGGTTTGACAGTGAAAACTGCAGGAACTTCAAACCGGCACTAGGAAACAGACTGAGAAAGCAGAGAAAAAGTGTCTCCTGCAACCCGTTCACTTGGTTCTAGATGAACGAACGTCTCTCCACTTGCTCAGTTCTGAGAGATAGGTGTGTGTGAAAGCCGTCCTTCACCTAGCTTTTTGGGAACACAAGGTTACTTTTCAGTTGCAAAATCCATTCCATACATATATATTTGGAGGTAGAAGGTCCAACTCGGTTTTACAGTGAAAACTGCAGGAACATCAAACCGGCACTAGGAAACAGACTGAGAAAGCAGAGAAAAAGTTTCTCCTGCAACCCCTTCCCTTGGTGCTAGATGAACGAACGTCTCTCCACTTGCTCAGTTCTGAGAGATAAGTGTGTGTGAAAGCCGTCCTTCACCTAGCTTGTTGGGAACACAAAGTTTCTTTTCAGTTGCAAACTCCATTCCATACATATATATGGGGAGGTACCAGCTCCAACTCGGTTTTACAGTGAAAACTGCAGGAACTTCAAACCGGCACTAGGAAACAGACTGAGAAAGCAGAGAAAAAGTGTCTCCTGCAACCCGTTCCCTTGGTGCTAGATGAACGAACGTCTCTCCACTTGCTCAGTTCTGAGAGATAAGTGTGTGTGAAAGCCGTCCTTCACCTAGCTTTTTGGGAACACAAAGTTTCTTTTCAGTTGCAAACTCCATTCCATACATACATATTTGGAGGTAGAAGCTCCAACTCGGTTTTACAGTGAAAACTGCAGGAACTTCAAACCGGCACTAGGAAACAGACTGAGAAAGCAGAGAAAAAGTGTCTCCTGCAACCCGTTCCCTTGGTGCTAGATGAACGAACTTCTCTCCACTTGCTCAGTTCTGAGAGATAAGTGTGTGTGAAAGCCGTCCTTCACCTAGCTTGTTGGGAACACAAAGTTTCTTTTCAGTTGCAAACTCCATTCCATACATATATATGGGGAGGTACTAGCTCCAACTCGGTTTTACAGTGAAAACTGCAGGAACTTCAAACCGGCACTAGGAAACAGACTGAGAAAGCAGAGAAAAAGTGTCTCCTGCAACCCCTTCCCTTGGTGCTAGATGAACGAACGTCTCTCCACTTGCTCAGTTCTGAGAGATAAGTGTGTGTGAAAGCCGTCCTTCACCTAGCTTGTTGGGAACACAAAGTTTCTTTTCAGTTGCAAACTCCATTCCATACATATATATGGGGAGGTACCAGCTCCAACTCGGTTTTACAGTGAAAACTGCAGGAACTTCAAACCGGCACTAGGAAACAGACTGAGAAAGCAGAGAAAAAGTGTCTCCTGCAACCCGTTCCCTTGGTGCTAGATGAACGAACGTCTCTCCACTTGCTCAGTTCTGAGAGATAAGTGTGTGTGAAAGCCGTCCTTCACCTAGCTTTTTGGGAACACAAAGTTTCTTTTCAGTTGCAAACTCCATTCCATACATACATATTTGGAGGTAGAAGCTCCAACTCGGTTTTACAGTGAAAACTGCAGGAACTTCAAACCTGCACTAGGAAACAGACTGAGAAAGCAGAGAAAAAGTGTCTCCTGCAACCCGTTCCCTTGGTGCTAGATGAACGAACTTCTCTCCACTTGCTCAGTTCTGAGAGATAAGTGTGTGTGAAAGCCGTCCTTCACCTAGCTTGTTGGGAACACAAAGTTTCTTTTCAGTTGCAAACTCCATTCCATACATATATATGGGGAGGTACTAGCTCCAACTCGGTTTTACAGTGAAAACTGCAGGAACTTCAAACCGGCACTAGGAAACAGACTGAGAAAGCAGAGAAAAAGTGTCTCCTGCAACCCGTTCCCTTGGTGCTAGATGAACGAACGTCTCTCCACTTGCTCAGTTCTGAGAGATAAGTGTGTGTGAAAGCCGTCCTTCACCTAGCTTTTTGGGAACACAAAGTTTCTTTTCAGTTGCAAACTCCATTCCATACATATATATTTGGAGGTAGAAGATCCAACTCGGTTTTACAGTGAAAACTGCAGGAACTTCAAACCGGCACTAGGAAACAGACTGTGAAAGCAGAGAAAAAGTGTCTCCTGCAACCCGTTCCCTTGGTGCTAGATGAACGAACGTCTCTCCACTTGCTCAGTTCTGAGTGATAAGTGTGTGTGAAAGCCGTCCTTCACCTAGCTTTTTGGGAACACAAAGTTTCTTTTCAGTTGCAAACTCCATTCCATACATACATATTTGTAGGTAGAAGCTCCAACTCGGTTTTACAGTGAAAACTGCAGGAACTTCAAACCGGCACTAGGAAACAGACTGAGAAAGCAGAGAAAAAGTGTCTCCTGCAACCCGTTCCCTTGGTGCTAGATGAACGAACTTCTCTCCACTTGCTCAGTTCTGAGAGATAAGTGTGTGTGAAAGCCGTCCTTCACCTAGCTTGTTGGGAACACAAAGTTTCTTTTCAGTTGCAAACTCCATTCCATACATATATATTTGGAGATAGAAGCTCCAACTCGATTTTACAGTGAAAACTCCAGGAACTTCAAACCGGCACTACGAAACAGTCTGAGAAAGCAGAGAAAAAGTGTCTCCTGCAACCCGTTCCCTTGGTGCTAGAAGAACGAACGTCTCTCCACTTGCTCAGTTCTGAGAGATAAGTGTGTGTGAAAGCCGTCCTTCACCTAGCTTGTTGGGAACACAAAGTTTCTTTTCAGTTGCAAACTCCATTCCATACATATATATGGGGAGGTACAAGCTCCAACTCGGTTTTACAGTGAAAACTGCAGGAACTTCAAACCGGCACTAGGAAACAGACTGAGAAAGCAGAGAAAAAGTGTCTCCTGCAACCCGTTCCCTTGGTGCTAGATGAACGAACGTCTCTCCACTTGCTCAGTTCTGAGAGATAAGTGTGTGTGAAAGCCGTCCTTCACCTAGCTTGTTGGGAACACAAAGTTTCTTTTCAGTTGCAAACTCCATTCCATACATATATATGGGGAGGTACAAGCTCCAACTCGGTTTTACAGTGAAAACTGCAGGAACTTCAAACCGGCACTAGGAAACAGACTGAGAAAGCAGAGAAAAAGTGTCTCCTGCAACCCGTTCCCTTGGTGCTAGATGAACGAACGTCTCTCCACTTGCTCAGTTCTGAGAGATAAGTGTGTGTGAAAGCCGTCCTTCACCTAGCTTGTTGGGAACACAAATTTCTTTTCAGTTGCAAACACCATTCCATACATATATATGGGGAGGTAGAAGCTCCAACTCGGTTTTACAGTGAAAACTGCAGGAACTTCAAACCGGCACTAGGAAACAGACTGAGAAAGCAGAGAAAAAGTGTCTCCTGCAACCCGTTCCCTTGGTGCTAGATGAACGAACGTCTCTCCACTTGCTCAGTTCTGAGAGATAAGTGTGTGTGAAAGCCGTCCTTCACCTAGCTTGTTGGGAACACAAAGTTTCTTTTCAGTTGCAAACTCCATTCCATACATATATATGGGGAGGTACAAGCTCCAACTCGGTTTTACAGTGAAAACTGCAGGAACTTCAAACCGGCACTAGGAAACAGACTGAGAAAGCAGAGAAAAAGTGTCTCCTGCAACCCGTTCCCTTGGTGCTAGATGAACGAACGTCTCTCCACTTGCTCAGTTCTGAGAGATAAGTGTGTGTGAAAGCCGTCCTTCACCTAGCTTGTGGGGAACACAAAGTTTCTTTTCAGTTGCAAACTCCATTCCATACATATATATGGGGAGGTACAAGCTCCAACTCGGTTTTACAGTGAAAACTGCAGGAACTTCAAACCGGCACTAGGAAACAGACTGAGAAAGCAGAGAAAAAGTGTCTCCTGCAACCCGTTCCCTTGGTGCTAGATGAACGAACGTCTCTCCACTTGCTCAGTTCTGAGAGATAAGTGTGTGTGAAAGCCGTCCTTCACCTAGCTTGTTGGGAACACAAATTTCTTTTCAGTTGCAAACACCATTCCATACATATATATGGGGAGGTAGAAGCTCCAACTCGGTTTTACAGTGAAAACTGCAGGAACTTCAAACCGGCACTAGGAAACAGACTGAGAAAGCAGAGAAAAAGTGTCTCCTGCAAACCGTTCCCTTGGTGCTAGATGAACGAACGTCTCTCCACTTGCTCAGTTCTGAGAGATAAGTGTGTGTGAAAGCCGTCCTTCACCTAGCTTGTTGGGAACACAAAGTTTCTTTTCAGTTGCAAACTCCATTCCATACATATATATGGGGAGGTACAAGCTCCAACTCGGTTTTACAGTGAAAACTGCAGGAACTTCAAACCGGCACTAGGAAACAGACTGAGAAAGCAGAGAAAAAGTGTCTCCTGCAACCCGTTCCCTTGGTGCTAGATGAACGAACGTCTCTCCACTTGCTCAGTTCTGAGAGATAAGTGTGTGTGAAAGCCGTCCTTCACCTAGCTTGTTGGGAACACAAAGTTTCTTTTCAGTTGCAAACTCCATTCCAAACATATATATGGGGAGGTACAAGCTCCAACTCGGTTTTACAGTGAAAACTGCAGGAACTTCAAACCGGCACTAGGAAACAGACTGAGAAAGCAGAGAAAATGTGTCTCCTGCAACCCGTTCTCTTGGTTCTACATGAACGAACGTCTCTCCACTTGCTCAGTTCTGAGAGATAGGTGTGTGTGAAAGCCGTCCTTCACCTAGCTTTTTGGGAACACAAGGTTACTTTTCAGTTGCAAACTCCATTCCATACATATATATTTGGAGGTAGAAGGTCCAACTCGGTTTTACAGTGAAAACTGCAGGAACTTCAAATCGGCACTAGGAAACAGACTGAGAAAGCAGAGAAAAAGTGTCTCCTGCAACCCGTTCCCTTGGTGCTAGATGAACGAACGTCTCTCCACTTGCTCAGTTCTGAGAGATAAGTGTGTGTGAAAGCCGTCCTTCACCTAGCTTGTTGGGAACACAAAGTTTCTTTTCAGTTGCAAACTCCATTCCATACATATATATGGGGAGGTACCAGCTCCAACTCTGTTTTACAGTGAAAACTGCAGGAACTTCAAACCGGCACTAGGAAACAGACTGAGAAAGCAGAGAAAAAGTGTCTCCTGCAACCCGTTCCCTTGGTGCTAGATGAACGAACGTCTCTCCACTTGCTCAGTTCTGAGAGATAAGTGTGTGTGAAAGCCGTCCTTCACCTAGCTTTTTGGGAACACAAAGTTTCTTTTCAGTTGCAAACTCCATTCCATACATATATATTTGGAGGTAGAAGCTCCAACTCGGTTTTACAGTGAAAACTGCAGGAACTTTAAACCGGCACTAGGAAACAGACTGAGAAAGCAGAGAAAAAGTGTCTCCTGCAACCCGTTCCCTTGGTGCTAGATGAACGAACTTCTCTCCACTTGCTCAGTTCTGAGAGATAAGTGTGTGTGAAAGCCGTCCTTCACCTAGCTTGTTGGGAACACAAAGTTTCTTTTCAGTTGCAAACTCCATTCCATACATATATATGGGGAGGTACTAGCTCCAACTCGGTTATACAGGGAAAACTGCAGGAACTTCAAACCGGCACTAGGAAACAGACTGAGAAAGCAGAGAAAAAGTGTCTCCTGCAACCCGTTCCCTTGGTGCTAGATGAAAGAACGTCTCTCCACTTGCTCAGTTCTGAGAGATAAGTGTGTGTGAAAGCCGTCCTTCACCTAGCTTGTTGGGAACACAAAGTTTCTTTTCAGTTGCAAACTCCATTCCATACATATATATGGGGAGGTACAAGCTCCAACTCGGTTTTACAGTGAAAACTGCAGGAACTTCAAACCGGCACTAGGAAACAGACTGAGAAAGCAGAGAAAAAGTGTCTCCTGCAACCCGTTCCCTTGGTGCTAGATGAACGAACGTCTCTCCACTTGCTCAGTTCTGAGAGATAAGTGTGTGTGAAAGCCGTCCTTCACCTAGCTTGTTGGGAACACAAAGTTTCTTTTCAGTTGCAAACTCCATTCCAAACATATATATGGGGAGGTACAAGCTCCAACTCGGTTTTACAGTGAAAACTGCAGGAACTTCAAACCGGCACTAGGAAACAGACTGAGAAAGCAGAGAAAATGTGTCTCCTGCAACCCGTTCTCTTGGTTCTACATGAACGAACGTCTCTCCACTTGCTCAGTTCTGAGAGATAGGTGTGTGTGAAAGCCGTCCTTCACCTAGCTTTTTGGGAACACAAGGTTACTTTTCAGTTGCAAACTCCATTCCATACATATATATTTGGAGGTAGAAGGTCCAACTCGGTTTTACAGTGAAAACTGCAGGAACTTCAAATCGGCACTAGGAAACAGACTGAGAAAGCAGAGAAAAAGTGTCTCCTGCAACCCGTTCCCTTGGTGCTAGATGAACGAACGTCTCTCCACTTGCTCAGTTCTGAGAGATAAGTGTGTGTGAAAGCCGTCCTTCACCTAGCTTGTTGGGAACACAAAGTTTCTTTTCAGTTGCAAACTCCATTCCATACATATATATGGGGAGGTACCAGCTCCAACTCTGTTTTACAGTGAAAACTGCAGGAACTTCAAACCGGCACTAGGAAACAGACTGAGAAAGCAGAGAAAAAGTGTCTCCTGCAACCCGTTCCCTTGGTGCTAGATGAACGAACGTCTCTCCACTTGCTCAGTTCTGAGAGATAAGTGTGTGTGAAAGCCGTCCTTCACCTAGCTTTTTGGGAACACAAAGTTTCTTTTCAGTTGCAAACTCCATTCCATACATATATATTTGGAGGTAGAAGCTCCAACTCGGTTTTACAGTGAAAACTGCAGGAATTTTAAACCGGCACTAGGAAACAGACTGAGAAAGCAGAGAAAAAGTGTCTCCTGCAACCCGTTCCCTTGGTGCTAGATGAACGAACTTCTCTCCACTTGCTCAGTTCTGAGAGATAAGTGTGTGTGAAAGCCGTCCTTCACCTAGCTTGTTGGGAACACAAAGTTTCTTTTCAGTTGCAAACTCCATTCCATACATATATATGGGGAGGTACTAGCTCCAACTCGGTTATACAGGGAAAACTGCAGGAACTTCAAACCGGCACTAGGAAACAGACTGAGAAAGCAGAGAAAAAGTGTCTCCTGCAACCCGTTCCCTTGGTGCTAGATGAAAGAACGTCTCTCCACTTGCTCAGTTCTGAGAGATAAGTGTGTGTGAAAGCCGTCCTTCACCTAGCTTGTTGGGAACACAAAGTTTCTTTTCAGTTGCAAACTCCATTCCATACATATATATGGGGAGGTACCAGCTCCAACTCTGTTTTACAGTGAAAACTGCAGGAACTTCAAACCGGCACTAGGAAACAGACTGAGAAAGCAGAGAAAAAGTGTCTCCTGCAACCCGTTCCCTTGGTGCTAGATGAACGAACGTCTCTCCACTTGCTCAGTTCTGAGAGATAAGTGTGTGTGAAAGCCGTCCTTCACCTAGCTTGTTGGGAACACAAAGTTTCTTTTCAGTTGCAAACTCCATTCCATACATATATATGGGGAGGTACTAGCTCCAACTCGGTTATACAGGGAAAACTGCAGGAACTTCAAACCGGCACTAGGAAACAGACTGAGAAAGCAGAGAAAATGTGTCTCCTGCAACCCGTTCTCTTGGTTCTACATGAACGAACGTCTCTCCACTTGCTCAGTTCTGAGAGATAGGTGTGTGTGAAAGCCGTCCTTCACCTAGCTTTTTGGGAACACAAGGTTACTTTTCAGTTGCAAACTCCATTCCATACATATATATTTGGAGGTAGAAGGTCCAACTCGGTTTTACAGTGAAAACTGCAGGAACTTCAAATCGGCACTAGGAAACAGACTGAGAAAGCAGAGAAAAAGTGTCTCCTGCAACCCGTTCCCTTGGTGCTAGATGAACGAACGTCTCTCCACTTGCTCAGTTCTGAGAGATAAGTGTGTGTGAAAGCCGTCCTTCACCTAGCTTGTTGGGAACACAAAGTTTCTTTTCAGTTGCAAACTCCATTCCATACATATATATGGGGAGGTACCAGCTCCAACTCTGTTTTACAGTGAAAACTGCAGGAACTTCAAACCGGCACTAGGAAACAGACTGAGAAAGCAGAGAAAAAGTGTCTCCTGCAACGCGTTCCCTTGGTGCTAGATGAACGAACGTCTCTCCACTTGCTCAGTTCTGAGAGATAAGTGTGTGTGAAAGCCGTCCTTCACCTAGCTTTTTGGGAACACAAAGTTTCTTTTCAGTTGCAAACTCCATTCCATACATATATATTTGGAGGTAGAAGCTCCAACTCGGTTTTACAGTGAAAACTGCAGGAACTTTAAACCGGCACTAGGAAACAGACTGAGAAAGCAGAGAAAAAGTGTCTCCTGCAACCCGTTCCCTTGGTGCTAGATGAACGAACTTCTCTCCACTTGCTCAGTTCTGAGAGATAAGTGTGTGTGAAAGCCGTCCTTCACCTAGCTTGTTGGGAACACAAAGTTTCTTTTCAGTTGCAAACTCCATTCCATACATATATATGGGGAGGTACTAGCTCCAACTCGGTTATACAGGGAAAACTGCAGGAACTTCAAACCGGCACTAGGAAACAGACTGAGAAAGCAGAGAAAAAGTGTCTCCTGCAACCCGTTCCCTTGGTGCTAGATGAAAGAACGTCTCTCCACTTGCTCAGTTCTGAGAGATAAGTGTGTGTGAAAGCCGTCCTTCACCTAGCTTGTTGGGAACACAAAGTTTCTTTTCAGTTGCAAACTCCATTCCATACATATATATGGGGAGGTACAAGCTCCAACTCGGTTTTACAGTGAAAACTGCAGGAACTTCAAACCGGCACTAGGAAACAGACTGAGAAAGCAGAGAAAAAGTGTCTCCTGCAACCCGTTCCCTTGGTGCTAGATGAACGAACGTCTCTCCACTTGCTCAGTTCTGAGAGATAAGTGTGTGTGAAAGCCGTCCTTCACCTAGCTTGTTGGGAACACAAAGTTTCTTTTCAGTTGCAAACTCCATTCCAAACATATATATGGGGAGGTACAAGCTCCAACTCGGTTTTACAGTGAAAACTGCAGGAACTTCAAACCGGCACTAGGAAACAGACTGAGAAAGCAGAGAAAATGTGTCTCCTGCAACCCGTTCTCTTGGTTCTACATGAACGAACGTCTCTCCACTTGCTCAGTTCTGAGAGATAGGTGTGTGTGAAAGCCGTCCTTCACCTAGCTTTTTGGGAACACAAGGTTACTTTTCAGTTGCAAACTCCATTCCATACATATATATTTGGAGGTAGAAGGTCCAACTCGGTTTTACAGTGAAAACTGCAGGAACTTCAAATCGGCACTAGGAAACAGACTGAGAAAGCAGAGAAAAAGTGTCTCCTGCAACCCGTTCCCTTGGTGCTAGATGAACGAACGTCTCTCCACTTGCTCAGTTCTGAGAGATAAGTGTGTGTGAAAGCCGTCCTTCACCTAGCTTGTTGGGAACACAAAGTTTCTTTTCAGTTGCAAACTCCATTCCGTACATATATATGGGGAGGTACCAGCTCCAACTCTGTTTTACAGTGAAAACTGCAGGAACTTCAAACCGGCACTAGGAAACAGACTGAGAAAGCAGAGAATAAGTGTCTCCTGCAACCCGTTCCCTTGGTGCTAGATGAACGAACGTCTCTCCACTTGCTCAGTTCTGAGAGATAAGTGTGTGTGAAAGCCGTCCTTCACCTAGCTTTTTGGGAACACAAAGTTTCTTTTCAGTTGCAAACTCCATTCCATACATATATATTTGGAGGTAGAAGCTCCAACTCGGTTTTACAGTGAAAACTGCAGGAATTTTAAACCGGCACTAGGAAACAGACTGAGAAAGCAGAGAAAAAGTGTCTCCTGCAACCCGTTCCCTTGGTGCTAGATGAACGAACTTCTCTCCACTTGCTCAGTTCTGAGAGATAAGTGTGTGTGAAAGCCGTCCTTCACCTAGCTTGTTGGGAACACAAAGTTTCTTTTCAGTTGCAAACTCCATTCCATACATATATATGGGGAGGTACTAGCTCCAACTCGGTTATACAGGGAAAACTGCAGGAACTTCAAACCGGCACTAGGAAACAGACTGAGAAAGCAGAGAAAAAGTGTCTCCTGCAACCCGTTCCCTTGGTGCTAGATGAAAGAACGTCTCTCCACTTGCTCAGTTCTGAGAGATAAGTGTGTGTGAAAGCCGTCCTTCACCTAGCTTGTTGGGAACACAAAGTTTCTTTTCAGTTGCAAACTCCATTCCATACATATATATGGGGAGGTACCAGCTCCAACTCTGTTTTACAGTGAAAACTGCAGGAACTTCAAACCGGCACTAGGAAACAGACTGAGAAAGCAGAGAAAAAGTGTCTCCTGCAACCCGTTCCCTTGGTGCTAGATGAACGAACGTCTCTCCACTTGCTCAGTTCTGAGAGATAAGTGTGTGTGAAAGCCGTCCTTCACCTAGCTTGTTGGGAACACGAAGTTTCTTTTCAGTTGCAAACTCCATTCCATACATATATATGGGGAGGTACTAGCTCCAACTCGGTTATACAGGGAAAACTGCAGGAACTTCAAACCGGCACTAGGAAACAGACTGAGAAAGCAGAGAAAAAGTGTCTCCTGCAACCCGTTCCCTTGGTGCTAGATGAACGAACGTCTCTCCACTTGCTCAGTTCTGAGAGATAAGTGTGTGTGAAAGCCGTCCTTCACCTAGCTTTTTGGGAACACAAGGTTACTTTTCAGTTGCAAACTCCATTCCATACATATATATTTGGAGGTAGAAGGTCCAACTCGGTTTTACAGTGAAAACTGCAGGAACTTCAAATCGGCACTAGGAAACAGACTGAGAAAGCAGAGAAAAAGTGTCTCCTGCAACCCGTTCCCTTGGTGCTAGATGAACGAACGTCTCTCCACTTGCTCAGTTCTGAGAGATAAGTGTGTGTGAAAGCCGTCCTTCACCTAGCTTGTTGGGAACACAAAGTTTCTTTTCAGTTGCAAACTCCATTCCATACATATATATGGGGAGGTACCAGCTCCAACTCTGTTTTACAGTGAAAACTGCAGGAACTTCAAACCGGCACTAGGAAACAGACTGAGAAAGCAGAGAAAAAGTGTCTCCTGCAACCCGTTCCCTTGGTGCTAGATGAACGAACGTCTCTCCACTGGCTCAGTTCTGAGAGATAAGTGTGTGTGAAAGCCGTCCTTCACCTAGCTTTTTGGGAACACAAAGTTTCTTTTCAGTTGCAAACTCCATTCCATACATATATATTTGGAGGTAGAAGCTCCAACTCGGTTTTACAGTGAAAACTGCAGGAACTTTAAACCGGCACTAGGAAACAGACTGAGAAAGCAGAGAAAAAGTGTCTCCTGCAACCCGTTCCCTTGGTGCTAGATGAACGAACTTCTCTCCACTTGCTCAGTTCTGAGAGATAAGTGTGTGTGAAAGCCGTCCTTCACCTAGCTTGTTGGGAACACAAAGTTTCTTTTCAGTTGCAAACTCCATTCCATACATATATATGGGGAGGTACTAGCTCCAACTCGGTTATACAGGGAAAACTGCAGGAACTTCAAACCGGCACTAGGAAACAGACTGAGAAAGCAGAGAAAAAGTGTCTCCTGCAACCCGTTCCCTTGGTGCTAGATGAAAGAACGTCTCTCCACTTGCTCAGTTCTGAGAGATAAGTGTGTGTGAAAGCCGTCCTTCACCTAGCTTGTTGGGAACACAAAGTTTCTTTTCAGTTGCAAACTCCATTCCATACATATATATGGGGAGGTACCAGCTCCAACTCTGTTTTACAGTGAAAACTGCAGGAACTTCAAACCGGCACTAGGAAACAGACTGAGAAAGCAGAGAAAAAGTGTCTCCTGCAACCCGTTCCCTTGGTGCTAGATGAACGAACGTCTCTCCACTTGCTCAGTTCTGAGAGATAAGTGTGTGTGAAAGCCGTCCTTCACCTAGCTTTTTGGGAACACAAAGTTTCTTTTCAGTTGCAAACTCCATTCCATACATATATATTTGGAGGTAGAAGCTCCAACTCGGTTTTACAGTGAAAACTGCAGGAACTTTAAACTGGCACTAGGAAACAGACTGAGAAAGCAGAGAAAAAGTGTCTCCTGCTACCCGTTCCCTTGGTGCTAGATGAACGAACTTCTCTCCACTTGCTCAGTTCTGAGAGATAAGTGTGTGTGAAAGCCGTCCTTCACCTAGCTTGTTGGGAACACAAAGTTTCTTTTCAGTTGCAAACTCCATTCCATACATATATATGGGGAGGTACTAGCTCCAACTCGGTTATACAGGGAAAACTGCAGGAACTTCAAACCGGCACTAGGAAACAGACTGAGAAAGCAGAGAAAAAGTGTCTCCTGCAACCCGTTCCCTTGGTGCTAGATGAACGAACGTCTCTCCACTTGCTCAGTTCTGAGAGATAAGTGTGTGTGAAAGCCGTCCTTCACCTAGCTTGTTGGGAACACAAAGTTTCTTTTCAGTTGCAAACTCCATTCCATACATATATATTTGGAGGTAGAAGCTCCAACTCGGTTTTACAGTGAAAACTGCAGGAACTTCAAACCGGCACTAGGAAACAGACTGAGAAAGCAGAGAAAAAGTGTTTCCTTCAAACCGTTCCCTTGGTGCTAGATGAACGAACGTCTCTCCACTTGCTCAGTTCTGAGAGATAAGTGTGTGTGAAAGCCGTCCTTCACCTAGCTTGTTGGGAACACAAAGTTACTTTTCAGTTGCAAACTCCATTCCATACATATATATGGGGAGGTACTAGCTCCAACTCGGTTTTACAGTGAAAACTGCAGGAACTTCAAACCGGCACTAGGAAACAGACTGAGAAAGCAGAGAAAAAGTGTCTCCTGCAACCCGTTCCCTTGGTGCTAGATGAACGAACGTCTCTCCACTTGCTCAGTTCTGAGAGATAATTGTGTGTGAAAGCCGTCCTTCACCTAGCTTGTTGGGAACACAAAGTTTCTTTTCAGTTGCAAACTCCATTCCATACATATATATGGGGAGGTACAAGCTCCAACTCGGTTTAACAGTGAAAACTGCAGGAACTTCAAACCGGCACTAGGAAACAGACTGAGAAAGCAGAGAAAAAGTGTCTCCTGCAACCCGTTCCCTTGGTGCTAGATGAACGAACGTCTCTCCACTTGCTCAGTACTGAGAAATAAGTGTGTGTGAAAGCCGTCCTTCACCTAGCTTGTTGGGAACACAAAGTTTCTTTTCAGTTGCAAACTCCATTCCATACATATATATGGGGAGGTACAAGCTCCAACTCGGTTTTACAGTGAAAACTGCAGGAACTTCAAACCGGCACTAGGAAACAGACTGAGAAAGCAGAGAAAAAGTGTCTCCTGCAACCCGTTCCCTTGGTGCTAGATGAACGAACGTCTCTCCACTTGCTCAGTTCTGAGAGATAAGTGTGTGTGAAAGCCGTCCTTCACCTAGCTTGTGGGGAACACAAAGTTTCTTTTCAGTTGCAAAGTCCATTCCATACATATATATGGGGAGGTACAAGCTCCAACTCGGTTTTACAGTGAAAACTGCAGGAACTTCAAACCGGCACTAGGAAACAGACTGAGAAAGCAGAGAAAAAGTGTCTCCTGCAACCCGTTCCCTTGGTGCTAGATGAACGAACGTCTCTCCACTTGCTCAGTTCTGAGAGATAAGTGTGTGTGAAAGCCGTCCTTCACCTAGCTTGTTGGGAACACAAAGTTTCTTTTCAGTTGCAAACTCCATTCCATACATATATATGGGGAGGTACAAGCTCCAACTCGGTTTTACAGTGAAAACTGCAGGAACTTCAAACCGGCACTAGGAAACAGACTGAGAAAGCAGAGAAAAAGTGTCTCCTGCAACCCGTTCCATTGGTGCTAGATGAACGAAAGTCTCTCCACTTGCTCAGTTCTGAGAGATAAGTGTGTGTGAAAGCCGTCCTTCACCTAGCTTGTGGGGAACACAAAGTTTCTTTTCAGTTGCAAACTCCATTCCATACATATATATGGGGAGGTACAAGCTCCAACTCGGTTTTACAGTGAAAACTGCAGGAACTTCAAACCGGCACTAGGAAACAGACTGAGAAAGCAGAGAAAAAGTGTCTCCTGCAACCCGTTCCCTTGGTGCTAGATGAACGAACGTCTCTCCACTTGCTCATTTCTGAGAGATAAGTGTGTGTGAAAGCCGTCCTTCACCTAGCTTGTGGGGAACACAAAGTTTCTTTTCAGTTGCAAACTCCATTCCATACATATATATGGGGAGGTACAAGCTCCAACTCGGTTTTACAGTGAAAACTGCAGGAACTTCAAACCGGCACTAGGAAACAGACTGAGAAAGCAGAGAAAAAGTGTCTCCTGCAACCCGTTCCCTTGGTGCTAGATGAACGAACGTCTCTCCACTTGCTCAGTTCTGAGAGATAAGTGTGTGTGAAAGCCGTCCTTCACCTAGCTTGTTGGGAACACAAAGTTTCTTTTCAGTTGCAAACTCCATTCCATACATATATATGGGGAGGTACTAGCTCCAACTCGGTTTTACAGTGAAAACTGCAGGAACTTCAAACCGGCAGTAGGAAACAGACTGAGAAAGCAGAGAAAAAGTGTCTCCTGCAACCCGTTCCCTTGGTGCTAGATGAACGAACGTCTCTCCACTTGCTCAGTTCTGAGAGATAAGTGTGTGTGAAAGCCGTACTTCACCTAGCTTGTTGGGAACACAAAGTTTCTTTTCAGTTGCAAACTCCATTCCAAACATATATATGGGGAGGTACAAGCTCCAACTCGGTTTTACAGTGAAAACTGCAGGAACTTCAAACCGGCACTAGGAAACAGACTGAGAAAGCAGAGAAAATGTGTCTCCTGCAACCCGTTCTCTTGGTTCTAGATGAACGAACGTCTCTCCACTTGCTCAGTTCTGAGAGATAGGTGTGTGTGAAAGCCGTCCTTCACCTAGCTTTTTGGGAACACAAGGTTACTTTTCAGTTGCAAACTCCATTCCATACATATATATTTGGAGGTAGAAGGTCCAACTCGGTTTTACAGTGAAAACTGCAGGAACTTCAAATCGGCACTAGGAAACAGACTGAGAAAGCAGAGAAAAAGTGTCTCCTGCAACCCGTTCCCTTGGTGCTAGATGAACGAACGTCTCTCCACTTGCTCAGTTCTGAGAGATAAGTGTGTGTGAAAGCCGTCCTTCACCTAGCTTGTTGGGAACACAAAGTTTCTTTTCAGTTGCAAACTCCATTCCATACATATATATGGGGAGGTACCAGCTCCAACTCTGTTTTACAGTGAAAACTGCAGGAACTTCAAACCGGCACTAGGAAACAGACTGAGAAAGCAGAGAAAAAGTGTCTCCTGCAACCCGTTACCTTGGTGCTAGATGAACGAATGTCTCTCCACTTGCTCAGTTCTGAGAGATAAGTGTGTGTGAAAGCCGTCCTTCACCTAGCTTTTTGGGAACACAAAGTTTCTTTTCAGTTGCAAACTCCATTCCATACATATATATTTGGAGGTAGAAGCTCCAACTCGGTTTTACAGTGAAAACTGCAGGAACTTCAAACCGGCACTAGGAAACAGACTGAGAAAGCAGAGAAAAAGTGTCTCCTGCAACCCGTTCCCTTGGTGCTAGATGAACGAACTTCTCTCCACTTGCTCAGTTCTGAGAGATAAGTGTGTGTGAAAGCCGTCCTTCACCTAGCTTGTTGGGAACACAAAGTTTCTTTTCAGATGCAAACTCCATTCCATACATATATATGGGGAGGTACTAGCTCCAACTCGGTTATACAGTGAAAACTGCAGGAACTTCAAACCGGCACTAGGAAACAGACTGAGAAAGCAGAGAAAAAGTGTCTCCTGCAACCCGTTCCCTTGGTGCTAGATGAACGAACGTCTCTCCACTTGCTCAGTTCTGAGAGATAAGTGTGTGTGAAAGCCGTCCTTCACCTAGCTTTTTGGGAACACAAAGTTTCTTTTCAGTTGCAAACTCCATTCCATACATATATATTTGGAGGTAGAAGCTCCAACTCGGTTTTACAGTGAAAACTGCAGGAACTTCAAACCGGCACTAGGAAACAGACTGAGAAAGCAGAGAAAAAGTGTCTCCTGCAACCCGTTCCCTTGGTGCTAGATGAACGAACGTCTCTCGACTTGCTCAGTTCTGAGAGATAAGTGTGTGTGAAAGCCGTCCTTCACCTAGCTTGTTGGGAACACAAAGTTTCTTTTCAGTTGCAAACTCCATTCCATACATATATATGGGGAGGTACTAGCTCCAACTCGGTTTTACAGTGAAATCTGCAGGAACTTCAAACCGGCACTAGGAAACAGACTGAGAAAGCAGAGAAAAAGTGTCTCCTGCAACCCGTTCCCTTGGTGCTAGATGAACGAACGTCTCTCCACTTGCTCAGTACTGAGAAATAAGTGTGTGTGAAAGCCGTCCTTCACCTAGCTTGTTGGGAACACAAAGTTTCTTTTCAGTTGCAAACTCCATTCCATACATATATATGGGGAGGTACAAGCTCCAACTCGGTTTTACAGTGAAAACTGCAGGAACTTCAAACCGGCACTAGGAAACAGACTGAGAAAGCAGAGAAAAAGTGTCTCCTGCAACCCGTTCCCTTGGTGCTAGATGAACGAACGTCTCTCCACTTGCTCAGTTCTGAGAGATAAGTGTGTGTGAAAGCCGTCCTTCACCTAGCTTGTGGGGAACACAAAGTTTCTTTTCAGTTGCAAAGTCCATTCCATACATATATATGGGGAGGTAAAAGCTCCAACTCTGTTTTACAGTGAAAACTGCAGGAACTTCAAACCGGCACTAGGAAACAGACTGAGAAAGCAGAGAAAAAGTGTCTCCTGCAACCCGTTCCGTTGGTGCTAGATGAACGAACGTCTCTCCACTTGCTCAGTTCTGAGAGATAAGTGTGTGTGAAAGCCGTCCTTCACCTAGCTTGTTGGGAACACAAAGTTTCTTTTCAGTTGCAAACTCCATTCCATACATATATATGGGGAGGTACAAGCTCCAACTCGGTTTTACAGTGAAAACTGCAGGAACTTCAAACCGGCACTAGGAAACAGACTGAGAAAGCAGAGAAAAAGTGTCTCCTGCAACCCGTTCCATTGGTGCTAGATGAACGAACGTCTCTCCACTTGCTCAGTTCTGAGAGATAAGTGTGTGTGAAAGCCGTCCTTCACCTAGCTTGTGGGGAACACAAAGTTTCTTTTCAGTTGCAAACTCCATTCCATACATATATATGGGGAGGTACAAGCTCCAACTCGGTTTTACAGTGAAAACTGCAGGAACTTCAAACCGGCACTAGGAAACAGACTGAGAAAGCAGAGAAAAAGTGTCTCCTGCAACCCGTTCCCTTGGTGCTAGATGAACGAACGTCTCTCCACTTGCTCAGTTCTGAGAGATAAGTGTGTGTGAAAGCCGTCCTTCACCTAGCTTGTGGGGAACACAAAGTTTCTTTTCAGTTGCAAACTCCATTCCATACATATATATGGGGAGGTACAAGCTCCAACTCGGTTTTACAGTGAAAACTGCAGGAACTTCAAACCGGCACTAGGAAACAGACTGAGAAAGCAGAGAAAAAGTGTCTCCTGCAACCCGTTCCCTTGGTGCTAGATGAACGAACGTCTCTCCACTTGCTCAGTTCTGAGAGATAAGTGTGTGTGAAACCCGTCCTTCACCTAGCTTGTTGGGAACACAAAGTTTCTTTTCAGTTGCAAACTCCATTCCATACATATATATGGGGAGGTACTAGCTCCAACTCTGTTTTACAGTGAAAACTGCAGGAACATCAAACCGGCAGTAGGAAACAGACTGAGAAAGCAGAGAAAAAGTGTCTCCTGCAACCCGTTCCCTTGGTGCTAGATGAACGAACGTCTCTCCACTTGCTCAGTTCTGAGAGATAAGTGTGTGTGAAAGCCGTCCTTCACCTAGCTTGTTGGGAACACAAAGTTTCTTTTCAGTTGCAAACTCCATTCCAAACATATATATGGGGAGGTACAAGCTCCAACTCGGTTTTACAGTGAAAACTGCAGGAACTTCAAACCGGCACTAGGAAACAGACTGAGAAAGCAGAGAAAATGTGTCTCCTGCAACCCGTTCTCTTGGTTCTAGATGAACGAACGTCTCTCCACTTGCTCAGTTCTGAGAGATAGGTGTGTGTGAAAGCCGTCCTTCACCTAGCTTTTTGGGAACACAAGGTTACTTTTCAGTTGCAAACTCCATTCCATACATATATATTTGGAGGTAGAAGGTCCAACTCGGTTTTACAGTGAAAACTGCAGGAACTTCAAATCGGCACTAGGAAACAGACAGAGAAAGCAGAGAAAAAGTGTCTCCTGCAACCCGTTCCCTTGGTGCTAGATGAACGAACGTCTCTCCACTTGCTCAGTTCTGAGAGATAAGTGTGTGTGAAAGCCGTCCTTCACCTAGCTTGTTGGGAACACAAAGTTTCTTTTCAGTTGCAAACTCCATTCCATACATATATATGGGGAGGTACCAGCTCCAACTCTGTTTTACAGTGAAAACTGCAGGAACTTCAAACCGGCACTAGGAAACAGACTGAGAAAGCAGAGAAAAAGTGTCTCCTGCAACCCGTTCCCTTGGTGCTAGATGAACGAATGTCTCTCCACTTGCTCAGTTCTGAGAGATAAGTGTGTGTGAAAGCCGTCCTTCACCTAGCTTTTTGGGAACACAAAGTTTCTTTTCAGTTGCAAACTCCATTCCATACATATATATTTGGAGGTAGAAGCTCCAACTCGGTTTTACAGTGAAAACTGCAGGAACTTCATACCGGCACTAGGAAACAGACTGAGAAAGCAGAGAAAAAGTGTCTCCTGCAACCCGTTCCCTTGGTGCTAGATGAACGAACTTCTCTCCACTTGCTCAGTTCTGAGAGATAAGTGTGTGTGAAAGCCGTCCTTCACCTAGCTTGTTGGGAACACAAAGTTTCTTTTCAGATGCAAACTCCATTCCATACATATATATGGGGAGGTACTAGCTCCAACTCGGTTATACAGTGAAAACTGCAGGAACTTCAAACCGGCACTAGGAAACAGACTGAGAAAGCAGAGAAAAAGTGTCTCCTGCAACCCGTTCCGTTGGTGCTAGATGAACGAACGTCTCTCCACTTGCTCAGTTCTGAGAGATAAGTGTGTGTGAAAGCCGTCCTTCACCTAGCTTTTTGGGAACACAAAGTTGCTTTTCAGTTGCAAACTCCATTCCATACATATATATTTGGAGGTAGAAGCTCCAACTCGGTTTTACAGTGAAAACTGCAGGAACTTCAAACCGGCACTAGGAAACAGACTGAGAAAGCAGAGAAAAAGTGTCTCCTGCAACCCGTTCCCTTGGTGCTAGATGAACGAACGTCTCTCGACTTGCTCAGTTCTGAGAGATAAGTGTGTGTGAAAGCCGTCCTTCACCTAGCTTGTTGGGAACACAAAGTTTCTTTTCAGTTGCAAACTCCATTCCATACATATATATGGGGAGGTACTAGCTCCAACTCGGTTTTACAGTGAAAACTGCAGGAACTTCAAACCGGCACTAGGAAACAGACTGAGAAAGCAGAGAAAAAGTGTCTCCTGCAACCCGTTCCCTTGGTGCTAGATGAACGAACTTCTCTCCACTTGCTCAGTTCTGAGAGAAAAGTGTGTGTGAAAGCCGTCCTTCACCTAGCTTGTTGGGAACACAAAGTTTCTTTTCAGATGCAAACTCCATTCCATACATATATATGGGGAGGTACTAGCTCCAACTCGGTTATACAGTGAAAACTGCAGGAACTTCAAACCGGCACTAGGAAACAGACTGAGAAAGCAGAGAAAAAGTGTCTCCTGCAACCCGTTCCGTTGGTGCTAGATGAACGAACGTCTCTCCACTTGCTCAGTTCTGAGAGATAAGTGTGTGTGAAAGCCGTCCTTCACCTAGCTTTTTGGGAACACAAAGTTTCTTTTCAGTTGCAAACTCCATTCCATACATATATATTTGGAGGTAGAAGCTCCAACTCGGTTTTACAGTGAAAACTGCAGGAACTTCAAACCGGCACTAGGAAACAGACTGAGAAAGCAGAGAAAAAGTGTCTCCTGCAACCCGTTCCCTTGGTGCTAGATGAACGAACGTCTCTCGACTTGCTCAGTTCTGAGAGATAAGTGTGTGTGAAAGCCGTCCTTCACCTAGCTTGTTGGGAACACAAAGTTTCTTTTCAGTTGCAAACTCCATTCCATACATATATATGGGGAGGTACTAGCTCCAACTCGGTTTTACAGTGAAAACTGCAGGAACTTCAAACCGGCACTAGGAAACAGACTGAGAAAGCAGAGAAAAAGTGTCTCCTGCAACCCGTTCCCTTGGTGCTAGATGAACGAACGTCTCTCCACTTGCTCAGTTCTGAGAGATAATTGTGTGTGAAAGCCGTACTTCACCTAGCTTTTTGGGAACACAAAGTTTCTTTTCAGTTGCAAACTCCATTCCATACATATATATTTGGAGATAGAAGCTCCAACACGATTTTACAGTGAAAACTGCAGGAACTTCAAACCGGCACTAGGAAACAGTCTGAGAAAGCAGAGAAAAAGTGTCTCCTGCAACCCGTTCCCTTGGTGCTAGATGAACGAACGTCTCTCCACTTGCTCAGTTCTGAGAGATAAGTGTGTGTGAAAGCCGTCCTTCACCTAGCTTGTTGGGAACACAAAGTTTCTTTTCAGTTGCAAACTCCATTACATACATATATATGGGGAGGTACAAGCTCCAACTCGGTTTTACAGTGAAAACTGCAGGAACTTCAAACCGGCACTAGGAAACAGACTGAGAAAGCAGAGAAAAAGTGTCTCCTGCAACCCGTTCCCTTGGTGCTAGATGAACGAACGTCTCTCCACTTGCTCAGTACTGAGAGATAAGTGTGTGTGAAAGCCGTCCTTCACCTAGCTTGTTGGGAACACAAAGTTTCTTTTCAGTTGCAAACTCCATTCCATACATATATATGGGGAGGTACAAGCTCCAACTCGATTTTACAGTGAAAACTGCAGGAACTTCAAACCGGCACTAGGAAACAGACTTAGAAAGCAGAGAAAAAGTGTCTCCTGCAACCCGTTCCCTTGGTGCTAGATGAACGAACGTCTCTCCACTTGCTCAGTTCTGAGAGATAAGTGTGTGTGAAAGCCGTCCTTCACCTAGCTTGTGGGGAACACAAAGTTTCTTTTCAGTTGCAAACTCCATTCGATACATATATATGGGGAGGTACAAGCTCCAACTCGGTTTTACAGTGAAAACTGCAGGAACTTCAAACCGGCACTAGGAAACAGACTGAGAAAGCAGAGAAAAAGTGTCTCCTGCAACCCGTTCCCTTGGTGCTAGATGAACGAACGTCTCTCCACTTGCTCAGTTCTGAGAGATAAGTGTGTGTGAAAGCCGTCCTTCACCTAGCTTGTTGGGAACACAAAGTTTCTTTTCAGTTTCAAACTCCATTCCAAACATATATATGGGGAGGTACAAGCTCCAACTCGGTTTTACAGTGAAAAATGCAGGAACTTCAAACCGGCACTAGGAAACAGACTGAGAAAGCAGAGAAAATGTGTCTCCTGCAACCCGTTCCCTTGGTGCTAGATGAACGAACGTCTCTCCACTTGCTCAGTTCTGAGAGATAAGTGTGTGTGAAAGCCGTCTTTCACCTAGCTTGTTGGGAACACAAAGTTTCTTTTCAGTTGCAAACTCCATTCCATACATATATATTTGGAGGTAGAAGCTCCAACTCGGTTTGACAGTGAAAACTGCAGGAACTTCAAACCGGCACTAGGAAACAGACTGAGAAAGCAGAGAAAAAGTGTCTCCTGCAACCCGTTCCCTTGGTGCTAGATGAACGAACGTCTCTCCACTTGCTCAGTTCTGAGAGATAAGTGTGTGTGAAAGCCGTCCTTCACCTAGCTTTTTGGGAACACAAAGTTTCTTTTCAGTTGCAAACTCCATTCCATACATATATATGGGGAGGTACTAGCTCCAACTCGGTTTTACAGTGAAAACTGCAGGAACTTCAAACCGGCACTAGGAAACAGACTGAGAAAGCAGAGAAAAAGTGTCTCCTGCAACCCGTTCCCTTGATGCTAGATGAACGAACGTCTCTCCACTTGCTCAGTTCTGAGAGATAAGTGTGTGTGAAAGCCGTCCTTCACCTAGCTTGTTGGGAACACAAAGTTTCTTTTCAGTTGCAAACTCCATTCCATACATATATATGGGGAGGTACAAGCTCCAACTCGGTTTTACAGTGAAAACTGCAGGAACTTCAAACCGGCACTAGGAAACAGACTGAGAAAGCAGAGAAAAAGTGTCTCCTGCAACCCGTTCCCTTGGTGCTAGATGAAAGAACGTCTCTCCACTTGCTCAGTACTGAGAGATAAGTGTGTGTGAAAGCCGTCCTTCACCTAGCTTGTTGGGAACACAAAGTTTCTTTTCAGTTGCAAACTCCATTCCATACATATATATGGTGAGGTACAAGCTCCAACTCGGTTTTACAGTGAAAACTGCAGGAACTTCAAACCGGCACTAGGAAACAGACTTAGAAAGCAGAGAAAAAGTGTCTCCTGCAACCCGTTCCCTTGGTGCTAGATGAACGAACGTCTCTCCACTTGCTCAGTTCTGAGAGATAAGTGTGTGTGAAAGCCGTCCTTCACCTAGCTTGTTGGGAACACAAAGTTTCTTTTCAGTTGCAAACTCCATTCCATACATATATATGGGGAGGTACCAGCTCCAACTCTGTTTTACAGTGAAAACTGCAGGAACTTCAAACCGGCACTAGGAAACAGACTGAGAAAGCAGAGAAAAAGTGTCTCCTGCAACCCGTTCCCTTGGTGCTAGATGAACGAATGTCTCTCCACTTGCTCAGTTCTGAGAGATAAGTGTGTGTGAAAGCCGTCCTTCACCTAGCTTTTTGGGAACACAAAGTTTCTTTTCAGTTGCAAACTCCATTCCATACATATATATTTGGAGGTAGAAGCTCCAACTCGGTTTTACAGTGAAAACTGCAGGAACTTCAAACCGGCACTAGGAAACAGACTGAGAAAGCAGAGAAAAAGTGTCTCCTGCAACCCGTTCCCTTGGTGCTAGATGAACGAACTTCTCTCCACTTGCTCAGTTCTGAGAGATAAGTGTGTGTGAAAGCCGTCCTTCACCTAGCTTGTTGGGAACACAAAGTTTCTTTTCAGATGCAAACTCCATTCCATACATATATATGGGGAGGTACTAGCTCCAACTCGGTTATACAGTGAAAACTGCAGGAACTTCAAACCGGCACTAGGAAACAGACTGAGAAAGCAGAGAAATATTGTCTCCTGCAACCCGTTCCGTTGGTGCTAGATGAACGAACGTCTCTCCACTTGCTCAGTTCTGAGAGATAAGTGTGTGTGAAAGCCGTCCTTCACCTAGCTTTTTGGGAACACAAAGTTTCTTTTCAGTTGCAAACTCCATTCCATACATATATATTTGGAGGTAGAAGCTCCAACTCGGTTTTACAGTGAAAACTGCAGGAACTTCAAACCGGCACTAGGAAACAGACTGAGAAAGCAGAGAAAAAGTGTCTCCTGCAACCCGTTCCCTTGGTGCTAGATGAACGAACGTCTCTCGACTTGCTCAGTTCTGAGAAATAAGTGTGTGTGAAAGCCGTCCTTCACCTAGCTTGTTGGGAACACAAAGTTTCTTTTCAGTTGCAAACTCCATTCCATACATATATATGGGGAGGTACTAGCTCCAACTCGGTTTTACAGTGAAAACTGCAGGAACTTCAAACCGGCACTAGGAAACAGACTGAGAAAGCAGAGAAAAAGTGTCTCCTGCAACCCGTTCCCTTGGTGCTAGATGAACGAACTTCTCTCCACTTGCTCAGTTCTGAGAGATAAGTGTGTGTGAAAGCCGTCCTTCACCTAGCTTGTTGGGAACACAAAGTTTCTTTTCAGATGCAAACTCCATTCCATACATATATATGGGGAGGTACTAGCTCCAACTCGGTTATACAGTGAAAACTGCAGGAACTTCAAACCGGCACTAGGAAACAGACTGAGAAAGCAGAGAAAAAGTGTCTCCTGCAACCCGTTCCGTTGGTGCTAGATGAACGAACGTCTCTCCACTTGCTCAGTTCTGAGAGATAAGTGTGTGTGAAAGCCGTCCTTCACCTAGCTTTTTGGGAACACAAAGTTTCTTTTCAGTTGCAAACTCCATTCCATACATATATATTTGGAGGTAGAAGCTCCAACTCGGTTTTACAGTGAAAACTGCAGGAACTTCAAACCGGCACTAGGAAACAGACTGAGAAAGCAGAGAAAAAGTGTCTCCTGCAACCCGTTCCCTTGGTGCTAGATGAACGAACGTCTCTCGACTTGCTCAGTTCTGAGAGATAAGTGTGTGTGAAAGCCGTCCTTCACCTAGCTTGTTGGGAACACAAAGTTTCTTTTCAGTTGCAAACTCCATTCCATACATATATATGGGGAGGTACTAGCTCCAACTCGGTTTTACAGTGAAAACTGCAGGAACTTCAAACCGGCACTAGGAAACAGACTGAGAAAGCAGAGAAAAAGTGTCTCCTGCAACCCGTTCCCTTGGTGCTAGATGAACGAACGTCTCTCCACTTGCTCAGTTCTGAGAGATAATTGTGTGTGAAAGCCGTACTTCACCTAGCTTTTTGGGAACACAAAGTTTCTTTTCAGTTGCAAACTCCATTCCATACATATATATTTGGAGATAGAAGCTCCAACACGATTTTACAGTGAAAACTGCAGGAACTTCAAACCGGCACTAGGAAACAGTCTGAGAAAGCAGAGAAAAAGTGTCTCCTGCAACCCGTTCCCTTGGTGCTAGATGAACGAACGTCTCTCCACTTGCTCAGTTCTGAGAGAAAAGTGTGTGTGAAAGCCGTCCTTCACCTAGCTTGTTGGGAACACAAAGTTTCTTTTCAGTTGCAAACTCCATTCCATACATATATATGGGGAGGTACAAGCTCCAACTCGGTTTTACAGTGAAAACTGCAGGAACTTCAAACCGGCACTAGGAAACAGACTGAGAAAGCAGAGAAAAAGTGTCTCCTGCAACCCGTTCCCTTGGTGCTAGATGAACGAACGTCTCTCCACTTGCTCAGTACTGAGAGATAAGTGTGTGTGAAAGCCGTCCTTCACCTAGCTTGTTGGGAACACAAAGTTTCTTTTCAGTTGCAAACTCCATTCCATACATATATATGGGGAGGTACAAGCTCCAACTCGGTTTTACAGTGAAAACTGCAGGAACTTCAAACCGGCACTTGGAAACAGACTTAGAAAGCAGAGAAAAAGTGTCTCCTGCAACCCGTTCCCTTGGTGCTAGATGAACGAACGTCTCTCCACTTACTCAGTTCTGAGAGATAAGTGTGTGTGAAAGCCGTCCTTCACCTAGCTTGTGGGGAACACAAAGTTTCTTTTCAGTTGCAAACTCCATTCGATACATATATATGGGGAGGTACAAGCTCCAACTCGGTTTTACAGTGAAAACTGCAGGAACTTCAAATCGGCACTAGGAAACAGACTGAGAAAGCAGAGAAAAAGTGTCTCCTGCAACCCGTTCCCTTGGTGCTAGATGAACGAACGTCTCTCCACTTGCTCAGTTCTGAGAGATAAGTGTGTGTGAAAGCCGTCCTTCACCTAGCTTGTTGGGAACACAAAGTTTCTTTTCAGTTTCAAACTCCATTCCAAACATATATATGGGGAGGTACAAGCTCCAACTCGGTTTTACAGTGAAAAATGCAGGAACTTCAAACCGGCACTAGGAAACAGACTGAGAAAGCAGAGAAAATGTGTCTCCTGCAACCCGTTCCCTTGGTGCTAGATGAACGAACGTCTCTCCACTTGCTCAGTTCTGAGAGATAAGTGTGTGTGAAAGCCGTCCTTCACCTAGCTTGTTGGGAACACAAAGTTTCTTTTCAGTTGCAAACTCCATTCCATACATATATATTTGGAGGTAGAAGCTCCAACTCGGTTTGACAGTGAAAACTGCAGGAACTTCAAACCGGCACTAGGAAACAGACTGAGAAAGCAGAGAAAAAGTGTCTCCTGCAACCCGTTCCCTTGGTGCTAGATGAACGAACGTCTCTCCACTTGCTCAGTTCTGAGAGATAAGTGTGTGTGAAAGCCGTCCTTCACCTAGCTTGTTGGGAACACAAAGTTTCTTTTCAGTTGCAAACTCCATTCCATACATATATATGGGGAGGTACTAGCTCCAACTCGGTTTTACAGTGAAAACTGCAGGAACTTCAAACCGGCACTAGGAAACAGACTGAGAAAGCAGAGAAAAAGTGTCTCCTGCAACCCGTTCCCTTGATGCTAGATGAACGAACGTCTCTCCACTTGCTCAGTTCTGAGAGATAAGTGTGTGTGAAAGCCGTCCTTCACCTAGCTTGTTGGGAACACAAAGTTTCTTTTCAGTTGCAAACTCCATTCCATACATATATATGGGGAGGTACAAGCTCCAACTCGGTTTTACAGTGAAAACTGCAGGAACTTCAAACCGGCACTAGGAAACAGACTGAGAAAGCAGAGAAAAAGTGTCTCCTGCAACCCGTTCCCTTGGTGCTAGATGAACGAACGTCTCTCCACTTGCTCAGTACTGAGAGATAAGTGTGTGTGAAAGCCGTCCTTCACCTAGCTTGTTGGGAACACAAAGTTTCTTTTCAGTTGCAAACTCCATTCCATACATATATATGGTGAGGTACAAGCTCCAACTCGGTTTTACAGTGAAAACTGCAGGAACTTCAAACCGGCACTAGGAAACAGACTTAGAAAGCAGAGAAAAAGTGTCTCCTGCAACCCGTTCCCTTGGTGCTAGATGAACGAACGTCTCTCCACTTGCTCAGTTCTGAGAGATAAGTGTGTGTGAAAGCCGTCCTTCACCTAGCTTGTGGGGAACACAAAGTTTCTTTTCAGTTGCAAACTCCATTCCATACATATATATGGGGAGGTACAAGCTCCAACTCGGTTTTACAGTGAAAACTGCAGGAACTTCAAACCGGCACTAGGAAACAGACTGAGAAAGCAGAGAAAAAGTGTCTCCTGCAACCCGTTCCCTTGGTGCTAGATGAACGAACGTCTCTCCACTTGCTCAGTTCTGAGAGATAAGTGTGTGTGAAAGCCGTCCTTCACCTAGCTTGTTGGGAACACAAAGTTTCTTTTCAGTTGCAAACTCCATTCCAAACATATATATGGGGAGGTATAAGCTCCAACTCGGTTTTACAGTGAAAAATGCAGGAACTTCAAACCGGCACTAGGAAACAGACTGAGAAAGCAGAGAAAATGTGTCTCCTGCAACCCGTTCCCTTGGTGCTAGATGAACGAACGTCTCTCCACTTGCTCAGTTCTGAGAGATAAGTGTGTGTGAAAGCCGTCCTTCACCTAGCTTGTTGGGAACACAAAGTTTCTTTTCAGTTGCAAACTCCATTCCATACATATATATTTGGAGGTAGAAGCTCCAACTCGGTTTTACAGTGAAAACTGCAGGAACTTAAAACCGGCACTAGGAAACAGACTGAGAAAGCAGAGAAAAAGTGTCTCCTGCAACCCGTTCCCTTGGTGCTAGATGAACGAACGTCTCTCCACTTGCTCAGTTCTGAGAGATAAGTGTGTGTGAAAGCCGTCCTTCACCTAGCTTGTTGGGAACACAAAGTATCTTTTCAGTTGCAAACTCCATTCCATACATATATATGGGGAGGTACTAGCTCCAACTCGGTTTTACAGTGAAAACTGCAGGAACTTCAAACCGGCACTAGGAAACAGACTGAGAAAGCAGAGAAAAAGTGTCTCCTGCAACCCGTTCCCTTGGTGCTAGATGAACGAACGTCTCTCCACTTGCTCAGTTCTGAGAGATAAGTGTGTGTGAAAGCCGTCCTTCACCTAGCTTGTTGGGAACACAAAGTTTCTTTTCAGTTGCAAACTCCATTCCATACATATATATTTGGAGGTAGAAGCTCCAACTCGGTTTGACAGTGAAAACTGCAGGAACTTCAAACCGGCACTAGGAAACAGACTGAGAAAGCAGAGAAAAAGTGTCTCCTGCAACCCGTTCCCTTGGTGCTAGATGAACGAACGTCTCTCCACTTGCTCAGTTCTGAGAGATAAGTGTGTGTGAAAGCCGTCCTTCACCTAGCTTGTTGGGAACACAAAGTTTCTTTTCAGTTGCAAACTCCATTCCATACATATATATGGGGAGGTACTAGCTCCAACTCGGTTTTACAGTGAAAACTGCAGGAACTTCAAACCGGCACTAGGAAACAGACTGAGAAAGCAGAGAAAAAGTGTCTCCTGCAACCCGTTCCCTTGGTGCTAGATGAACGAACGTCTCTCCACTTGCTCAGTTCTGAGAGATAAGTGTGTGTGAAAGCCGTCCTTCACCTAGCTTGTTGGGAACACAAAGTT
Organism: Camelus bactrianus; assembly: GCF_048773025.1. Lineage (NCBI taxonomy): Eukaryota > Metazoa > Chordata > Mammalia > Artiodactyla > Camelidae > Camelus > Camelus bactrianus. The sequence goes on along the minus strand of NC_133555.1, from coordinate 52,629,935 downwards.
TCTTTTCAGTTGCAAACTCCATTCCATACATATATATTTGGAGGTAGAAGCTCCAACTCGGTTTGACAGTGAAAACTGCAGGAACTTCAAACCGGCACTAGGAAACAGACTGAGAAAGCAGAGAAAAAGTGTCTCCTGCAACCCGTTCCCTTGGTGCTAGATGAACGAACGTCTCTCCACTTGCTCAGTTCTGAGAGATAAGTGTGTGTGAAAGCCGTCCTTCACCTAGCTTGTTGGGAACACAAAGTTTCTTTTCAGTTGCAAACTCCATTCCAAACATATATATGGGGAGGTACAAGCTCCAACTCGGTTTTACAGTGAAAAATGCAGGAACTTCTAACCGGCACTAGGAAACAGACTGAGAAAGCAGAGAAAATGTGTCTCCTGCAACCCGTTCCCTTGGTGCTAGATGAACGAACGTCTCTCCACTTGCTCAGTTCTGAGAGATAAGTGTGTGTGAAAGCCGTCCTTCACCTAGCTTGTGGGGAACACAAAGTTTCTTTTCAGTTGCAAACTCCATTCCATACATATATATGGGGAGGTACAAGCTCCAACTCGGTTTTACAGTGAAAAATGCAGGAACTTCAAACCGGCACTAGGAAACAGACTGAGAAAGCAGAGAAAATGTGTCTCCTGCAACCCGTACCCTTGGTGCTAGATGAACGAACGTCTCTCCACTTGCTCAGTTCTGAGAGATAAGTGTGTGTGAAAGCCGTCCTTCACCTAGCTTGTTGGGAACACAAAGTTTCTTTTCAGTTGCAAACTCCATTCCATACATATATATTTGGAGGTAGAAGCTCCAACTCGGTTTGACAGTGAAAACTGCAGGAACTTAAAACCGGCACTAGGAAACAGACTGAGATAGCAGAGAAAAAGTGTCTCCTGCAACCCGTTCCCTTGGTGCTAGATGAACGAACGTCTCTCCACTTGCTCAGTTCTGAGAGATAAGTGTGTGTGAAAGCCGTCCTTTACCTAGCTTGTTGGGAACACCAAGTTTCTTTTCAGTTACAAACTCCATTCCATACATATATATGGGGAGGTACTAGCTCCAACTCGGTTTTACAGTGATAACTGCAGGAACTTCAAACCGGCACTAGGAAACAGACTGAGAAAGCAGAGAAAAAGTGTCTCCTGCAACCCGTTCCCTTGATGCTAGATGAACGAACGTCTCTCTACTTCCTCAGTTCTGAGAGATAAGTGTGTGTGAAAGCCGTCCTTCACCTAGCTTTTTGGGAACACAAAGTTTCTTTTCAGTTGCAAACTCCATTCCATACATATATATTTGGAGGTAGAAGCTCCAACTCGGTTTTACAGTGAAAACTGCAGGAACTTCAAACCGGCACTAGGAAACAGACTGAGAAAGCAGAGAAAAAGTGTCTCCTGCAACCCGTTCCCTTGGTGCTAGATGAACGAACGTCTCTCCACTTGCTCAGTTCTGAGAGATAAGTGTGTGTGAAAGCCGACCTTCACCTAGCTTGTTGGGAACACAAAGTTTCTTTTCAGTTGCAAACTCCATTCCAAACATATATATTTGGAGGTAGAAGCTCCAACTCGGTTTGACAGTGAAAACTGCAGGAACTTAAAACCGGCACTAGGAAACAGACTGAGATAGCAGAGAAAAAGTGTCTCCTGCAACCCGTTCCCTTGGTGCTAGATGAACGAACGTCTCTCCACTTGCTCAGTTCTGAGAGATAAGTGTGTGTGAAAGCCGTCCTTCACCTAGCTTGTGGGGAACACAAAGTTTCTTTTCAGTTGCAAACTCCATTCGATACATATATATGGGGAGGTACAAGCTCCAACTCGGTTTTACAGTGAAAACTGCAGGAACTTCAAACCGGCACTAGGAAACAGACTGAGAAAGCAGAGAAAAAGTGTCTCCTGCAACCCGTTCCCTTGGTGCTAGATGAACGAACGTCTCTCCACTTGCTCAGTTCTGAGAGATAAGTGTGTGTGAAAGCCGTCCTTCACCTAGCTTGTTGGGAACACAAAGTTTCTTTTCAGTTTCAAACTCCATTCCAAACATATATATGGGGAGGTACAAGCTCCAACTCGGTTTTACAGTGAAAATGCAGGAACTTCAAACCGGCACTAGGAAACAGACTGAGAAAGCAGAGAAAATGTGTCTCCTGCAACCCGTTCCCTTGGTGCTAGATGAACGAACGTCTCTCCACTTGCTCAGTTCTGAGAGATAAGTGTGTGTGAAAGCCGTCCTTCACCTAGCTTGTTGGGAACACAAAGTTTCTTTTCAGTTGCAAACTCCATTCCATACATATATATTTGGAGGTAGAAGCTCCAACTCGGTTTGACAGTGAAAACTGCAGGAACTTCAAACCGGCACTAGGAAACAGACTGAGAAAGCAGAGAAAAAGTGTCTCCTGCAACCCGTTCCCTTGGTGCTAGATGAACGAACGTCTCTCCACTTGCTCAGTTCTGAGAGATAAGTGTGTGTGAAAGCCGTCCTTCACCTAGCTTGTTGGGAACACAAAGTTTCTTTTCAGTTGCAAACTCCATTCCATACATATATATGGGGAGGTACTAGCTCCAACTCGGTTTTACAGTGAAAACTGCAGGAACTTCAAACCGGCACTAGGAAACAGACTGAGAAAGCAGAGAAAAAGTGTCTCCTGCAACCCGTTCCCTTGATGCTAGATGAACGAACGTCTCTCCACTTGCTCAGTTCTGAGAGATAAGTGTGTGTGAAAGCCGTCCTTCACCTAGCTTGTTGGGAACACAAAGTTTCTTTTCAGTTGCAAACTCCATTCCATACATATATATGGGGAGGTACAAGCTCCAACTCGGTTTTACAGTGAAAACTGCAGGAACTTCAAACCGGCACTAGGAAACAGACTGAGAAAGCAGAGAAAAAGTGTCTCCTGCAACCCGTTCCCTTGGTGCTAGATGAACGAACGTCTCTCCACTTGCTCAGTACTGAGAGATAAGTGTGTGTGAAAGCCGTCCTTCACCTAGCTTGTTGGGAACACAAAGTTTCTTTTCAGTTGCAAACTCCATTCCATACATATATATGGTGAGGTACAAGCTCCAACTCGGTTTTACAGTGAAAACTGCAGGAACTTCAAACCGGCACTAGGAAACAGACTTAGAAAGCAGAGAAAAAGTGTCTCCTGCAACCCGTTCCCTTGGTGCTAGATGAACGAACGTCTCTCCACTTGCTCAGTTCTGAGAGATAAGTGTGTGTGAAAGCCGTCCTTCACCTAGCTTGTGGGGAACACAAAGTTTCTTTTCAGTTGCAAACTCCATTCCATACATATATATGGGGAGGTACAAGCTCCAACTCGGTTTTACAGTGAAAACTGCAGGAACTTCAAACCGGCACTAGGAAACAGACTGAGAAAGCAGAGAAAAAGTGTCTCCTGCAACCCGTTCCCTTGGTGCTAGATGAACGAACGTCTCTCCACTTGCTCAGTTCTGAGAGATAAGTGTGTGTGAAAGCCGTCCTTCACCTAGCTTGTTGGGAACACAAAGTTTCTTTTCAGTTGCAAACTCCATTCCAAACATATATATGGGGAGGTATAAGCTCCAACTCGGTTTTACAGTGAAAAATGCAGGAACTTCAAACCGGCACTAGGAAACAGACTGAGAAAGCAGAGAAAATGTGTCTCCTGCAACCCGTTCCCTTGGTGCTAGATGAACGAACGTCTCTCCACTTGCTCAGTTCTGAGAGATAAGTGTGTGTGAAAGCCGTCCTTCACCTAGCTTGTTGGGAACACAAAGTTTCTTTTCAGTTGCAAACTCCATTCCATACATATATATTTGGAGGTAGAAGCTCCAACTCGGTTTGACAGTGAAAACTGCAGGAACTTAAAACCGGCACTAGGAAACAGACTGAGAAAGCAGAGAAAAAGTGTCTCCTGCAACCCGTTCCCTTGGTGCTAGATGAACGAACGTCTCTCCACTTGCTCAGTTCTGAGAGATAAGTGTGTGTGAAAGCCGTCCTTCACCTAGCTTGTTGGGAACACAAAGTATCTTTTCAGTTGCAAACTCCATTCCATACATATATATGGGGAGGTACTAGCTCCAACTCGGTTTTACAGTGAAAACTGCAGGAACTTCAAACCGGCACTAGGAAACAGACTGAGAAAGCAGAGAAAAAGTGTCTCCTGCAACCCGTTCCCTTGGTGCTAGATGAACGAACGTCTCTCCACTTGCTCAGTTCTGAGAGATAAGTGTGTGTGAAAGCCGTCCTTCACCTAGCTTGTTGGGAACACAAAGTTTCTTTTCAGTTGCAAACTCCATTCCATACATATATATTTGGAGGTAGAAGCTCCAACTCGGTTTTACAGTGAAAACTGCAGGAACTTCAAACCGGCACTAGGAAACAGACTGAGAAAGCAGAGAAAAAGTGTCTCCTGCAACCCGTTCCCTTGGTGCTAGATGAACGAACGTCTCTCCACTTGCTCAGTTCTGAGAGATAAGTGTGTGTGAAAGCCGTCCTTCACCTAGCTTGTTGGGAACACAAAGTTTCTTTTCAGTTGCAAACTCCATTCCAAACATATATATGGGGAGGTACAAGCTCCAACTCGGTTTTACAGTGAAAAATGCAGGAACTTCTAACCGGCACTAGGAAACAGACTGAGAAAGCAGAGAAAATGTGTCTCCTGCAACCCGTTCCCTTGGTGCTAGATGAACGAACGTCTCTCCACTTGCTCAGTTCTGAGAGATAAGTGTGTGTGAAAGCCGTCCTTCACCTAGCTTGTGGGGAACACAAAGTTTCTTTTCAGTTGCAAACTCCATTCCATACATATATATGGGGAGGTACAAGCTCCAACTCGGTTTTACAGTGAAAAATGCAGGAACTTCAAACCGGCACTAGGAAACAGACTGAGAAAGCAGAGAAAATGTGTCTCCTGCAACCCGTACCCTTGGTGCTAGATGAACGAACGTCTCTCCACTTGCTCAGTTCTGAGAGATAAGTGTGTGTGAAAGCCGTCCTTCACCTAGCTTGTTGGGAACACAAAGTTTCTTTTCAGTTGCAAACTCCATTCCATACATATATATTTGGAGGTAGAAGCTCCAACTCGGTTTGACAGTGAAAACTGCAGGAACTTAAAACCGGCACTAGGAAACAGACTGAGATAGCAGAGAAAAAGTGTCTCCTGCAACCCGTTCCCTTGGTGCTAGATGAACGAACGTCTCTCCACTTGCTCAGTTCTGAGAGATAAGTGTGTGTGAAAGCCGTCCTTTACCTAGCTTGTTGGGAACACCAAGTTTCTTTTCAGTTACAAACTCCATTCCATACATATATATGGGGAGGTACTAGCTCCAACTCGGTTTTACAGTGATAACTGCAGGAACTTCAAACCGGCACTAGGAAACAGACTGAGAAAGCAGAGAAAAAGTGTCTCCTGCAACCCGTTCCCTTGATGCTAGATGAACGAACGTCTCTCTACTTCCTCAGTTCTGAGAGATAAGTGTGTGTGAAAGCCGTCCTTCACCTAGCTTTTTGGGAACACAAAGTTTCTTTTCAGTTGCAAACTCCATTCCATACATATATATTTGGAGGTAGAAGCTCCAACTCGGTTTTACAGTGAAAACTGCAGGAACTTCAAACCGGCACTAGGAAACAGACTGAGAAAGCAGAGAAAAAGTGTCTCCTGCAACCCGTTCCCTTGGTGCTAGATGAACGAACGTCTCTCCACTTGCTCAGTTCTGAGAGATAAGTGTGTGTGAAAGCCGACCTTCACCTAGCTTGTTGGGAACACAAAGTTTCTTTTCAGTTGCAAACTCCATTCCAAACATATATATTTGGAGGTAGAAGCTCCAACTCGGTTTGACAGTGAAAACTGCAGGAACTTAAAACCGGCACTAGGAAACAGACTGAGATAGCAGAGAAAAAGTGTCTCCTGCAACCCGTTCCCTTGGTGCTAGATGAACGAACGTCTCTCCACTTGCTCAGTTCTGAGAGATAAGTGTGTGTGAAAGCCGTCATTTACCTAGCTTGTTGGGAACACAAAGTTTCTTTTCAGTTACAAACTCCATTCCATACATATATATGGGGAGGTACTAGCTCCAACTCGGTTTTACAGTGATAACTGCAGGAACTTCAAACCGGCACTAGGAAACAGACTGAGAAAGCAGAGAAAAAGTGTCTCCTGCAACCCGTTCCCTTGATGCTAGATGAACGAACGTCTCTCTACTTCCTCAGTTCTGAGAGATAAGTGTGTGTGAAAGCCGTCCTTCACCTAGCTTTTTGGGAACACAAAGTTTCTTTTCAGTTGCAAACTCCATTCCATACATATATATTTGGAGGTAGAAGCTCCAACTCGGTTTGACAGTGAAAACTGCAGGAACTTAAAACCGGCACTAGGAAACAGACTGAGAAAGCAGAGAAAAAGTGTCTCCTGCAACCCGTTCCCTTGGTGCTAGATGAACGAACGTCTCTCCACTTGCTCAGTTCTGAGAGATAAGTGTGTGTGAAAGCCGACCTTCACCTAGCTTGTTGGGAACACAAAGTTTCTTTTCAGTTGCAAACTCCATTCCAAACATATATATGGGGAGGTACAAGCTCCAACTCGGTTTTACAGTGAAAAATGCAGGAACTTCAAACCGGCACTAGGAAACAGACTGAGAAAGCAGAGAAAATGTGTCTCCTGCAACCCGTTCCCTTGGTGCTAGATGAACGAACGTCTCTCCACTTGCTCAGTTCTGAGAGATAAGTGTGTGTGAAAGCCGTCCTTCACCTAGCTTGTTGGGAACACAAAGTTTCTTTTCAGTTGCAAACTCCATTCCATACATATATATGGGGAGGTACTAGCTCCAACTCGGTTTTACAGTGAAAACTGCAGGAACTTCAAACCGGCACTAGGAAACAGACTGAGAAAGCAGAGAAAAAGTGTCTCCTGCAACCCGTTCCCTTGGTGCTAGATGAACGAACGTCTCTCCTCTTGCTCAGTTCTGAGAGATAAGTGTGTGTGAAAGCCGTCCTTCACCTAGCTTGTTGGGAACACAAAGTTTCTTTTCAGTTGCAAACTCCATTCCATACATATATATTTGGAGGTAGAAGCTCCAACTCGGTTTGACAGTGAAAACTGCAGGAACTTAAAACCGGCACTAGGAAACAGACTGAGAAAGCAGAGAAAAAGTGTCTCTGCAACCCGTTCCCTTGGTGCTAGATGAACGAACGTCTCTCCACTTGCTCAGTTCTGAGAGATAAGTGTGTGTGAAAGCCGTCCTTCACCTAGCTTGTTGGGAACACAAAGTTTCTTTTCAGTTGCAAACTCCATTCCATACATATATATGGGGAGGTACTAGCTCCAACTCGGTTTTACAGTGAAAACTGCAGGAACTTCAAACCGGCACTAGGAAACAGACTGAGAAAGCAGAGAAAAATTGTCTCCTGCAACCCGTTCCCTTGATGCTAGATGAACGAACGTCTCTCTACTTCCTCAGTTCTGAGAGATAAGTGTGTGTGAAAGCCGTCCTTCACCTAGCTTTTTGGGAACACAAAGTTTCTTTTCAGTTGCAAACTCCATTCCATACATATATATTTGGAGGTAGAAGCTCCAACTCGGTTTTACAGTGAAAACTGCAGGAACTTCAAACCGGCACTAGGAAACAGACTGAGAAAGCAGAGAAAAAGTGTCTCCTGCAACCCGTTCCCTTGGTGCTAGATGAACGAACGTCTCTCCACTTGCTCAGTTCTGAGAGATAAGTGTGTGTGAAAGCCGTCCTTCACCTAGCTTGTTGGGAACACAAAGTTTCCTTTCAGTTGCAAAGTCCATTCCATACATATATATGGGGAGGTACAAGCTCCAACTCGGTTTTACAGTGAAAACTGCAGGAACTTCAAACCGGCACTAGGAAACAGACTGAGAAAGCAGAGAAAAAGTGTCTCCTGCAAACCGTTCCTTTGGTGCTAGATGAACGAACGTCTCTCCACTTGCTCAGTTCTGAGAGATAAGTGTGTGTGAAAGCCGTCCTTCACCTAGCTTGTTGTTAACACAAAGTTTCTTTTCAGTTGCAAACTCCATTCCAAACATATATATGGGGAGGTACAAGCTCCAACTCGATTTTACAGTGAAAACTGCAGGAACTTCAAACCGGCACTAGGAAACAGACTGAGAAAGCAGAGAAAAAGTGTCTCCTGCAACCCGTTCCCTTGGTGCTAGATGAACGAACGTCTCTCCACTTGCTCAGTTCTGAGAGATAAGTGTGTGTGAAAGCCGTCCTTCACCTAGCTTGTTGGGAACACAAAGTTTCTTTTCAGTTGCAAACTCCATTCCATACATATATATGGGGAGGTAAAAGCTCCAACTCGGTTTTACAGTGAAAACTGCAGGAACTTCAAACCGGCACTAGGAAACAGACTGAGAAAGCAGAGAAAAAGTGTCTCCTGCAACCCGTTCCCTTGGTGCTAGATGAACGAACGTCTCTCCACTTGCTCAGTTCTGAGAGATAAGTGTGTGTGAAAGCCGTCCTTCACCTAGCTTGTTGGGAACACAAAGTTTCTTTTCAGTTGCAAACTCCATTCCAAACATATATATGGTGAGGTACAAGATCCAACTCGGTTTTACAGTGAAAACTGCAGGAACTTCAAACCGGCACTAGGAAACAGACAGAGAAAGCAGACATAAAGTGTCTCCTGCAACCCGTTCCCTTGGTGCTAGATGAACGAACGTCTCTCCTCTTGCTCAGTTCTGAGAGATAAGTGTGTGTGAAAGCCGTCCTTCACCTAGCTTGTTGGGAACACAAAGTTTCTTTTCAGTTGCAAACTCCATTCCATACATATATATTTGGAGGTAGAAGCTCCAACTCGGTTTGACAGTGAAAACTGCAGGAACTTAAAACCGGCACTAGGAAACAGACTGAGAAAGCAGAGAAAAAGTGTCTCTGCAACCCGTTCCCTTGGTGCTAGATGAACGAACGTCTCTCCACTTGCTCAGTTCTGAGAGATAAGTGTGTGTGAAAGCCGTCCTTCACCTAGCTTGTTGGGAACACAAAGTTTCTTTTCAGTTGCAAACTCCATTCCATACATATATATGGGGAGGTACAAGCTCCAACTCGGTTTTACAGTGAAAACTGCAGGAACTTCAAACCGGCACTAGGAAACAGACTGAGAAAGCAGAGAAAAATTGTCTCCTGCAACCCGTTCCCTTGATGCTAGATGAACTAACGTCTCTCTACTTCCTCAGTTCTGAGAGATAAGTGTGTGTGAAAGCCGTCCTTCACCTAGCTTTTTGGGAACACAAAGTTTCTTTTCAGTTGCAAACTCCATTCCATACATATATTTGGAGGTAGAAGCTCCAACTCGGTTTTACAGTGAAAACTGCAGGAACTTCAAACCGGCACTAGGAAACAGACTGAGAAAGCAGAGAAAAAGTGTCTCCTGCAAACCGTTCCCTTGGTGCTAGATGAACGAACGTCTCTCCACTTGCTCAGTTCTGAGAGATAAGTGTGTGTGAAAGCCGTCCTTCACCTAGCTTGTTGGGAACACAAAGTTGCCTTTCAGTTGCAAAGTCCATTCCATACATATATATGGGGAGGTACAAGCTCCAACTCGGTTTTACAGTGAAAACTGCAGGAACTTCAAACCGGCACTAGGAAACAGACTGAGAAAGCAGAGAAAAAGTGTCTCCTGCAAACCGTTCCCTTGGTGCTAGATGAACGAACGTCTCTCCACTTGCTCAGTTCTGAGAGATAAGTGTGTGTGAAAGCCGTCCTTCACCTAGCTTGTTGTTAACACAAAGTTTCTTTTCAGTTGCAAACTCCATTCCAAACATATATATGGGGAGGTACAAGCTCCAACTCGATTTTACAGTGAAAACTGCAGGAACTTCAAAACGGCACTAGGAAACAGACTGAGAAAGCAGAGAAAAAGTGTCTCCTGCAACCCGTTCCCTTGGTGCTAGATGAACGAACGTCTCTCCACTTGCTCAGTTCTGAGAGATAAGTGTGTGTGAAAGCCGTCCTTCACCTAGCTTGTTGGGAACACAAAGTTTCTTTTCAGTTGCAAACTCCATTCCATACATATATATGGGGAGGTAAAAGCTCCAACTCGGTTTTACAGTGAAAACTGCAGGAACTTCAAACCGGCACTAGGAAACAGACTGAGAAAGCAGAGAAAAAGTGTCTCCTGCAACCCGTTCCCTTGGTGCTAGATGAACGAACGTCTCTCCACTTGCTCAGTTCTGAGAGATAAGTGTGTGTGAAAGCCGTCCTTCACCTAGCTTGTTGGGAACACAAAGTTTCTTTTCAGTTGCAAACTCCATTCCATACATATATATGGGGAGGTAAAAGCTCCAACTCGGTTTTACAGTGAAAACTGCAGGAACTTCAAACCGGCACTAGGAAACAGACTGAGAAAGCAGAGAAAAAGTGTCTCCTGCAACCCGTTCCCTTGGTGCTAGATGAACGAACGTCTCTCCACTTGCTCAGTTCTGAGAGATAAGTGTGTGTGAAAGCCGTCCTTCACCTAGCTTGTTGGGAACACAAAGTTTCTTTTCAGTTGCAAACTCCATTCCATACATATATATGGGGAGATACTAGCTCCAACTCGGTTTTACAGTGAAAACTGCAGGAACTTCAAACGGGCACTAGGAAACAGACTGAGAAAGCAGAGAAATAGTGTCTCCTGCAACCCATTCCCTTGGTGCTAGATGAACGAACGTCTCTCCACTTGCTCAGTTCTGAGAGATAAGTGTGTGTGAAAGCCGTCCTTCACCTATCTTTTTGGGAACACACAGTTTCTTTTCAGTTGCAAACTCCATTCCATACATATATATATGGAGGTAGAAGCTCCAACTCGGTTTTACAGTGAAAACTGCAGGAACTTCAAACCGGCACTAGGAAACAGACTGAGAAAGCAGAGAAAAGTGTCTCCTGCAACCCGTTCCCTTGGTGCTAGATGAACGAACGTCTCTCCACTTGCTCAGTTCTGAGAGATAAGTGTGTGTGAAAGCCGTCCTTCACCTAGCTTGTTGGGAACACAAAGTTTCTTTTCAGTTGCAAACTCCATTCCATACATATATATGGGGAGGTACTAGCTCCAACTCGGTTTTACAGTGAAAACTGCAGGAACTTCAAACCGGCACTGGGAAACAGTCTGAGAAAGCAGAGAAAAAGTGTCTCCTGCAACCCGTTCCCTTGGTGCTAGATGAACGAACGTCTCTCCACTTGCTCAGTTCTGAGAGATAAGTGTGTGTGAAAGCCGTCCTTCACCTAGCTTTTTGGGAACACAAAGTTTCTTTTCAGTTGCAAACTCCATTCCATACATATATATTTGGAGGTAGAAGCTCCAACTCGGTTTTACAGTGAAAACTGCAGGAACTTCTAACCGGCACTAGGAAACAGACTGAGAAAGCAGAGAAAAAGTGTCTCCTGCAACCCGTTCCCTTGGTGCTAGATGAACGAACGTCTCTCCACTTGCTCAGTTCTGAGAGATAAGTGTGTGTGAAAGCCGTCCTTCACCTAGCTTGTTGGGAACAGAACGTTTCTTTTCAGTTGCAAACTCCATTCCATACATATATATGGGGAGGTACAAGCTCCAACTCGGTTTTACAGTGAAAACTGCAGGAACTTCAAACCGGCACTAGGAAACAGACTGAGAAAGCAGAGAAAAAGTGTCTCCTGCAACCCGTTCCCTTGGTGCTAGATGAACGAACGTCTCTCCACTTGCTCAGTTCTGAGAGATAAGTGTGTGTGAAAGCCGTCCTTCACCTAGCTTGTTGGGAACACAAAGTTTCTTTTCAGTTGCAAACTCCATTCCATACATATATATGGGGAGGTAAAAGCTCCAACTCGGTTTTACAGTGAAAACTGCAGGAACTTCAAACCGGCACTAGGAAACAGACTGAGAAAGCAGAGAAAAAGTGTCTCCTGCAACCCGTTCCCTTGGTGCTAGATGAACGAACGTCTCTCCACTTTCTCAGTTCTGAGAGATAAGTGTGTGTGAAAGCCGTCCTTCACCTAGCTTGTTGGGAACACAAAGTTTCTTTTCAGTTGCAAACTCCATTCCATACATATATATGGGGAGATACTAGCTCCAACTCGGTTTTACAGTGAAAACTGCAGGAACTTCAAACGGGCACTAGGAAACAGACTGAGAAAGCAGAGAAATAGTGTCTCCTGCAACCCATTCCCTTGGTGCTAGATGAACGAACGTCTCTCCACTTGCTCAGTTCTGAGAGATAAGTGTGTGTGAAAGCCGTCCTTCACCTATCTTTTTGGGAACACACAGTTTCTTTTCAGTTGCAAACTCCATTCCATACATATATATATGGAGGTAGAAGCTCCAACTCGGTTTTACAGTGAAAACTGCAGGAACTTCAAACCGGCACTAGGAAACAGACTGAGAAAGCAGAGAAAAGTGTCTCCTGCAACCCGTTCCCTTGGTGCTAGATGAACGAACGTCTCTCCACTTGCTCAGTTCTGAGAGATAAGTGTGTGTGAAAGCCGTCCTTCACCTAGCTTGTTGGGAACACAAAGTTTCTTTTCAGTTGCAAACTCCATTCCATACATATATATGGGGAGGTACTAGCTCCAACTCGGTTTTACAGTGAAAACTGCAGGAACTTCAAACCGGCACTGGGAAACAGTCTGAGAAAGCAGAGAAAAAGTGTCTCCTGCAACCCGTTCCCTTGGTGCTAGATGAACGAACGTCTCTCCACTTGCTCAGTTCTGAGAGATAAGTGTGTGTGAAAGCCGTCCTTCACCTAGCTTTTTGGGAACACAAAGTTTCTTTTCAGTTGCAAACTCCATTCCATACATATATATTTGGAGGTAGAAGCTCCAACTCGGTTTTACAGTGAAAACTGCAGGAACTTCTAACCGGCACTAGGAAACAGACTGAGAAAGCAGAGAAAAAGTGTCTCCTGCAACCCGTTCCCTTGGTGCTAGATGAACGAACGTCTCTCCACTTGCTCAGTTCTGAGAGATAAGTGTGTGTGAAAGCCGTCCTTCACCTAGCTTGTTGGGAACAGAACGTTTCTTTTCAGTTGCAAACTCCATTCCATACATATATATGGGGAGGTACAAGCTCCAACTCGGTTTTACAGTGAAAACTGCAGGAACTTCAAACCGGCACTAGGAAACAGACTGAGAAAGCAGAGAAAAAGTGTCTCCTGCAACCCGTTCCCTTGGTGCTAGATGAACGAACGTCTCTCCACTTGCTCAGTTCTGAGAGATAAGTGTGTGTGAAAGCCGTCCTTCACCTAGCTTGTTGGGAACACAAAGTTTCTTTTCAGTTGCAAACATCATTCCATACATATATATATGGAGGTAGAAGCTCCAACTCGGTTTTACAGTGAAAACTGCAGGAACTTCAAACCGGCACTAGGAAACAGACTGAGAAAGCAGAGAAAAAGTGTCTCCTGCAACCCGTTCCCTTGGTGCTAGATGAACGAACGTCTCTCCACTTGCTCAGTTCTGAGAGATAAGTGTGTGTGAAAGCCGTCCTTCACCTAGCTTGTTGGGAACACAAAGTTTCTTTTCAGTTGCAAACTCCATTCCATACATATATATGGGGAGGTACTAGCTCCAACTCGGTTTTACAGTGAAAACTGCAGGAACTTCAAACCGGCACTAGGAAACAGACTGAGAAAGCAGAGAAAAAGTGTCTCCTGCAACCCGTTCCCTTGGTGCTAGATGAACGAACGTCTCTCCTCTTGCTCAGTTCTGAGAGATAAGTGTGTGTGAAAGCCGTCCTTCACCTAGCTTGTTGGGAACACAAAGTTTCTTTTCAGATGCAAACTCCATTCCATACATATATATTTGGAGGTAGAAGCTCCAACTCGGTTTGACAGTGAAAACTGCAGGAACTTAAAACCGGCACTAGGAAACAGACTTAGAAAGCAGAGAAAAAGTGTCTCTGCAACCCGTTCCCTTGGTGCTAGATGAACGAACGTCTCTCCACTTGCTCAGTTCTGAGAGATAAGTGTGTGTGAAAGCCGTCCTTCACCTAGCTTGTTGGGAACACAAAGTTTCTTTTCAGTTGCAAACTCCATTCCATACATATATATGGGGAGGTACTAGCTCCAACTCGGTTTTACAGTGAAAACTGCAGGAACTTCAAACCGGCACTAGGAAACAGACTGAGAAAGCAGAGAAAAATTGTCCCCTGCAACCCGTTCCCTTGATGCTAGATGAACGAACGTCTCTCTACTTCCTCAGTTCTGAGAGATAAGTGTGTGTGAAAGCCGTCCTTCACCTAGCTTTTTGGGAACACAAAGTTTCTTTTCAGTTGCAAACTCCATTCCATACATATATATGGGGAGGTACAAGCTCCAACTCGGTTTTACAGTGAAAACTGCAGGAACTTCAAACCGGCACTAGGAAACAGACTGAGAAAGCAGAGAAAAAGTGTCTCCTGCAACCCGTTCCTTTGGTGCTAGATGAACGAACGTCTCTCCACTTGCTCAGTTCTGAGAGATAAGTGTGTGTGAAAGCCGTCCTTCACCTAGCTTGTTGTTAACACAAAGTTTCTTTTCAGTTGCAAACTCCATTCCAAACATATATATGGGGAGGTACAAGCTCCAACTCGATTTTACAGTGAAAACTGCAGGAACTTCAAACCGGCACTAGGAAACAGACTGAGAAAGCAGAGAAAAAGTGTCTCCTGCAACCCGTTCCCTTGGTGCTAGATGAACGAACGTCTCTCCACTTGCTCAGTTCTGAGAGATAAGTGTGTGTGAAAGCCGTCCTTCACCTAGCTTGTTGGGAACACAAAGTTTCTTTTCAGTTGCAAACTCCATTCCATACATATATATGGGGAGGTACTAGCTCCAACTCGGTTTTACAGTGAAAACTGCAGGAACTTCAAACCGGCACTAGGAAACAGACTGAGAAAGCAGAGAAAAATTGTCTCCTGCAACCCGTTCCCTTGATGCTAGATGAACGAACGTCTCTCTACTTCCTCAGTTCTGAGAGATAAGTGTGTGTGAAAGCCGTCCTTCACCTAGCTTTTTGGGAACACAAAGTTTCTTTTCAGTTGCAAACTCCATTCCATACATATATATTTGGAGGTAGAAGCTCCAACTCGGTTTTACAGTGAAAACTGCAGGAACTTCAAACCGGCACTAGGAAACAGACTGAGAAAGCAGAGAAAAAGTGTCTCCTGCAACCCGTTCCCTTGGTGCTAGATGAACGAACGTCTCTCCACTTGCTCAGTTCTGAGAGATAAGTGTGTGTGAAAGCCGTCCTTCACCTAGCTTGTTGGGAACACAAAGTTTCCTTTCAGTTGCAAACTCCATTCCATACATATATATGGGGAGGTACTAGCTCCAACTCGGTTTTACAGTGAAAACTGCAGGAACTTCAAACCGGCACTAGGAAACAGACTGAGAAAGCAGAGAAAAAGTGTCTCCTGCAACCCGTTCCCTTGGTGCTAGATGAACGAACGTCTCTCCACTTGCTCAGTTCTGAGAGATAAGTGTGTGTGAAAGCCGTCCTTCACATAGCTTTTTGGGAACAGAAAGTTTATTTTCAGTTGCAAACTCCATTCCATACATATATATTTGGAGGTAGAAGATCCAACTCGGTTTTACAGTGAAAACTGCAGGAACTTCAAACCGGCACTAGGAAACAGACTGAGAAAGCAGAGAAAAGTGTCTCCTGCAACCCGTTCCCTTGGTGCTAGATGAACGAACGTCTCTCCACTTGCTCAGTTCTGAGAGATAAGTGTGTGTGAAAGCCGTCCTTCACCTAGCTTTTTGGGAACACAAAGTTTCTTTTCAGTTGCAAACTCCATTCCATACATATATATTTGGAGGTAGAAGCTCCAACTCGGTTTTACAGTGAAAACTGCAGGAACTTCAAACCGGCACTAGGAAACAGACTGAGAAAGCAGAGAAAAGTGTCTCCTGCAACCCGTTCCCTTGGTGCTAGATGAACGAACGTCTCTCCACTTGCTCAGTTCTGAGAGATAAGTGTGTGTGAAAGCCGTCCTTCACCTAGCTTGTTGGGAACACAAAGTTTCTTTTCAGTTGCAAACTCCATTCCATACATATATATGGGGAGGTACTAGCTCCAACTCGGTTTTACAGTGAAAACTGCAGGAACTTCAAACCGGCACTGGGAAACAGTCTGAGAAAGCAGAGAAAAAGTGTCTCCTGCAACCCGTTCCCTTGGTGCTAGATGAACGAACGTCTCTCCACTTGCTCAGTTCTGAGAGATAAGTGTGTGTGAAAGCCGTCCTTCACCTAGCTTTTTGGGAACACAAAGTTTCTTTTCAGTTGCAAACTCCATTCCATACATATATATTTGGAGGTAGAAGCTCCAACTCGGTTTTACAGTGAAAACTGCAGGAACTTCTAACCGGCACTAGGAAACAGACTGAGAAAGCAGAGAAAAAGTGTCTCCTGCAACCCGTTCCCTTGGTGCTAGATGAACGAACGTCTCTCCACTTGCTCAGTTCTGAGAGATAAGTGTGTGTGAAAGCCGTCCTTCACCTAGCTTGTTGGGAACACAAAGTTTCTTTTCAGTTGCAAACTCCATTCCATACATATATATGGGGAGGTACTAGCTCCAACTCGGTTTTACAGTGAAAACTGCAGGAACTTCAAACCGGCACTAGGAAACAGACTGAGAAAGCAGAGAAAAATTGTCTCCTGCAACCCGTTCCCTTGATGCTAGATGAACGAACGTCTCTCTACTTCCTCAGTTCTGAGAGATAAGTGTGTGTGAAAGCCGTCCTTCACCTAGCTTTTTGGGAACACAAAGTTTCTTTTCAGTTGCAAACTCCATTCCATACATATATATTTGGAGGTAGAAGCTCCAACTCGGTTTTACAGTGAAAACTGCAGGAACTTCAAACCGGCACTAGGAAACAGACTGAGAAAGCAGAGAAAAAGTGTCTCCTGCAACCCGTTCCCTTGGTGCTAGATGAACGAACGTCTCTCCACTTGCTCAGTTCTGAGAGATAAGTGTGTGTGAAAGCCGTCCTTCACCTAGCTTGTTGGGAACACAAAGTTTCCTTTCAGTTGCAAACTCCATTCCATACATATATATGGGGAGGTACTAGCTCCAACTCGGTTTTACAGTGAAAACTGCAGGAACTTCAAACCGGCACTAGGAAACAGACTGAGAAAGCAGAGAAAAGTGTCTCCTGCAACCCGTTCCCTTGGTGCTAGATGAACGAACGTCTCTCCACTTGCTCAGTTCTGAGAGATAAGTGTGTGTGAAAGCCGTCCTTCACCTAGCTTTTTGGGAACACAAAGTTTCTTTTCAGTTGCAAACTCCATTCCATACATATATATTTGGAGGTAGAAGCTCCAACTCGGTTTTACAGTGAAAACTGCAGGAACTTCAAACCGGCACTAGGAAACAGACTGAGAAAGCAGAGAAAAGTGTCTCCTGCAACCCGTTCCCTTGGTGCTAGATGAACGAACGTCTCTCCACTTGCTCAGTTCTGAGAGATAAGTGTGTGTGAAAGCCGTCCTTCACCTAGCTTGTTGGGAACACAAAGTTTCTTTTCAGTTGCAAACTCCATTCCATACATATATATTTGGAGGTAGAAGCTCCAACTCGGTTTTACAGTGAAAACTGCAGGAACTTCAAACCGGCACTAGGAAACAGACTGAGAAAGCAGAGAAAAGTGTCTCCTGCAACCCGTTCCCTTGGTGCTAGATGAACGAACGTCTCTCCACTTGCTCAGTTCTGAGAGATAAGTGTGTGTGAAAGCCGTCCTTCACCTAGCTTTTTGGGAACACAAAGTTTCTTTTCAGTTGCAAACTCCATTCCATACATATATATTTGGAGGTAGAAGCTCCAACTCGGTTTTACAGTGAAAACTGCAGGAACTTCAAACCGGCACTAGGAAACAGACTGAGAAAGCAGAGAAAAGTGTCTCCTGCAACCCGTTCCCTTGGTGCTAGATGAACGAACGTCTCTCCACTTGCTCAGTTCTGAGAGATAAGTGTGTGTGAAAGCCGTCCTTCACCTAGCTTGTTGGGAACACAAAGTTTCTTTTCAGTTGCAAACTCCATTCCATACATATATATGGGGAGGTACTAGCTCCAACTCGGTTTTACAGTGAAAACTGCAGGAACTTCAAACCGGCACTGGGAAACAGTCTGAGAAAGCAGAGAAAAAGTGTCTCCTGCAACCCGTTCCCTTGGTGCTAGATGAACGAACGTCTCTCCACTTGCTCAGTTCTGAGAGATAAGTGTGTGTGAAAGCCGTCCTTCACCTAGCTTTTTGGGAACACAAAGTTTCTTTTCAGTTGCAAACTCCATTCCATACATATATATTTGGAGGTAGAAGCTCCAACTCGGTTTTACAGTGAAAACTGCAGGAACTTCTAACCGGCACTAGGAAACAGACTGAGAAAGCAGAGAAAAAGTGTCTCCTGCAACCCGTTCCCTTGGTGCTAGATGAACGAACGTCTCTCCACTTGCTCAGTTCTGAGAGATAAGTGTGTGTGAAAGCCGTCCTTCAGCTAGCTTGTTGGGAACACAAAGTTTCTTTTCAGTTGCAAACTCCTTTCCATACATATATATTTGGAGGTAGAAGCTCCAACTCGGTTTTACAGTGAAAACTGCAGGAACTTCAAACCGGCACTGGGAAACAGTCTGAGAAAGCAGAGAAAAAGTGTCTCCTGCAACCCGTTCCCTTGGTGCTAGATGAACGAACGTCTCTCCACTTGCTCAGTTCTGAGAGATAAGTGTGTGTGAAAGCCGTCCTTCACCTAGCTTTTTGGGAACACAAAGTTTCTTTTCAGTTGCAAACTCCATTCCATACATATATATTTGGAGGTAGAAGCTCCAACTCGGTTTTACAGTGAAAACTGCAGGAACTTCTAACCGGCACTAGGAAACAGACTGAGAAAGCAGAGAAAAAGTGTCTCCTGCAACCCGTTCCCTTGGTGCTAGATGAACGAACGTCTCTCCACTTGCTCAGTTCTGAGAGATAAGTGTGTGTGAAAGCCGTCCTTCACCTAGCTTGTTGGGAACACAAAGTTTCCTTTCAGTTGCAAACTCCATTCCATACATATATATGGGGAGGTACTAGCTCCAACTCGGTTTTACAGTGAAAACTGCAGGAACTTCAAACCGGCACTAGGAAACAGACTGAGAAAGCAGAGAAAAAGTGTCTCCTGCAACCCGTTCCCTTGGTGCTAGATGAACGAACGTCTCTCCACTTGCTCAGTTCTGAGAGATAAGTGTGTGTGAAAGCCGTCCTTCACCTAGCTTGTTGGGAACACAAAGTTTCCTTTCAGTTGCAAACTCCATTCCATACATATATATGGGGAGGTACTAGCTCCAACTCGGTTTTACAGTGAAAACTGCAGGAACTTCAAACCGGCACTAGGAAACAGACTGAGAAAGCAGAGAAAAAGTGTCTCCTGCAACCCGTTCCCTTGGTGCTAGATGAACGAACGTCTCTCCACTTGCTCAGTTCTGAGAGATAAGTGTGTGTGAAAGCCGTCCTTCACATAGCTTTTTGGGAACAGAAAGTTTATTTTCAGTTGCAAACTCCATTCCATACATATATATTTGGAGGTAGAAGATCCAACTCGGTTTTACAGTGAAAACTGCAGGAACTTCAAACCGGCACTAGGAAACAGACTGAGAAAGCAGAGAAAAGTGTCTCCTGCAACCCGTTCCCTTGGTGCTAGATGAACGAACGTCTCTCCACTTGCTCAGTTCTGAGAGATAAGTGTGTGTGAAAGCCGTCCTTCACCTAGCTTTTTGGGAACACAAAGTTTCTTTTCAGTTGCAAACTCCATTCCATACATATATATTTGGAGGTAGAAGCTCCAACTCGGTTTTACAGTGAAAACTGCAGGAACTTCAAACCGGCACTAGGAAACAGACTGAGAAAGCAGAGAAAAGTGTCTCCTGCAACCCGTTCCCTTGGTGCTAGATGAACGAACGTCTCTCCACTTGCTCAGTTCTGAGAGATAAGTGTGTGTGAAAGCCGTCCTTCACCTAGCTTGTTGGGAACACAAAGTTTCTTTTCAGTTGCAAACTCCATTCCATACATATATATGGGGAGGTACTAGCTCCAACTCGGTTTTACAGTGAAAACTGCAGGAACTTCAAACCGGCACTGGGAAACAGTCTGAGAAAGCAGAGAAAAAGTGTCTCCTGCAACCCGTTCCCTTGGTGCTAGATGAACGAACGTCTCTCCACTTGCTCAGTTCTGAGAGATAAGTGTGTGTGAAAGCCGTCCTTCACCTAGCTTTTTGGGAACACAAAGTTTCTTTTCAGTTGCAAACTCCATTCCATACATATATATTTGGAGGTAGAAGATCCAACTCGGTTTTACAGTGAAAACTGCAGGAACTTCAAACCGGCACTAGGAAACAGACTGAGAAAGCAGAGAAAAGTGTCTCCTGCAACCCGTTCCCTTGGTGCTAGATGAACGAACGTCTCTCCACTTGCTCAGTTCTGAGAGATAAGTGTGTGTGAAAGCCGTCCTTCACCTAGCTTTTTGGGAACACAAAGTTTCTTTTCAGTTGCAAACTCCATTCCATACATATATATTTGGAGGTAGAAGCTCCAACTCGGTTTTACAGTGAAAACTGCAGGAACTTCAAACCGGCACTAGGAAACAGACTGAGAAAGCAGAGAAAAGTGTCACCTGCAACCCGTTCCCTTGGTGCTAGATGAACGAACGTCTCTCCACTTGCTCAGTTCTGAGAGATAAGTGTGTGTGAAAGCCGTCCTTCACCTAGCTTGTTGGGAACACAAAGTTTCTTTTCAGTTGCAAACTCCATTCCATACATATATATGGGGAGGTACTAGCTCCAACTCGGTTTTACAGTGAAAACTGCAGGAACTTCAAACCGGCACTGGGAAACAGTCTGAGAAAGCAGAGAAAAAGTGTCTCCTGCAACCCGTTCCCTTGGTGCTAGATGAACGAACGTCTCTCCACTTGCTCAGTTCTGAGAGATAAGTGTGTGTGAAAGCCGTCCTTCAACTAGCTTTTTGGGAACACAAAGTTTCTTTTCAGTTGCAAACTCCATTCCATACATATATATTTGGAGGTAGAAGCTCCAACTCGGTTTTACAGTGAAAACTGCAGGAACTTCTAACCGGCACTAGGAAACAGACTGAGAAAGCAGAGAAAAAGTGTCTCCTGCAACCCGTTCCCTTGGTGCTAGATGAACGAACGTCTCTCCACTTGCTCAGTTCTGAGAGATAAGTGTGTGTGAAAGCCGTCCTTCACCTAGCTTGTTGGGAACACAAAGTTTCTTTTCAGTTGCAAACTCCTTTCCATACATATATATTTGGAGGTAGAAGCTCCAACTCGGTTTTACAGTGAAAACTGCAGGAACTTCAAACCGGCACTGGGAAACAGTCTGAGAAAGCAGAGAAAAAGTGTCTCCTGCAACCCGTTCCCTTGGTGCTAGATGAACGAACGTCTCTCCACTTGCTCAGTTCTGAGAGATAAGTGTGTGTGAAAGCCGTCCTTCACCTAGCTTTTTGGGAACACAAAGTTTCTTTTCAGTTGCAAACTCCATTCCATACATATATATTTGGAGGTAGAAGCTCCAACTCGGTTTTACAGTGAAAACTGCAGGAACTTCTAACCGGCACTAGGAAACAGACTGAGAAAGCAGAGAAAAAGTGTCTCCTGCAACCCGTTCCCTTGGTGCTAGATGAACGAACGTCTCTCCACTTGCTCAGTTCTGAGAGATAAGTGTGTGTGAAAGCCGTCCTTCACCTAGCTTGTTGGGAACACAAAGTTTCCTTTCAGTTGCAAACTCCATTCCATACATATATATGGGGAGGTACTAGCTCCAACTCGGTTTTACAGTGAAAACTGCAGGAACTTCAAACCGGCACTAGGAAACAGACTGAGAAAGCAGAGAAAAAGTGTCTCCTGCAACCCGTTCCCTTGGTGCTAGATGAACGAACGTCTCTCCACTTGCTCAGTTCTGAGAGATAAGTGTGTGTGAAAGCCGTCCTTCACCTAGCTTGTTGGGAACACAAAGTTTCCTTTCAGTTGCAAACTCCATTCCATACATATATATGGGGAGGTACTAGCTCCAACTCGGTTTTACAGTGAAAACTGCAGGAACTTCAAACCGGCACTAGGAAACAGACTGAGAAAGCAGAGAAAAAGTGTCTCCTGCAACCCGTTCCCTTGGTGCTAGATGAACGAACGTCTCTCCACTTGCTCAGTTCTGAGAGATAAGTGTGTGTGAAAGCCGTCCTTCACATAGCTTTTTGGGAACAGAAAGTTTATTTTCAGTTGCAAACTCCATTCCATACATATATATTTGGAGGTAGAAGATCCAACTCGGTTTTACAGTGAAAACTGCAGGAACTTCAAACCGGCACTAGGAAACAGACTGAGAAAGCAGAGAAAAGTGTCTCCTGCAACCCGTTCCCTTGGTGCTAGATGAACGAACGTCTCTCCACTTGCTCAGTTCTGAGAGATAAGTGTGTGTGAAAGCCGTCCTTCACCTAGCTTTTTGGGAACACAAAGTTTCTTTTCAGTTGCAAACTCCATTCCATACATATATATTTGGAGGTAGAAGCTCCAACTCGGTTTTACAGTGAAAACTGCAGGAACTTCAAACCGGCACTAGGAAACAGACTGAGAAAGCAGAGAAAAGTGTCTCCTGCAACCCGTTCCCTTGGTGCTAGATGAACGAACGTCTCTCCACTTGCTCAGTTCTGAGAGATAAGTGTGTGTGAAAGCCGTCCTTCACCTAGCTTGTTGGGAACACAAAGTTTCTTTTCAGTTGCAAACTCCATTCCATACATATATATGGGGAGGTACTAGCTCCAACTCGGTTTTACAGTGAAAACTGCAGGAACTTCAAACCGGCACTGGGAAACAGTCTGAGAAAGCAGAGAAAAAGTGTCTCCTGCAACCCGTTCCCTTGGTGCTAGATGAACGAACGTCTCTCCACTTGCTCAGTTCTGAGAGATAAGTGTGTGTGAAA
Source organism: Camelus bactrianus (assembly GCF_048773025.1). Classification (NCBI taxonomy): domain Eukaryota; kingdom Metazoa; phylum Chordata; class Mammalia; order Artiodactyla; family Camelidae; genus Camelus; species Camelus bactrianus. Next base: position 52,607,083 of record NC_133555.1, on the reverse strand, counting down.
GCCGTCCTTCACCTAGCTTTTTGGGAACACAAAGTTTCTTTTCAGTTGCAAACTCCATTCCATACATATATATTTGGAGGTAGAAGCTCCAACTCGGTTTTACAGTGAAAACTGCAGGAACTTCTAACCGGCACTAGGAAACAGACTGAGAAAGCAGAGAAAAAGTGTCTCCTGCAACCCGTTCCCTTGGTGCTAGATGAACGAACGTCTCTCCACTTGCTCAGTTCTGAGAGATAAGTGTGTGTGAAAGCCGTCCTTCACCTAGCTTGTTGGGAACACAAAGTTTCTTTTCAGTTGCAAACTCCATTCCATACATATATATGGGGAGGTACTAGCTCCAACTCGGTTTTACAGTGAAAACTGCAGGAACTTCAAACCGGCACTAGGAAACAGACTGAGAAAGCAGAGAAAAATTGTCTCCTGCAACCCGTTCCCTTGATGCTAGATGAACGAACGTCTCTCTACTTCCTCAGTTCTGAGAGATAAGTGTGTGTGAAAGCCGTCCTTCACCTAGCTTTTTGGGAACACAAAGTTTCTTTTCAGTTGCAAACTCCATTCCATACATATATATTTGGAGGTAGAAGCTCCAACTCGGTTTTACAGTGAAAACTGCAGGAACTTCAAACCGGCACTAGGAAACAGACTGAGAAAGCAGAGAAAAAGTGTCTCCTGCAACCCGTTCCCTTGGTGCTAGATGAACGAACGTCTCTCCACTTGCTCAGTTCTGAGAGATAAGTGTGTGTGAAAGCCGTCCTTCACCTAGCTTGTTGGGAACACAAAGTTTCCTTTCAGTTGCAAACTCCATTCCATACATATATATGGGGAGGTACTAGCTCCAACTCGGTTTTACAGTGAAAACTGCAGGAACTTCAAACCGGCACTAGGAAACAGACTGAGAAAGCAGAGAAAAAGTGTCTCCTGCAACCCGTTCCCTTGGTGCTAGATGAACGAACGTCTCTCCACTTGCTCAGTTCTGAGAGATAAGTGTGTGTGAAAGCCGTCCTTCACATAGCTTTTTGGGAACAGAAAGTTTATTTTCAGTTGCAAACTCCATTCCATACATATATATTTGGAGGTAGAAGATCCAACTCGGTTTTACAGTGAAAACTGCAGGAACTTCAAACCGGCACTAGGAAACAGACTGAGAAAGCAGAGAAAAGTGTCTCCTGCAACCCGTTCCCTTGGTGCTAGATGAACGAACGTCTCTCCACTTGCTCAGTTCTGAGAGATAAGTGTGTGTGAAAGCCGTCCTTCACCTAGCTTTTTGGGAACACAAAGTTTCTTTTCAGTTGCAAACTCCATTCCATACATATATATTTGGAGGTAGAAGCTCCAACTCGGTTTTACAGTGAAAACTGCAGGAACTTCAAACCGGCACTAGGAAACAGACTGAGAAAGCAGAGAAAAGTGTCTCCTGCAACCCGTTCCCTTGGTGCTAGATGAACGAACGTCTCTCCACTTGCTCAGTTCTGAGAGATAAGTGTGTGTGAAAGCCGTCCTTCACCTAGCTTGTTGGGAACACAAAGTTTCTTTTCAGTTGCAAACTCCATTCCATACATATATATGGGGAGGTACTAGCTCCAACTCGGTTTTACAGTGAAAACTGCAGGAACTTCAAACCGGCACTGGGAAACAGTCTGAGAAAGCAGAGAAAAAGTGTCTCCTGCAACCCGTTCCCTTGGTGCTAGATGAACGAACGTCTCTCCACTTGCTCAGTTCTGAGAGATAAGTGTGTGTGAAAGCCGTCCTTCACCTAGCTTTTTGGGAACACAAAGTTTCTTTTCAGTTGCAAACTCCATTCCATACATATATATTTGGAGGTAGAAGCTCCAACTCGGTTTTACAGTGAAAACTGCAGGAACTTCTAACCGGCACTAGGAAACAGACTGAGAAAGCAGAGAAAAAGTGTCTCCTGCAACCCGTTCCCTTGGTGCTAGATGAACGAACGTCTCTCCACTTGCTCAGTTCTGAGAGATAAGTGTGTGTGAAAGCCGTCCTTCACCTAGCTTGTTGGGAACAGAACGTTTCTTTTCAGTTGCAAACTCCATTCCATACATATATATGGGGAGGTACAAGCTCCAACTCGGTTTTACAGTGAAAACTGCAGGAACTTCAAACCGGCACTAGGAAACAGACTGAGAAAGCAGAGAAAAAGTGTCTCCTGCAACCCGTTCCCTTGGTGCTAGATGAACGAACGTCTCTCCACTTGCTCAGTTCTGAGAGATAAGTGTGTGTGAAAGCCGTCCTTCACCTAGCTTGTTGGGAACACAAAGTTTCTTTTCAGTTGCAAACATCATTCCATACATATATATATGGAGGTAGAAGCTCCAACTCGGTTTTACAGTGAAAACTGCAGGAACTTCAAACCGGCACTAGGAAACAGACTGAGAAAGCAGAGAAAAAGTGTCTCCTGCAACCCGTTCCCTTGGTGCTAGATGAACGAACGTCTCTCCACTTGCTCAGTTCTGAGAGATAAGTGTGTGTGAAAGCCGTCCTTCACCTAGCTTGTTGGGAACACAAAGTTTCTTTTCAGTTGCAAACTCCATTCCATACATATATATGGGGAGGTACTAGCTCCAACTCGGTTTTACAGTGAAAACTGCAGGAACTTCAAACCGGCACTAGGAAACAGACTGAGAAAGCAGAGAAAAAGTGTCTCCTGCAACCCGTTCCCTTGGTGCTAGATGAACGAACGTCTCTCCTCTTGCTCAGTTCTGAGAGATAAGTGTGTGTGAAAGCCGTCCTTCACCTAGCTTGTTGGGAACACAAAGTTTCTTTTCAGATGCAAACTCCATTCCATACATATATATTTGGAGGTAGAAGCTCCAACTCGGTTTGACAGTGAAAACTGCAGGAACTTAAAACCGGCACTAGGAAACAGACTGAGAAAGCAGAGAAAAAGTGTCTCTGCAACCCGTTCCCTTGGTGCTAGATGAACGAACGTCTCTCCACTTGCTCAGTTCTGAGAGATAAGTGTGTGTGAAAGCCGTCCTTCACCTAGCTTGTTGGGAACACAAAGTTTCTTTTCAGTTGCAAACTCCATTCCATACATATATATGGGGAGGTACTAGCTCCAACTCGGTTTTACAGTGAAAACTGCAGGAACTTCAAACCGGCACTAGGAAACAGACTGAGAAAGCAGAGAAAAATTGTCTCCTGCAACCCGTTCCCTTGATGCTAGATGAACGAACGTCTCTCTACTTCCTCAGTTCTGAGAGATAAGTGTGTGTGAAAGCCGTCCTTCACCTAGCTTTTTGGGAACACAAAGTTTCTTTTCAGTTGCAAACTCCATTCCATACATATATATGGGGAGGTACAAGCTCCAACTCGGTTTTACAGTGAAAACTGCAGGAACTTCAAACCGGCACTAGGAAACAGACTGAGAAAGCAGAGAAAAAGTGTCTCCTGCAACCCGTTCCTTTGGTGCTAGATGAACGAACGTCTCTCCACTTGCTCAGTTCTGAGAGATAAGTGTGTGTGAAAGCCGTCCTTCACCTAGCTTGTTGTTAACACAAAGTTTCTTTTCAGTTGCAAACTCCATTCCAAACATATATATGGGGAGGTACAAGCTCCAACTCGATTTTACAGTGAAAACTGCAGGAACTTCAAACCGGCACTAGGAAACAGACTGAGAAAGCAGAGAAAAAGTGTCTCCTGCAACCCGTTCCCTTGGTGCTAGATGAACGAACGTCTCTCCACTTGCTCAGTTCTGAGAGATAAGTGTGTGTGAAAGCCGTCCTTCACCTAGCTTGTTGGGAACACAAAGTTTCTTTTCAGTTGCAAACTCCATTCCATACATATATATGGGGAGGTACTAGCTCCAACTCGGTTTTACAGTGAAAACTGCAGGAACTTCAAACCGGCACTAGGAAACAGACTGAGAAAGCAGAGAAAAATTGTCTCCTGCAACCCGTTCCCTTGATGCTAGATGAACGAACGTCTCTCTACTTCCTCAGTTCTGAGAGATAAGTGTGTGTGAAAGCCGTCCTTCACCTAGCTTTTTGGGAACACAAAGTTTCTTTTCAGTTGCAAACTCCATTCCATACATATATATTTGGAGGTAGAAGCTCCAACTCGGTTTTACAGTGAAAACTGCAGGAACTTCAAACCGGCACTAGGAAACAGACTGAGAAAGCAGAGAAAAAGTGTCTCCTGCAACCCGTTCCCTTGGTGCTAGATGAACGAACGTCTCTCCACTTGCTCAGTTCTGAGAGATAAGTGTGTGTGAAAGCCGTCCTTCACCTAGCTTGTTGGGAACACAAAGTTTCCTTTCAGTTGCAAAGTCCATTCCATACATATATATGGGGAGGTACAAGCTCCAACTCGGTTTTACAGTGAAAACTGCAGGAACTTCAAACCGGCACTAGGAAACAGACTGAGAAAGCAGAGAAAAAGTGTCTCCTGCAAACCGTTCCTTTGGTGCTAGATGAACGAACGTCTCTCCACTTGCTCAGTTCTGAGAGATAAGTGTGTGTGAAAGCCGTCCTTCACCTAGCTTGTTGTTAACACAAAGTTTCTTTTCAGTTGCAAACTCCATTCCAAACATATATATGGGGAGGTACAAGCTCCAACTCGATTTTACAGTGAAAACTGCAGGAACTTCAAACCGGCACTAGGAAACAGACTGAGAAAGCAGAGAAAAAGTGTCTCCTGCAACCCGTTCCCTTGGTGCTAGATGAACGAACGTCTCTCCACTTGCTCAGTTCTGAGAGATAAGTGTGTGTGAAAGCCGTCCTTCACCTAGCTTGTTGGGAACACAAAGTTTCTTTTCAGTTGCAAACTCCATTCCATACATATATATGGGGAGGTAAAAGCTCCAACTCGGTTTTACAGTGAAAACTGCAGGAACTTCAAACCGGCACTAGGAAACAGACTGAGAAAGCAGAGAAAAAGTGTCTCCTGCAACCCGTTCCCTTGGTGCTAGATGAACGAACGTCTCTCCACTTGCTCAGTTCTGAGAGATAAGTGTGTGTGAAAGCCGTCCTTCACCTAGCTTGTTGGGAACACAAAGTTTCTTTTCAGTTGCAAACTCCATTCCAAACATATATATGGTGAGGTACAAGCTCCAACTCGGTTTTACAGTGAAAACTGCAGGAACTTCAAACCGGCACTAGGAAACAGACAGAGAAAGCAGACATAAAGTGTCTCCTGCAACCCGTTCCCTTGGTGCTAGATGAACGAACGTCTCTCCTCTTGCTCAGTTCTGAGAGATAAGTGTGTGTGAAAGCCGTCCTTCACCTAGCTTGTTGGGAACACAAAGTTTCTTTTCAGTTGCAAACTCCATTCCATACATATATATTTGGAGGTAGAAGCTCCAACTCGGTTTGACAGTGAAAACTGCAGGAACTTAAAATCGGCACTAGTAAACAGACTGAGAAAGCAGAGAAAAAGTGTCTCTGCAACCCGTTCCCTTGGTGCTAGATGAACGAACGTCTCTCCACTTGCTCAGTTCTGAGAGATAAGTGTGTGTGAAAGCCGTCCTTCACCTAGCTTGTTGGGAACACAAAGTTTCTTTTCAGTTGCAAACTCCATTCCATACATATATATGGGGAGGTACAAGCTCCAACTCGGTTTTACAGTGAAAACTGCAGGAACTTCAAACCGGCACTAGGAAACAGACTGAGAAAGCAGAGAAAAATTGTCACCTGCAACCCGTTCCCTTGATGCTAGATGAACTAACGTCTCTCTACTTCCTCAGTTCTGAGAGATAAGTGTGTGTGAAAGCCGTCCTTCACCTAGCTTTTTGGGAACACAAAGTTTCTTTTCAGTTGCAAACTCCATTCCATACATATATTTGGAGGTAGAAGCTCCAACTCGGTTTTACAGTGAAAACTGCAGGAACTTCAAACCGGCACTAGGAAACAGACTGAGAAAGCAGAGAAAAAGTGTCTCCTGCAAACCGTTCCCTTGGTGCTAGATGAACGAACGTCTCTCCACTTGCTCAGTTCTGAGAGATAAGTGTGTGTGAAAGCCGTCCTTCACCTAGCTTGTTGGGAACACAAAGTTGCCTTTCAGTTGCAAAGTCCATTCCATACATATATATGGGGAGGTACAAGCTCCAACTCGGTTTTACAGTGAAAAGTGCAGGAACTTCAAACCGGCACTAGGAAACAGACTGAGAAAGCAGAGAAAAAGTGTCTCCTGCAAACCGTTCCCTTGGTGCTAGATGAACGAACGTCTCTCCACTTGCTCAGTTCTGAGAGATAAGTGTATGTGAAAGCCGTCCTTCACCTAGCTTGTTGTTAACACAAAGTTTCTTTTCAGTTGCAAACTCCATTCCAAACATATATATGGGGAGGTACAAGCTCCAACTCGATTTTACAGTGAAAACTGCAGGAACTTCAAAACGGCACTAGGAAACAGACTGAGAAAGCAGAGAAAAAGTGTCTCCTGCAACCCGTTCCCTTGGTGCTAGATGAACGAACGTCTCTCCACTTGCTCAGTTCTGAGAGATAAGTGTGTGTGAAAGCCGTCCTTCACCTAGCTTGTTGGGAACACAAAGTTTCTTTTCAGTTGCAAACTCCATTCCATACATATATATGGGGAGGTACTAGCTCCAACTCGGTTTTACAGTGAAAACTGCAGGAACTTCAAACCGGCACTAGGAAAGAGTCTGAGAAAGCAGAGAAAAAGTGTCTCCTGCAACCCGTTCCCTTGGTGCTAGATGAACGAACGTCTCTCCACTTGCTCAGTTCTGAGAGATAAGTGTGTGTGAAAGCCGTCCTTCACCTAGCTTTTTGGGAACACAAAGTTTCTTTTCAGTTGCAAACTCCATTCCATACATATATATGGGGAGGTACTAGCTCCAACTCGGTTTTACAGTGAAAACTGCAGGAACTTCAAACCGGCACTAGGAAAGAGTCTGAGAAAGCAGAGAAAAAGTGTCTCCTGCAACCCGTTCCCTTGGTGCTAGATGAACGAACGTCTCTCCACTTGCTCAGTTCTGAGAGATAAGTGTGTGTGAAAGCCGTCCTTCACCTAGCTTGTTGGGAACACAAAGTTTCTTTTCAGTTGCAAACTCCATTCCATACATATATATGGGGAGGTACTAGCTCCAACTCGGTTTTACAGTGAAAACTGCAGGAACTTCAAACCGGCACTAGGAAACAGACTGCGAAAGCAGAGAAAAAGTGTCTCCTGCAACCCGTTCCCTTGGTGCTAGATGAACGAACGTCTCTCCACTTGCTCAGTTCTGAGAGATAAGTGTGTGTGAGAGCCGTCCTTCACCTAGCTTGTTGGGAACACAAAGTTTCTTTTCAGTTGCAAAGTCCAATCCATACATATATTTGGAGGTAGAAGCTCCAACTCGGTTTTACAGTGAAAACTGCAGGAACTTCAAACCGGCTCTAGGAAACAGACTGAGAAAGCAGAGAAAAAGTGTCTCCTGCAACCCGTTCCCTTGGTGCTAGATGAACGAACGTCTCTCCACTTGCTCAGTTCTGAGAGATAAGTGTGTGTGAAAGCCGACCTTCACCTAGCTTGTTGGGAACACAAAGTTTCTTTTCAGTTGCAAACTCCATTCCATACATATATACGGGGAGGTACTAGCTCCAACTTGGTTTTACAGTGAAAACTGCAGGAACTTCAAACCGGCACTAGGAAACAGACTGAGAAAGCAGAGAAAAAGTGTCTCCTGCAACCCGTTCCCTTGGTGCTAGATGAACGAACGTCTCTCCACTTGCTCAGTTCTGAGAGATAAGTGTGTGTGAAAGCCGTCCTTCACCTAGCTTGTTGGGAACACAAAGTTTCTTTTCAGTTGCAAACTCCATTCCATACATATATATGGGGAGGTACTAGCTCCAACTCGGTTTTACAGTGAAAACTGCAGGAATTTCAAACCGGCACTAGGAAAGAGTCTGAGAAAGCAGAGAAAAAGTGTCTCCTGCAACCCGTTCCCTTGGTGCTAGATGAACGAACGTCTCTCCACTTGCTCAGTTCTGAGAGATAAGTGTGTGTGAAAGCCGTCCTTCACCTAGCTTGTTGGGAACACAAAGTTTCTTTTCAGTTGCAAACTCCATTCCATACATATATATGGGGAGGTACTAGCTCCAACTCGGTTTTACAGTGAAAACTGCAGGAACTTCAAACCGGCACTAGGAAACAGACTGAGAAAGCAGAGAAAAAGTGTCTCCTGCAACCCGTTCCCTTGGTGCTAGATGAACGAACGTCTCTCCACTTGCTCAGTTCTGAGAGATAAGTGTGTGTGAAAGCCGTCCTTCACCTAGCTTTTTGGGAACACAAAGTTTCTTTTCAGTTGCAAACTCCATTCCATACATATATATTTGGAGGTAGAAGCTCCAACTCGGTTTTACAGTGAAAACTGTAGGAACTTCAAACCGGCACTAGGAAACAGACTGAGAAAGCAGAGAAAAAGTGTCTCCTGCAACCCGTTCCCTTGGTGCTAGATGAACGAACGTCTCTCCACTTGCTCAGTTCTGAGAGATAAGTGTGTGTGAAAGCCGTCCTTCACCTAGCTTGTTGGGAACACAAAGTTTCTTTTCAGTTGCAAACTCCATTCCATACATATATATTTGGAGGTAGAAGCTCCAACTCGGTTTTACAGTGAAAACTGCATGAACTTCAAACCGGCACTAGGAAACAGTCTGAGAAAGCAGAGAAAAAGTGTCTCCTGCAACCCGTTCCCTTGGTGCTAGATGAACGAACGTCTCTCCACTTGCTCAGTTCTGAGAGATAAGTGTGTGTGAAAGCCGTCCTTCACCTAGCTTGTTGGGAACACAAAGTTTCTTTTCAGTTGCAAACTCCATTCCATACATATATATTTGGAGGTAGAAGCTCCAACTCGGTTTTACAGTGAAAACTGCAGGAACTTCAAACCGGCACTAGGAAACAGACTGAGAAAGCAGAGAAAAAGTGTCTCCTGCAACCCGTTCCCTTGGTGCTAGATGAACGAACGTCTCTCCACTTGCTCAGTTCTGAGAGATAAGTGTGTGTGAAAGCCGTCCTTCACCTAGCTTTTTGGGAACACAAAGTTTCTTTTCAGTTGCAAACTCCATTCCATACATATATATGGGGAGGTACTAGCTCCAACTCGGTTTTACAGTGAAAACTGCAGGAACTTCAAACCGGCACTAGGAAACAGACTGCGAAAGCAGAGAAAAAGTGTCTCCTGCAACCCGTTCCCTTGGTGCTAGATGAACGAACGTCTCTCCACTTGCTCAGTTCTGAGAGATAAGTGTGTGTGAAAGCCGTCCTTCACCTAGCTTGTTGGGAACACAAAGTTTCTTTTCAGTTGCAAACTCCAATCCATACATATATATGGGGAGGTACTAGCTCCAACTCGGTTTTACAGTGAAAACTGCAGGAACTTCAAACCGGCTCTAGGAAACAGACTGAGAAAGCAGAGAAAAAGTGTCTCCTGCAACCCGTTCCCTTGGTGCTAGATGAACGAACGTCTCTCCACTTGCTCAGTTCTGAGAGATAAGTGTGTGTGAAAGCCGTCCTTCACCTAGCTTGTTGGGAACACAAAGTTTCTTTTCAGTTGCAAACTCCATTCCATACATATATATTTGGAGGTAGAAGCTCCAACTCGGTTTTACAGTGAAAACTGCAGGAACTTCAAACCGGCACTAGGAAACAGACTGAGAAAGCAGAGAAAAAGTGTCTCCTGCAACCCGTTCCCTTGGTGCTAGATGAACGAACGTCTCTCCACTTGCTCAGTTCTGAGAGATAAGTGTGTGTGAAAGCCGTCCTTCACCTAGCTTTTTGGGAACACAAAGTTTCTTTTCAGTTGCAAACTCCATTCCATACATATATATGGGGAGGTACTAGCTCCAACTCGGTTTTACAGTGAAAACTGCAGGAACTTCAAACCGGCACTAGGAAAGAGTCTGAGAAAGCAGAGAAAAAGTGTCTCCTGCAACCCGTTCCCTTGGTGCTAGATGAACGAACGTCTCTCCACTTGCTCAGTTCTGAGAGATAAGTGTGTGTGAAAGCCGTCCTTCACCTAGCTTGTTGGGAACACAAAGTTTCTTTTCAGTTGCAAACTCCATTCCATACATATATATGGGGAGGTACTAGCTCCAACTCGGTTTTACAGTGAAAACTGCAGGAACTTCAAACCGGCACTAGGAAACAGACTGCGAAAGCAGAGAAAAAGTGTCTCCTGCAACCCGTTCCCTTGGTGCTAGATGAACGAACGTCTCTCCACTTGCTCAGTTCTGAGAGATAAGTGTGTGTGAAAGCCGTCCTTCACCTAGCTTGTTGGGAACACAAAGTTTCTTTTCAGTTGCAAACTCCAATCCATACATATATTTGGAGGTAGAAGCTCCAACTCGGTTTTACAGAGAAAACTGCAGGAACTTCAAACCGGCACTATGAAACAGACTGAGAAAGCAGAGAAAAAGTGTCTCCTGCAACCCGTTCCCTTGGTGCTAGATGAACGAACGTCTCTCCACTTGCTCAGTTCTGAGAGATAAGTGTGTGTGAAAGCCGACCTTCACCTAGCTTGTTGGGAACACAAAGTTTCTTTTCAGTTGCAAACTCCATTCCATACATATATACGGGGAGGTACTAGCTCCAACTCGGTTTTACAGTGAAAACTGCAGGAACTTCAAACCGGCACTAGGAAACAGACTGAGAAAGCAGAGAAAAAGTGTCTCCTGCAACCCGTTCCCTTGGTGCTAGATGAACGAACGTCTCTCCACTTGCTCAGTTCTGAGAGATAAGTGTGTGTGAAAGCCGTCCTTCACCTAGCTTGTTGGGAACACAAAGTTTCTTTTCAGTTGCAAACTCCATTCCATACATATATATGGGGAGGTACTAGCTCCAACTCGGTTTTACAGTGAAAACTGTAGGAACTTCAAACCGGCACTAGGAAACAGACTGAGAAAGCAGAGAAAAAGTGTCTCCTGCAACCCGTTCCCTTGGTGCTAGATGAACGAACGTCTCTCCACTTGCTCAGTTCTGAGAGATAAGTGTGTGTGAAAGCCGTCCTTCACCTAGCTTGTTGGGAACACAAAGTTTCTTTTCAGTTGCAAACTCCATTCCATACATATATATTTGGAGGTAGAAGCTCCAACTCGGTTTTACAGTGAAAACTGCATGAACTTCAAACCGGCACTAGGAAACAGTCTGAGAAAGCAGAGAAAAAGTGTCTCCTGCAACCCGTTCCCTTGGTGCTAGATGAACGAACGTCTCTCCACTTGCTCAGTTCTGAGAGATAAGTGTGTGTGAAAGCCGTCCTTCACCTAGCTTGTTGGGAACACAAAGTTTCTTTTCAGTTGCAAACTCCATTCCATACATATATATTTGGAGGTAGAAGCTCCAACTCGGTTTTACAGTGAAAACTGCAGGAACTTCAAACCGGCACTAGGAAACAGACTGAGAAAGCAGAGAAAAAGTGTCTCCTGCAACCCGTTCCCTTGGTGCTAGATGAACGAACGTCTCTCCACTTGCTCAGTTCTGAGAGATAAGTGTGTGTGAAAGCCGTCCTTCACCTAGCTTTTTGGGAACACAAAGTTTCTTTTCAGTTGCAAACTCCATTCCATACATATATATGGGGAGGTACTAGCTCCAACTCGGTTTTACAGTGAAAACTGCAGGAACTTCAAACCGGCACTAGGAAACAGACTGCGAAAGCAGAGAAAAAGTGTCTCCTGCAACCCGTTCCCTTGGTGCTAGATGAACGAACGTCTCTCCACTTGCTCAGTTCTGAGAGATAAGTGTGTGTGAAAGCCGTCCTTCACCTAGCTTGTTGGGAACACAAAGTTTCTTTTCAGTTGCAAACTCCAATCCATACATATATACGGGGAGCTACTAGCTCCAACTCGGTTTTACAGTGAAAACTGCAGGAACTTCAAACCGGCTCTAGGAAACAGACTGAGAAAGCAGAGAAAAAGTGTCTCCTGCAACCCGTTCCCTTGGTGCTAGATGAACGAACGTCTCTCCACTTGCTCAGTTCTGAGAGATAAGTGTGTGTGAAAGCCGTCCTTCACCTAGCTTGTTGGGAACACAAAGTTTCTTTTCAGTTGCAAACTCCATTCCATACATATATATGGGGAGGTACTAGCTCCAACTCGGTTTTACAGTGAAAACTGCAGGAACTTCAAACCGGCACTAGGAAAGAGTCTGAGAAAGCAGAGAAAAAGTGTCTCCTGCAACCCGTTCCCTTGGTGCTAGATGAACGAACGTCTCTCCACTTGCTCAGTTCTGAGAGATAAGTGTGTGTGAAAGCCGTCCTTCACCTAGCTTTTTGGGAACACAAAGTTTCTTTTCAGTTGCAAACTCCATTCCATACATATATATGGGGAGGTACTAGCTCCAACTCGGTTTTACAGTGAAAACTGCAGGAACTTCAAACCGGCACTAGGAAAGAGTCTGAGAAAGCAGAGAAAAAGTGTCTCCTGCAACCCGTTCCCTTGGTGCTAGATGAACGAACGTCTCTCCACTTGCTCAGTTCTGAGAGATAAGTGTGTGTGAAAGCCGTCCTTCACCTAGCTTGTTGGGAACACAAAGTTTCTTTTCAGTGGCAAACTCCATTCCATACATATATATGGGGAGGTACTAGCTCCAACTCGGTTTTACAGTGAAAACTGCAGGAACTTCCAACCGGCACTAGGAAACAGACTGCGAAAGCAGAGAAAAAGTGTCTCCTGCAACCCGTTCCCTTGGTGCTAGATGAACGAACGTCTCTCCACTTGCTCAGTTCTGAGAGATAAGTGTGTGTGAAAGCCGTCCTTCACCTAGCTTGTTGGGAACACAAAGTTTCTTTTCAGTTGCAAACTCCAATCCATACATATATACGGGGAGGTACTAGCTCCAACTCGGTTTTACAGTGAAAACTGCAGGAACTTCAAACCGGCTCTAGGAAACAGACTGAGAAAGCAGAGAAAAAGTGTCTCCTGCAACCCGTTCCCTTGGTGCTAGATGAACGAACGTCTCTCCACTTGCTCAGTTCTGAGAGATAAGTGTGTGTGAAAGCCGTCCTTCACCTAGCTTGTTGGGAACACAAAGTTTCTTTTCAGTTGCAAACTCCATTCCATACATATATATGGGGAGGTACTAGCTCCAACTCGGTTTTACAGTGAAAACTGCAGGAACTTCAAACCGGCACTAGGAAAGAGTCTGAGAAAGCAGAGAAAAAGTGTCTCCTGCAACCCGTTCCCTTGGTGCTAGATGAACGAACGTCTCTCCACTTGCTCAGTTCTGAGAGATAAGTGTGTGTGAAAGCCGTCCTTCACCTAGCTTGTTGGGAACACAAAGTTTCTTTTCAGTTGCAAACTCCATTCCATACATATATATGGGGAGGTACTAGCTCCAACTCGGTTTTACAGTGAAAACTGCAGGAACTTCAAACCGGCACTAGGAAAGAGTCTGAGAAAGCAGAGAAAAAGTGTCTCCTGCAACCCGTTCCCTTGGTGCTAGATGAACGAACGTCTCTCCACTTGCTCAGTTCTGAGAGATAAGTGTGTGTGAAAGCCGTCCTTCACCTAGCTTGTTGGGAACACAAAGTTTCTTTTCAGTGGCAAACTCCATTCCATACATATATATGGGGAGGTACTAGCTCCAACTCGGTTTTACAGTGAAAACTGCAGGAACTTCAAACCGGCACTAGGAAACAGACTGCGAAAGCAGAGAAAAAGTGTCTCCTGCAACCCGTTCCCTTGGTGCTAGATGAACGAACGTCTCTCCACTTGCTCAGTTCTGAGAGATAAGTGTGTGTGAAAGCCGTCCTTCACCTAGCTTGTTGGGAACACAAAGTTTCTTTTCAGTTGCAAACTCCAATCCATACATATATACGGGGAGGTACTAGCTCCAACTCGGTTTTACAGTGAAAACTGCAGGAACTTCAAACCGGCTCTAGGAAACAGACTGAGAAAGCAGAGAAAAAGTGTCTCCTGCAACCCGTTCCCTTGGTGCTAGATGAACGAACGTCTCTCCACTTGCTCAGTTCTGAGAGATAAGTGTGTGTGAAAGCCGTCCTTCACCTAGCTTTTTGGGAACACAAAGTTTCTTTTCAGTTGCAAACTCCATTCCATACATATATATGGGGAGGTACTAGCTCCAACTCGGTTTTACAGTGAAAACTGCAGGAACTTCAAACCGGCACTAGGAAAGAGTCTGAGAAAGCAGAGAAAAAGTGTCTCCTGCAACCCGTTCCCTTGGTGCTAGATGAACGAACGTCTCTCCACTTGCTCAGTTCTGAGAGATAAGTGTGTGTGAAAGCCGTCCTTCACCTAGCTTGTTGGGAACACAAAGTTTCTTTTCAGTGGCAAACTCCATTCCATACATATATATGGGGAGGTACTAGCTCCAACTCGTTTTTACAGTGAAAACTGCAGGAACTTCAAACCGGCACTAGGAAACAGACTGCGAAAGCAGAGAAAAAGTGTCTCCTGCAACCCGTTCCCTTGGTGCTAGATGAACGAACGTCTCTCCACTTGCTCAGTTCTGAGAGATAAGTGTGTGTGAAAGCCGTCCTTCACCTAGCTTGTTGGGAAAACAAAGTTTCTTTTCAGTTGCAAACTCCAATCCATACATATATACGGGGAGGTACTAGCTCCAACTCGGTTTTACAGTGAAAACTGCAGGAACTTCAAACCGGCTCTAGGAAACAGACTGAGAAAGCAGAGAAAAAGTGTCTCCTGCAACCCGTTCCCTTGGTGCTAGATGAACGAACGTCTCTCCACTTGCTCAGTTCTGAGAGATAAGTGTGTGTGAAAGCCGTCCTTCACCTAGCTTGTTGGGAACACAAAGTTTCTTTTCAGTGGCAAACTCCATTCCATACATATATATGGGGAGGTACTAGCTCCAACTCGGTTTTACAGTGAAAACTGCAGGAACTTCAAACCGGCACTAGGAAACAGACTGCGAAAGCAGAGAAAAAGTGTCTCCTGCAACCCGTTCCCTTGGTGCTAGATGAACGAACGTCTCTCCACTTGCTCAGTTCTGAGAGATAAGTGTGTGTGAAAGCCGTCCTTCACCTAGCTTGTTGGGAACACAAAGTTTCTTTTCAGTTGCAAACTCCAATCCATACATATATACGGGGAGGTACTAGCTCCAACTCGGTTTTACAGTGAAAACTGCAGGAACTTCAAACCGGCTCTAGGAAACAGACTGAGAAAGCAGAGAAAAAGTGTCTCCTGCAACCCGTTCCCTTGGTGCTAGATGAACGAACGTCTCTCCACTTGCTCAGTTCTGAGAGATAAGTGTGTGTGAAAGCCGTCCTTCACCTAGCTTGTTGGGAACACAAAGTTTCTTTTCAGTTGCAAACTCCATTCCATACATATATATGGGGAGGTACTAGCTCCAACTCGGTTTTACAGTGAAAACTGCAGGAACTTCAAACCGGCACTAGGAAAGAGTCTGAGAAAGCAGAGAAAAAGTGTCTCCTGCAACCCGTTCCCTTGGTGCTAGATGAACGAACGTCTCTCCACTTGCTCAGTTCTGAGAGATAAGTGTGTGTGAAAGCCGTCCTTCACCTAGCTTTTTGGGAACACAAAGTTTCTTTTCAGTTGCAAACTCCATTCCATACATATATATGGGGAGGTACTAGCTCCAACTCGGTTTTACAGTGAAAACTGCAGGAACTTCAAACTGGCACTAGGAAAGAGTCTGAGAAAGCAGAGAAAAAGTGTCTCCTGCAACCCGTTCCCTTGGTGCTAGATGAACGAACGTCTCTCCACTTGCTCAGTTCTGAGAGATAAGTGTGTGTGAAAGCCGTCCTTCACCTAGCTTGTTGGGAACACAAAGTTTCTTTTCAGTTGCAAACTCCATTCCATACATATATATGGGGAGGTACTAGCTCCAACTCGGTTTTACAGTGAAAACTGCAGGAACTTCAAACCGGCACTAGGAAACAGACTGAGAAAGCAGAGAAAAAGTGTCTCCTGCAACCCGTTCCCTTGGTGCTAGATGAACGAACGTCTCTCCACTTGCTCAGTTCTGAGAGATAAGTGTGTGTGAAAGCCGTCCTTCACCTAGCTTGTTGGGAACACAAAGTTTCTTTTCAGTTGCAAACTCCAATCCATACATATATACGGGGAGGTACTAGCTCCAACTCGGTTTTACAGTGAAAACTGCAGGAACTTCAAACCGGCTCTAGGAAACAGACTGAGAAAGCAGAGAAAAAGTGTCTCCTGCAACCCGTTCCCTTGGTGCTAGATGAACGAACGTCTCTCCACTTGCTCAGTTCTGAGAGATAAGTGTGTGTGAAAGCCGTCCTTCACCTAGCTTGTTGGGAACACAAAGTTTCTTTTCAGTTGCAAACTCCATTCCATACATATATATGGGGAGGTACTAGCTCCAACTCGGTTTTACAGTGAAAACTGCAGGAACTTCAAACCGGCACTAGGAAAGAGTCTGAGAAAGCAGAGAAAAAGTGTCTCCTGCAACCCGTTCCCTTGGTGCTAGATGAACGAACGTCTCTCCACTTGCTCAGTTCTGAGAGATAAGTGTGTGTGAAAGCCGTCCTTCACCTAGCTTGTTGGGAACACAAAGTTTCTTTTCAGTTGCAAACTCCATTCCATACATATATATTTGGAGGTAGAAGCTCCAACTCGGTTTTACAGTGAAAACTGCATGAACTTCAAACCGGCACTAGGAAACAGTCTGAGAAAGCAGAGAAAAAGTGTCTCCTGCAACCCGTTCCCTTGGTGCTAGATGAACGAACGTCTCTCCACTTGCTCAGTTCTGAGAGATAAGTGTGTGTGAAAGCCGTCCTTCACCTAGCTTGTTGGGAACACAAAGTTTCTTTTCAGTTGCAAACTCCATTCCATACATATATATTTGGAGGTAGAAGCTCCAACTCGGTTTTACAGTGAAAACTGCAGGAACTTCAAACCGGCACTAGGAAAAAGACTGAGAAAGCAGAGAAAAAGTGTCTCCTGCAACCCGTTCCCTTGGTGCTAGATGAACGAACGTCTCTCCACTTGCTCAGTTCTGAGAGATAAGTGTGTGTGAAAGCCGTCCTTCACCTAGCTTTTTGGGAACACAAAGTTTCTTTTCAGTTGCAAACTCCATTCCATACATATATATGGGGAGGTACTAGCTCCAACTCGGTTTTACAGTGAAAACTGCAGGAACTTCAAACCGGCACTAGGAAAGAGTCTGAGAAAGCAGAGAAAAAGTGTCTCCTGCAACCCGTTCCCTTGGTGCTAGATGAACGAACGTCTCTCCAATTGCTCAGTTCTGAGAGATAAGTGTGTGTGAAAGCCGTCCTTCACCTAGCTTGTTGGGAACACAAAGTTTCTTTTCAGTGGCAAACTCCATTCCATACATATATATGGGGAGGTACTAGCTCCAACTCGGTTTTACAGTGAAAACTGCAGGAACTTCAAACCGGCACTAGGAAACAGACTGCGAAAGCAGAGAAAAAGTGTCTCCTGCAACCCGTTCCCTTGGTGCTAGATGAACGAACGTCTCTCCACTTGCTCAGTTCTGAGAGATAAGTGTGTGTGAAAGCCGTCCTTCACCTAGCTTGTTGGGAACACAAAGTTTCTTTTCAGTTGCAAACTCCAATCCATACATATATACGGGGAGGTACTAGCTCCAACTCGGTTTTACAGTGAAAACTGCAGGAACTTCAAACCGGCTCTAGGAAACAGACTGAGAAAGCAGAGAAAAAGTGTCTCCTGCAACCCGTTCCCTTGGTGCTAGATGAACGAACGTCTCTCCACTTGCTCAGTTCTGAGAGATAAGTGTGTGTGAAAGCCGTCCTTCACCTAGCTTGTTGGGAACACAAAGTTTCTTTTCAGTTGCAAACTCCATTCCATACATATATATGGGGAGGTACTAGCTCCAACTCGGTTTTACAGTGAAAACTGCAGGAACTTCAAACCGGCACTAGGAAAGAGTCTGAGAAAGCAGAGAAAAAGTGTCTCCTGCAACCCGTTCCCTTGGTGCTAGATGAACGAACGTCTCTCCACTTGCTCAGTTCTGAGAGATAAGTGTGTGTGAAAGCCGTCCTTCACCTAGCTTTTTGGGAACACAAAGTTTCTTTTCAGTTGCAAACTCCATTCCATACATATATATGGGGAGGTACTAGCTCCAACTCGGTTTTACAGTGAAAACTGCAGGAACTTCAAACTGGCACTAGGAAAGAGTCTGAGAAAGCAGAGAAAAAGTGTCTCCTGCAACCCGTTCCCTTGGTGCTAGATGAACGAACGTCTCTCCACTTGCTCAGTTCTGAGAGATAAGTGTGTGTGAAAGCCGTCCTTCACCTAGCTTGTTGGGAACACAAAGTTTCTTTTCAGTTGCAAACTCCATTCCATACATATATATGGGGAGGTACTAGCTCCAACTCGGTTTTACAGTGAAAACTGCAGGAACTTCAAACCGGCACTAGGAAACAGACTGCGAAATCAGAGAAAAAGTGTCTCCTGCAACCCGTTCCCTTGGTGCTAGATGAACGAACGTCTCTCCACTTGCTCAGTTCTGAGAGATAAGTGTGTGTGAGAGCCGTCCTTCACCTAGCTTGTTGGGAACACAAAGTTTCTTTTCAGTTGCAAACTCCAATCCATACATATATACGGGGAGGTACTAGCTCCAACTCGGTTTTACAGTGAAAACTGCAGGAACTTCAAACCGGCTCTAGAAAACAGACTGAGAAAGCAGAGAAAAAGTGTCTCCTGCAACCCGTTCCCTTGGTGCTAGATGAACGAACGTCTCTCCACTTGCTCAGTTCTGAGAGATAAGTGTGTGTGAAAGCCGTCCTTCACCTAGCTTGTTGGGAACACAAAGTTTCTTTTCAGTTGCAAACTCCATTCCATACATATATATGGGGAGGTACTAGCTCCAACTCGGTTTTACAGTGAAAACTGCAGGAACTTCAAACCGGCACTAGGAAAGAGTCTGAGAAAGCAGAGAAAAAGTGTCTCCTGCAACCCGTTCCCTTGGTGCTAGATGAACGAACGTCTCTCCACTTGCTCAGTTCTGAGAGATAAGTGTGTGTGAAAGCCGTCCTTCACCTAGCTTTTTGGGAACACAAAGTTTCTTTTCAGTTGCAAACTCCATTCCATACATATATATGGGGAGGTACTAGCTCCAACTCGGTTTTACAGTGAAAACTGCAGGAACTTCAAACTGGCACTAGGAAAGAGTCTGAGAAAGCAGAGAAAAAGTGTCTCCTGCAACCCGTTCCCTTGGTGCTAGATGAACGAACGTCTCTCCACTTGCTCAGTTCTGAGAGATAAGTGTGTGTGAAAGCCGTCCTTCACCTAGCTTGTTGGGAACACAAAGTTTCTTTTCAGTTGCAAACTCCATTCCATACATATATATGGGGAGGTACTAGCTCCAACTCGGTTTTACAGTGAAAACTGCAGGAACTTCAAACCGGCACTAGGAAACAGACTGCGAAAGCAGAGAAAAAGTGTCTCCTGCAACCCGTTCCCTTGGTGCTAGATGAACGAACGTCTCTCCACTTGCTCAGTTCTGAGAGATAAGTGTGTGTGAGAGCCGTCCTTCACCTAGCTTGTTGGGAACACAAAGTTTCTTTTCAGTTGCAAACTCCAATCCATACATATATACGGGGAGGTACTAGCTCCAACTCGGTTTTACAGTGAAAACTGCAGGAACTTCAAACCGGCTCTAGGAAACAGACTGAGAAAGCAGAGAAAAAGTGTCTCCTGCAACCCGTTCCCTTGGTGCTAGATGAACGAACGTCTCTCCACTTGCTCAGTTCTGAGAGATAAGTGTGTGTGAAAGCCGTCCTTCACCTAGCTTGTTGGGAACACAAAGTTTCTTTTCAGTTGCAAACTCCATTCCATACATATATATGGGGAGGTACTAGCTCCAACTCGGTTTTACAGTGAAAACTGCAGGAACTTCAAACCGGCACTAGGAAAGAGTCTGAGAAAGCAGAGAAAAAGTGTCTCCTGCAACCCGTTCCCTTGGTGCTAGATGAACGAACGTCTCTCCACTTGCTCAGTTCTGAGAGATAAGTGTGTGTGAAAGCCGTCCTTCACCTAGCTTGTTGGGAACACAAAGTTTCTTTTCAGTTGCAAACTCCATTCCATACATATATATTTGGAGGTAGAAGCTCCAACTCGGTTTTACAGTGAAAACTGCATGAACTTCAAACCGGCACTAGGAAACAGTCTGAGAAAGCAGAGAAAAAGTGTCTCCTGCAACCCGTTCCCTTGGTGCTAGATGAACGAACGTCTCTCCACTTGCTCAGTTCTGAGAGATAAGTGTGTGTGAAAGCCGTCCTTCACCTAGCTTGTTGGGAACACAAAGTTTCTTTTCAGTTGCAAACTCCATTCCATACATATATATTTGGAGGTAGAAGCTCCAACTCGGTTTTACAGTGAAAACTGCAGGAACTTCAAACCGGCACTAGGAAACAGACTGAGAAAGCAGAGAAAAAGTGTCTCCTGCAACCCGTTCCCTTGGTGCTAGATGAACGAACGTCTCTCCACTTGCTCAGTTCTGAGAGATAAGTGTGTGTGAAAGCCGTCCTTCACCTAGCTTTTTGGGAACACAAAGTTTCTTTTCAGTTGCAAACTCCATTCCATACATATATATGGGGAGGTACTAGCTCCAACTCGGTTTTACAGTGAAAACTGCAGGAACTTCAAACCGGCACTAGGAAAGAGTCTGAGAAAGCAGAGAAAAAGTGTCTCCTGCAACCCGTTCCCTTGGTGCTAGATGAACGAACGTCTCTCCAATTGCTCAGTTCTGAGAGATAAGTGTGTGTGAAAGCCGTCCTTCACCTAGCTTGTTGGGAACACAAAGTTTCTTTTCAGTGGCAAACTCCATTCCATACATATATATGGGGAGGTACTAGCTCCAACTCGGTTTTACAGTGAAAACTGCAGGAACTTCAAACCGGCACTAGGAAACAGACTGCGAAAGCAGAGAAAAAGTGTCTCCTGCAACCCGTTCCCTTGGTGCTAGATGAACGAACGTCTCTCCACTTGCTCAGTTCTGAGAGATAAGTGTGTGTGAAAGCCGTCCTTCACCTAGCTTGTTGGGAACACAAAGTTTCTTTTCAGTTGCAAACTCCAATCCATACATATATACGGGGAGGTACTAGCTCCAACTCGGTTTTACAGTGAAAACTGCAGGAACTTCAAACCGGCTCTAGGAAACAGACTGAGAAAGCAGAGAAAAAGTGTCTCCTGCAACCCGTTCCCTTGGTGCTAGATGAACGAACGTCTCTCCACTTGCTCAGTTCTGAGAGATAAGTGTGTGTGAAAGCCGTCCTTCACCTAGCTTGTTGGGAACACAAAGTTTCTTTTCAGTTGCAAACTCCATTCCATACATATATATGGGGAGGTACTAGCTCCAACTCGGTTTTACAGTGAAAACTGCAGGAACTTCAAACCGGCACTAGGAAAGAGTCTGAGAAAGCAGAGAAAAAGTGTCTCCTGCAACCCGTTCCCTTGGTGCTAGATGAACGAACGTCTCTCCACTTGCTCAGTTCTGAGAGATAAGTGTGTGTGAAAGCCGTCCTTCACCTAGCTTTTTGGGAACACAAAGTTTCTTTTCAGTTGCAAACTCCATTCCATACATATATATGGGGAGGTACTAGCTCCAACTCGGTTTTACAGTGAAAACTGCAGGAACTTCAAACTGGCACTAGGAAAGAGTCTGAGAAAGCAGAGAAAAAGTGTCTCCTGCAACCCGTTCCCTTGGTGCTAGATGAACGAACGTCTCTCCACTTGCTCAGTTCTGAGAGATAAGTGTGTGTGAAAGCCGTCCTTCACCTAGCTTGTTGGGAACACAAAGTTTCTTTTCAGTTGCAAACTCCATTCCATACATATATATGGGGAGGTACTAGCTCCAACTCGGTTTTACAGTGAAAACTGCAGGAACTTCAAACCGGCACTAGGAAACAGACTGCGAAATCAGAGAAAAAGTGTCTCCTGCAACCCGTTCCCTTGGTGCTAGATGAACGAACGTCTCTCCACTTGCTCAGTTCTGAGAGATAAGTGTGTGTGAGAGCCGTCCTTCACCTAGCTTGTTGGGAACACAAAGTTTCTTTTCAGTTGCAAACTCCAATCCATACATATATACGGGGAGGTACTAGCTCCAACTCGGTTTTACAGTGAAAACTGCAGGAACTTCAAACCGGCTCTAGAAAACAGACTGAGAAAGCAGAGAAAAAGTGTCTCCTGCAACCCGTTCCCTTGGTGCTAGATGAACGAACGTCTCTCCACTTGCTCAGTTCTGAGAGATAAGTGTGTGTGAAAGCCGTCCTTCACCTAGCTTGTTGGGAACACAAAGTTTCTTTTCAGTTGCAAACTCCATTCCATACATATATATGGGGAGGTACTAGCTCCAACTCGGTTTTACAGTGAAAACTGCAGGAACTTCAAACCGGCACTAGGAAAGAGTCTGAGAAAGCAGAGAAAAAGTGTCTCCTGCAACCCGTTCCCTTGGTGCTAGATGAACGAACGTCTCTCCACTTGCTCAGTTCTGAGAGATAAGTGTGTGTGAAAGCCGTCCTTCACCTAGCTTTTTGGGAACACAAAGTTTCTTTTCAGTTGCAAACTCCATTCCATACATATATATGGGGAGGTACTAGCTCCAACTCGGTTTTACAGTGAAAACTGCAGGAACTTCAAACTGGCACTAGGAAAGAGTCTGAGAAAGCAGAGAAAAAGTGTCTCCTGCAACCCGTTCCCTTGGTGCTAGATGAACGAACGTCTCTCCACTTGCTCAGTTCTGAGAGATAAGTGTGTGTGAAAGCCGTCCTTCACCTAGCTTGTTGGGAACACAAAGTTTCTTTTCAGTTGCAAACTCCATTCCATACATATATATGGGGAGGTACTAGCTCCAACTCGGTTTTACAGTGAAAACTGCAGGAACTTCAAACCGGCACTAGGAAACAGACTGCGAAAGCAGAGAAAAAGTGTCTCCTGCAACCCGTTCCCTTGGTGCTAGATGAACGAACGTCTCTCCACTTGCTCAGTTCTGAGAGATAAGTGTGTGTGAGAGCCGTCCTTCACCTAGCTTGTTGGGAACACAAAGTTTCTTTTCAGTTGCAAACTCCAATCCATACATATATACGGGGAGGTACTAGCTCCAACTAGGTTTTACAGTGAAAACTGCAGGAACTTCAAACCGGCTCTAGGAAACAGACTGAGAAAGCAGAGAAAAAGTGTCTCCTGCAACCCGTTCCCTTGGTGCTAGATGAACGAACGTCTCTCCACTTGCTCAGTTCTGAGAGATAAGTGTGTGTGAAAGCCGTCCTTCACCTAGCTTGTTGGGAACACAAAGTTTCTTTTCAGTTGCAAACTCCATTCCATACATATATATGGGGAGGTACTAGCTCCAACTCGGTTTTACAGTGAAAACTGCAGGAACTTCAAACCGGCACTAGGAAAGAGTCTGAGAAAGCAGAGAAAAAGTGTCTCCTGCAACCCGTTCCCTTGGTGCTAGATGAACGAACGTCTCTCCACTTGCTCAGTTCTGAGAGATAAGTGTGTGTGAAAGCCGTCCTTCACCTAGCTTGTTGGGAACACAAAGTTTCTTTTCAGTTGCAAACTCCATTCCATACATATATATGGGGAGGTACTAGCTCCAACTCGGTTTTACAGTGAAAACTGCAGGAACTTCAAACCGGCACTAGGAAACAGACTGAGAAAGCAGAGAAAAAGTGTCTCCTGCAACCCGTTCCCTTGGTGCTAGATGAACGAACGTCTCTCCACTTGCTCAGTTCTGAGAGATAAGTGTGTGTGAAAGCCGTCCTTCACCTAGCTTTTTGGGAACACAAAGTTTCTTTTCAGTTGCAAACTCCATTCCATACATATATATTTGGAGGTAGAAGCTCCAACTCGGTTTACAGTGAAAACTGCAGGAACTTCAAACCGGCACTTGGAAACAGACAGAGAAAGCAGAGAAAAAGTGTCTCCTGCAACCCGTTCCCTTGGTGCTAGATGAACGAACGTCTCTCCACTTGCTCAGTTCTGAGAGATAAGTGTGCGTGAAAGCCGTCCTTCACCTAGCTTGTTGGGAACACAAAGTTTCTTTTCAGTTGCAAACCCCATTCCATACATATATATTTGGAGGTAGAAGCTCCAACTCGGTTTTACAGTGAAAACTGCAGGAACTTGAAACCGGCACTAGGAAACAGACTGAGAAAGCAGAGAAAAAGTGTCTCCTGCAAACCGTTCCCTTGGTGCTAGATGAACGAACGTCTCTCCACTTGCTCAGTTCTGAGAGATAAGTGTGTGTGAAAGCCGTCCTTCACCTAGCTTGTTGGGAACACAAAGTTTCTTTTCAGTTGCAAACTCCATTCCATACATATATATGGGGAGGTACTAGCTCCAACTCGGTTTTACAGTGAAAACTGCAGGAACTTCAAACCGGCACTAGGAAAGAGTCTGAGAAAGCAGAGAAAAAGTGTCTCCTGCAACCCGTTCCCTTGGTGCTAGATGAACGAACGTCTCTCCACTTGCTCAGTTCTGAGAGATAAGTGTGTGTGAAAGCCGTCCTTCACCTAGCTTGTTGGGAACACAAAGTTTCTTTTCAGTTGCAAACTCCATTCCATACATATATATGGGGAGGTACTAGCTCCAACTCGGTTTTACAGTGAAAACTGCAGGAACTTCAAACCGGCACTAGGAAACAGACTGAGAAAGCAGAGAAAAAGTGTCTCCTGCAACCCGTTCCCTTGGTGCTAGATGAACGAACGTCTCTCCACTTGCTCAGTTCTGAGAGATAAGTGTGTGTGAAAGCCGTCCTTCACCTAGCTTTTTGGGAACACAAAGTTTCTTTTCAGTTGCAAACTCCATTCCATACATATATATTTGGAGGTAGAAGCTCCAACTCGGTTTACAGTGAAAACTGCAGGAACTTCAAACCGGCACTTGGAAACAGACAGAGAAAGCAGAGAAAAAGTGTCTCCTGCAACCCGTTCCCTTGGTGCTAGATGAACGAACGTCTCTCCACTTGCTCAGTTCTGAGAGATAAGTGTGCGTGAAAGCCGTCCTTCACCTAGCTTGTTGGGAACACAAAGTTTCTTTTCAGTTGCAAACTCCATTCCATACATATATATTTGGAGGTAGAAGCTCCAACTCGGTTTTACAGTGAAAACTGCAGGAACTTGAAACCGGCACTAGGAAACAGACTGAGAAAGCAGAGAAAAAGTGTCTCCTGCAAACCGTTCCCTTGGTGCTAGATGAACGAACGTCTCTCCACTTGCTCAGTTCTGAGAGATAAGTGTGTGTGAAAGCCGTCCTTCACCTAGCTTTTTGGGAACACAAAGTTTCTTTTCAGTTGCAAACTCCATTCCATACATATATATTTGGAGGTAGAAGCTCCAACTCGGTTTTACAGTGAAAACTGCAGGAACTTCCAACCGGCACTAGGAAACAGACTGAGAAAGCAGAGAAAAAGTGTCTCCTGCAACCCGTTCCCTTGGTGCTAGATGAACGAACGTCTCTCCACTTGCTCAGTTCTGAGAGATAAGTGTGTGTGAAAGCCGTCCTTCACCTAGCTTGTTGGGAACACAAAGTTTCTTTTCAGTTGCAAACTCCAATCCATACATATATACGGGGAGGTACTAGCTCCAACTCGGTTTTACAGTGAAAACTGCAGGAACTTCAAACCGGCTCTAGGAAACAGACTGAGAAAGCAGAGAAAAAGTGTCTCCTGCAACCCGTTCCCTTGGTGCTAGATGAACGAACGTCTCTCCACTTGCTCAGTTCTGAGAGATAAGTGTGTGTGAAAGCCGTCCTTCACCTAGCTTGTTGGGAACACAAAGTTTCTTTTCAGTTGCAAACTCCATTCCATACATATATATGGGGAGGTACTAGCTCCAACTCGGTTTTACAGTGAAAACTGCAGGAACTTCAAACCGGCACTAGGAAAGAGTCTGAGAAAGCAGAGAAAAAGTGTCTCCTGCAACCCGTTCCCTTGGTGCTAGATGAACGAACGTCTCTCCACTTGCTCAGTTCTGAGAGATAAGTGTGTGTGAAAGCCGTCCTTCACCTAGCTTTTTGGGAACACAAAGTTTCTTTTCAGTTGCAAACTCCATTCCATACATATATATGGGGAGGTACTAGCTCCAACTCGGTTTTACAGTGAAAACTGCAGGAACTTCAAACTGGCACTAGGAAAGAGTCTGAGAAAGCAGAGAAAAACTGTCTCCTGCAACCCGTTCCCTTGGTGCTAGATGAACGAACGTCTCTCCACTTGCTCAGTTCTGAGAGATAAGTGTGTGTGAAAGCCGTCCTTCACCTAGCTTGTTGGGAACACAAAGTTTCTTTTCAGTTGCAAACTCCATTCCATACATATATATGGGGAGGTACTAGCTCCAACTCGGTTTTACAGTGAAAACTGCAGGAACTTCAAACCGGCACTAGGAAACAGACTGCGAAAGCAGAGAAAAAGTGTCTCCTGCAACCCGTTCCCTTGGTGCTAGATGAACGAACGTCTCTCCACTTGCTCAGTTCTGAGAGATAAGTGTGTGTGAGAGCCGTCCTTCACCTAGCTTGTTGGGAACACAAAGTTTCTTTTCAGTTGCAAACTCCAATCCATACATATATACGGGGAGGTACTAGCTCCAACTCGGTTTTACAGTGAAAACTGCAGGAACTTCAAACCGGCTCTAGGAAACAGACTGAGAAAGCAGAGAAAAAGTGTCTCCTGCAACCCGTTCCCTTGGTGCTAGATGAACGAACGTCTCTCCACTTGCTCAGTTCTGAGAGATAAGTGTGTGTGAAAGCCGTCCTTCACCTAGCTTGTTGGGAACACAAAGTTTCTTTTCAGTTGCAAACTCCATTCCATACATATATATGGGGAGGTACTAGCTCCAACTCGGTTTTACAGTGAAAACTGCAGGAACTTCAAACCGGCACTAGGAAAGAGTCTGAGAAAGCAGAGAAAAAGTGTCTCCTGCAACCCGTTCCCTTGGTGCTAGATGAACGAACGTCTCTCCACTTGCTCAGTTCTGAGAGATAAGTGTGTGTGAAAGCCGTCCTTCACCTAGCTTGTTGGGAACACAAAGTTTCTTTTCAGTTGCAAACTCCATTCCATACATATATATGGGGAGGTACTAGCTCCAACTCGGTTTTACAGTGAAAACTGCAGGAACTTCAAACCGGCACTAGGAAACAGACTGAGAAAGCAGAGAAAAAGTGTCTCCTGCAACCCGTTCCCTTGGTGCTAGATGAACGAACGTCTCTCCACTTGCTCAGTTCTGAGAGATAAGTGTGTGTGAAAGCCGTCCTTCACCTAGCTTTTTGGGAACACAAAGTTTCTTTTCAGTTGCAAACTCCATTCCATACATATATATTTGGAGGTAGAAGCTCCAACTCGGTTTACAGTGAAAACTGCAGGAACTTCAAACCGGCACTTGGAAACAGACAGAGAAAGCAGAGAAAAAGTGTCTCCTGCAACCCGTTCCCTTGGTGCTAGATGAACGAACGTCTCTCCACTTGCTCAGTTCTGAGAGATAAGTGTGTGTGAAAGCCGTCCTTCACCTAGCTTGTTGGGAACACAAAGTTTCTTTTCAGTTGCAAACTCCATTCCATACATATATATGGGGAGGTACTAGCTCCAACTCGGTTTTACAGTGAAAACTGCAGGAACTTCAAACCGGCACTAGAAAACAGACTGAGAAAGCAGAGAAAAAGTGTCTCCTGCAACCCGTTCCCTTGGTGCTAGATGAACGAACGTCTCTCCACTTGCTCAGTTCTGAGAGATAAGTGTGCGTGAAAGCCGTCCTTCACCTAGCTTTTTGGGAACACAAAGTTTCTTTTCAGTTGCAAACTCCATTCCATACATATATATTTGGAGGTAGAAGCTCCAACTCGGTTTTACAGTGAAAACTGCAGGAACTTGAAACCGGCACTAGGAAACAGACTGAGAAAGCAGAGAAAAAGTGTCTCCTGCAAACCGTTCCCTTGGTGCTAGATGAACGAACGTCTCTCCACTTGCTCAGTTCTGAGAGATAAGTGTGTGTGAAAGCCGTCCTTCACCTAGCTTGTTGGGAACACAAAGTTTCTTTTCAGTTGCAAACTCCATTCCATACATATATATGGGGAGGTACTAGCTCCAACTCGGTTTTACAGTGAAAACTGCAGGAACTTCAAACCGGCACTAGGAAAGAGTCTGAGAAAGCAGAGAAAAAGTGTCTCCTGCAACCCGTTCCCTTGGTGCTAGATGAACGAACGTCTCTCCACTTGCTCAGTTCTGAGAGATAAGTGTGTGTGAAAGCCGTCCTTCACCTAGCTTGTTGGGAACACAAAGTTTCTTTTCAGTTGCAAACTCCATTCCATACATATATATGGGGAGGTACTAGCTCCAACTCGGTTTTACAGTGAAAACTGCAGGAACTTCAAACCGGCACTAGGAAACAGACTGAGAAAGCAGAGAAAAAGTGTCTCCTGCAACCCGTTCCCTTGGTGCTAGATGAACGAACGTCTCTCCACTTGCTCAGTTCTGAGAGATAAGTGTGTGTGAAAGCCGTCCTTCACCTAGCTTTTTGGGAACACAAAGTTTCTTTTCAGTTGCAAACTCCATTCCATACATATATATTTGGAGGTAGAAGCTCCAACTCGGTTTACAGTGAAAACTGCAGGAACTTCAAACCGGCACTTGGAAACAGACAGAGAAAGCAGAGAAAAAGTGTCTCCTGCAACCCGTTCCCTTGGTGCTAGATGAACGAACGTCTCTCCACTTGCTCAGTTCTGAGAGATAAGTGTGTGTGAAAGCCGTCCTTCACCTAGCTTGTTGGGAACACAAAGTTTCTTTTCAGTTGCAAACTCCATTCCATACATATATATGGGGAGGTACTAGCTCCAACTCGGTTTTACAGTGAAAACTGCAGGAACTTCAAACCGGCACTAGAAAACAGACTGAGAAAGCAGAGAAAAAGTGTCTCCTGCAACCCGTTCCCTTGGTGCTAGATGAACGAACGTCTCTCCACTTGCTCAGTTCTGAGAGATAAGTGTGCGTGAAAGCCGTCCTTCACCTAGCTTTTTGGGAACACAAAGTTTCTTTTCAGTTGCAAACTCCATTCCATACATATATATTTGGAGGTAGAAGCTCCAACTCGGTTTTACAGTGAAAACTGCAGGAACTTGAAACCGGCACTAGGAAACAGACTGAGAAAGCAGAGAAAAAGTGTCTCCTGCAAACCGTTCCCTTGGTGCTAGATGAACGAACGTCTCTCCACTTGCTCAGTTCTGAGAGATAAGTGTGTGTGAAAGCCGTCCTTCACCTAGCTTTTTGGGAACACAAAGTTTCTTTTCAGTTGCAAACTCCATTCCATACATATATATTTGGAGGTAGAAGCTCCAACTCGGTTTTACAGTGAAAACTGCAGGAACTTCCAACCGGCACTAGGAAACAGACTGAGAAAGCAGAGAAAAAGTGTCTCCTGCAACCCGTTCCCTTGGTGCTAGATGAACGAACGTCTCTCCACTTGCTCAGTTCTGAGAGATAAGTGTGTGTGAAAGCCGTCCTTCACCTAGCTTGTTGGGAACACAAAGTTTCTTTTCAGTTGCAAACTCCATTCCATACATATATATTTGGAGGTAGAAGCTCCAACTCGGTTTTACAGTGAAAACTGCAGGAACTTCAAACCGGCACTAGGAAAGAGTCTGAGAATGCAGAGAAAAAGTGTCTCCTGCAACCCGTTCCCTTGGAGCTAGATGAACGAACGTCTCTCCACTTGCTCAGTTCTGAGAGATAAGTGTGTGTGAAAGCCGTCCTTCACCTAGCTTGTTGGGAACACAAAGTTTCTTTTCAGTTGCAAACTCCATTTCATACATATATATGGGGAGGTACTAGCTCCAACTGGGTTTTACAGTGAAAACTGCAGGAACTTCAAACCGGCACTAGGAAACAGACTGCGAAAGCAGAGAAAAAGTGTCTCCTGCAACCCGTTCCCTTGGTGCTAGATGAACGAACGTCTCTCCACTTGCTCAGTTCTGAGAGATAAGTGTGTGTGAAAGCCGTCCTTCACCTAGCTTGTTGGGAACACAAAGTTTCTTTTCAGTTGCAAACTCCATTCCATACATATATACGGGGAGGTACTAGCTCCAACTCGGTTTTACAGTGAAAACTGCAGGAACTTCCAACCGGCACTAGGAAACAGACTGAGAAAGCAGAGAAAAAGTGTCTCCTGCAACCCGTTCCCTTGGTGCTAGATGAACGAACGTCTCTCCACTTGCTCAGTTCTGAGAGATAAGTGTGTGTGAAAGCCGTCCTTCACCTAGCTTGTTGGGAACACAAAGTTTCTTTTCAGTTGCAAACTCCATTCCATACATATATATGGGGAGGTACAAGCTCCAACTCGGTTTTACAGTGAAAACTGCAGGAACTTCAAACCAGCACTAGGAAAGAGTCTGAGAAAGCAGAGAAAAAGTGTCTCCTGCAACCCGTTCCCCTGGTGCTAGATGAACGAACGTCTCTCCACTTGCTCAGTTCTGAGAGATAAGTGTGTGTGAAAGCCGTCCTTCACCTAGCTTGTTGGGAACACAAAGTTTCTTTTCAGTTGCAAACTCCATTCCATACATATATATGGGGAGGTACAAGCTCCAACTCGGTTTTACAGTGAAAACTGCAGGAACTTCCAACCGGCACTAGGAAACAGACTGAGAAAGCAGAGAAAAAGTGTCTCCTGCAACCCGTTCCCTTGGTGCTAGATGAACGAACGTCTCTCCACTTGCTCAGTTCTGAGAGATAAGTGTGTGTGAAAGCCGTCCTTCACCTAGCTTGTTGGGAACACAAAGTTTCTTTTCAGTTGCAAACTCCATTCCATACATATATATTTGGAGGTAGAAGCTCCAACTCGGTTTTACAGTGAAAACTGCAGGAACTTCAAACCGGCACTAGGAAACAGACTGAGAAAGCAGAGAAAAAGTGTCTCCTGCAACCCGTTCTCTTGGTGCTAGATGAACGAACGTCTCTCCACTTGCTCAGTTCTGAGAGATAAGTGTGTGTGAAAGCCGTCCTTCACCTAGCTTTTTGGGAACACAAAGTTTCTTTTCAGTTGCAAACTCCATTCCATACATATATATTTGGAGGTAGAAACTCCAACTCGGTTTTTCAGTGAAAACTGCAGGAACTTCAAACCGGCACTTGGAAACAGACTGAGAAAGCAGAGAAAAAGTGTCTCCTGCAACCCGTTCCCTTGGTGCTAGATGAACGAACGTCTCTCCACTTGCTCAGTTCTGAGAGTTAAGTGTGTGTGAAAGCCGTCCTTCACCTAGCTTTTTGGGAACACAAAGTTTCTTTTCAGTTGCAAACTCCATTCCATACATATATATGGGGAGGTACTAGCTCCAACTCGTTTTTACAGTGAAAACTGCAGGAACTTCAAACCGGCACTAGGAAAGAGTCTGAGAATGCAGAGAAAAAGTGTCTCCTGCAACCCGTTCCCTTGGAGCTAGATGAACGAACGTCTCTCCACTTGCTCAGTTCTGAGAGATAAGTGTGTGTGAAAGCCGTCCTTCACCTAGCTTGTTGGGAACACAAAGTTTCTTTTCAGTTGCAAACACCATTTCATACATATATATGGGGAGGTACTAGCTCCAACTGGGTTTTACAGTGAAAACTGCAGGAACTTCAAACCGGCACTAGGAAACAGACTGCGAAAGCAGAGAAAAAGTGTCTCCTGCAACCCGTTCCCTTGGTGCTAGATGAACGAACGTCTCTCCACTTGCTCAGTTCTGAGAGATAAGTGTGTGTGAAAGCCATCCTTCACCTAGCTTGTTGGGAACACAAAGTTTCTTTTCAGTTGCAAACTCCATTCCATACATATATACGGGGAGGTACTAGCTCCAACACGGTTTTACAGTGAAAACTGCAGGGACTTCCAACCGGCACTAGGAAACAGACTGAGAAAGCAGAGAAAAAGTGTCTCCTGCAACCCGTTCCCTTGGTGCTAGATGAACGAACGTCTCTCCACTTGCTCAGTTCTGAGAGATAAGTGTGTGTGAAAGCCGTCCTTCACCTAGCTTGTTGGGAACACAAAGTTTCTTTTCAGTTGCAAACTCCATTCCATACATATATATGGGGAGGTACAAGCTCCAACTCGGTTTTACAGTGAAAACTGCAGGAACTTCAAACCGGCTCTAGGAAACAGACTGAGAAAGCAGAGAAAAAGTGTCTCCTGCAACCCGTTCCCTTGGTGCTAGATGAACGAACGTCTCTCCACTTGCTCAGTTCTGAGAGATAAGTGTGTGTGAAAGCCGTCCTTCACCTAGCTTGTTGGGAACACAAAGTTTCTTTTCAGTTGCAAACTCCATTCCATACATATATATTTGGAGGTAGAAGCTCCAACTCGGTTTTACAGTGAAAACTGCATGAACTTCAAACCGGCACTAGGAAAGAGTCTGAGAAAGCAGAGAAAAAGTGTCTCCTGCAACCCGTTCCCTTGGTGCTAGATGAACGAACGTCTCTCCACTTGCTCAGTTCTGAGAGATAAGTGTGTGTGAAAGCCGTCCTTCACCTAGCTTTTTGGGAACACAAAGTTTCTTTTCAGTTGCAAACTCCATTCCATACATATATATGGGGAGGTACTAGCTCCAACACGGTTTTACAGTGAAAACTGCAGGAACTTCCAACAGGCACTAGGAAACAGACTGAGAAAGCAGAGAAAAAGTGTCTCCTGCAACCCGTTCCCTTGGTGCTAGATGAACGAACGTCTCTCCACTTGCTCAGTTCTGAGAGATAAGTGTGTGTGAAAGCCGTCCTTCACCTAGCTTGTTGGGAACACAAAGTTTCTTTTCAGTTGCAAACTCCATTCCATACATATATATGGGGAGGTACTAGCTCCAACTCGGTTTTACAGTGAAAACTGCAGGAACTTCAAACCGGCACTAGGAAAGAGTCTGAGATAGCAGAGAAAAAGTGTCTCCTGCAACCCGTTCCCTTGGTGCTAGATGAACGAACGTCTCTCCACTTGCTCAGTTCTGAGAGATAAGTGTGTGTGAAAGCCGTCCTTCACCTAGCTTGTTGGGAACACAAAGTTTCTTTTCAGTTGCAAACTCCATTCCATACATATATATGGGGAGGTACTAGCTCCAACTCGGTTTTACAGTGAAAACTGCAGGAACTTCAAACCGGCACTAGGAAAGAGTCTGAGAAAGCAGAGAAAAAGTGTCTCCTGCAACCCGTTCCCTTGGTGCTAGATGAACGAACGTCTCTCCACTTGCTCAGTTCTGAGAGATAAGTGTGTGTGAAAGCCGTCCTTCACCTAGCTTGTTGGGAACACAAAGTTTCTTTTCAGTTGCAAACTCCATTCCATACATATATATGGGGAGGTACTAGCTCCAACTCGGTTTTACAGTGAAAACTGCAGGAACTTCAAACCGGCACTAGGAAAGAGTCTGAGAAAGCAGAGAAAAAGTGTCTCCTGCAACCCGTTCCCTTGGTGCTAGATGAACGAACGTCTCTCCACTTGCTCAGTTCTGAGAGATAAGTGTGTGTGAAAGCCGTCCTTCACCTAGCTTGTTGGGAACACAAAGTTTCTTTTCAGTTGCAAACTCCATTCCATACATATATATGGGGAGGTACTAGCTCCAACTCGGTTTTACAGTGAAAACTGCAGGAACTTCAAACCGGCACTAGGAAACAGACTGCGAAAGCAGAGAAAAAGTGTCTCCTGCAACCCGTTCCCTTGGTGCTAGATGAACGAACGTCTCTCCACTTGCTAAGTTCTGAGAGATAAGTGTGTGTGAAAGCCGTCTTTCACCTAGCTTGTTGGGAACACAAAGTTTCTTTTCAGTTGCAAACTCCAATCCATACATATATACGGGGAGGTACTAGCTCCAACTCGGTTTTACAGTGAAAACTGCAGGAACTTCAAACCGGCTCTAGGAAACAGACTGAGAAAGCAGAGAAAAAGTGTCTCCTGCAACCCGTTCCCTTGGTGCTAGATGAACGAACGTCTCTCCACTTGCTCAGTTCTGAGAGATAAGTGTGTGTGAAAGCCGTCCTTCACCTAGCTTGTTGGGAACACAAAGTTTCTTTTCAGTTGCAAACTCCATTCCATACATATATATGGGGAGGTACTAGCTCCAACTCGGTTTTACAGTGAAAACTGCAGGAACTTCAAACCGGCACTAGGAAAGAGTCTGAGAAAGCAGAGAAAAAGTGTCTCCTGCAACCCGTTCCCTTGGTGCTAGATGAACGAACGTCTCTCCACTTGCTCAGTTCTGAGAGATAAGTGTGTGTGAAAGCCGTCCTTCACCTAGCTTGTTGGGAACACAAAGTTTCTTTTCAGTTGCAAACTCCATTCCATACATATATATGGGGAGGTACTAGCTCCAACTCTGTTTTACAGTGAAAACTGCAGGAACATCAAACCGGCACTAGGAAACAGACTGAGAAAGCAGAGAAAAAGTGTCTCCTGCAACCCGTTCCCTTGGTGCTAGATGAACGAACGTCTCTCCACTTGCTCAGTTCTGAGAGATAAGTGTGTGTGAAAGCCGTCCTTCACCTAGCTTGTTGGGAACACAAAGTTTCTTTTCAGTTGCAAACTCCATTCCATACATATATATGGGGAGGTACTAGCTCCAACTCGGTTTTACAGTGAAAACTGCAGGAACTTCAAACCGGCACTAGGAAACAGACTGAGAAAGCAGAGAAAAAGTGTCTCCTGCAACCCGTTCCCTTGGTGCTAGATGAACGAACGTCTCTCCACTTGCTCAGTTCTGAGAGATAAGTGTGCGTGAAAGCCGTCCTTCACCTAGCTTTTTGGGAACACAAAGTTTCTTTTCAGTTGCAAACTCCATTCCATACATATATATTTGGAGGTAGAAGCTCCAACTCGGTTTTACAGTGAAAACTGCAGGAACTTCAAACCGGCACTAGGAAACAGACTGAGAAAGCAGAGAAAAAGTGTCTCCTGCAAACCGTTCCCTTGGTGCTAGATGAACGAACGTCTCTCCACTTGCTCAGTTCTGAGAGATAAGTGTGTGTGAAAGCCGTCCTTCACCTAGCTTGTTGGGAACACAAAGTTTCTTTTCAGTTGCAAACTCCATTCCATACATATATATTTGGAGGTAGAAGCTCCAACTCGGTTTTACAGTGAAAACTGCAGGAACTTCCAACCGGCACTAGGAAAGAGTCTGAGAATGCAGAGAAAAAGTGTCTCCTGCAACCCGTTCCCTTGGAGCTAGATGAACGAACGTCTCTCCACTTGCTCAGTTCTGAGAGATAAGTGTGTGTGAAAGCCGTCCTTCACCTAGCTTGTTGGGAACACAAAGTTTCTTTTCAGTTGCAAACTCCATTTCATACATATATATGGGGAGGTACTAGCTCCAACTGGGTTTTACAGTGAAAACTGCAGGAACTTCAAACCGGCACTAGGAAACAGACTGCGAAAGCAGAGAAAAAGTGTCTCCTGCAACCCGTTCCCTTGGTGCTAGATGAACGAACGTCTCTCCACTTGCTCAGTTCTGAGAGATAAGTGTGTGTGAAAGCCGTCCTTCACCTAGCTTGTTGGGAACACAAAGTTTCTTTTCAGTTGCAAACTCCATTCCATACATATATACGGGGAGGTACTAGCTCCAACTCGGTTTTACAGTGAAAACTGCAGGAACTTCCAACCGGCACTAGGAAACAGACTGAGAAAGCAGAGAAAAAGTGTCTCCTGCA
Organism: Camelus bactrianus; assembly: GCF_048773025.1. Classification (NCBI taxonomy): domain Eukaryota; kingdom Metazoa; phylum Chordata; class Mammalia; order Artiodactyla; family Camelidae; genus Camelus; species Camelus bactrianus. The sequence goes on along the minus strand of NC_133555.1, from coordinate 52,571,563 downwards.
ACCCGTTCCCTTGGTGCTAGATGAACGAACGTCTCTCCACTTGCTCAGTTCTGAGAGATAAGTGTGTGTGAAAGCCGTCCTTCACCTAGCTTGTTGGGAACACAAAGTTTCTTTTCAGTTGCAAACTCCATTCCATACATATATATGGGGAGGTACAAGCTCCAACTCGGTTTTACAGTGAAAACTGCAGGAACTTCAAACCGGCACTAGGAAAGAGTCTGAGAAAGCAGAGAAAAAGTGTCTCCTGCAACCCGTTCCCCTGGTGCTAGATGAACGAACGTCTCTCCACTTGCTCAGTTCTGAGAGATAAGTGTGTGTGAAAGCCGTCCTTCACCTAGCTTGTTGGGAACACAAAGTTTCTTTTCAGTTGCAAACTCCATTCCATACATATATATGGGGAGGTACAAGCTCCAACTCGGTTTTACAGTGAAAACTGCAGGAACTTCCAACCGGCACTAGGAAACAGACTGAGAAAGCAGAGAAAAAGTGTCTCCTGCAACCCGTTCACTTGGTGCTAGATGAACGAACGTCTCTCCACTTGCTCAGTTCTGAGAGATAAGTGTGTGTGAAAGCCGTCCTTCACCTAGCTTGTTGGGAACACAAAGTTTCTTTTCAGTTGCAAACTCCATTCCATACATATATATTTGGAGGTAGAAGCTCCAACTCGGTTTTACAGTGAAAACTGCAGGAACTTCAAACCGGCACTAGGAAACAGACTGAGAAAGCAGAGAAAAAGTGTCTCCTGCAACCCGTTCTCTTGGTGCTAGATGAACGAACGTCTCTCCACTTGCTCAGTTCTGAGAGATAAGTGTGTGTGAAAGCCGTCCTTCACCTAGCTTTTTGGGAACACAAAGTTTCTTTTCAGTTGCAAACTCCATTCCATACATATATATTTGGAGGTAGAAACTCCAACTCGGTTTTTCAGTGAAAACTGCAGGAACTTCAAACCGGCACTTGGAAACAGACTGAGAAAGCAGAGAAAAAGTGTCTCCTGCAACCCGTTCCCTTGGTGCTAGATGAACGAACGTCTCTCCACTTGCTCAGTTCTGAGAGTTAAGTGTGTGTGAAAGCCGTCCTTCACCTAGCTTTTTGGGAACACAAAGTTTCTTTTCAGTTGCAAACTCCATTCCATACATATATATGGGGAGGTACTAGCTCCAACTGGGTTTTACAGTGAAAACTGCAGGAACTTCAAACCGGCACTAGGAAACAGACTGCGAAAGCAGAGAAAAAGTGTCTCCTGCAACCCGTTCCCTTGGTGCTAGATGAACGAACGTCTCTCCACTTGCTCAGTTCTGAGAGATAAGTGTGTGTGAAAGCCATCCTTCACCTAGCTTGTTGGGAACACAAAGTTTCTTTTCAGTTGCAAACTCCATTCCATACATATATACGGGGAGGTACTAGCTCCAACACGGTTTTACAGTGAAAACTGCAGGAACTTCCAACCGGCACTAGGAAACAGACTGAGAAAGCAGAGAAAAAGTGTCTCCTGCAACCCGTTCCCTTGGTGCTAGATGAACGAACGTCTCTCCACTTGCTCAGTTCTGAGAGATAAGTGTGTGTGAAAGCCGTCCTTCACCTAGCTTGTTGGGAACACAAAGTTTCTTTTCAGTTGCAAACTCCATTCCATACATATATATGGGGAGGTACAAGCTCCAACTCGGTTTTACAGTGAAAACTGCAGGAACTTCAAACCGGCTCTAGGAAACAGACTGAGAAAGCAGAGAAAAAGTGTCTCCTGCAACCCGTTCCCTTGGTGCTAGATGAACGAACGTCTCTCCACTTGCTCAGTTCTGAGAGATAAGTGTGTGTGAAAGCCGTCCTTCACCTAGCTTGTTGGGAACACAAAGTTTCTTTTCAGTTGCAAACTCCATTCCATACATATATATTTGGAGGTAGAAGCTCCAACTCGGTTTTACAGTGAAAACTGCATGAACTTCAAACCGGCACTAGGAAAGAGTCTGAGAAAGCAGAGAAAAAGTGTCTCCTGCAACCCGTTCCCTTGGTGCTAGATGAACGAACGTCTCTCCACTTGCTCAGTTCTGAGAGATAAGTGTGTGTGAAAGCCGTCCTTCACCTAGCTTTTTGGGAACACAAAGTTTCTTTTCAGTTGCAAACTCCATTCCATACATATATATGGGGAGGTACTAGCTCCAACACGGTTTTACAGTGAAAACTGCAGGAACTTCCAACAGGCACTAGGAAACAGACTGAGAAAGCAGAGAAAAAGTGTCTCCTGCAACCCGTTCCCTTGGTGCTAGATGAACGAACGTCTCTCCACTTGCTCAGTTCTGAGAGATAAGTGTGTGTGAAAGCCGTCCTTCACCTAGCTTGTTGGGAACACAAAGTTTCTTTTCAGTTGCAAACTCCATTCCATACATATATATGGGGAGGTACTAGCTCCAACTCGGTTTTACAGTGAAAACTGCAGGAACTTCAAACCGGCACTAGGAAAGAGTCTGAGATAGCAGAGAAAAAGTGTCTCCTGCAACCCGTTCCCTTGGTGCTAGATGAACGAACGTCTCTCCACTTGCTCAGTTCTGAGAGATAAGTGTGTGTGAAAGCCGTCCTTCACCTAGCTTGTTGGGAACACAAAGTTTCTTTTCAGTTGCAAACTCCATACCATACATATATATGGGGAGGTACTAGCTCCAACTCGGTTTTACAGTGAAAACTGCAGAAACTTCAAACCGGCACTAGGAAAGAGTCTGAGAAAGCAGAGAAAAAGTGTCTCCTGCAACCCGTTCCCTTGGTGCTAGATGAACGAACGTCTCTCCACTTGCTCAGTTCTGAGAGATAAGTGTGTGTGAAAGCCGTCCTTCACCTAGCTTGTTGGGAACACAAAGTTTCTTTTCAGTTGCAAACTCCATTCCATACATATATATGGGGAGGTACTAGCTCCAACTCGGTTTTACAGTGAAAACTGCAGGAACTTCAAACCGGCACTAGGAAAGAGTCTGAGAAAGCAGAGAAAAAGTGTCTCCTGCAACCCGTTCCCTTGGTGCTAGATGAACGAACGTCTCTCCACTTGCTCAGTTCTGAGAGATAAGTGTGTGTGAAAGCCGTCCTTCACCTAGCTTGTTGGGAACACAAAGTTTCTTTTCAGTTGCAAACTCCATTCCATACATATATATGGGGAGGTACTAGCTCCAACTCGGTTTTACAGTGAAAACTGCAGGAACTTCAAACCGGCACTAGGAAACAGACTGCGAAAGCAGAGAAAAAGTGTCTCCTGCAACCCGTTCCCTTGGTGCTAGATGAACGAACGTCTCTCCACTTGCTCAGTTCTGAGAGATAAGTGTGTGTGAAAGCCGTCCTTCACCTAGCTTGTTGGGAACACAAAGTTTCTTTTCAGTTGCAAACTCCTATCCATACATATATACGGGGAGGTACTAGCTCCAACTCGGTTTTACAGTGAAAACTGCAGGAACTTCAAACCGGCTCTAGGAAACAGACTGAGAAAGCAGAGAAAAAGTGTCTCCTGCAACCCGTTCCCTTGGTGCTAGATGAACGAACGTCTCTCCACTTGCTCAGTTCTGAGAGATAAGTGTGTGTGAAAGCCGTCCTTCACCTAGCTTGTTGGGAACACAAAGTTTCTTTTCAGTTGCAAACTCCATTCCATACATATATATGGGGAGGTACTAGCTCCAACTCGGTTTTACAGTGAAAACTGCAGGAACTTCAAACCGGCACTAGGAAAGAGTCTGAGAAAGCAGAGAAAAAGTGTCTCCTGCAACCCGTTCCCTTGGTGCTAGATGAACGAACGTCTCTCCACTTGCTCAGTTCTGAGAGATAAGTGTGTGTGAAAGCCGTCCTTCACCTAGCTTGTTGGGAACACAAAGTTTCTTTTCAGTTGCAAACTCCATTCCATACATATATATGGGGAGGTACTAGCTCCAACTCTGTTTTACAGTGAAAACTGCAGGAACTTCAAACCGGCACTAGGAAACAGACTGAGAAAGCAGAGAAAAAGTGTCTCCTGCAACCCGTTCCCTTGGTGCTAGATGAACGAACGTCTCTCCACTTGCTCAGTTCTGAGAGATAAGTGTGTGTGAAAGCCGTCCTTCACCTAGCTTCTTGGGAACACAAAGTTTCTTTTCAGTTGCAAACTCCATTCCATACATATATATTTGGAGGTAGAAGCTCCAACTCGGTTTTACAGTGAAAACTGCAGGAACTTCAAACCGGCACTTGGAAACAGACTGAGAAAGCAGAGAAAAAGTGTCTCCTGCAACCCGTTCCCTTGGTGCTAGATGAACGAACGTCTCTCCACTTGCTCAGTTCTGAGAGATAAGTGTGTGTGAAAGCCGTCCTTCACCTAGCTTGTTGGGAACACAAAGTTTCTTTTCAGTTGCAAACTCCATTCCATACATATATATGGGGAGGTACTAGCTCCAACTCGGTTTTACAGTGAAAACTGCAGGAACTTCAAACCGGCACTAGGAAACAGACTGCGAAAGCAGAGAAAAAGTGTCTCCTGCAACCCGTTCCCTTGGTGCTAGATGAACGAACGTCTCTCCACTTGCTCAGTTCTGAGAGATAAGTGTGTGTGAAAGCCGTCCTTCACCTAGCTTGTTGGGAACACAAAGTTTCTTTTCAGTTGCAAACTCCAATCCATACATATATACGGGGAGGTACTAGCTCCAACTCGGTTTTACAGTGAAAACTGCAGGAACTTCAAACCGGCACTAGGAAACAGTCTGAGAAAGCAGAGAAAAAGTGTCTCCTGCAACCCGTTCTCTTGGTGCTAGATGAACGAACGTCTCTCCACTTGCTCAGTTCTGAGAGATAAGTGTGTGTGAAAGCCGTCCTTCACCTAGCTTTTTGGGAACACAAAGTTTCTTTTCAGTTGCAAACTCCATTCCATACATATATATTTGGAGGTAGAAACTCCAACTCGGTTTTTCAGTGAAAACTGCAGGAACTTCAAACCGGCACTTGGAAACAGACTGAGAAAGCAGAGAAAAAGTGTCTCCTGCAACCCGTTCCCTTGGTGCTAGATGAACGAACGTCTCTCCACTTGCTCAGTTCTGAGAGATAAGTGTGTGTGAAAGCCGTCCTTCACCTAGCTTGTTGGGAACACAAAGTTTCTTTTCAGTTGCAAACTCCATTCCATACATATATATGGGGAGGTACTAGCTCCAACTCGGTTTTACAGTGAAAACTGCAGGAACTTCAAACCGGCACTAGGAAACAGACTGAGAAAGCAGAGAAAAAGTGTCTCCTGCAACCCGTTCCCTTGATGCTAGATGAACGAACGTCTCTCCACTTGCTCAGTTCTGAGAGATAAGTGTGTGTGAAAGCCGTCCTTCACCTAGCTTGTTGGGAACACAAAGTTTCTTTTCAGTTGCAAACTCCATTCCATACATATATACGGGGAGGTACTAGCTCCAACTCGGTTTTACAGTGAAAACTGCAGGAACTTCCAACCGGCACTAGGAAACAGACTGAGAAAGCAGAGAAAAAGTGTCTCCTGCAACCCGTTCCCTTGGTGCTAGATGAACGAACGTCTCTCCACTTGCTCAGTTCTGAGAGATAAGTGTGTGTGAAAGCCGTCCTTCACCTAGCTTGTTGGGAACACAAAGTTTCTTTTCAGTTGCAAACTCCATTCCATACATATATATGGGGAGGTACAAGCTCCAACTCGGTTTTACAGTGAAAACTGCAGGAACTTCCAACCGGCACTAGGAAACAGACTGAGAAAGCAGAGAAAAAGTGTCTCCTGCAACCCGTTCCCTTGGTGCTAGATGAACGAACGTCTCTCCACTTGCTCAGTTCTGAGAGATAAGTGTGTGTGAAAGCCGTCCTTCACCTAGCTTGTTGGGAACACAAAGTTTCTTTTCAGTTGCAAACTCCATTCCATACATATATATTTGGAGGTAGAAGCTCCAACTCGGTTTTACAGTGAAAACTGCAGGAACTTCAAACCGGCACTAGGAAACAGTCTGAGAAAGCAGAGAAAAAGGTTCTCCTGCAACCCGTTCTCTTGGTGCTAGATGAACGAACGTCTCTCCACTTGCTCAGTTCTGAGAGATAAGTGTGTGTGAAAGCCGTCCTTCACCTAGCTTTTTGGGAACACAAAGTTTCTTTTCAGTTGCAAACTCCATTCCATACATATATATTTGGAGGTAGAAACTCCAACTCGGTTTTTCAGTGAAAACTGCAGGAACTTCAAACCGGCACTTGGAAACAGACTGAGAAAGCAGAGAAAAAGTGTCTCCTGCAACCCGTTCCCTTGGTGCTAGATGAACGAACGTCTCTCCACTTGCTCAGTTCTGAGAGATAAGTGTGTGTGAAAGCCGTCCTTCACCTAGCTTGTTGGGAACACAAAGTTTCTTTTCAGTTGCAAACTCCATTCCATACATATATATGGGGAGGTACTAGCTCCAACTCGGTTTTACAGTGAAAACTGCAGGAACTTCAAACCGGCACTAGGAAACAGACTGAGAAAGCAGAGAAAAAGTGTCTCCTGCAACCCGTTCCCTTGATGCTAGATGAACGAACGTCTCTCCACTTGCTCAGTTCTGAGAGATAAGTGTGTGTGAAAGCCGTCCTTCACCTAGCTTGTTGGGAACACAAAGTTTCTTTTCAGTTGCAAACTCCATTCCATACATATATACGGGGAGGTACTAGCTCCAACTCGGTTTTACAGTGAAAACTGCAGGAACTTCCAACCGGCACTAGGAAACAGACTGAGAAAGCAGAGAAAAAGTGTCTCCTGCAACCCGTTCCCTTGGTGCTAGATGAACGAACGTCTCTCCACTTGCTCAGTTCTGAGAGATAAGTGTGTGTGAAAGCCGTCCTTCACCTAGCTTGTTGGGAACACAAAGTTTCTTTTCAGTTGCAAACTCCATTCCATACATATATATGGGGAGGTACAAGCTCCAACTCGATTTTACAGTGAAAACTGCAGGAACTTCCATCCGGCACTAGGAAACAGACTGAGAAAGCAGAGAAAAAGTGTCTCCTGCAACCCGTTCCCTTGGTGCTAGATGAACGAACGTCTCTCCACTTGCTCAGTTCTGAGAGATAAGTGTGTGTGAAAGCCGTCCTTCACCTAGCTTGTTGGGAACACAAAGTTTCTTTTCAGTTGCAAACTCCATTCCATACATATATATTTGGAGGTAGAAGCTCCAACTCGGTTTTACAGTGAAAACTGCAGGAACTTCAAACCGGCACTAGGAAACAGTCTGAGAAAGCAGAGAAAAAGTGTCTCCTGCAACCCGTTCTCTTGGTGCTAGATGAACGAACGTCTCTCCACTTGCTCAGTTCTGAGAGATAAGTGTGTGTGAAAGCCGTCCTTCACCTAGCTTTTTGGGAACACAAAGTTTCTTTTCAGTTGCAAACTCCATTCCATACATATATATTTAGAGGTAGAAACTCCAACTCGGTTTTTCAGTGAAAACTGCAGGAACTTCAAACCGGCACTTGGAAACAGACTGAGAAAGCAGAGAAAAAGTGTCTCCTGCAACCCGTTCCCTTGGTGCTAGATGAACGAACGTCTCTACACTTGCTCAGTTCTGAGAGATAAGTGTGTGTGAAAGCCGTCCTTCACCTAGCTTGTTGGGAACACAAAGTTTCTTTTCAGTTGCAAACTCCATTCCATACATATATATGGGGAGGTACTAGCTCCAACTCGGTTTTACAGTGAAAACTGCAGGAACTTCAAACCGGCACTAGGAAACAGACTGAGAAAGCAGAGAAAAAGTGTCTCCTGCAACCCGTTCCCTTGATGCTAGATGAACGAACGTCTCTCCACTTGCTCAGTTCTGAGAGATAAGTGTGTGTGAAAGCCGTCCTTCACCTAGCTTGTTGGGAACACAAAGTTTCTTTTCAGTTGCAAACTCCATTCCATACATATATATGGGGAGGTACTAGCTCAAACTCGGTTTTACAGTGAAAACTGCAGGAACTTCAAACCGGCACTAGGAAAGAGTCTGAGAAAGCAGAGAAAAAGTGTCTCCTGCAACCCGTTCCCTTGGTGCTAGATGAACGAACGTCTCTCCACTTGCTCAGTTCTGAGAGATAAGTGTGTGTGAAAGCCGTCCTTCACCTAGCTTGTTGGGAACACAAAGTTTCTTTTCAGTTGCAAACTCCATTCCATACATATATATGGGGAGGTACAAGCTCCAACTCGGTTTTACAGTGAAAACTGCAGGAACTTCCAACCGGCACTAGGAAACAGACTGAGAAAGCAGAGAAAAAGTGTCTCCTGCAACCCGTTCCCTTGGTGCTAGATGAACGAACGTCTCTCCACTTGCTCAGTTCTGAGAGATAAGTGTGTGTGAAAGCCGTCCTTCACCTTGCTTGTTGGGAACACAAAGTTTCTTTTCAGTTGCAAACTCCATTCCATACATATATATTTGGAGGTAGAAGATCCAACTCGGTTTTACAGTGAAAACTGCAGGAACTTCAAACCGGCACTAGGAAACAGTCTGAGAAAGCAGAGAAAAAGTGTCTCCTGCAACCCATTCTCTTGGTGCTAGATGAACGAACGTCTCTCCACTTGCTCAGTTCTGAGAGATAAGTGTGTGTGAAAGCCGTCCTTCACCTAGCTTTTTGGGAACACAAAGTTTCTTTTCAGTTGCAAACTCCATTCCATACATATATATTTGGAGGTAGAAACTCCAACTCGGTTTTTCAGTGAAAACTGCAGGAACTTCAAACCGGCACTTGGAAACAGACTGAGAAAGCAGAGAAAAAGTGTCTCCTGCAACCCGTTCCCTTGGTGCTAGATGAACGAACGTCTCTCCACTTGCTCAGTTCTGAGAGATAAGTGTGTGTGAAAGCCGTCCTTCACCTAGCTTGTTGGGAACACAAAGTTTCTTTTCAGTTGCAAACTCCATTCCATACATATATATGGGGAGGTACTAGCTCCAACTCGGTTTTACAGTGAAAACTGCAGGAACTTCAAACCGGCACTAGGAAACAGACTGAGAAAGCAGAGAAAAAGTGTCTCCTGCAACCCGTTCCCTTGATGCTAGATGAACGAACGTCTCTCCACTTGCTCAGTTCTGAGAGATAAGTGTGTGTGAAAGCCGTCCTTCACCTAGCTTGTTGGGAACACAAAGTTTCTTTTCAGTTGCAAACTCCATTCCATACATATATATTTGGAGGTAGAAGCTCCAACTCGGTTTTACAGTGAAAACTGCAGGAACTTCAAACCGGCACTAGGAAACAGACTGAGAAAGCAGAGAAAAAGTGTCTCCTGCAACCCGTTCCCTTGGTGCTAGATGAACGAACGTCTCTCCACTTGCTCAGTTCTGAGAGATAAGTGTGTGTGAAAGCCGTCCTTCACCTAGCTTGTTGGGAACACAAAGTTTCTTTTCAGTTGCAAACTCCATTCCATACATATATATGGGGAGGTACTAGCTCCAACTCGGTTTTACAGTGAAAACGGCAGGAACTTCAAACCGGCACTAGGAAACAGACTGAGAAAGCAGAGAAAAAGTGTCTCCTGCAACCCGTTCCCTTGGTGCTAGATGAACGAACGTCTCTCCACTTGCTCAGTTCTGAGAGATAAGTGTGTGTGAAAGCCGTCCTTCACCTAGCTTGTTGGGAACACAAAGTTTCTTTTCAGTTGCAAACTCCATTCCATACATATATATGGGGAGGTACTAGCTCCAACTCGGTTTTACAGTGAAAACTGCAGGAACTTCAAACCGGCACTAGGAAACAGACTGTGAAAGCAGAGAAAAAGTGTCTCCTGCAACCCGTTCCCTTGGTGCTAGATGAACGAACGTCTCTCCACTTGCTCAGTTCTGAGAGATAAGTGTGTGTGAAAGCCGTCCTTCACATAGCTTTTTGGGAACACAAAGTTTCTTTTCAGTTGCAAACTCCATTCCATACATATATATTTGGAGGTAGAAGATCCAACTCGGTTTTACAGTGAAAACTGCAGGAACTTCAAACCGGCACTAGGAAACAGACTGAGAAAGCAGAGAAAAAGTGTCTCCTGCAACCCGTTCCCTTGGTGCTAGATGAACGAACGTCTCTCCACTTGCTCAGTTCTGAGAGATAAGTGTGTGTGAAAGCCGTCCTTCACCTAGCTTGTTGGGAACACAAAGTTTCTTTTCAGTTGCAAACTCCATTCCATACATATATACGGGGAGGTACTAGCTCCAACTCGGTTTTACAGTGAAAACTGCAGGAACTTCAAACCGGCACTAGGAAACAGACTGAGAAAGCAGAGAAAAAGTGTCTCCTGCAACCCGTTCCCTTGGTGCTAGATGAACGAACGTCTCTCCACTTGCTCAGTTCTGAGAGATAAGTGTGTGTGAAAGCCGTCCTTCACCTAGCTTGTTGGGAACACAAAGTTTCTTTTCAGTTGCAAACTCCATTCCATACATATATATGGGGAGGTACTAGCTCCAACTCGGTTTTACAGTGAAAACTGCAGGAACTTCAAACCGGCACTAGGAAACAGACTGAGAAAGCAGAGAAAAAGTGTCTCCTGCAACCCGTTCCCTTGATGCTAGATGAACGAACGTCTCTCCACTTGCTCAGTTCTGAGAGATAAGTGTGTGTGAAAGCCGTCCTTCACCTAGCTTGTTGGGAACACAAAGTTTCTTTTCAGTTGCAAACTCCATTCCATACATATATATTTGGAGGTAGAAGCTCCAACTCGGTTTTACAGTGAAAACTGCAGGAACTTCAAACCGGCACTAGGAAACAGACTGAGAAAGCAGAGAAAAAGTGTCTCCTGCAACCCGTTCCCTTGGTGCTAGATGAACGAACGTCTCTCCACTTGCTCAGTTCTGAGAGATAAGTGTGTGTGAAAGCCGTCCTTCACCTAGCTTGTTGGGAACACAAAGTTTCTTTTCAGTTGCAAACTCCATTCCATACATATATATGGGGAGGTACTAGCTCCAACTCGGTTTTACAGTGAAAACGGCAGGAACTTCAAACCGGCACTAGGAAACAGACTGAGAAAGCAGAGAAAAAGTGTCTCCTGCAACCCGTTCCCTTGGTGCTAGATGAACGAACGTCTCTCCACTTGCTCAGTTCTGAGAGATAAGTGTGTGTGAAAGCCGTCCTTCACCTAGCTTGTTGGGAACACAAAGTTTCTTTTCAGTTGCAAACTCCATTCCATACATATATATGGGGAGGTACTAGCTCCAACTCGGTTTTACAGTGAAAACTGCAGGAACTTCAAACCGGCACTAGGAAACAGACTGAGAAAGCAGAGAAAAAGTGTCTCCTGCAACCCGTTCCCTTGATGCTAGATGAACGAACGTCTCTCCACTTGCTCAGTTCTGAGAGATAAGTGTGTGTGAAAGCCGTCCTTCACCTAGCTTGTTGGGAACACAAAGTTTCTTTTCAGTTGCAAACTCCATTCCATACATATATATTTGGAGGTAGAAGCTCCAACTCGGTTTTACAGTGAAAACTGCAGGAACTTCAAACCGGCACTAGGAAACAGACTGAGAAAGCAGAGAAAAAGTGTCTCCTGCAACCCGTTCCCTTGGTGCTAGATGAACGAACGTCTCTCCACTTGCTCAGTTCTGAGAGATAAGTGTGTGTGAAAGCCGTCCTTCACCTAGCTTGTTGGGAACACAAAGTTTCTTTTCAGTTGCAAACTCCATTCCATACATATATATGGGGAGGTACTAGCTCCAACTCGGTTTTACAGTGAAAACGGCAGGAACTTCAAACCGGCACTAGGAAACAGACTGAGAAAGCAGAGAAAAAGTGTCTCCTGCAACCCGTTCCCTTGGTGCTAGATGAACGAACGTCTCTCCACTTGCTCAGTTCTGAGAGATAAGTGTGTGTGAAAGCCGTCCTTCACCTAGCTTGTTGGGAACACAAAGTTTCTTTTCAGTTGCAAACTCCATTCCATACATATATATGGGGAGGTACTAGCTCCAACTCGGTTTTACAGTGAAAACTGCAGGAACTTCAAACCGGCACTAGGAAACAGACTGTGAAAGCAGAGAAAAAGTGTCTCCTGCAACCCGTTCCCTTGGTGCTAGATGAACGAACGTCTCTCCACTTGCTCAGTTCTGAGAGATAAGTGTGTGTGAAAGCCGTCCTTCACATAGCTTTTTGGGAACACAAAGTTTCTTTTCAGTTGCAAACTCCATTCCATACATATATATTTGGAGGTAGAAGATCCAACTCGGTTTTACAGTGAAAACTGCAGGAACTTCAAACCGGCACTAGGAAACAGACTGAGAAAGCAGAGAAAAAGTGTCTCCTGCAACCCGTTCCCTTGGTGCTAGATGAACGAACGTCTCTCCACTTGCTCAGTTCTGAGAGATAAGTGTGTGTGAAAGCCGTCCTTCACCTAGCTTGTTGGGAACACAAAGTTTCTTTTCAGTTGCAAACTCCATTCCATACATATATACGGGGAGGTACTAGCTCCAACTCGGTTTTACAGTGAAAACTGCAGGAACTTCAAACCGGCACTAGGAAACAGACTGAGAAAGCAGAGAAAAAGTGTCTCCTGCAACCCGTTCCCTTGGTGCTAGATGAACGAACGTCTCTCCACTTGCTCAGTTCTGAGAGATAAGTGTGTGTGAAAGCCGTCCTTCACCTAGCTTTTTGGGAACACAAAGTTTCTTTTCAGTTGCAAACTCCATTCCATACATATATATTTGGAGGTAGAAGCTCCAACTCGGTTTTACAGTGAAAACTGCAGGAACTTCAAACCGGCACTAGGAAACAGACTGAGAAAGCAGAGAAAAAGTGTCTCCTGCAACCCGTTCCCTTGGTGCTAGATGAACGAACGTCTCTCCACTTGCTCAGTTCTGAGAGATGTGTGTGTGAAAGCCGTCCTTCACCTAGCTTGTTGGGAACACAAAGTTTCTTTTCAGTTGCAAACTCCATTCCATACATATATATGGGGAGGTACTAGCTCCAACTCGGTTTTACAGTGAAAACGGCAGGAACTTCAAACCGGCACTAGGAAACAGACTGAGAAAGCAGAGAAAAAGTGTCTCCTGCAACCCGTTCCCTTGGTGCTAGATGAACGAACGTCTCTCCACTTGCTCAGTTCTGAGAGATATGTGTGTGTGAAAGCCGTCCTTCACCTAGCTTTTTGGGAACACAAAGTTTCTTTTCAGTTGCAAACTCCATTCCATACATATATATTTGGAGGTAGAAGCTCCAAATCGGTTTTACAGTGAAAACTGCAGGAACTTCAAACCGGCAATAGGAAACAGGCTGCGAAAGCAGAGAAAAAGTGTCTCCTGCAACCCGTTCCCTTGGTGCTAGATGAACGAACGTCTCTCCACTTGCTCAGTTCTGAGAGATAAGTGTGTGTGAAAGCCGTCCTTCACCTAGCTTTTTGGGAACACAAAGTTTCTTTTCAGTTGCAAACTCCATTCCATACATATATATTTGGAGGTAGAAGCTCCACCTCGGTTTTACAGTGAAAACTGCAGGAACTTCAAACCGGCACTAGGAAACAGACTGAGAAAGCAGAGAAAAAGTGTCTCCTGCAACCCGTTCCCTTGGTGCTAGATGAACGAACGTCTCTCCACTTGCTCAGTTCTGAGAGATAAGTGTGTGTGAAAGCCGTCCTTCACCTAGCTTGTTGGGAACACAAAGTTTCTTTTCAGTTACAAACTCCATTCCATACATATATATGGGGAGGTACTAGCTCCAACTCGGTTTTACAGTGAAAACTGCAGGAACTTCAAACCGGCACTAGGAAACAGACTGCGAAAGCAGAGAAAAAGTGTCTCCTGCAACCCGTTCCCTTGGTGCTAGATGAACGAACGTCTCTCCACTTGCTCAGTTCTGAGAGATAAGTGTGTGTGAAAGCCGTCCTTCACCTAGCTTTTTGGGAACACAAAGTTTCTTTTCAGTTGCAAACTCCATTCCATACATATATATTTGGAGGTAGAAGCTCCAACTCGGTTTTACAGTGAAAACTGCAGGAACTTCAAACCGGCACTAGGAAACAGACTGAGAAAGCAGAGAAAAAGTGTCTCCTGCAACCCGTTCCCTTGGTGCTAGATGAACGAACGTCTCTCCACTTGCTCAGTTCTGAGAGATAAGTGTGTGTGAAAGCCGTCCTTCACCTAGCTTGTTGGGAACACAAAGTTTCTTTTCAGTTGCAAACTCCATTCCATACATATATATGGGGAGGTACTAGCTCCAACTCGGTTTTACAGTGAAAACGGCAGGAACTTCAAACCGGCACTAGGAAACAGACTGAGAAAGCAGAGAAAAAGTGTCTCCTGCAACCCGTTCCCTTGGTGCTAGATGAACGAACGTCTCTCCACTTGCTCAGTTCTGAGAGATATGTGTGTGTGAAAGCCGTCCTTCACCTAGCTTTTTGGGAACACAAAGTTTCTTTTCAGTTGCAAACTCCATTCCATACATATATATTTGGAGGTAGAAGCTCCAACTCGGTTTTACAGTGAAAACTGAAGGAACTTCAAACCGGCACTTGGAAACAGACTGAGAAAGCAGAGAAAAAGTGTCTCCTGCAACCCGTTCCCTTGGTGCTAGATGAACGAACGTCTCTCCACTTGCTCAGTTCTGAGAGATAAGTGTGTGTGAAAGCCGTCCTTCACCTAGCTTGTTGGGAACACAAAGTTTCTTTTCAGTTGCAAACTCCATTCCATACATATATATGGGGAGGTACTAGCTCCAACTCGGTTTTACAGTGAAAACTGCAGGAACTTCAAACCGGCACTAGGAAACAGACTGAGAAAGCAGAGAAAAAGTGTCTCCTGCAACCCGTTCCCTTGATGCTAGATGAACGAAGTCTCTCCACTTGCTCAGTTCTGAGAGATAAGTGTGTGTGAATGCCGTCCTTCACCTAGCTTGTTGGGAACACAAAGTTTCTTTTCAGTTGCAAACTCCATTCCATACATATATACGGGGAGGTACTAGCTCCAACTCGGTTTTACAGTGAAAACTGCAGGAACTTCCAACCGGCACTAGGAAACAGACTGAGAAAGCAGAGAAAAAGTGTCTCCTGCAACCCGTTCCCTTGGTGCTAGATGAACGAACGTCTCTCCACTTGCTCAGTTCTGAGAGATAAGTGTGTGTGAAAGCCGTCCTTCACCTAGCTTGTTGGGAACACAAAGTTTCTTTTCAGTTGCAAACTCCATTCCATACATATATATGGGGAGGTACAAGCTCCAACTCGGTTTTACAGTGAAAACTGCAGGAACTTCCAACCGGCACTAGGAAACAGACTGAGAAAGCAGAGAAAAAGTGTCTCCTGCAACCCGTTCCCTTGGTGCTAGATGAACGAACGTCTCTCCACTTGCTCAGTTCTGAGAGATAAGTGTGTGTGAAAGCCGTCCTTCACCTAGCTTGTTGGGAACACAAAGTTTCTTTTCAGTTGCAAACTCCATTCCATACATATATATTTGGAGGTAGAAGCTCCAACTCGGTTTTACAGTGAAAACTGCAGGAACTTCAAACCGGCACTAGGAAACAGTCTGAGAAAGCAGAGAAAAAGTGTCTCCTGCAACCCGTTCTCTTGGTGCTAGATGAACGAACGTCTCTCCACTTGCTCAGTTCTGAGAGATAAGTGTGTGTGAAAGCCGTCCTTCACCTAGCTTTTTGGGAACACAAAGTTTCTTTTCAGTTGCAAACTCCATTCCATACATATATATTTAGAGGTAGAAACTCCAACTCGGTTTTTCAGTGAAAACTGCAGGAACTTCAAACCGGCACTTGGAAACAGACTGAGAAAGCAGAGAAAAAGTGTCTCCTGCAACCCGTTCCCTTGGTGCTAGATGAACGAACGTCTCTACACTTGCTCAGTTCTGAGAGATAAGTGTGTGTGAAAGCCGTCCTTCACCTAGCTTGTTGGGAACACAAAGTTTCTTTTCAGTTGCAAACTCCATTCCATACATATATATGGGGAGGTACTAGCTCCAACTCGGTTTTACAGTGAAAACTGCAGGAACTTCAAACCGGCACTAGGAAACAGACTGAGAAAGCAGAGAAAAAGTGTCTCCTGCAACCCGTTCCCTTGATGCTAGATGAACGAACGTCTCTCCACTTGCTCAGTTCTGAGAGATAAGTGTGTGTGAAAGCCGTCCTTCACCTAGCTTGTTGGGAACACAAAGTTTCTTATCAGTTGCAAACTCCATTCCATACATATATATGGGGAGGTACTAGCTCCAACTCGGTTTTACAGTGAAAACTGCAGGAACTTCAAACCGGCACTAGGAAAGAGTCTGAGAAAGCAGAGAAAAAGTGTCTCCTGCAACCCGTTCCCTTGGTGCTAGATGAACGAACGTCTCTCCACTTGCTCAGTTCTGAGAGATAAGTGTGTGTGAAAGCCGTCCTTCACCTAGCTTGTTGGGAACACAAAGTTTCTTTTCAGTTGCAAACTCCATTCCATACATATATATGGGGAGGTACAAGCTCCAACTCGGTTTTACAGTGAAAACTGCAGGAACTTCCAACCGGCACTAGGAAACAGACTGAGAAAGCAGAGAAAAAGTGTCTCCTGCAACCCGTTCCCTTAGTGCTAGATGAACGAACGTCTCTCCACTTGCTCAGTTCTGAGAGATAAGTGTGTGTGAAAGCCGTCCTTCACCTTGCTTGTTGGGAACACAAAGTTTCTTTTCAGTTGCAAACTCCATTCCATACATATATATTTGGAGGTAGAAGATCCAACTCGGTTTTACAGTGAAAACTGCAGGAACTTCAAACCGGCACTAGGAAACAGTCTGAGAAAGCAGAGAAAAAGTGTCTCCTGCAACCCATTCTCTTGGTGCTAGATGAACGAACGTCTCTCCACTTGCTCAGTTCTGAGAGATAAGTGTGTGTGAAAGCCGTCCTTCACCTAGCTTTTTGGGAACACAAAGTTTCTTTTCAGTTGCAAACTCCATTCCATACATATATATTTGGAGGTAGAAACTCCAACTCGGTTTTTCAGTGAAAACTGCAGGAACTTCAAACCGGCACTTGGAAACAGACTGAGAAAGCAGAGAAAAAGTGTCTCCTGCAACCCGTTCCCTTGGTGCTAGATGAACGAACGTCTCTCCACTTGCTCAGTTCTGAGAGATAAGTGTGTGTGAAAGCCGTCCTTCACCTAGCTTGTTGGGAACACAAAGTTTCTTTTCAGTTGCAAACTCCATTCCATACATATATATGGGGAGGTACTAGCTCCAACTCTGTTTTACAGTGAAAACTGCAGGAACTTCAAACGGGCACTAGGAAACAGACTGAGAAAGCAGAGAAAAAGTGTCTCCTGCAACCCGTTCCCTTGATGCTAGATGAACGAACGTCTCTCCACTTGCTCAGTTCTGAGAGATAAGTGTGTGTGAAAGCCGTCCTTCACCTAGCTTGTTGGGAACACAAAGTTTCTTTTCAGTTGCAAACTCCATTCCATACATATATATTTGGAGGTAGAAGCTCCAACTCGGTTTTACAGTGAAAACTGCAGGAACTTCAAACCGGCACTAGGAAACAGACTGAGAAAGCAGAGAAAAAGTGTCTCCTGCAACCCGTTCCCTTGGTGCTAGATGAACGAACGTCTCTCCACTTGCTCAGTTCTGAGAGATAAGTGTGTGTGAAAGCCGTCCTTCACCTAGCTTGTTGGGAACACAAAGTTTCTTTTCAGTTGCAAACTCCATTCCATACATATATATGGGGAGGTACTAGCTCCAACTCGGTTTTACAGTGAAAACGGCAGGAACTTCAAACCGGCACTAGGAAACAGACTGAGAAAGCAGAGAAAAAGTGTCTCCTGCAACCCGTTCCCTTGGTGCTAGATGAACGAACGTCTCTCCACTTGCTCAGTTCTGAGAGATAAGTGTGTGTGAAAGCCGTCCTTCACCTAGCTTGTTGGGAACACAAAGTTTCTTTTCAGTTGCAAACTCCATTCCATACATATATATGGGGAGGTACTAGCTCCAACTCGGTTTTACAGTGAAAACTGCAGGAACTTCAAACCGGCACTAGGAAACAGACTGTGAAAGCAGAGAAAAAGTGTCTCCTGCAACCCGTTCCCTTGGTGCTAGATGAACGAACGTCTCTCCACTTGCTCAGTTCTGAGAGATAAGTGTGTGTGAAAGCCGTCCTTCACATAGCTTTTTGGGAACACAAAGTTTCTTTTCAGTTGCAAACTCCATTCCATACATATATATTTGGAGGTAGAAGATCCAACTCGGTTTTACAGTGAAAACTGCAGGAACTTCAAACCGGCACTAGGAAACAGACTGAGAAAGCAGAGAAAAAGTGTCTCCTGCAACCCGTTCCCTTGGTGCTAGATGAACGAACGTCTCTCCACTTGCTCAGTTCTGAGAGATAAGTGTGTGTGAAAGCCGTCCTTCACCTAGCTTGTTGGGAACACAAAGTTTCTTTTCAGTTGCAAACTCCATTCCATACATATATATTTGGAGGTAGAAGCTCCAACTCGGTTTTACAGTGAAAACTGCAGGAACTTCAAACCGGCACTAGGAAACAGACTGAGAAAGCAGAGAAAAAGTGTCTCCTGCAACCCGTTCCCTTGGTGCTAGATGAACGAACGTCTCTCCACTTGCTCAGTTCTGAGAGATAAGTGTGTGTGAAAGCCGTCCTTCACCTAGCTTGTTGGGAACACAAAGTTTCTTTTCAGTTGCAAACTCCATTCCATACATATATATGGGGAGGTACTAGCTCCAACTCGGTTTTACAGTGAAAACAGCAGGAACTTCAAACCGGCACTAGGAAACAGACTGAGAAAGCAGAGAAAAAGTGTCTCCTGCAACCCGTTCCCTTGGTGCTAGATGAACGAACGTCTCTCCACTTGCTCAGTTCTGAGAGATAAGTGTGTGTGAAAGCCGTCCTTCACCTAGCTTTTTGGGAACACAAAGTTTCTTTTCAGTTGCAAACTCCATTCCATACATATATATTTGGAGGTAGAAGCTCCAACTCGGTTTTACAGTGAAAACTGCAGGAACTTCAAACCGGCACTAGGAAACAGACTGAGAAAGCAGAGAAAAGTGTCTCCTGCAACCCGTTCCCTTGGTGCTAGATGAACGAACGTCTCTCCACTTGCTTAGTTCTGAGAGATAAGTGTGTGTGAAAGCCGTCCTTCACCTAGCTTGTTGGGAACACAAAGTTTCTTTTCAGTTGCAAACTCCATTCCATACATATATATGGGGAGGTACTAGCTCCAACTCGGTTTTACAGTGAAAACGGCAGGAACTTCAAACCGGCACTAGGAAACAGACTGAGAAAGCAGAGAAAAAGTGTCTCCTGCAACCGGTTCCCTTGGTGCTAGATGAACGAACGTCTCTCCACTTGCTCAGTTCTGAGAGATATGTGTGTGTGAAAGCCGTCCTTCACCTAGCTTTTTGGGAACACAAAGTTTCTTTTCAGTTGCAAACTCCATTCCATACATATATATTTGGAGGTAGAAGCTCCAAATCGGTTTTACAGTGAAAACTGCAGGAACTTCAAACCGGCAATAGGAAACAGACTGCGAAAGCAGAGAAAAAGTGTCTCCTGCAACCCGTTCCCTTGGTGCTAGATGAACGAACGTCTCTCCACTTGCTCAGTTCTGAGAGATAAGTGTGTGTGAAAGCCGTCCTTCACCTAGCTTTTTGGGAACACAAAGTTTCTTTTCAGTTGCAAACTCCATTCCATACATATATATTTGGAGGTAGAAGCTCCAACTCGGTTTTACAGTGAAAACTGCAGGAACTTCAAACCGGCACTAGGAAACAGACTGAGAAAGCAGAGAAAAAGTGTCTCCTGCAACCCGTTCCCTTGGTGCTAGATGAACGAACGTCTCTCCACTTGCTCAGTTCTGAGAGATAAGTGTGTGTGAAAGCCGTCCTTCACCTAGCTTGTTGGGAACACAAAGTTTCTTTTCAGTTGCAAACTCCATTCCATACATATATATGGGGAGGTACTAGCTCCAACTCGGTTTTACAGTGAAAACTGCAGGAACTTCAAACCGGCACTAGGAAACAGACTGCGAAAGCAGAGAAAAAGTGTCTCCTGCAACCCGTTCCCTTGGTGCTAGATGAACGAACGTCTCTCCACTTGCTCAGTTCTGAGAGATAAGTGTGTGTGAAAGCCGTCCTTCACCTAGCTTTTTGGGAACACAAAGTTTCTTTTCAGTTGCAAACTCCATTCCATACATATATATTTGGAGGTAGAAACTCCAACTCGGTTTTTCAGTGAAAACTGCAGGAACTTCAAACCGGCACTAGGAAACAGACTGAGAAAGCAGAGAAAAAGTGTCTCCTGCAACCTGTTCCCTTGGTGCTAGATGAACGAACGTCTCTCCACTTGCTCAGTTCTGAGAGATAAGTGTGTGTGAAAGCCGTCCTTCACCTAGCTTGTTGGGAACACAAAGTTTCTTTTCAGTTGCAAACTCCATTCCATACATATATATGGGGAGGTACTAGCTCCAACTCGGTTTTACAGTGAAAACTGCAGGAACTTCAAACCGGCACTAGGAAACAGACTGCGAAAGCAGAGAAAAAGTGTCTCCTGCAACCCGTTCCCTTGGTGCTAGATGAACGAACGTCTCTCCACTTGCTCAGTTCTGAGAGATAAGTGTGTGTGAAAGCCGTCCTTCACATAGCTTTTTGGGAACACAAAGTTTCTTTTCAGTTGCAAACTCCATTCCATACATATATATTTGGAGGTAGAAGCTCCAACTCGGTTTTACAGTGAAAACTGCAGGAACTTCAAACCGGCACTAGGAAACAGACTGAGAAAGCAGAGAAAAAGTGTCTCCTGCAACCCGTTCCCTTGGTGCTAGATGAACGAACGTCTCTCCACTTGCTCAGTTCTGAGAGATAAGTGTGTGTGAAAGCCGTCCTTCACCTAGCTTGTTGGGAACACAAAGTTTCTTTTCAGTTGCAAACTCCATTCCATACATATATACGGGGAGGTACTAGCTCCAACTCGGTTTTACAGTGAAAACTGCAGGAACTTCAAACCGGCACTAGGAAACAGACTGAGAAAGCAGAGAAAAAGTGTCTCCTGCAACCCGTTCCCTTGGTGCTAGATGAACGAACGTCTCTCGACTTGCTCAGTTCTGAGAGATAAGTGTGTGTGAAAGCCGTCCTTCACCTAGCTTGTTGGGAACACAAAGTTTCTTCTCAGTTGCAAACTCCATTCCATACATATATATGGGGAGGTACTAGCTCCAACTCGGTTTTACAGTGAAAACTGCAGGAACTTCAAACCGGCACTAGGAAACAGACTGAGAAAGCAGAGAAAAAGTGTCTCCTGCAACCCGTTCCCTTGTTGCTAGATGAACGAACGTCTCTCCACTTGCTCAGTTCTGAGAGATAAGTGTGTGTGAAAGCCGTCCTTCACCTAGTTTTTGGGAACACAAAGTTTCTTTTCAGTTGCAAACTCCTTTCAATACATATATATTTGGAGGTAGAAGCTCCAACTCGGTTTTACAGTGAAAACTGCAGGAACTTCAAACCGGCACTAGGAAACAGACTGAGAAAGCAGAGAAAAAGTGTCTCCTGCAACCCGTTCCCTTGGTGCTAGATGAACGAACGTCTCTCCACTTGCTCAGTTCTGAGAGATAAGTGTGTGTGAAAGCCGTCCTTCACCTAGCTTGTTGGGAACACAAAGTTTCTTTTCAGTTGCAAACTCCATTCCATACATATATATGGGGAGGTACTAGCTCCAACTCGGTTTTACAGTGAAAACTGCAGGAACTTCAAACCGGCACTAGGAAACAGACTGAGAAAGCAGAGAAAAAGTGTCTCCTGCAACCCGTTCCCTTGGTGCTAGATGAACGAACGTCTCTCGACTTGCTCAGTTCTGAGAGATAAGTGTGTGTGAAAGCCGTCCTTCACCTAGCTTTTTGGGAACACAAAGTTTCTTTTCAGTTGCAAACTCCTTTCCATACATATATATTTGGAGGTAGAAGCTCCAACTCGGTTTTACAGTGAAAACTGCAGGAACTTCAAACCGGCACTAGGAAACAGACTGAGAAAGCAGAGAAAAAGTGTCTCCTGCAACCCGTTCCCTTGGTGCTAGATGAACGAACGTCTCTCCACTTGCTCAGTTCTGAGAGATAAGTGTGTGTGAAAGCCGTCCTTCACCTAGCTTGTTGGGAACACAAAGTTTCTTTTCAGTTGCAAACTCCATTCCATACATATATATGGGGAGGTACTAGCTCCAACTCGGTTTTACAGTGAAAACGGCAGGAACTTCAAACCGGCACTAGGAAACAGACTGAGAAAGCAGAGAAAAAGTGTCTCCTGCAACCCGTTCCCTTGGTGCTAGATGAACGAACGTCTCTCCACTTGCTCAGTTCTGAGAGATAAGTGTGTGTGAAAGCCGTCCTTCACCTAGCTTGTTGGGAACACAAAGTTTCTTTTCAGTTGCAAACTCCATTCCATACATATATACGGGGAGGTACTAGCTCCAACTCGGTTTTATAGTGAAAACTGCAGGAACTTCAAACCGGCACTAGGAAACAGACTGAGAAAGCAGAGAAAAAGTGTCTCCTGCAACCCGTTCCCTTGGTGCTAGATGAACGAACGTCTCTCGACTTGCTCAGTTCTGAGAGATAAGTGTGTGTGAAAGCCGTCCTTCACCTAGCTTGTTGGGAACACAAAGTTTCTTTTCAGTTGCAAACTCCATTCCATACATATATATGGGGAGGTACTAGCTCCAACTCGGTTTTACAGTGAAAACTGCAGGAACTTCAAACCGGCACTAGGAAACAGACTGAGAAAGCAGAGAAAAAGTGTCTCCTGCAACCCGTTCCCTTGGTGCTAGATGAACGAACGTCTCTCCACTTGCTCAGTTCTGAGAGATAAGTGTGTGTGAAAGCCGTCCTTCACCTAGTTTTTGGGAACACAAAGTTTCTTTTCAGTTGCAAACTCCTTTCCATACATATATATTTGGAGGTAGAAGCTCCAACTCGGTTTTACAGTGAAAACTGCAGGAACTTCAAACCGGCACTAGGAAACAGACTGAGAAAGCAGAGAAAAAGTGTCTCCTGCAACCCGTTCCCTTGGTGCTAGATGAACGAACGTCTCTCCACTTGCTCAGTTCTCAGAGATAAGTGTGTGTGAAAGCCGTCCTTCACCTAGCCTTTTGGGAACACAAAGTTTCTTTTCAGTTGCAAACTCCATTCCATACATATATATTTGGAGGAAGAAGCTCCAACTCGGTTTTACAGTGAAAACTGCAGGAACTTCAAACCGGCACTAGGAAACAGACTGCGAAAGCAGAGAAAAAGTGTCTCCTGCAACCCGTTCCCTTGGTGCTAGATGAACGAACGTCTCTCCACTTGCTCAGTTCTGAGAGATAAGTGTGTGTGAAAGCCGTCCTTCACCTAGCTTTTTGGGAACACAAAGTTTCTTTTCAGTTGCAAACTCCATTCCATACATATATATTTGGAGGTAGAAGCTCCAACTCGGTTTTACAGTGAAAACTGCAGGAACTTCAAACCGGCACTAGGAAACAGACTGAGAAAGCAGAGAAAAAGTGTCTCCTGCAACCCGTTCCCTTGGTGCTAGATGAACGAACGTCTCTCCACTTGCTCAGTTCTGAGAGATAAGTGTGTGTGAAAGCCGTCCTTCACCTAGCTTGTTGGGAACACAAAGTTTCTTTTCAGTTGCAAACTCCATTCCATACATATATATGGGGAGGTACTAGCTCCAACTCGGTTTTACAGTGAAAACTGCAGGAACTTCAAACCGGCACTAGGAAACAGACTGAGAAAGCAGAGAAAAAGTGTCTCCTGCAACCCGTTCCCTTGGTGCTAGATGAACGAACGTCTCTCCACTTGCTCAGTTCTGAGAGATATGTGTGTGTCAAAGCCGTCCTTCACCTAGCTTTTTGGGAACACAAAGTTTCTTTTCAGTTGCAAACTCCATTCCATACATATATATTTGGAGGAAGAAGCTCCAACTCGGTTTTACAGTGAAAACTGCAGGAACTTCAAACCGGCACTAGGAAACAGACTGCGAAAGCAGAGAAAAAGTGTCTCCTGCAACCCTTTCCCTTGGTGCTAGATGAACGAACGTCTCTCCACTTGCTCAGTTCTGAGAGATAAGTGTGTGTGAAAGCCGTCCTTCACCTAGCTTTTTGGGAACACAAAGTTTCTTTTCAGTTGCAAACTCCATTCCATACATATATATTTGGAGGTAGAAGCTCCAACTCGGTTTTACAGTGAAAACTGCAGGAACTTCAAACCGGCACTAGGAAACAGACTGAGAAAGCAGAGAAAAAGTGTCTCCTGCAACCCGTTCCCTTGGTGCTAGATGAACGAACGTCTCTCCACTTGCTCAGTTCTGAGAGATAAGTGTGTGTGAAAGCCGTCCTTCACCTAGCTTGTTGGGAACACAAAGTTTCTTTTCAGTTGCAAACTCCATTCCATACATATATATGGGGAGGTACTAGCTCCAACTCGGTTTTACAGTGAAAACTGCAGGAACTTCAAACCGGCACTAGGAAACAGACTGCGAAAGCAGAGAAAAAGTGTCTCCTGCAACCCGTTCCCTTGGTGCTAGATGAACGAACGTCTCTCCACTTGCTCAGTTCTGAGAGATAAGTGTGTGTGAAAGCCGTCCTTCACCTAGCTTTTTGGGAACACAAAGTTTCTTTTCAGTTGCAAACTCCATTCCATACATATATATTTGGAGGTAGAAGATCCAACTCGTTTTTACAGTGAAAACTGCAGGAACTTCAAACCGGCACTAGGAAACAGACTGAGAAAGCAGAGAAAAAGTGTCTCCTGCAACCCGTTCCCTTGGTGCTAGATGAACGAACGTCTCTCCACTTGCTCAGTTCTGAGAGATAAGTGTGTGTGAAAGCCGTCCTTCACCTAGCTTGTTGGGAACACAAAGTTTCTTTTCAGTTGCAAACTCCATTCCATACATATATACGGGGAGGTACTAGCTCCAACTCGGTTTTACAGTGAAAACTGCAGGAACTTCAAACCGGCACTAGGAAACAGACTGAGAAAGCAGAGAAAAAGTGTCTCCTGCAACCCGTTCCCTTGGTGCTAGATGAACGAACGTCTCTCCACTTGTTCAGTTCTGAGAGATAAGTGTGTGTGAAAGCCGTCCTTCACCTAGCTTGTTGGGAACACAAAGTTTCTTTTCAGTTGCAAACTCCATTCCATACATATATATGGGGAGGTACTAGCTCCAACTCGGTTTTACAGTGAAAACTGCAGGAACTTCAAACCGGCACTAGGAAACAGACTGAGAAAGCAGAGAAAAAGTGTCTCCTGCAACCCGTTCCCTTGGTGCTAGATGAACGAACGTCTCTCCACTTGCTCAGTTCTGAGAGATAAGTGTGTGTGAAAGCCGTCCTTCACCTAGCTTTTTGGGAACACAAAGTTTCTTTTCAGTTGCAAACTCCATTCCATACATATATATTTGGAGGTTGAAGCTCCAACTCGGTTTTACAGTGAAAACTGCAGGAACTTCAAACCGGCACTAGGAAACAGACTGAGAAAGCAGAGAAAAAGTGTCTCCTGCAACCCGTTCCCTTGGTGCTAGATGAACGAACGTCTCTCCACTTGCTCAGTTCTGAGAGATAAGTGTGTGTGAAAGCCGTCCTTCACCTAGCTTGTTGGGAACACAAAGTTTCTTTTCAGTTGCATACTCCATTCCATACATATATATGGGGAGGTACTAGCTCCAACTCGGTTTTACAGTGAAAACGGCAGGAACTTCAAACCGGCACTAGGAAACAGACTGAGAAAGCAGAGAAAAAGTGTCTCCTGCAACCCGTTCCCTTGGTGCTAGATGAACGAACGTCTCTCCACTTGCTCAGTTCTGAGAGATATGTGTGTGTGAAAGCCGTCCTTCACCTAGCTTTTTGGGAACACAAAGTTTCTTTTCAGTTGCAAACTCCATTCCATACATATATATTTGGAGGTAGAAGCTCCAACTCGGTTTTACAGTGAAAACTGCAGGAACTTCAAACCGGCACTAGGAAACAGACTGCGAAAGCAGAGAAAAAGTGTCTCCTGCAACCCGTTCCCTTGGTGCTAGATGAACGAACGTCTCTCCACTTGCTCAGTTCTGAGAGATAAGTGTGTGTGAAAGCCGTCCTTCACCTAGCTTGTTGGGAACACAAAGTTTCTTTTCAGTTGCAAACTCCATTCCATACATATATATGGGGAGGTACTAGCTCCAACTCGGTTTTACAGTGAAAACTGCAGGAACTTCAAACCGGCACTAGGAAACAGACTGAGAAAGCAGAGAAAAAGTGTCTCCTGCAACCCGTTCCCTTGGTGCTAGATGAACGAACGTCTCTCCACTTGCTCAGTTCTGAGAGATAAGTGTGTTTGAAAGCCGTCCTTCACATAGCTTTTTGGGAACACAAAGTTTCTTTTCAGTTGCAAACTCCATTCCATACATATATATTTGGAGGTAGAAGATCCAACTCGGTTTTACAGTGAAAACTGCAGGAACTTCAAACCGGCACTAGGAAACAGACTGAGAAAGCAGAGAAAAAGTGTCTCCTGCAACCCGTTCCCTTGGTGCTAGATGAACGAACGTCTCTCCACTTGCTCAGTTCTCAGAGATAAGTGTGTGTGAAAGCCGTCCTTCACCTAGCTTGTTGGGAACACAAAGTTTCTTTTCAGTTGCAAACTCCATTCCATACATATATATGGTTAGGTACTAGCTCCAACTCGGTTTTACAGTGAAAACTGCAGGAACTTCAAACCGGCACTAGGAAACAGACTGAGAAAGCAGAGAAAAAGTGTCTCCTGCAACCCGTTCCCTTGGTGCTAGATGAACGAACGTCTCTCCACTTGCTCAGTTCTGAGAGATAAGTGTGTGTGAAAGCCGTCCTTCACCTAGCTTTTTGGGAACACAAAGTTTCTTTTCAGTTGCAAACTCCATTCCATACATATATATTTGGAGGTAGAAGCTCCAACTCGGTTTTACAGTGAAAACTGCAGGAACTTCAAACCGGCACTAGGAAACAGACTGCGAAAGCAGAGAAAAAGTGTCTCCTGCAACCCGTTCCCTTGGTGCTAGATGAACGAACTTCTCTCCACTTGCTCAGTTCTGAGAGATAAGTGTGTGTGAAAGCCGTCCTTCACCTAGCTTTTTGGGAACACAAAGTTTCTTTTCAGTTGCAAACTCCATTCCATACATATATATTTGGAGGTAGAAGCTCCAACTCGGTTTTACAGTGAAAACTGCAGGAACTTCAAACCGGCACTAGGAAACAGACTGAGAAAGCAGAGAAAAAGTGTCTCCTGCAACCCGTTCCCTTGGTGCTAGATGAACGAACGTCTCTCCACTTGCTCAGTTCTGAGAGATAAGTGTGTGTGAAAGCCGTCCTTCACCTAGCTTGTTGGGAACACAAAGTTTCTTTTCAGTTGCAAACTCCATTCCATACATATATATGGGGAGGTACTAGCTCCAACTCGGTTTTACAGTGAAAACTGCAGGAACTTCAAACCGGCACTAGGAAACAGACTGCGAAAGCAGAGAAAAAGTGTCTCCTGCAACCCGTTCCCTTGGTGCTAGATGAACGAACGTCTCTCCACTTGCTCAGTTCTGAGAGATAAGTGTGTGTGAAAGCCGTCCTTCACCTAGCTTGTTGGGAACACAAAGTTTCTTTTCAGTTGCAAACTCCATTCCATACATATATATTTGGAGGTAGAAACTCCAACTCGGTTTTTCAGTGAAAACTGCAGGAACTTCAAACCGGCACTTGGAAACAGACTGAGAAAGCAGAGAAAAAGTGTCTCCTGCAACCCGTTCCCTTGGTGCTAGATGAACGAACGTCTCTCCACTTGCTCAGTTCTGAGAGATAAGTGTGTGTGAAAGCCGTCCTTCACCTAGCTTGTTGGGAACACAAAGTTTCTTTTCAGTTGCAAACTCCATTCCATACATATATATGGGGAGGTACTAGCTCCAACTCGGTTTTACAGTGAAAACTGCAGGAACTTCAAACCGGCACTAGGAAACAGACTGAGAAAGCAGAGAAAAAGTGTCTCCTGCAACCCGTTCCCTTGATGCTAGATGAACGAACGTCTCTCCACTTGCTCAGTTCTGAGAGATAAGTGTGTGTGAAAGCCGTCCTTCACCTAGCTTGTTGGGAACACAAAGTTTCTTTTCAGTTGCAAACTCCATTGCATACATATATATTTGGAGGTAGAAGCTCCAACTCGGTTTTACAGTGAAAACTGCAGGAACTTCAAACCGGCACTAGGAAACAGACTGAGAAAGCAGAGATAAAGTGTCTCCTGCAACCCGTTCCCTTGGTGCTAGATGAACGAACGTCTCTCCACTTGCTCAGTTCTAAGAGATAAGTGTGTGTGAAAGCCGTCCTTCACCTAGCTTGTTGGGAACACAAAGTTTCTTTTCAGTTGCAAACTCCATTCCATGCATATATATGGGGAGGTACTAGCTCCAACTCGGTTTTACAGTGAAAACGGCAGGAACTTCAAACCGGCACTAGGAAACAGACTGAGAAAGCAGAGAAAAAGTGTCTCCTGCAACCCGTTCCCTTGGTGCTAGATGAACGAACGTCTCTCCACTTGCTCAGTTCTGAGAGATAAGTGTGTGTGAAAGCCGTCCTTCACCTAGCTTGTTGGGAACACAAAGTTTCTTTTCAGTTGCAAACTCCATTCCATACATATATATGGGGAGGTACTAGCTCCAACTCGGTTTTACAGTGAAAACTGCAGGAACTTCAAACCGGCACTAGGAAACAGACTGCGAAAGCAGAGAAAAAGTGTCTCCTGCAACCCGTTCCCTTGGTGCTAGATGAACGAACGTCTCTCCACTTGCTCAGTTCTGAGAGATAAGTGTGTGTGAAAGCCGTCCTTCACATAGCTTTTTGGGAACACAAAGTTTCTTTTCAGTTGCAAACTCCATTCCATACATATATATTTGGAGGTAGAAGATCCAACTCGGTTTTACAGTGAAAACTGCAGGAACTTCAAACCGGCACTAGGAAACAGACTGAGAAAGCAGAGAAAAAGTGTCTCCTGCAACCCGTTCCCTTGGTGCTAGATGAACGAACGTCTCTCCACTTGCTCAGTTCTGAGAGATAAGTGTGTGTGAAAGCCGTCCTTCACCTAGCTTGTTGGGAACACAAAGTTTCTTTTCAGTTGCAAACTCCATTCCATACATATATACGGGGAGGTACTAGCTCCAACTCGGTTTTACAGTGAAAACTGCAGGAACTTCAAACCGGCACTAGGAAACAGACTGAGAAAGCAGAGAAAAAGTGTCTCCTGCAACCCGTTCCCTTGGTGCTAGATGAACGAACGTCTCTCCACTTGCTCAGTTCTGAGAGATAAGTGTGTGTGAAAGCCGTCCTTCACCTAGCTTGTTGGGAACACAAAGTTTCTTTTCAGTTGCAAACTCCATTCCATACATATATACGGGGAGGTACTAGCTCCAACTCGGTTTTACAGTGAAAACTGCAGGAACTTCAAACCGGCACTAGGAAACAGACTGAGAAAGCAGAGAAAAAGTGTCTCCTGCAACCCGTTCCCTTGGTGCTAGATGAACGAACGTCTCTCCACTTGCTCAGTTCTGAGAGATAAGTGTGTGTGAAAGCCGTCCTTCACCTAGCTTGTTGGGAACACAAAGTTTCTTTTCAGTTGCAAACTCCATTCCATACATATATATGGGGAGGTACTAGCTCCAACTCGGTTTTACAGTGAAAACTGCAGGAACTTCAAACCGGCACTAGGAAACAGACTGCGAAAGCAGAGAAAAAGTGTCTCCTGCAACCCGTTCCCTTGGTGCTAGATGAACGAACGTCTCTCCACTTGCTCAGTTCTGAGAGATAAGTGTGTGTGAAAGCCGTCCTTCACCTAGCTTTTTGGGAACACAAAGTTTCTTTTCAGTTGCAAACTCCATTCCATACATATATATTTGGAGGTAGAAGCTCCAACTCGGTTTTACAGTGAAAACTGCAGGAACTTCAAACCGGCACTAGGAAACAGACTGAGAAAGCAGAGAAAAAGTGTCTCCTGCAATCCGTTCCCTTGGTGCTAGATGAACGAACGTCTCTCCACTTGCTCAGTTCTGAGAGATAAGTGTGTGTGAAAGCCGTCCTTCACCTAGCTTGTTGGGAACACAAAGTTTCTTTTCAGTTGCAAACTCCATTCCATACATATATATGGGGAGGTACTAGCTCCAAATCGGTTTTACAGTGAAAACGGCAGGAACTTCAAACCGGCACTAGGAAACAGACTGAGAAAGCAGAGAAAAAGTGTCTCCTGCAACCCGTTCCCTTGGTGCTAGATGAACGAACGTCTCTCCACTTGCTCAGTTCTGAGAGATATGTGTGTGTGAAAGCCGTACTTCACCTAGCTTGTTGGGAACACAAAGTTTCTTTTCAGTTGCAAACTCCATTCCATACATATATATTTGGAGGAAGAAGCTCCAAATCGGTTTTACAGTGAAAACTGCAGGAACTTCAAACCGGCACTAGGAAACAGACTGCGAAAGCAGAGAAAAAGTGTCTCCTGCAACCCGTTCCCTTGGTGCTAGATGAACGAACGTCTCTCCACTTGCTCAGTTCTGAGAGATAAGTGTGTGTGAAAGCCGTCCTTCACCTACCTTGTTGGGAACACAAAGTTTCTTTTCAGTTGCAAACTCCATTCCATACATATATACGGGGCGGTACTAGCTCCAACTCGGTTTTACAGTGAAAACTGCAGGAACTTCAAACCGGCACTAGGAAACAGACTGAGAAAGCAGAGAAAAAGTGTCTCCTGCAACCCGTTCCCTTGGTGCTAGATGAACGAACGTCTCTCCACTTGCTCAGTTCTGAGAGATAAGTGTGTGTGAAAGCCGTCCTTCACCTAGCTTTTTGGGAACACAAAGTTTCTTTTCAGTTGCAAACTCCATTCCATACATATATATGGGGAGGTACTAGCTCCAACTCGGTTTTACAGTGAAAACTGCAGGAACTTCAAACCGGCACTAGGAAACAGACTGCGAAAGCAGAGAAAAAGTGTCTCCTGCAACCCGTTCCCTTGGTGCTAGATGAACGAACGTCTCTCCACTTGCTCAGTTCTGAGAGATAAGTGTGTGTGAAAGCCGTCCTTCACCTAGCTTTTTGGGAACACAAAGTTTCTTTTCAGTTGCAAACTCCATTCCATACATATATATTTGGAGGTAGAAGATCCAACTCGTTTTTACAGTGAAAACTGCAGGAACTTCAAACCGGCACTAGGAAACAGACTGAGAAAGCAGAGAAAAATTGTCTCCTGCAACCCGTTCCCTTGGTGCTAGATGAACGAACGTCTCTCCACTTGCTCAGTTCTGAGAGATAAGTGTGTGTGAAAGCCGTCCTTCACCTAGCTTGTTGGGAACACAAAGTTTCTTTTCAGTTGCAAACTCCATTCCATACATATATACGGGGAGGTACTAGCTCCAACTCGGTTTTACAGTGAAAACTGCAGGAACTTCAAACCGGCACTAGGAAACAGACTGAGAAAGCAGAGAAAAAGTGTCTCCTGCAACCCGTTCCCTTGGTGCTAGATGAACGAACGTCTCTCCACTTGCTCAGTTCTGAGAGATAAGTGTGTGTGAAAGCCGTCCTTCACCTAGCTTTTTGGGAACACAAAGTTTCTTTTCAGTTGCAAACTCCATTCCATACATATATATGGGGAGGTACTAGCTCCAACTCGGTTTTACAGTGAAAACTGCAGGAACTTCAAACCGGCACTAGGAAACAGACTGAGAAAGCAGAGAAAAAGTGTCTCCTGCAACCCGTTCCCTTGGTGCTAGATGAACGAACGTCTCTCCACTTGCTCAGTTCTGAGAGATAAGTGTGTGTGAAAGCCGTCCTTCACCTAGCTTTTTGGGAACACAAAGTTTCTTTTCAGTTGCAAACTCCATTCCATACATATATATTTGGAGGAAGAAGCTCCAACTCGGTTTTACAGTGAAAACTGCAGGAACTTCAAACCGGCACTAGGAAACAGACTGCGAAAGCAGAGAAAAAGTGTCTCCTGCAACCCGTTCCCTTGGTGCTAGATGAACGAACGTCTCTCCACTTGCTCAGTTCTGAGAGATAAGTGTGTGTGAAAGCCGTCCTTCACCTAGCTTTTTGGGAACACAAAGTTTCTTTTCAGTTGCAAACTCCATTCCATACATATATATTTGGAGGTAGAAGCTCCAACTCGGTTTTACAGTGAAAACTGCAGGAACTTCAAACCGGCACTAGGAAACAGACTGAGAAAGCAGAGAAAAAGTGTCTCCTGCAACCCGTTCCCTTGGTGCTAGATGAACGAACGTCTCTCCACTTGCTCAGTTCTGAGAGATAAGTGTGTGTGAAAGCCGTCCTTCACCTAGCTTGTTGGGAACACAAAGTTTCTTTTCAGTTGCAAACTCCATTCCATACATATATATGGGGAGGTACTAGCTCCAACTCGGTTTTACAGTGAAAACTGCAGGAACTTCAAACCGGCACTAGGAAACAGACTGAGAAAGCAGAGAAAAAGTGTCTCCTGCAACCCGTTCCCTTGGTGCTAGATGAACGAACGTCTCTCCACTTGCTCAGTTCTGAGAGATATGTGTGTGTGAAAGCCGTCCTTCACCTAGCTTTTTGGGAACACAAAGTTTCTTTTCAGTTGCAAACTCCATTCCATACATATATATTTGGAGGAAGAAGCTCCAACTCGGTTTTACAGTGAAAACTGCAGGAACTTCAAACCGGCACTAGGAAACAGACTGCGAAAGCAGAGAAAAAGTGTCTCCTGCAACCCGTTCCCTTGGTGCTAGATGAACGAACGTCTCTCCACTTGCTCAGTTCTGAGAGATAAGTGTGTGTGAAAGCCGTCCTTCACCTAGCTTTTTGGGAACACAAAGTTTCTTTTCAGTTGCAAACTCCATTCCATACATATATATTTGGAGGTAGAAGCTCCAACTCGGTTTTACAGTGAAAACTGCAGGAACTTCAAACCGGCACTAGGAAACAGACTGAGAAAGCAGAGAAAAAGTGTCTCCTGCAACCCGTTCCCTTGGTGCTAGATGAACGAACGTCTCTCCACTTGCTCAGTTCTGAGAGATAAGTGTGTGTGAAAGCCGTCCTTCACCTAGCTTGTTGGGAACACAAAGTTTCTTTTCAGTTGCAAACTCCATTCCATACATATATATGGGGAGGTACTAGCTCCAACTCGGTTTTACAGTGAAAACTGCAGGAACTTCAAACCGGCACTAGGAAACAGACTGCGAAAGCAGAGAAAAAGTGTCTCCTGCAACCCGTTCCCTTGGTGCTAGATGAACGAACGTCTCTCCACTTGCTCAGTTCTGAGAGATAAGTGTGTGTGAAAGCCGTCCTTCACATAGCTTTTTGGGAACACAAAGTTTCTTTTCAGTTGCAAACTCCATTCCATACATATATATTTGGAGGTAGAAGATCCAACTCGTTTTTACAGTGAAAACTGCAGGAACTTCAAACCGGCACTAGGAAACAGACTGAGAAAGCAGAGAAAAAGTGTCTCCTGCAACCCGTTCCCTTGGTGCTAGATGAACGAACGTCTCTCCACTTGCTCAGTTCTGAGAGATAAGTGTGTGTGAAAGCCGTCCTTCACCTAGCTTGTTGGGAACACAAAGTTTCTTTTCAGTTGCAAACTCCATTCCATACATATATACGGGGAGGTACTAGCTCCAACTCGGTTTTACAGTGAAAACTGCAGGAACTTCAAACCGGCACTAGGAAACAGACTGAGAAAGCAGAGAAAAAGTGTCTCCTGCAACCCGTTCCCTTGGTGCTAGATGAACGAACGTCTCTCCACTTGTTCAGTTCTGAGAGATAAGTGTGTGTGAAAGCCGTCCTTCACCTAGCTTGTTGGGAACACAAAGTTTCTTTTCAGTTGCAAACTCCATTCCATACATATATATGGGGAGGTACTAGCTCCAACTCGGTTTTACAGTGAAAAATGCAGGAACTTCAAACCGGCACTAGGAAACAGACTGAGAAAGCAGAGAAAAAGTGTCTCCTGCAACCCGTTCCCTTGGTGCTAGATGAACGAACGTCTCTCCACTTGCTCAGTTCTGAGAGATAAGTGTGTGTGAAAGCCGTCCTTCATCTAGCTTTTTGGGAACACAAAGTTTCTTTTCAGTTGCAAACTCCATTCCATACATATATATTTGGAGGTAGAAGCTCCAACTCGGTTTTACAGTGAAAACTGCAGGAACTTCAAACCGGCACTAGGAAACAGACTGAGAAAGCAGAGAAAAAGTGTCTCCTGCAACCCGTTCCCTTGGTGCTAGATGAACGAACGTCTCTCCACTTGCTCAGTTCTGAGAGATAAGTGTGTGTGAAAGCCGTCCTTCACCTAGCTTGTTGGGAACACAAAGTTTCTTTTCAGTTGCATACTCCATTCCATACATATATATGGGGAGGTACTAGCTCCAACTCGGTTTTACAGTGAAAACGGCAGGAACTTCAAACCGGCACTAGGAAACAGACTGAGAAAGCAGAGAAAAAGTGTCTCCTGCAACCCGTTCCCTTGGTGCTAGATGAACGAACGTCTCTCCACTTGCTCAGTTCTGAGAGATATGTGTGTGTGAAAGCCGTCCTTCACCTAGCTTTTTGGGAACACAAAGTTTCTTTTCAGTTGCAAACTCCATTCCATACATATATATTTGGAGGTAGAAGCTCCAACTCGGTTTTACAGTGAAAACTGCAGGAACTTCAAACCGGCACTAGGAAACAGACTGCGAAAGCAGAGAAAAAGTGTCTCCTGCAACCCGTTCCCTTGGTGCTAGATGAACGAACGTCTCTCCACTTGCTCAGTTCTGAGAGATAAGTGTGTGTGAAAGCCGTCCTTCACCTAGCTTGTTGGGAACACAAAGTTTCTTTTCAGTTGCAAACTCCATTCCATACATATATATGGGGAGGTACTAGCTCCAACTCGGTTTTACAGTGAAAACTGCAGGAACTTCAAACCGGCACTAGGAAACAGACTGAGAAAGCAGAGAAAAAGTGTCTCCTGCAACCCGTTCCCTTGGTGCTAGATGAACGAACGTCTCTCCACTTGCTCAGTTCTGAGAGATAAGTGTGTTTGAAAGCCGTCCTTCACATAGCTTTTTGGGAACACAAAGTTTCTTTTCAGTTGCAAACTCCATTCCATACATATATATTTGGAGGTAGAAGATCCAACTCGGTTTTACAGTGAAAACTGCAGGAACTTCAAACCGGCACTAGGAAACAGACTGAGAAAGCAGAGAAAAAGTGTCTCCTGCAACCCGTTCCCTTGGTGCTAGATGAACGAACGTCTCTCCACTTGCTCAGTTCTCAGAGATAAGTGTGTGTGAAAGCCGTCCTTCACCTAGCTTGTTGGGAACACAAAGTTTCTTTTCAGTTGCAAACTCCATTCCATACATATATATGGGGAGGTACTAGCTCCAACTCGGTTTTACAGTGAAAACTGCAGGAACTTCAAACCGGCACTAGGAAACAGACTGAGAAAGCAGAGAAAAAGTGTCTCCTGCAACCCGTTCCCTTGGTGCTAGATGAACGAACGTCTCTCCACTTGCTCAGTTCTGAGAGATAAGTGTGTGTGAAAGCCGTCCTTCACCTAGCTTTTTGGGAACACAAAGTTTCTTTTCAGTTGCAAACTCCATTCCATACATATATATTTGGAGGTAGAAGCTCCAAATCGGTTTTACAGTGAAAACTGCAGGAACTTCAAACCGGCACTAGGAAACAGACTGCGAAAGCAGAGAAAAAGTGTCTCCTGCAACCCGTTCCCTTGGTGCTAGATGAACGAACTTCTCTCCACTTGCTCAGTTCTGAGAGATAAGTGTGCGTGAAAGCCGTCCTTCAACTAGCTTTTTGGGAACACAAAGTTTCTTTTCAGTTGCAAACTCCATTCCATACATATATATTTGGAGGTAGAAGCTCCAACTCGGTTTTACAGTGAAAACTGCAGGAACTTCAAACCGGCACTAGGAAACAGACTGAGAAAGCAGAGAAAAAGTGTCTCCTGCAACCCGTTCCCTTGGTGCTAGATGAACGAACGTCTCTCCACTTGCTCAGTTCTGAGAGATAAGTGTGTGTGAAAGCCGTCCTTCACCTAGCTTGTTGGGAACACAAAGTTTCTTTTCAGTTGCAAACTCCATTCCATACATATATATGGGGAGGTACTAGCTCCAACTCGGTTTGACAGTGAAAACTGCAGGAACTTCAAACCGGCACTAGGAAACAGACTGCGAAAGCAGAGAAAAAGTGTCTCCTGCAACCCGTTCCCTTGGTGCTAGATGAACGAACGTCTCTCCACTTGCTCAGTTCTGAGAGATAAGTGTGTGTGAAAGCCGTCCTTCACCTAGCTTGTTGGGAACACAAAGTTTCTTTTCAGTTGCAAACTCCATTCCATACATATATATTTGGAGGTAGAAACTCCAACTCGGTTTTTCAGTGAAAACTGCAGGAACTTCAAACCGGCACTTGGAAACAGACTGAGAAAGCAGAGAAAAAGTGTCTCCTGCAACCCGTTCCCTTGGTGCTAGATGAACGAACGTCTCTCCACTTGCTCAGTTCTGAGAGATAAGTGTGTGTGAAAGCCGTCCTTCACCTAGCTTGTTGGGAACACAAAGTTTCTTTTCAGTTGCAAACTCCATTCCATACATATATATGGGGAGGTACTAGCTCCAACTCGGTTTTACAGTGAAAACTGCAGGAACTTCAAACCGGCACTAGGAAACAGACTGAGAAAGCAGAGAAAAAGTGTCTCCTGCAACCCGTTCACTTGATGCTAGATGAACGAACGTCTCTCCACTTGCTCAGTTCTGAGAGATAAGTGTGTGTGAAAGCCGTCCTTCACCTAGCTTGTTGGGAACACAAAGTTTCTTTTCAGTTGCAAACTCCATTCCATACATATATATTTGGAGGTAGAAGCTCCAACTCGGTTTTACAGTGAAAACTGCAGGAACTTCAAACCGGCACTAGGAAACAGACTGAGAAAGCAGAGAAAAAGTGTCTCCTGCAACCCGTTCCCTTGGTGCTAGATGAACGAACGTCTCTCCACTTGCTCAGTTCTAAGAGATAAGTGTGTGTGAAAGCCGTCCTTCACCTAGCTTGTTGGGAACACAAAGTTTCTTTTCAGTTGCAAACTCCATTCCATGCAAATATATGGGGAGGTACTAGCTCCAACTCGGTTTTACAGTGAAAACGGCAGGAACTTCAAACCGGCACTAGGAAACAGACTGAGAAAGCAGAGAAAAAGTGTCTCCTGCAACCCGTTCCCTTGGTGCTAGATGAACGAACGTCTCTCCACTTGCTCAGTTCTGAGAGATAAGTGTGTGTGAAAGCCGTCCTTCACCTAGCTTGTTGGGAACACAAAGTTTCTTTTCAGTTGCAAACTCCATTCCATACATATATATGGGGAGGTACTAGCTCCAACTCGGTTTTACAGTGAAAACTGCAGGAACTTCAAACCGGCACTAGGAAACAGACTGCGAAAGCAGAGAAAAAGTGTCTCCTGCAACCCGTTCCCTTGGTGCTAGATGAACGAACGTCTCTCCACTTGCTCAGTTCTGAGAGATAAGTGTGTGTGAAAGCCGTCCTTCACATAGCTTTTTGGGAACACAAAGTTTCTTTTCAGTTGCAAACTCCATTCCATACATATATATTTGGAGGTAGAAGATCCAACTAGGTTTTACAGTGAAAACTGCAGGAACTTCAAACCGGCACTAGGAAACAGACTGAGAAAGCAGAGAAAAAGTGTCTCCTGCAACCCGTTCCCTTGGTGCTAGATGAACGAACGTCTCTCCACTTGCTCAGTTCTGAGAGATAAGTGTGTGTGAAAGCCGTCCTTCACCTAGCTTGTTGGGAACACAAAGTTTCTTTTCAGTTGCAAACTCCATTCCATACATATATACGGGGAGGTACTAGCTCCAACTCGGTTTTACAGTGAAAACTGCAGGAACTTCAAACCGGCACTAGGAAACAGACTGAGAAAGCAGAGAAAAAGTGTCTCCTGCAACCCGTTCCCTTGGTGCTAGATGAACGAACGTCTCTCCACTTGCTCAGTTCTGAGAGATAAGTGTGTGTGAAAGCCGTCCTTCACCTAGCTTGTTGGGAACACAAAGTTTCTTTTCAGTTGCAAACTCCATTCCATACATATATACGGGGAGGTACTAGCTCCAACTCGGTTTTACAGTGAAAACTGCAGGAACTTCAAACCGGCACTAGGAAACAGACTGAGAAAGCAGAGAAAAAGTGTCTCCTGCAACCCGTTCCCTTGGTGCTAGATGAACGAACGTCTCTCCACTTGCTCAGTTCTGAGAGATAAGTGTGTGTGAAAGCCGTCCTTCACCTAGCTTGTTGGGAACACAAAGTTTCTTTTCAGTTGCAAACTCCATTCCATACATATATATGGGGAGGTACTAGCTCCAACTCGGTTTTACAGTGAAAACTGCAGGAACTTCAAACCGGCACTAGGAAACAGACTGAGAAAGCAGAGAAAAAGTGTCTCCTGCAACCCGTTCCCTTGGTGCTAGATGAACGAACGTCTCTCCACTTGCTCAGTTCTGAGAGATAAGTGTGTGTGAAAGCCGTCCTTCACCTAGCTTTTTGGGAACACAAAGTTTCTTTTCAGTTGCAAACTCCATTCCATACATATATATTTGGAGGTAGAAGCTCCAACTCGGTTTTACAGTGAAAACTGCAGGAACTTCAAACCGGCACTAGGAAACAGACTGAGAAAGCAGAGAAAAAGTGTCTCCTGCAACCCGTTCCCTTGGTGCTAGATGAACGAACGTCTCTCCACTTGCTCAGTTCTGAGAGATAAGTGTGTGTGAAAGCCGTCCTTCACCTAGCTTGTTGGGAACACAAAGTTTCTTTTCAGTTGCAAACTCCATTCCATACATATATATGGGGAGGTACTAGCTCCAAATCGGTTTTACAGTGAAAACGGCAGGAACTTCAAACCGGCACTAGGAAACAGACTGAGAAAGCAGAGAAAAAGTGTCTCCTGCAACCCGTTCCCTTGGTGCTAGATGAACGAACGTCTCTCCACTTGCTCAGTTCTGAGAGATATGTGTGTGTGAAAGCCGTCCTTCACCTAGCTTGTTGGGAACACAAAGTTTCTTTTCAGTTGCAAACTCCATTCCATACATATATATTTGGAGGAAGAAGCTCCAAATCGGTTTTACAGTGAAAACTGCAGGAACTTCAAACCGGCACTAGGAAACAGACTGCGAAAGCAGAGAAAAAGTGTCTACTGCAACCCGTTCCCTTGGTGCTAGATGAACGAACGTCTCTCCACTTGCTCAGTTCTGAGAGATAAGTGTGTGTGAAAGCCGTCCTTCACCTACCTTGTTGGGAACACAAAGTTTCTTTTCAGTTGCAAACTCCATTCCATACATATATACGGGGAGGTACTAGCTCCAACTCGGTTTTACAGTGAAAACTGCAGGAACTTCAAACCGGCACTAGGAAACAGACTGCGAAAGCAGAGAAAAAGTGTCTCCTGCAACCCGTTCCCTTGGTGCTAGATGAACGAACGTCTCTCCACTTGCTCAGTTCTGAGAGATAAGTGTGTGTGAAAGCCGTCCTTCACCTAGCTTTTTGGGAACACAAAGTTTCTTTTCAGTTGCAAACTCCATTCCATACATATATATTTGGAGGTAGAAGATCCAACTCGGTTTTACAGTGAAAACTGCAGGAACTTCAAACCGGCACTAGGAAACAGACTGAGAAAGCAGAGAAAAAGTGTCTCCTGCAACCCGTTCCCTTGGTGCTAGATGAACGAACGTCTCTCCACTTGCTCAGTTCTGAGAGATAAGTGTGTGTGAAAGCCGTCCTTCACCTAGCTTGTTGGGAACACAAAGTTTCTTTTCAGTTGCAAACTCCATTCCATACATATATACGGGGAGGTACTAGCTCCAACTCGGTTTTACAGTGAAAACTGCAGGAACTTCAAACCGGCACTAGGAAACAGACTGAGAAAGCAGAGAAAAAGTGTCTCCTGCAACCCGTTCCCTTGGTGCTAGATGAACGAACGTCTCTCCACTTGCTCAGTTCTGAGAGATAAGTGTGTGTGAAAGCCGTCCTTCACCTAGCTTTTTGGGAACACAAAGTTTCTTTTCAGTTGCAAACTCCATTCCATACATATATATGGGGAGGTACTAGCTCCAACTCGGTTTTACAGTGAAAACTGCAGGAACTTCAAACCGGCACTAGGAAACAGACTGAGAAAGCAGAGAAAAAGTGTCTCCTGCAACCCGTTCCCTTGGTGCTAGATGAACGAACGTCTCTCCACTTGCTCAGTTCTGAGAGATAAGTGTGTGTGAAAGCCGTCCTTCACCTAGCTTTTTGGGAACACAAAGTTTCTTTTCAGTTGCAAACTCCATTCCATACATATATATTTGGAGGTAGAAGCTCCAACTCGGTTTTACAGTGAAAACTGCAGGAACTTCAAACCGGCACTAGGAAACAGACTGAGAAAGCAGAGAAAAAGTGTCTCCTGCAACCCGTTCCCTTGGTGCTAGATGAACGAACGTCTCTCCACTTGCTCAGTTCTGAGAGATAAGTGTGTGTGAAAGCCGTCCTTCACCTAGCTTGTTGGGAACACAAAGTTTCTTTTCAGTTGCATACTCCATTCCATACATATATATGGGGAGGTACTAGCTCCAACTCGGTTTTACAGTGAAAACGGCAGGAACTTCAAACCGGCACTAGGAAACAGACTGAGAAAGCAGAGAAAAAGTGTCTCCTGCAACCCGTTCCCTTGGTGCTAGATGAACGAACGTCTCTCCACTTGCTCAGTTCTGAGAGATATGTGTGTGTGAAAGCCGTCCTTCACCTAGCTTTTTGGGAACACAAAGTTTCTTTTCAGTTGCAAACTCCATTCCATACATATATATTTGGAGGTAGAAGCTCCAACTCGGTTTTACAGTGAAAACTGCAGGAACTTCAAACCGGCACTAGGAAACAGACTGCGAAAGCAGAGAAAAAGTGTCTCCTGCAACCCGTTCCCTTGGTGCTAGATGAACGAACGTCTCTCCACTTGCTCAGTTCTGAGAGATAAGTGTGTGTGAAAGCCATCCTTCACCTAGCTTGTTGGGAACACAAAGTTTCTTTTCAGTTGCCAACTCCATTCCATACATATATATTTGGAGGTAGAAGATCCAACTCGGTTTTACAGTGAAAACTGCAGGAACTTCAAACCGGCACTAGGAAACAGACTGAGAAAGCAGAGAAAAAGTGTCTCCTGCAACCCGTTCCCTTGGTGCTAGATGAACGAACGTCTCTCCACTTGCTCAGTTCTGAGAGATAAGTGTGTGTGAAAGCCGTCCTTCACCTAGCTTTTTGGGAACACAAAGTTTCTTTTCAGTTGCAAACTCCATTCCATACATATATATGGGGAGGTACTAGCTCCAACTCGGTTTTACAGTGAAAACTGCAGGAACTTCAAACCGGCACTAGGAAACAGACTGAGAAAGCAGAGAAAAAGTGTCTCCTGCAACCCGTTCCCTTGGTGCTAGATGAACGAACGTCTCTCCACTTGCTCAGTTCTGAGAGATAAGTGTGTGTGAAAGCCGTCCTTCACCTAGCTTTTTGGGAACACAAAGTTTCTTTTCAGTTGCAAACTCCATTCCATACATATATATTTGGAGGTAGAAGATCCAACTCGGTTTTACAGTGAAAACTGCAGGAACTTCAAACCGGCACTAGGAAACAGACTGAGAAAGCAGAGAAAAAGTGTCTCCTGCAACCCGTTCCCTTGGTGCTAGATGAACGAACGTCTCTCCACTTGCTCAGTTCTGAGAGATAAGTGTGTGTGAAAGCCGTCCTTCACCTAGCTTGTTGGGAACACAAAGTTTCTTTTCAGTTGCATACTCCATTCCATACATATATATGGGGAGGTACTAGCTCCAACTCGGTTTTACAGTGAAAACGGCAGGAACTTCAAACCGGCACTAGGAAACAGACTGAGAAAGCAGAGAAAAAGTGTCTCCTGCAACCCGTTCCCTTGGTGCTAGATGAACGAACGTCTCTCCACTTGCTCAGTTCTGAGAGATATGTGTGTGTGAAAGCCGTCCTTCACCTAGCTTTTTGGGAACACAAAGTTTCTTTTCAGTTGCAAACTCCATTCCATACATATATATTTGGAGGTAGAAGCTCCAACTCGGTTTTACAGTGAAAACTGCAGGAACTTCAAACCGGCACTAGGAAACAGACTGAGAAAGCAGAGAAAAAGTGTCTCCTGCAACCCGTTCCCTTGGTGCTAGATGAACGAACGTCTCTCCACTTGCTCAGTTCTGAGAGATAAGTGTGTGTGAAAGCCATCCTTCACATAGCTTTTTGGGAACACAAAGTTTCTTTTCAGTTGCAAACTCCATTCCATACATATATATTTGGAGGTAGAAGCTCCAACTCGGTTTTACAGTGAAAACTGCAGGAACTTCAAACCGGCACTAGGAAACAGACTGAGAAAGCAGAGAAAAAGTGTCTCCTGCAACCCGTTCCCTTGGTGCTAGATGAACGAACGTCTCTCCACTTGCTCAGTTCTCAGAGATAAGTGTGTGTGAAAGCCGTCCTTCACCTAGCTTGTTGGGAACACAAAGTTTCTTTTCAGTTGCAAACTCCATTCCATACATATATATGGGGAGGTACTAGCTCCAACTCGGTTTTACAGTGAAAACTGCAGGAACTTCAAACCGGCACTAGGAAACAGACTGAGAAAGCAGAGAAAAAGTGTCTCCTGCAACCCGTTCCCTTGGTGCTAGATGAACGAACGTCTCTCCACTTGCTCAGTTCTGAGAGATAAGTGTGTGTGAAAGCCGTCCTTCACCTAGCTTTTTGGGAACACAAAGTTTCTTTTCAGTTGCAAACTCCATTCCATACATATATATTTGGAGGTAGAAGCTCCAACTCGGTTTTACAGTGAAAACTGCAGGAACTTCAAACCGGCACTAGGAAACAGACTGAGAAAGCAGAGAAAAAGTGTCTCCTGCAACCCGTTCCCTTGGTGCTAGATGAACGAACGTCTCTCCACTTGCTCAGTTCTGAGAGATAAGTGTGTGTGAAAGCCGTCCTTCACCTAGCTTGTTGGGAACACAAAGTTTCTTTTCAGTTGCAAACTCCATTCCATACATATATATGGGGAGGTACAACTCCAACTCGGTTTTACAGTGAAAACTGCAGGAACTTCAAACCGGCACTAGGAAACAGACTGAGAAAGCAGAGAAAAAGTGTCTCCTGCAACCCGTTCCCTTGGTGCTAGATGAACGAACGTCTCTCCACTTGCTCAGTTCTGAGAGATAAGTGTGTGTGAAAGCCGTCCTTCACCTAGCTTTTTGGGAACACAAAGTTTCTTTTCAGTTGCAAACTCCATTCCATACATATATATTTGGAGGTAGAAGCTCCAACTCGGTTTTACAGTGAAAACTGCAGGAACTTCAAACCGGCACTAGGAAACAGACTGAGAAAGCAGAGAAAAAGTGTCTCCTGCAACCCGTTCCCTTGGTGCTAGATGAACGAACGTCTCTCCACTTGCTCAGTTCTGAGAGATAAGTGTGTGTGAAAGCCGTCCTTCACATAGCTTTTTGGGAACACAAAGTTTCTTTTCAGTTGCAAACTCCATTCCATACATATATATTTGGAGGTAGAAGATCCAACTCGGTTTTACAGTGAAAACTGCAGGAACTTCAAACCGGCACTTGGAAACAAACTGAGAAAGCAGAGAAAAAGTGTCTCCTGCAACCCGTTCCCTTGGTGCTAGATGAACGAACGTCTCTCCACTTGCTCAGTTCTCAGAGATAAGTGTGTGTGAAAGCCGTCCTTCACCTAGCTTGTTGGGAA
Source organism: Camelus bactrianus (assembly GCF_048773025.1). Classification (NCBI taxonomy): domain Eukaryota; kingdom Metazoa; phylum Chordata; class Mammalia; order Artiodactyla; family Camelidae; genus Camelus; species Camelus bactrianus. The sequence goes on along the minus strand of NC_133555.1, from coordinate 52,527,895 downwards.
CACAAAGTTTCTTTTCAGTTGCAAACTCCATTCCATACATATATATGGGGAGGTACAAGCTCCAACTCGGTTTTACAGTGAAAACTGCAGGAACTTCAAACCGGCACTAGGAAACAGACTGAGAAAGCAGAGAAAAAGTGTCTCCTGCAACCCGTTCCCTTGGTGCTAGATGAACGAACGTCTCTCCACTTGCTCAGTTCTGAGAGATAAGTGTGTGTGAAAGCCGTCCTTCACCTAGCTTGTTGGGAACACAAAGTTTCTTTTCAGTTGCAAACTCCATTCCATACATATATATGGGGAGGTACTAGCTCCAACTCGGTTTTACAGTGAAAACTGCAGGAACTTCAAACCGGCACTAGGAAACAGACTGAGAAAGCAGAGAAAAAGTGTCTCCTGCAACCCGTTCCCTTGGTGCTAGATGAACGAACGTCTCTCCACTTGCTCAGTTCTGAGAGATAAGTGTGTGTGAAAGCCGTCCTTCACCTAGATTGTTGGGAACACAAAGTTTCTTTTCAGTTGCAAACTCCATTCCAAACATATATATTTGGAGGTAGAAGCTCCAACTCGGTTTTACAGTGAAAACTGCAGGAACTTCAAACCGGCACTAGGAAACAGTCTGAGAAAGCAGAGAAAAAGTGTCTCCTGCAACCCGTTCCCTTGGTGCTAGATGAACGAACGTCTCTCCACTTGCTCAGTTCTGAGAGTTAAGTGTGTGTGAAAGCTGTCCTTCACCTAGCTTGTTGGGAACACAAAGTTTCTTTTCAGTTGCAAACTCCATTCCAAACATATATATTTGGAGGTAGAAGCTCCAACTCGGTTTTACAGTGAAAACTGCAGGAACTTCAAACCGGCACTAGGAAACAGTCTGAGAAAGCAGAGAAAAAGTGTCTCCTGCAACCCGTTCCATTGGTGCTAGATGAACGAACGTCTCTCCACTTGCTCAGTTCTGAGAGATAAGTGTGTGTGAAAGCCGTCCTTCACCTAGCTTGTTGGGAACACAAAGTTTCTTTTCAGTTGCAAACTCCATTCCATACATATATATTGGGAGGTACTAGCTCCAACTCGGTTTTACAGTGAAAACTGCAGGAACTTCAAACCGGCACTAGGAAACAGACTGAGAAAGCAGAGAAAAAGTGTCTCCTGCAACCCGTTCCCTTGGTGCTAGATGAACGAACGTCTCTCCACTTGCTCAGTTCTGAGAGATAAGTGTGTGTGAAAGCCGTCCTTCACCTAGCTTTTTGGGAACACAAAGTTTCTTTTCAGTTGCAAACTCCATTCCATACATATATATTTGGAGGTAGAAGCTCCAACTCGGTTTTACAGTGAAAACTGCAGGAACTTCAAACCGGCACTAGGAAACAGACTGAGAAAGCAGAGAAAAAGTGTCTCCTGCAACCCGTTCCCTTGGTGCTAGATGAACGAACGTCTCTCCACTTGCTCAGTTCTGAGAGATAAGTGTGTGTGAAAGCCGTCCTTCACCTAGCTTGTTGGGAACACAAAGTTTCTTTTCAGTTGCAAACTCCATTCCATACATATATATGGGGAGGTACTAGCTCCAACTCGGTTTTACAGTGAAAACTGCAGGAACTTCAAACCGGCACTAGGAAACAGACTGAGAAAGCAGAGAAAAAGTGTCTCCTGCAACCCGTTCCCTTGGTGCTAGATGAACGAACGTCTCTCCACTTGCTCAGTTCTGAGAGATAAGTGTGTGTGAAAGCCGTCCTTCACCTAGCTTTTTGGGAACACAAAGTTTCTTTTCAGTTGCAAACTCCATTCCATACATATATATTTGGAGGTAGAAGCTCCAACTCGGTTTTACAGTGAAAACTGCAGGAACTTCAAACCGGCACTAGGAAACAGACTGAGAAAGCAGAGAAAAAGTGTCTCCTGCAACCCGTTCCCTTGGTGCTAGATGAACGAACGTCTCTCCACTTGCTCAGTTCTGAGAGATAAGTGTGTGTGAAAGCCGTCCTTCACATAGCTTTTTGGGAACACAAAGTTTCTTTTCAGTTGCAAACTCCATTCCATACATATATATTTGGAGGTAGAAGATCCAACTCGGTTTTACAGTGAAAACTGCAGGAACTTCAAACCGGCACTTGGAAACAGACTGAGAAAGCAGAGAAAAAGTGTCTCCTGCAACCCGTTCCCTTGGTGCTAGATGAACGAACGTCTCTCCACTTGCTCAGTTCTCAGAGATAAGTGTGTGTGAAAGCCGTCCTTCACCTAGCTTGTTGGGAACACAAAGTTTCTTTTCAGTTGCAAACTCCATTCCATACATATATATGGGGAGGTACAAGCTCCAACTCGGTTTTACAGTGAAAACTGCAGGAACTTCAAACCGGCACTAGGAAACAGACTGAGAAAGCAGAGAAAAAGTGTCTCCTGCAACCCGTTCCCTTGGTGCTAGATGAACGAACGTCTCTCCACTTGCTCAGTTCTGAGAGATAAGTGTGTGTGAAAGCCGTCCTTCACCTAGCTTGTTGGGAACACAAAGTTTCTTTTCAGTTGCAAACTCCATTCCATACATATATATGGGGAGGTACTAGCTCCAACTCGGTTTTACAGTGAAAACTGCAGGAACTTCAAACCGGCACTAGGAAACAGACTGAGAAAGCAGAGAAAAAGTGTCTCCTGCAACCCGTTCCCTTGGTGCTAGATGAACGAACGTCTCTCCACTTGCTCAGTTCTGAGAGATAAGTGTGTGTGAAAGCCGTCCTTCACCTAGATTGTTGGGAACACAAAGTTTCTTTTCAGTTGCAAACTCCATTCCAAACATATATATTTGGAGGTAGAAGCTCCAACTCGGTTTTACAGTGAAAACTGCAGGAACTTCAAACCGGCACTAGGAAACAGTCTGAGAAAGCAGAGAAAAAGTGTCTCCTGCAACCCGTTCCCTTGGTGCTAGATGAACGAACGTCTCTCCACTTGCTCAGTTCTGAGAGATAAGTGTGTGTGAAAGCCGTCCTTCACCTAGATTGTTGGGAACACAAAGTTTCTTTTCAGTTGCAAACTCCATTCCAAACATATATATTTGGAGGTAGAAGCTCCAACTCGGTTTTACAGTGAAAACTGCAGGAACTTCAAACCGGCACTAGGATACAGTCTGAGAAAGCAGAGAAAAAGTGTCTCCTGCAACCCGTTCCCTTGGTGCTAGATGAACGAACGTCTCTCCACTTGCTCAGTTCTGAGAGATAAGTGTGTGTGAAAGCCGTCCTTCACCTAGCTTGTTGGGAACACAAAGTTTCTTTTCAGTTGCAAACTCCATTCCATACATATTTATGGGGAGGTACTAGCTCCAACTCGGTTTTACAGTGAAAACTGCAGGAACTTCAAACCGGCACTAGGAAACAGACTGAGAAAGCAGAGAAAAAGTGTCTCCTGCAACCCGTTCCCTTGGTGCTAGATGAACGAACGTCTCTCCACTTGCTCAGTTCTGAGAGATAAGTGTGTGTGAAAGCCGTCCTTCACCTAGCTTGTTGGGAACACAAAGTTTCTTTTCAGTTGCAAACTCCATTCCATACATATATATTTGGAGGTAGAAGCTCCAACTCGGTTTTACAGTGAAAACTGCAGGAACTTCAAACCGGCACTAGGAAACAGACTGAGAAAGCAGAGAAAAAGTGTCTCCTGCAACCCGTTCCCTTGGTGCTAGATGAACGAACGTCTCTCCACTTGCTCAGTTCTGAGAGATAAGTGTGTGTGAAAGCCGTCCTTCACCTAGCTTGTTGGGAACACAAAGTTCCTTTTCAGTTGCAAACTCCATTCCATACATATATATGGGGAGGTACTAGCTCCAACTCGGTTTTACAGTGAAAACTGCAGGAACTTCAAACCGGCACTAGGAAACAGACTGAGAAAGCAGAGAAAAAGTGTCTCCTGCAACCCGTTCCCTTGGTGCTAGATGAACGAACGTCTCTCCACTTGCTCAGTTCTGAGAGATAAGTGTGTGTGAAAGCCGTCCTTCACCTAGCTTTTTGGGAACACAAAGTTTCTTTTCAGTTGCAAACTCCATTCCATACATATATATTTGGAGGTAGAAGCTCCAACTCGGTTTTACAGTGAAAACTGCAGGAACTTCAAACCGGCACTAGGAAACAGACTGAGAAAGCAGAGAAAAAGTGTCTCCTGCAACCCGTTCCCTTGGTGCTAGATGAACGAACGTCTCTCCACTTGCTCAGTTCTGAGAGATAAGTGTGTGTGAAAGCCGTCCTTCACCTAGCTTGTTGGGAACACAAAGTTTCTTTTCAGTTGCATACTCCATTCCATACATATATATGGGGAGGTACTAGCTCCAACTCGGTTTTACAGTGAAAACGGCAGGAACTTCAAACCGGCACTAGGAAACAGACTGAGAAAGCAGAGAAAAAGTGTCTCCTGCAACCCGTTCCCTTGGTGCTAGATGAACGAACGTCTCTCCACTTGCTCAGTTCTGAGAGATATGTGTGTGTGAAAGCCGTCCTTCACCTAGCTTTTTGGGAACACAAAGTTTCTTTTCAGTTGCAAACTCCATTCCATACATATATATTTGGAGGTAGAAGCTCCAACTCGGTTTTACAGTGAAAACTGCAGGAACTTCAAACCGGCACTAGGGAACAGACTGCGAAAGCAGAGAAAAAGTGTCTCCTGCAACCCGTTCCCTTGGTGCTAGATGAACGAACGTCTCTCCACTTGCTCAGTTCTGAGAGATAAGTGTGTGTGAAAGCCATCCTTCACATAGCTTTTTGGGAACACAAAGTTTCTTTTCAGTTGCAAACTCCATTCCATACATATATATTTGGAGGTAGAAGATCCAACTCGGTTTTACAGTGAAAACTGCAGGAACTTCAAACCGGCACTAGGAAACAGACTGAGAAAGCAGAGAAAAAGTGTCTCCTGCAAACCGTTCCCTTGGTGCTAGATGAACGAACGTCTCTCCACTTGCTCAGTTCTCAGAGATAAGTGTGTGTGAAAGCCGTCCTTCACCTAGCTTGTTGGGAACACAAAGTTTCTTTTCAGTTGCAAACTCCATTCCATACATATATATGGGGAGGTACTAGCTCCAACTCGGTTTTACAGTGAAAACTGCAGGAACTTCAAACCGGCACTAGGAAACAGACTGAGAAAGCAGAGAAAAAGTGTCTCCTGCAACCCGTTCCCTTGGTGCTAGATGAACGAACGTCTCTCCACTTGCTCAGTTCTGAGAGATAAGTGTGTGTGAAAGCCGTCCTTCACCTAGCTTGTTGGGAACACAAAGTTTCTTTTCAGTTGCAAACTCCATTCCATACATATATATGGGGAGGTACTAGCTCCAACTCGGTTTTACAGTGAAAACTGCAGGAACTTCAAACCGGCACTAGGAAACAGACTGAGAAAGCAGAGAAAAAGTGTCTCCTGCAACCCGTTCCCTTGGTGCTAGATGAACGAACGTCTCTCCACTTGCTCAGTTCTGAGAGATAAGTGTGTGTGAAAGCCGTCCTTCACCTAGCTTTTTGGGAACACAAAGTTTCTTTTCAGTTGCAAACTCCATTCCATACATATATATTTGGAGGTAGAAGCTCCAACTCGGTTTTACAGTGAAAACTGCAGGAACTTCAAACTGGCACTAGGAAACAGACTGAGAAAGCAGAGAAAAAGTGTCTCCTGCAACCCGTTCCCTTGGTGCTAGATGAACGAACGTCTCTCCACTTGCTCAGTTCTGAGAGATAAGTGTGTGTGAAAGCCGTCCTTCACATAGCTTTTTGGGAACACAAAGTTTCTTTTCAGTTGCAAACTCCATTCCATACATATATATTTGGAGGTAGAAGATCCAACTCGGTTTTACAGTGAAAACTGCAGGAACTTCAAACCGGCACTTGGAAACAGACTGAGAAAGCAGAGAAAAAGTGTCTCCTGCAACCCGTTCCCTTGGTGCTAGATGAACGAACGTCTCTCCACTTGCTCAGTTCTCAGAGATAAGTGTGTGTGAAAGCCGTCCTTCACCTAGCTTGTTGGGAACACAAAGTTTCTTTTCAGTTGCAAACTCCATTCCATACATATATATGGGGAGGTACAAGCTCCAACTCGGTTTTACAGTGAAAACTGCAGGAACTTCCAACCGGCACTAGGAAACAGACTGAGAAAGCAGAGAAAAAGTGTCTCCTGCAACCCGTTCCCTTGGTGCTAGATGAACGAACGTCTCTCCACTTGCTCAGTTCTGAGAGATAAGTGTGTGTGAAAGCCGTCCTTCACCTAGCTTGTTGGGAACACAAAGTTTCTTTTCAGTTGCAAACTCCATTCCATACATATATATGGGGAGGTACTAGCTCCAACTCGGTTTTACAGTGAAAACTGCAGGAACTTCAAACCGGCACTAGGAAACAGACTGAGAAAGCAGAGAAAAAGTGTCTCCTGCATCCCGTTCCCTTGGTGCTAGATGAACGAACGTCTCTCCACTTGCTCAGTTCTGAGAGATAAGTGTGTGTGAAAGCCGTCCTTCACCTAGATTGTTGGGAACACAAAGTTTCTTTTCAGTTGCAAACTCCATTCCAAACATATATATTTGGAGGTAGAAGCTCCAACTCGGTTTTACAGTGAAAACTGCAGGAACTTCAAACCGGCACTAGGAAACAGTCTGAGAAAGCAGAGAAAAAGTGTCTCCTGCAACCCGTTCCCTTGGTGCTAGATGAACGAACGTCTCTCCACTTGCTCAGTTCTGAGAGATAAGTGTGTGTGAAAGCCGTCCTTCACCTAGCTTGTTGGGAACACAAAGTTTCTTTTCAGTTGCAAACTCCATTCCATACATATATATGGGGAGGTACTAGCTCCAACTCGGTTTTACAGTGAAAACTGCAGGAACTTCAAAACGGCACTAGGAAACAGACTGAGAAAGCAGAGAAAAAGTGTCTCCTGCAACCCGTTCCCTTGGTGCTAGATGAACGAACGTCTCTCCACTTGCTCAGTTCTGAGAGATAAGTGTGTGTGAAAGCCGTCCTTCACCTAGCTTGTTGGGAACACAAAGTTTCTTTTCAGTTGCAAACTCCATTCCATACATATATATTTGGAGGTAGAAGCTCCAACTCGGTTTTACAGTGAAAACTGCAGGAACTTCAAACCGGCACTAGGAAACAGTCTGAGAAAGCAGAGAAAAAGTGTCTCCTGCAACCCGTTCCCTTGGTGCTAGATGAACGAACGTCTCTCCACTTGCTCCGTTCTGAGAGATAAGTGTGTGTGAAAGCCGTCCTTCACCTAGCTTGTTGGGAACACAAAGTGTCTTTTCAGTTGCAAACTCCATTCCATACATATATATGGGGAGGTACAAGCTCCAACTCGGTTTTACAGTGAAAACTGCAGGAACTTCAAACCGGCACTAGGAAACAGACTAAGAAAGCAGAGAAAAAGTGTCTCCTGCAACCCGTTCCCTTGGTGCTAGATGAACGAACGTCTCTCCACTTGCTCAGTTCTGAGAGATAAGTGTGTGTGAAAGCCGTCCTTCACCTAGCTTGTTGGAAACACAAAGTTTCTTTTCAGTTGCAAACTCCATTCCATACATATATAGGGGGAGGTACAAGCTCCAACTCGATTTTACAGTGAAAACTGCAGGAACTTCAAACCGGCACTAGGAAACAGACTGAGAAAGCAGAGAAAAAGTGTCTCCTGCAACCCGTTCCCTTGGTGCTAGATGAACGAACGTCTCTCCACTTGCTCAGTTCTGAGAGATAAGTGTGTGTGAAAGCCGTCCTTCACCTAGCTTGTTGGGAACACAAAGTTTCTTTTCAGTTGCAAACTCCATTCCATACATATATATGGGGAGGTACAAGCTCCAACTCGGTTTTACAGTGAAAACTGCAGGAACTTCCAACCGGCACTAGGAAACAGACTGAGAAAGCAGAGAAAAAGTGTCTCCTGCAACCCGTTCCCTTGGTGCTAGATGAACGAACGTCTCTCCACTTGCTCAGTTCTGAGAGATAAGTGTGTGTGAAAGCCGTCCTTCACCTAGCTTTTTGGGAACACAAAGTTTCTTTTCAGTTGCAAACTCCATTCCATACATATATATTTGGAGGTAGAAGCTCCAACTCGGTTTTACAGTGAATACTGCAGGAACTTCAAACCGGCACTAGGAAACAGACTGAGAAAGCAGAGAAAAAGTGTCTCCTGCAACCCGTTCCCTTGGTGCTAGATGAACGAACGTCTCTCCACTTGCTCAGTTCTGAGAGATAAGTGTGTGTGAAAGCCGTCCTTCACCTAGCTTGTTGGGAACACAAAGTTTCTTTTCAGTTGCAAACTCCATTCCATACATATATATGGGGAGGTACTAGCTCCAACTCGGTTTTACAGTGAAAACTGCAGAAAATTCAAACCGGCACTAGGAAACAGACTGAGAAAGCAGAGAAAAAGTGTCTACTGCAACCCGTTCCCTTGGTGCTAGATGAACGAACGTCTCTCCACTTGCTCAGTTCTGAGAGATAAGTGTGTGTGAAAGCCGTCCTTCACCTAGCTTTTTGGGAACACAAAGTTTCTTTTCAGTTGCAAACTCCATTCCATACATATATATTTGGAGGTAGAAGCTCCAACTCGGTTTTACAGTGAAAACTGCAGGAACTTCAAACCGGCACTAGGAAACAGACTGAGAAAGCAGAGAAAAAGTGTCTCCTGCAACCCGTTCCCTTGGTGCTAGATGAACGAACGTCTCTCCACTTGCTCAGTTCTGAGAGATAAGTGTGTGTGAAAGCCGTCCTTCACCTAGCTTGTTGGGAACACAAAGTTTCTTTTCAGTTGCAAACTCCATTCCATACATATATATGGGGAGGTACTAGCTCCAACTCGGTTTTACAGTGAAAACGGCAGGAACTTCAAACCGGCACTAGGAAACAGACTGAGAAAGCAGAGAAAAAGTGTCTCCTGCAACCCGTTCCCTTGGTGCTAGATGAACGAACGTCTCTCCACTTGCTCAGTTCTGAGAGATAAGTGTGTATGAAAGCCGTCCTTCACCTAGCTTGTTGGGAACACAAAGTTTCTTTTCAGTTGCAAACTCCATTCCATACATATATATTTGGAGGTAGAAGCTCCAAATCGGTTTTACAGTGAAAACTGCAGGAACTTCAAACCGGCAATAGGAAACAGACTGCGAAAGCAGAGAAAAAGTGTCTCCTGCAACCCGTTCCCTTGGTGCTAGATGAACGAACGTCTCTCCACTTGCTCAGTTCTGAGAGATAAGTGTGTGTGAAAGCCGTCCTTCACCTAGCTTTTTGGGAACACAAAGTTTCTTTTCAGTTGCAAACTCCATTCCATACATATATATTTGGAGGTAGAAGCTCCAACTCGGTTTTTCAGTGAAAACTGCAGGAACTTCAAACCGGCACTAGGAAACAGACTGCGAAAGCAGAGAAAAAGTGTCTCCTGCAACCCGTTCCCTTGGTGCTAGATGAACGAACGTCTCTCCACTTGCTCAGTTCTGAGAGATAAGTGTGTGTGAAAGCCGTCCTTCACCTAGCTTGTTGGGAACACAAAGTTTCTTTTCAGTTGCAAACTCCATTCCATACATATATATGGGGAGGTACTAGCTCCAACTCGGTTTTACAGTGAAAACTGCAGGAACTTCAAACCGGCACTAGGAAACAGACTGCGAAAGCAGAGAAAAAGTGTCTCCTGCAACCCGTTCCCTTGGTGCTAGATGAACGAACGTCTCTCCACTTGCTCAGTTCTGAGAGATAAGTGTGTGTGAAAGCCGTCCTTCACCTAGCTTGTTGGGAACACAAAGTTTCTTTTCAGTTGCAAACTCCATTCCATACATATATATGGGGAGGTACTAGCTCCAACTCGGTTTTACAGTGAAAACGGCAGGAACTTCAAACCGGCACTAGGAAACAGACTGAGAAAGCAGAGAAAAAGTGTCTCCTGCAACCCGTTCCCTTGGTGCTAGATGAACGAACGTCTCTCCACTTGCTCAGTTCTGAGAGATAAGTGTGTGTGAAAGCCGTCCTTCACCTAGCTTGTTGGGAACACAAAGTTTCTTTTCAGTTGCAAACTCCATTCCATACATATATATGGGGAGGTACTACCTCCAACTCGGTTTTACAGTGAAAACTGCAGGAACTTCAAACCGGCACTAGGAAACAGACTGCGAAAGCAGAGAAAAAGTGTCTCCTGCAACCCGTTCCCTTGGTGCTAGATGAACGAACGTCTCTCCACTTGCTCAGTTCTGAGAGATAAGTGTGTGTGAAAGCCGTCCTTCACATAGCTTTTTGGGAACACAAAGTTTCTTTTCAGTTGCAAACTCCATTCCATACATATATATTTGGAGGTAGAAGATCCAACTCGATTTTACAGTGAAAACTGCAGGAACTTCAAACCGGCACTAGGAAACAGACTGAGAAAGCAGAGAAAAAGTGTCTCCTGCAACCCGTTCCCTTGGTGCTAGATGAACGAACGTCTCTCCACTTGCTCAGTTCTGAGAGATAAGTGCGTGTGAAAGCCATCCTTCACCTAGCTTGTTGGGAACACAAAGTTTCTTTTCAGTTGCAAACTCCATTCCATACATATATACGGGGAGGTACTAGCTCCAACTCGGTTTTACAGTGAAAACTGCAGGAACTTCAAACCGGCACTAGGAAACAGACTGAGAAAGCAGAGAAAAAGTGTCTCCTGCAACCCGTTCCCTTGGTGCTAGATGAACGAACGTCTCTCCACTTGCTCAGTTCTGAGAGATAAGTGTGTGTGAAAGCCGTCCTTCACCTAGCTTGTTGGGAACACAAAGTTTCTTTTCAGTTGCAAACTCCATTCCATACATATATATGGGGAGGTACAAGCTCCAACTCGGTTTTACAGTGAAAACTGCAGGAACTTCCAACCGGCACTAGGAAACAGACTGAGAAAGCAGAGAAAAAGTGTCTCCTGCAACCCGTTCCCTTGGTGCTAGATGAACGAACGTCTCTCCACTTGCTCAGTTCTGAGAGATAAGTGTGTGTGAAAGCCGTCCTTCACCTAGCTTTTTGGGAACACAAAGTTTCTTTTCAGTTGCAAACTCCATTCCATACATATATATTTGGAGGTAGAAGCTCCAACTCGGTTTTACAGTGAATACTGCAGGAACTTCAAACCGGCACTAGGAAACAGACTGAGAAAGCAGAGAAAAAGTGTCTCCTGCAACCCGTTCCCTTGGTGCTAGATGAACGAACGTCTCTCCACTTGCTCAGTTCTGAGAGATAAGTGTGTGTGAAAGCCGTCCTTCACCTAGCTTGTTGGGAACACAAAGTTTCTTTTCAGTTGCAAACTCCATTCCATACATATATATGGGGAGGTACTAGCTCCAACTCGGTTTTACAGTGAAAACTGCAGAAAATTCAAACCGGCACTAGGAAACAGACTGAGAAAGCAGAGAAAAAGTGTCTCCTGCAACCCGTTCCCTTGGTGCTAGATGAACGAACGTCTCTCCACTTGCTCAGTTCTGAGAGATAAGTGTGTGTGAAAGCCGTCCTTCACCTAGCTTTTTGGGAACACAAAGTTTCTTTTCAGTTGCAAACTCCATTCCATACATATATATTTGGAGGTAGAAGCTCCAACTCGGTTTTACAGTGAAAACTGCAGGAACTTCAAACCGGCACTAGGAAACAGACTGAGAAAGCAGAGAAAAAGTGTCTCCTGCAACCCGTTCCCTTGGTGCTAGATGAACGAACGTCTCTCCACTTGCTCAGTTCTGAGAGATAAGTGTGTGTGAAAGCCGTCCTTCACCTAGCTTGTTGGGAACACAAAGTTTCTTTTCAGTTGCAAACTCCATTCCATACATATATATGGGGAGGTACTAGCTCCAACTCGGTTTTACAGTGAAAACGGCAGGAACTTCAAACCGGCACTAGGAAACAGACTGAGAAAGCAGAGAAAAAGTGTCTCCTGCAACCCGTTCCCTTGGTGCTAGATGAACGAACGTCTCTCCACTTGCTCAGTTCTGAGAGATAAGTGTGTGTGAAAGCCGTCCTTCACCTAGCTTGTTGGGAACACAAAGTTTCTTTTCAGTTGCAAACTCCATTCCATACATATATATTTGGAGGTAGAAGCTCCAAATCGGTTTTACAGTGAAAACTGCAGGAACTTCAAACCGGCACTAGGAAACAGACTGAGAAAGCAGAGAAAAAGTGTCTCCTGCAACCCGTTCCCTTGGTGCTAGATGAACGAACGTCTCTCCACTTGCTCAGTTCTGAGAGATAAGTGTGTGTGAAAGCCGTCCTTCACCTAGCTTTTTGGGAACACAAAGTTTCTTTTCAGTTGCAAACTCCATTCCATACATATATATTTGGAGGTAGAAGCTCCAACTCGGTTTTTCAGTGAAAACTGCAGGAACTTCAAACCGGCACTAGGAAACAGACTGCGAAAGCAGAGAAAAAGTGTCTCCTGCAACCCGTTCCCTTGGTGCTAGATGAACGAACGTCTCTCCACTTGCTCAGTTCTGAGAGATAAGTGTGTGTGAAAGCCGTCCTTCACCTAGCTTGTTGGGAACACAAAGTTTCTTTTCAGTTGCAAACTCCATTCCATACATATATATGGGGAGGTACTAGCTCCAACTCGGTTTTACAGTGAAAACTGCAGGAACTTCAAACCGGCACTAGGAAACAGACTGCGAAAGCAGAGAAAAAGTGTCTCCTGCAACCCGTTCCCTTGGTGCTAGATGAACGAACGTCTCTCCACTTGCTCAGTTCTGAGAGATAAGTGTGTGTGAAAGCCGTCCTTCACCTAGCTTGTTGGGAACACAAAGTTTCTTTTCAGTTGCAAACTCCATTCCATACATATATATGGGGAGGTACTAGCTCCAACTCGGTTTTACAGTGAAAACGGCAGGAACTTCAAACCGGCACTAGGAAACAGACTGAGAAAGCAGAGAAAAAGTGTCTCCTGCAACCCGTTCCCTTGGTGCTAGATGAACGAACGTCTCTCCACTTGCTCAGTTCTGAGAGATAAGTGTGTGTGAAAGCCGTCCTTCACCTAGCTTGTTGGGAACACAAAGTTTCTTTTCAGTTGCAAACTCCATTCCATACATATATATGGGGAGGTACTACCTCCAACTCGGTTTTACAGTGAAAACTGCAGGAACTTCAAACCGGCACTAGGAAACAGACTGCGAAAGCAGAGAAAAAGTGTCTCCTGCAACCCGTTCCCTTGGTGCTAGATGAACGAACGTCTCTCCACTTGCTCAGTTCTGAGAGATAAGTGTGTGTGAAAGCCGTCCTTCACATAGCTTTTTGGGAACACAAAGTTTCTTTTCAGTTGCAAACTCCATTCCATACATATATATTTGGAGGTAGAAGATCCAACTCGATTTTACAGTGAAAACTGCAGGAACTTCAAACCGGCACTAGGAAACAGACTGAGAAAGCAGAGAAAAAGTGTCTCCTGCAACCCGTTCCCTTGGTGCTAGATGAACGAACGTCTCTCCACTTGCTCAGTTCTGAGAGATAAGTGCGTGTGAAAGCCATCCTTCACCTAGCTTGTTGGGAACACAAAGTTTCTTTTCAGTTGCAAACTCCATTCCATACATATATACGGGGAGGTACTAGCTCCAACTCGGTTTTACAGTGAAAACTGCAGGAACTTCAAACCGGCACTAGGAAACAGACTGAGAAAGCAGAGAAAAAGTGTCTCCTGCAACCCGTTCCCTTGGTGCTAGATGAACGAACGTCTCTCGACTTGCTCAGTTCTGAGAGATAAGTGTGTGTGAAAGCCGTCCTTCACCTAGCTTGTTGGGAACACAAAGTTTCTTTTCAGTTGCAAACTCCATTCCATACATATATATGGGGAGGTACTAGCTCCAACTCGGTTTTACAGTGAAAACTGCAGGAACTTCAAACCGGCACTAGGAAACAGACTGAGAAAGCAGAGAAAAAGTGTCTCCTGCAACCCGTTCCCTTGGTGCTAGATGAACGAACGTCTCTCCACTTGCTCAGTTCTGAGAGATAAGTGTGTGTGAAAGCCGTCCTTCACCTAGTTTTTGGGAACACAAAGTTTCTTTTCAGTTGCAAACTCCATTCCATACATATATATTTGGAGGTAGAAGCTCCAACTCGGTTTTACAGTGAAAACTGCAGGAACTTCAAACCGGCACTAGGAAACAGACTGAGAAAGCAGAGAAAAAGTGTCTCCTGCAACCCGTTCCCTTGGTGCTAGATGAACGAACGTCTCTCCACTTGCTCAGTTCTGAGAGATAAGTGTGTGTGAAAGCCGTCCTTCACCTAGCTTGTTGGGAACACAAAGTTTCTTTTCAGTTGCAAACTCCATTCCATACATATATATGGGGAGGTACAAGCTCCAACTCGGTTTTACAGTGAAAACTGCAGGAACTTCCAACCGGCACTAGGAAACAGACTGAGAAAGCAGAGAAAAAGTGTCTCCTGCAACCCGTTCCCTTGGTGCTAGATGAACGAACGTCTCTCCACTTGCTCAGTTCTGAGAGATAAGTGTGTGTGAAAGCCGTCCTTCACCTAGCTTTTTGGGAACACAAAGTTTCTTTTCAGTTGCAAACTCCATTCCATACATATATATTTGGAGGTAGAAGCTCCAACTCGGTTTTACAGTGAATACTGCAGGAACTTCAAACCGGCACTAGGAAACAGACTGAGAAAGCAGAGAAAAAGTGTCTCCTGCAACCCGTTCCCTTGGTGCTAGATGAACGAACGTCTCTCCACTTGCTCAGTTCTGAGAGATAAGTGTGTGTGAAAGCCGTCCTTCACCTAGCTTTTTGGGAACACAAAGTTTCTTTTCAGTTGCAAACTCCATTCCATACATATATATTTGGAGGTAGAAGCTCCAACTCGGTTTTTCAGTGAAAACTGCAGGAACTTCAAACCGGCACTAGGAAACAGACTGCGAAAGCAGAGAAAAAGTGTCTCCTGCAACCCGTTCCCTTGGTGCTAGATGAACGAACGTCTCTCCACTTGCTCAGTTCTGAGAGATAAGTGTGTGTGAAAGCCGTCCTTCACCTAGCTTGTTGGGAACACAAAGTTTCTTTTCAGTTGCAAACTCCATTCCATACATATATATGGGGAGGTACTAGCTCCAACTCGGTTTTACAGTGAAAACTGCAGGAACTTCAAACCGGCACTAGGAAACAGACTGCGAAAGCAGAGAAAAAGTGTCTCCTGCAACCCGTTCCCTTGGTGCTAGATGAACGAACGTCTCTCCACTTGCTCAGTTCTGAGAGATAAGTGTGTGTGAAAGCCGTCCTTCACCTAGCTTGTTGGGAACACAAAGTTTCTTTTCAGTTGCAAACTCCATTCCATACATATATATGGGGAGGTACTAGCTCCAACTCGGTTTTACAGTGAAAACGGCAGGAACTTCAAACCGGCACTAGGAAACAGACTGAGAAAGCAGAGAAAAAGTGTCTCCTGCAACCCGTTCCCTTGGTGCTAGATGAACGAACGTCTCTCCACTTGCTCAGTTCTGAGAGATAAGTGTGTGTGAAAGCCGTCCTTCACCTAGCTTGTTGGGAACACAAAGTTTCTTTTCAGTTGCAAACTCCATTCCATACATATATATGGGGAGGTACTACCTCCAACTCGGTTTTACAGTGAAAACTGCAGGAACTTCAAACCGGCACTAGGAAACAGACTGAGAAAGCAGAGAAAAAGTGTCTCCTGCAACCCGTTCCCTTGGTGCTAGATGAACGAACGTCTCTCCACTTGCTCAGTTCTGAGAGATAAGTGCGTGTGAAAGCCATCCTTCACCTAGCTTGTTGGGAACACAAAGTTTCTTTTCAGTTGCAAACTCCATTCCATACATATATACGGGGAGGTACTAGCTCCAACTCGGTTTTACAGTGAAAACTGCAGGAACTTCAAACCGGCACTAGGAAACAGACTGAGAAAGCAGAGAAAAAGTGTCTCCTGCAACCCGTTCCCTTGGTGCTAGATGAACGAACGTCTCTCCACTTGCTCAGTTCTGAGAGATAAGTGTGTGTGAAAGCCGTCCTTCACCTAGTTTTTGGGAACACAAAGTTTCTTTTCAGTTGCAAACTCCATTCCATACATATATATGGGGAGGTACAAGCTCCAACTCGGTTTTACAGTGAAAACTGCAGGAACTTCCAACCGGCACTAGGAAACAGACTGAGAAAGCAGAGAAAAAGTGTCTCCTGCAACCCGTTCCCTTGGTGCTAGATGAACGAACGTCTCTCCACTTGCTCAGTTCTGAGAGATAAGTGTGTGTGAAAGCCGTCCTTCACCTAGCTTTTTGGGAACACAAAGTTTCTTTTCAGTTGCAAACTCCATTCCATACATATATATTTGGAGGTAGAAGCTCCAACTCGGTTTTACAGTGAATACTGCAGGAACTTCAAACCGGCACTAGGAAACAGACTGAGAAAGCAGAGAAAAAGTGTCTCCTGCAACCCGTTCCCTTGGTGCTAGATGAACGAACGTCTCTCCACTTGCTCAGTTCTGAGAGATAAGTGTGTGTGAAAGCCGTCCTTCACCTAGCTTGTTGGGAACACAAAGTTTCTTTTCAGTTGCAAACTCCATTCCATACATATATATGGGGAGGTACTAGCTCCAACTCGGTTTTACAGTGAAAACTGCAGAAAATTCAAACCGGCACTAGGAAACAGACTGAGAAAGCAGAGAAAAAGTGTCTCCTGCAACCCGTTCCCTTGGTGCTAGATGAACGAACGTCTCTCCACTTGCTCAGTTCTGAGAGATAAGTGTGTGTGAAAGCCGTCCTTCACCTAGCTTGTTGGGAACACAAAGTTTCTTTTCAGTTGCAAACTCCATTCCATACATATATATTTGGAGGTAGAAGCTCCAACTCGGTTTTACAGTGAAAACTGCAGGAACTTCAAACCGGCACTAGGAAACAGACTGAGAAAGCAGAGAAAAAGTGTCTCCTGCAACCCGTTCCCTTGGTGCTAGATGAACGAACGTCTCTCCACTTGCTCAGTTCTGAGAGATAAGTGTGTGTGAAAGCCGTCCTTCACCTAGCTTGTTGGGAACACAAAGTTTCTTTTCAGTTGCAAACTCCATTCCATACATATATATGGGGAGGTACTAGCTCCAACTCGGTTTTACAGTGAAAACGGCAGGAACTTCAAACCGGCACTAGGAAACAGACTGAGAAAGCAGAGAAAAAGTGTCTCCTGCAACCCGTTCCCTTGGTGCTAGATGAACGAACGTCTCTCCACTTGCTCAGTTCTGAGAGATAAGTGTGTGTGAAAGCCGTCCTTCACCTAGCTTGTTGGGAACACAAAGTTTCTTTTCAGTTGCAAACTCCATTCCATACATATATATTTGGAGGTAGAAGCTCCAAATCGGTTTTACAGTGAAAACTGCAGGAACTTCAAACCGGCAATAGGAAACAGACTGCGAAAGCAGAGAAAAAGTGTCTCCTGCAACCCGTTCCCTTGGTGCTAGATGAACGAACGTCTCTCCACTTGCTCAGTTCTGAGAGATAAGTGTGTGTGAAAGCCGTCCTTCACCTAGCTTTTTGGGAACACAAAGTTTCTTTTCAGTTGCAAACTCCATTCCATACATATATATTTGGAGGTAGAAGCTCCAACTCGGTTTTTCAGTGAAAACTGCAGGAACTTCAAACCGGCACTAGGAAACAGACTGCGAAAGCAGAGAAAAAGTGTCTCCTGCAACCCGTTCCCTTGGTGCTAGATGAACGAACGTCTCTCCACTTGCTCAGTTCTGAGAGATAAGTGTGTGTGAAAGCCGTCCTTCACCTAGCTTGTTGGGAACACAAAGTTTCTTTTCAGTTGCAAACTCCAATCCATACATATATATGGGGAGGTACTAGCTCCAACTCGGTTTTACAGTGAAAACTGCAGGAACTTCAAACCGGCACTAGGAAACAGACTGCGAAAGCAGAGAAAAAGTGTCTCCTGCAACCCGTTCCCTTGGTGCTAGATGAACGAACGTCTCTCCACTTGCTCAGTTCTGAGAGATAAGTGTGTGTGAAAGCCGTCCTTCACCTAGCTTGTTGGGAACACAAAGTTTCTTTTCAGTTGCAAACTCCATTCCATACATATATATGGGGAGGTACTAGCTCCAACTCGGTTTTACAGTGAAAACGGCAGGAACTTCAAACCGGCACTAGGAAACAGACTGAGAAAGCAGAGAAAAAGTGTCTCCTGCAACCCGTTCCCTTGGTGCTAGATGAACGAACGTCTCTCCACTTGCTCAGTTCTGAGAGATAAGTGTGTGTGAAAGCCGTCCTTCACCTAGCTTGTTGGGAACACAAAGTTTCTTTTCAGTTGCAAACTCCATTCCATACATATATATGGGGAGGTACTACCTCCAACTCGGTTTTACAGTGAAAACTGCAGGAACTTCAAACCGGCACTAGGAAACAGACTGCGAAAGCAGAGAAAAAGTGTCTCCTGCAACCCGTTCCCTTGGTGCTAGATGAACGAACGTCTCTCCACTTGCTCAGTTCTGAGAGATAAGTGTGTGTGAAAGCCGTCCTTCACATAGCTTTTTGGGAACACAAAGTTTCTTTTCAGTTGCAAACTCCATTCCATACATATATATTTGGAGGTAGAAGATCCAACTCGATTTTACAGTGAAAACTGCAGGAACTTCAAACCGGCACTAGGAAACAGACTGAGAAAGCAGAGAAAAAGTGTCTCCTGCAACCCGTTCCCTTGGTGCTAGATGAACGAACGTCTCTCCACTTGCTCAGTTCTGAGAGATAAGTGCGTGTGAAAGCCATCCTTCACCTAGCTTGTTGGGAACACAAAGTTTCTTTTCAGTTGCAAACTCCATTCCATACATATATACGGGGAGGTACTAGCTCCAACTCGGTTTTACAGTGAAAACTGCAGGAACTTCAAACCGGCACTAGGAAACAGACTGAGAAAGCAGAGAAAAAGTGTCTCCTGCAACCCGTTCCCTTGGTGCTAGATGAACGAACGTCTCTCGACTTGCTCAGTTCTGAGAGATAAGTGTGTGTGAAAGCCGTCCTTCACCTAGCTTGTTGGGAACACAAAGTTTCTTTTCAGTTGCAAACTCCATTCCATACATATATATGGGGAGGTACTAGCTCCAACTCGGTTTTACAGTGAAAACTGCAGGAACTTCAAACCGGCACTAGGAAACAGACTGAGAAAGCAGAGAAAAAGTGTCTCCTGCAACCCGTTCCCTTGGTGCTAGATGAACGAACGTCTCTCCACTTGCTCAGTTCTGAGAGATAAGTGTGTGTGAAAGCCGTCCTTCACCTAGTTTTTGGGAACACAAAGTTTCTTTTCAGTTGCAAACTCCATTCCATACATATATATTTGGAGGTAGAAGCTCCAACTCGGTTTTACAGTGAAAACTGCAGGAACTTCAAACCGGCACTAGGAAACAGACTGAGAAAGCAGAGAAAAAGTGTCTCCTGCAACCCGTTCCCTTGGTGCTAGATGAACGAACGTCTCTCCACTTGCTCAGTTCTGAGAGATAAGTGTGTGTGAAAGCCGTCCTTGACCTAGCTTGTTGGGAACACAAAGTTTCTTTTCAGTTGCAAACTCCATTCCATACATATATATGGGGAGGTACTAGCTCCAACTCGGTTTTACAGTGAAAACTGCAGGAACTTCAAACCGGCACTTGGAAACAGACTGAGAAAGCAGAGAAAAAGTGTCTCCTGCAACCCGTTCCCTTGGTGCTAGATGAACGAACGTCTCTCCACTTGCTCAGTTCTCAGAGATAAGTGTGTGTGAAAGCCGTCCTTCACCTAGCTTGTTGGGAACACAAAGTTTCTTTTCAGTTGCAAACTCCATTCCATACATATATATGGGGAGGTACAAGCTCCAACTCGGTTTTACAGTGAAAACTGCAGGAACTTCAAACCGGCACTAGGAAACAGACTGAGAAAGCAGAGAAAAAGTGTCTCCTGCAACCCGTTCCCTTGGTGCTAGATGAACGAACGTCTCTCCACTTGCTCAGTTCTGAGAGATAAGTGTGTGTGAAAGCCGTCCTTCACCTAGCTTGTTGGGAACACAAAGTTTCTTTTCAGTTGCAAACTCCATTCCATACATATATATTTGGAGGTAGAAGCTCCAACTCGGTTTTACAGTGAAAACTGCAGGAACTTCAAACCGGCACTAGGAAACAGACTGAGAAAGCAGAGAAAAAGTGTCTCCTGCAACCCGTTCCCTTGGTGCTAGATGAACGAACGTCTCTCCACTTGCTCAGTTCTGAGAGATAAGTGTGTGTGAAAGCCATCCTTCACATAGCTTTTTGGGAACACAAAGTTTCTTTTCAGTTGCAAACTCCATTCCATACATATATATTTGGAGGTAGAAGATCCAACTCGGTTTTACAGTGAAAACTGCAGGAACTTCAAACCGGCACTAGGAAACAGACTGAGAAAGCAGAGAAAAAGTGTCTCCTGCAACCCGTACCCTTGGTGCTAGATGAACGAACGTCTCTCCACTTGCTCAGTTCTCAGAGATAAGTGTGTGTGAAAGCCGTCCTTCACCTAGCTTGTTGGGAACACAAAGTTTCTTTTCAGTTGCAAACTCCATTCCATACATATATATGGGGAGGTACTAGCTCCAACTCGGTTTTACAGTGAAAACTGCAGGAACTTCAAACCGGCACTAGGAAACAGACTGAGAAAGCAGAGAAAAAGTGTCTCCTGCAACCCGTTCCCTTGGTGCTAGATGAACGAACGTCTCTCCACTTGCTCAGTTCTGAGAGATAAGTGTGTGTGAAAGCCGTCCTTCACCTAGCTTTTTGGGAACACAAAGTTTCTTTTCAGTTGCAAACTCCATTCCATACATATATATTTGGAGGTAGAAGCTCCAACTCGGTTTTACAGTGAAAACTGCAGGAACTTCAAACCGGCACTAGGAAACAGACTGAGAAAGCAGAGAAAAAGTGTCTCCTGCAACCCGTTCCCTTGGTGCTAGATGAACGAACGTCTCTCCACTTGCTCAGTTCTGAGAGATAAGTGTGTGTGAAAGCCGTCCTTCACCTAGCTTGTTGGGAACACAAAGTTTCTTTTCAGTTGCAAACTCCATTCCATACATATATATGGGGAGGTACAACTCCAACTCGGTTTTACAGTGAAAACTGCAGGAACTTCAAACCGGCACTAGGAAACAGACTGAGAAAGCAGAGAAAAAGTGTCTCCTGCAACCCGTTCCCTTGGTGCTAGATGAACGAACGTCTCTCCACTTGCTCAGTTCTGAGAGATAAGTGTGTGTGAAAGCCGTCCTTCACCTAGCTTTTTGGGAACACAAAGTTTCTTTTCAGTTGCAAACTCCATTCCATACATATATATTTGGAGGTAGAAGCTCCAACTCGGTTTTACAGTGAAAACTGCAGGAACTTCAAACCGGCACTAGGAAACAGACTGAGAAAGCAGAGAAAAAGTGTCTCCTGCAACCCGTTCCCTTGGTGCTAGATGAACGAACGTCTCTCCACTTGCTCAGTTCTGAGAGATAAGTGTGTGTGAAAGCCGTCCTTCACATAGCTTTTTGGGAACACAAAGTTTCTTTTCAGTTGCAAACTCCATTCCATACATATATATTTGGAGGTAGAAGATCCAACTCGGTTTTACAGTGAAAACTGCAGGAACTTCAAACCGGCACTTGGAAACAAACTGAGAAAGCAGAGAAAAAGTGTCTCCTGCAACCCGTTCCCTTGGTGCTAGATGAACGAACGTCTCTCCACTTGCTCAGTTCTCAGAGATAAGTGTGTGTGAAAGCCGTCCTTCACCTAGCTTGTTGGGAACACAAAGTTTCTTTTCAGTTGCAAACTCCATTCCATACATATATATGGGGAGGTACAAGCTCCAACTCGGTTTTACAGTGAAAACTGCAGGAACTTCAAACCGGCACTAGGAAACAGACTGAGAAAGCAGAGAAAAAGTGTCTCCTGCAACCCGTTCCCTTGGTGCTAGATGAACGAACGTCTCTCCACTTGCTCAGTTCTGAGAGATAAGTGTGTGTGAAAGCCGTCCTTCACCTAGCTTGTTGGGAACACAAAGTTTCTTTTCAGTTGCAAACTCCATTCCATACATATATATGGGGAGGTACTAGCTCCAACTCGGTTTTACAGTGAAAACTGCAGGAACTTCAAACCGGCACTAGGAAACAGACTGAGAAAGCAGAGAAAAAGTGTCTCCTGCAACCCGTTCCCTTGGTGCTAGATGAACGAACGTCTCTCCACTTGCTCAGTTCTGAGAGATAAGTGTGTGTGAAAGCCGTCCTTCACCTAGATTGTTGGGAACACAAAGTTTCTTTTCAGTTGCAAACTCCATTCCAAACATATATATTTGGAGGTAGAAGCTCCAACTCGGTTTTACAGTGAAAACTGCAGGAACTTCAAACCGGCACTAGGAAACAGTCTGAGAAAGCAGAGAAAAAGTGTCTCCTGCAACCCGTTCCCTTGGTGCTAGATGAACGAACGTCTCTCCACTTGCTCAGTTCTGAGAGATAAGTGTGTGTGAAAGCCGTCCTTCACCTAGCTTGTTGGGAACACAAAGTTTCTTTTCAGTTGCAAACTCCATACCAAACATATATATTTGGAGGTAGAAGCTCCAACTCGGTTTTACAGTGAAAACTGCAGGAACTTCAAACCGGCACTAGGAAACAGTCTGAGAAAGCAGAGAAAAAGTGTCTCCTGCAACCCGTTCCATTGGTGCTAGATGAACGAACGTCTCTCCACTTGCTCAGTTCTGAGAGATAAGTGTGTGTGAAAGCCGTCCTTCACCTAGCTTGTTGGGAACACAAAGTTTCTTTTCAGTTGCAAACTCCATTCCATACATATATATTGGGAGGTACTAGCTCCAACTCGGTTTTACAGTGAAAACTGCAGGAACTTCAAACCGGCACTAGGAAACAGACTGAGAAAGCAGAGAAAAAGTGTCTCCTGCAACCCGTTCCCTTGGTGCTAGATGAACGAACGTCTCTCCACTTGCTCAGTTCTGAGAGATAAGTGTGTGTGAAAGCCGTCCTTCACCTAGCTTTTTGGGAACACAAAGTTTCTTTTCAGTTGCAAACTCCATTCCATACATATATATTTGGAGGTAGAAGCTCCAACTCGGTTTTACAGTGAAAACTGCAGGAACTTCAAACCGGCACTAGGAAACAGACTGAGAAAGCAGAGAAAAAGTGTCTCCTGCAACCCGTTCCCTTGGTGCTAGATGAACGAACGTCTCTCCACTTGCTCAGTTCTGAGAGATAAGTGTGTGTGAAAGCCGTCCTTCACCTAGCTTGTTGGGAACACAATGTTTCTTTTCAGTTGCAAACTCCATTCCATACATATATATGGGGAGGTACTAGCTCCAACTCGGTTTTACAGTGAAAACTGCAGGAACTTCAAACCGGCACTAGGAAACAGACTGAGAAAGCAGAGAAAAAGTGTCTCCTGCAACCCGTTCCCTTGGTGCTAGATGAACGAACGTCTCTCCACTTGCTCAGTTCTGAGAGATAAGTGTGTGTGAAAGCCGTCCTTCACCTAGCTTGTTGGGAACACAAAGTTTCTTTTCAGTTGCAAACTCCATTCCATACATATATATTTGGAGGTAGAAGCTCCAACTCGGTTTTACAGTGAAAACTGCAGGAACTTCAAACCGGCACTAGGAAACAGACTGAGAAAGCAGAGAAAAAGTGTCTCCTGCAACCCGTTCCCTTGGTGCTAGATGAACGAACGTCTCTCCACTTGCTCAGTTCTGAGAGATAAGTGTGTGTGAAAGCCATCCTTCACATAGCTTTTTGGGAACACAAAGTTTCTTTTCAGTTGCAAACTCCATTCCATACATATATATTTGGAGGTAGAAGATCCAACTCGGTTTTACAGTGAAAACTGCAGGAACTTCAAACCGGCACTAGGAAACAGACTGAGAAAGCAGAGAAAAAGTGTCTCCTGCAACCCGTACCCTTGGTGCTAGATGAACGAACGTCTCTCCACTTGCTCAGTTCTCAGAGATAAGTGTGTGTGAAAGCCGTCCTTCACCTAGCTTGTTGGGAACACAAAGTTTCTTTTCAGTTGCAAACTCCATTCCATACATATATATGGGGAGGTACTAGCTCCAACTCGGTTTTACAGTGAAAACTGCAGGAACTTCAAACCGGCACTAGGAAACAGACTGAGAAAGCAGAGAAAAAGTGTCTCCTGCAACCCGTTCCCTTGGTGCTAGATGAACGAACGTCTCTCCACTTGCTCAGTTCTGAGAGATAAGTGTGTGTGAAAGCCGTCCTTCACCTAGCTTTTTGGGAACACAAAGTTTCTTTTCAGTTGCAAACTCCATTCCATACATATATATTTGGAGGTAGAAGCTCCAACTCGGTTTTACAGTGAAAACTGCAGGAACTTCAAACCGGCACTAGGAAACAGACTGAGAAAGCAGAGAAAAAGTGTCTCCTGCAACCCGTTCCCTTGGTGCTAGATGAACGAACGTCTCTCCACTTGCTCAGTTCTGAGAGATAAGTGTGTGTGAAAGCCGTCCTTCACCTAGCTTGTTGGGAACACAAAGTTTCTTTTCAGTTGCAAACTCCATTCCATACATATATATGGGGAGGTACAACTCCAACTCGGTTTTACAGTGAAAACTGCAGGAACTTCAAACCGGCACTAGGAAACAGACTGAGAAAGCAGAGAAAAAGTGTCTCCTGCAACCCGTTCCCTTGGTGCTAGATGAACGAACGTCTCTCCACTTGCTCAGTTCTGAGAGATAAGTGTGTGTGAAAGCCGTCCTTCACCTAGCTTTTTGGGAACACAAAGTTTCTTTTCAGTTGCAAACTCCATTCCATACATATATATTTGGAGGTAGAAGCTCCAACTCGGTTTTACAGTGAAAACTGCAGGAACTTCAAACCGGCACTAGGAAACAGACTGAGAAAGCAGAGAAAAAGTGTCTCCTGCAACCCGTTCCCTTGGTGCTAGATGAACGAACGTCTCTCCACTTGCTCAGTTCTGAGAGATAAGTGTGTGTGAAAGCCGTCCTTCACATAGCTTTTTGGGAACACAAAGTTTCTTTTCAGTTGCAAACTCCATTCCATACATATATATTTGGAGGTAGAAGATCCAACTCGGTTTTACAGTGAAAACTGCAGGAACTTCAAACCGGCACTTGGAAACAAACTGAGAAAGCAGAGAAAAAGTGTCTCCTGCAACCCGTTCCCTTGGTGCTAGATGAACGAACGTCTCTCCACTTGCTCAGTTCTCAGAGATAAGTGTGTGTGAAAGCCGTCCTTCACCTAGCTTGTTGGGAACACAAAGTTTCTTTTCAGTTGCAAACTCCATTCCATACATATATATGGGGAGGTACAAGCTCCAACTCGGTTTTACAGTGAAAACTGCAGGAACTTCAAACCGGCACTAGGAAACAGACTGAGAAAGCAGAGAAAAAGTGTCTCCTGCAACCCGTTCCCTTGGTGCTAGATGAACGAACGTCTCTCCACTTGCTCAGTTCTGAGAGATAAGTGTGTGTGAAAGCCGTCCTTCACCTAGCTTGTTGGGAACACAAAGTTTCTTTTCAGTTGCAAACTCCATTCCATACATATATATGGGGAGGTACTAGCTCCAACTCGGTTTTACAGTGAAAACTGCAGGAACTTCAAACCGGCACTAGGAAACAGACTGAGAAAGCAGAGAAAAAGTGTCTCCTGCAACCCGTTCCCTTGGTGCTAGATGAACGAACGTCTCTCCACTTGCTCAGTTCTGAGAGATAAGTGTGTGTGAAAGCCGTCCTTCACCTAGATTGTTGGGAACACAAAGTTTCTTTTCAGTTGCAAACTCCATTCCAAACATATATATTTGGAGGTAGAAGCTCCAACTCGGTTTTACAGTGAAAACTGCAGGAACTTCAAACCGGCACTAGGAAACAGTCTGAGAAAGCAGAGAAAAAGTGTCTCCTGCAACCCGTTCCCTTGGTGCTAGATGAACGAACGTCTCTCCACTTGCTCAGTTCTGAGAGATAAGTGTGTGTGAAAGCCGTCCTTCACCTAGCTTGTTGGGAACACAAAGTTTCTTTTCAGTTGCAAACTCCATACCAAACATATATATTTGGAGGTAGAAGCTCCAACTCGGTTTTACAGTGAAAACTGCAGGAACTTCAAACCGGCACTAGGAAACAGTCTGAGAAAGCAGAGAAAAAGTGTCTCCTGCAACCCGTTCCATTGGTGCTAGATGAACGAACGTCTCTCCACTTGCTCAGTTCTGAGAGATAAGTGTGTGTGAAAGCCGTCCTTCACCTAGCTTGTTGGGAACACAAAGTTTCTTTTCAGTTGCAAACTCCATTCCATACATATATATTGGGAGGTACTAGCTCCAACTCGGTTTTACAGTGAAAACTGCAGGAACTTCAAACCGGCACTAGGAAACAGACTGAGAAAGCAGAGAAAAAGTGTCTCCTGCAACCCGTTCCCTTGGTGCTAGATGAACGAACGTCTCTCCACTTGCTCAGTTCTGAGAGATAAGTGTGTGTGAAAGCCGTCCTTCACCTAGCTTTTTGGGAACACAAAGTTTCTTTTCAGTTGCAAACTCCATTCCATACATATATATTTGGAGGTAGAAGCTCCAACTCGGTTTTACAGTGAAAACTGCAGGAACTTCAAACCGGCACTAGGAAACAGACTGAGAAAGCAGAGAAAAAGTGTCTCCTGCAACCCGTTCCCTTGGTGCTAGATGAACGAACGTCTCTCCACTTGCTCAGTTCTGAGAGATAAGTGTGTGTGAAAGCCGTCCTTCACCTAGCTTGTTGGGAACACAATGTTTCTTTTCAGTTGCAAACTCCATTCCATACATATATATGGGGAGGTACTAGCTCCAACTCGGTTTTACAGTGAAAACTGCAGGAACTTCAAACCGGCACTAGGAAACAGACTGAGAAAGCAGAGAAAAAGTGTCTCCTGCAACCCGTTCCCTTGGTGCTAGATGAACGAACGTCTCTCCACTTGCTCAGTTCTGAGAGATAAGTGTGTGTGAAAGCCGTCCTTCACCTAGCTTTTTGGGAACACAAAGTTTCTTTTCAGTTGCAAACTCCATTCCATACATATATATTTGGAGGTAGAAGCTCCAACTCGGTTTTACAGTGAAAACTGCAGGAACTTCAAACCGGCACTAGGAAACAGACTGAGAAAGCAGAGAAAAAGTGTCTCCTGCAACCCGTTCCCTTGGTGCTAGATGAACGAACGTCTCTCCACTTGCTCAGTTCTGAGAGATAAGTGTGTGTGAAAGCCGTCCTTCACATAGCTTTTTGGGAACACAAAGTTTCTTTTCAGTTGCAAACTCCATTCCATACATATATATTTGTAGGTAGAAGATCCAACTCGGTTTTACAGTGAAAACTGCAGGAACTTCAAACCGGCACTTGGAAACAGACTGAGAAAGCAGAGAAAAAGTGTCTCCTGCAACCCGTTCCCTTGGTGCTAGATGAACGAACGTCTCTCCACTTGCTCAGTTCTCAGAGATAAGTGTGTGTGAAAGCCGTCCTTCACCTAGCTTGTTGGGAACACAAAGTTTCTTTTCAGTTGCAAACTCCATTCCATACATATATATGGGGAGGTACAAGCTCCAACTCGGTTTTACAGTGAAAACTGCAGGAACTTCAAACCGGCACTAGGAAACAGACTGAGAAAGCAGAGAAAAAGTGTCTCCTGCAACCCGTTCCCTTGGTGCTAGATGAACGAACGTCTCTCCACTTGCTCAGTTCTGAGAGATAAGTGTGTGTGAAAGCCGTCCTTCACCTAGCTTGTTGGGAACACAAAGTTTCTTTTCAGTTGCAAACTCCATTCCATACATATATATGGGGAGGTACTAGCTCCAACTCGGTTTTACAGTGAAAACTGCAGGAACTTCAAACCGGCACTAGGAAACAGACTGAGAAAGCAGAGAAAAAGTGTCTCCTGCAACCCGTTCCCTTGGTGCTAGATGAACGAACGTCTCTCCACTTGCTCAGTTCTGAGAGATAAGTGTGTGTGAAAGCCGTCCTTCACCTAAATTGTTGGGAACACAAAGTTTCTTTTCAGTTGCAAACTCCTTTCCAAACATATATATTTGGAGGTAGAAGCTCCAACTCGGTTTTACAGTGAAAACTGCAGGAACTTCAAACCGGCACTAGGAAACAGTCTGAGAAAGCAGAGAAAAAGTGTCTCCTGCAACCCGTTCCCTTGGTGCTAGATGAACGAACGTCTCTCCACTTGCTCAGTTCTGAGAGATAAGTGTGTGTGAAAGCCGTCCTTCACCTAGCTTGTTGGGAACACAAAGTTTCTTTTCAGTTGCAAACTCCATTCCAAACATATATATTTGGAGGTAGAAGCTCCAACTCGGTTTTACAGTGAAAACTGCAGGAACTTCAAACCGGCACTAGGATACAGTCTGAGAAAGCAGAGAAAAAGTGTCTCCTGCAACCCGTTCCCTTGGTGCTAGATGAACGAACGTCTCTCCACTTGCTCAGTTCTGAGAGATAAGTGTGTGTGAAAGCCGTCCTTCACCTAGCTTGTTGGGAACACAAAGTTTCTTTTCAGTTGCAAACTCCATTCCATACATATTTATGGGGAGGTACTAGCTCCAACTCGGTTTTACACTGAAAACTGCAGGAACTTCAAACCGGCACTAGGAAACAGACTGAGAAAGCAGAGAAAAAGTGTCTCCTGCAACCCGTTCCCTTGGTGCTAGATGAACGAACGTCTCTCCACTTGCTCAGTTCTGAGAGATAAGTGTGTGTGAAAGCCGTCCTTCACCTAGCTTGTTGGGAACACAAAGTTTCTTTTCAGTTGCAAACTCCATTCCATACATATATATTTGGAGGTAGAAGCTCCAACTCGGTTTTACAGTGAAAACTGCAGGAACTTCAAACCGGCACTAGGAAACAGACTGAGAAAGCAGAGAAAAAGTGTCTCCTGCAACCCGTTCCCTTGGTGCTAGATGAACGAACGTCTCTCCACTTGCTCAGTTCTGAGAGATAAGTGTGTGTGAAAGCCGTCCTTCACCTAGCTTGTTGGGAACACAAAGTTCCTTTTCAGTTGCAAACTCCATTCCATACATATATATGGGGAGGTACTAGCTCCAACTCGGTTTTACAGTGAAAACTGCAGGAACTTCAAACCGGCACTAGGAAACAGACTGAGAAAGCAGAGAAAAAGTGTCTCCTGCAACCCGTTCCCTTGGTGCTAGATGAACGAACGTCTCTCCACTTGCTCAGTTCTGAGAGATAAGTGTGTGTGAAAGCCGTCCTTCACCTAGCTTTTTGGGAACACAAAGTTTCTTTTCAGTTGCAAACTCCATTCCATACATATATATTTGGAGGTAGAAGCTCCAACTCGGTTTTACAGTGAAAACTGCAGGAACTTCAAACCGGCACTAGGAAACAGACTGAGAAAGCAGAGAAAAAGTGTCTCCTGCAACCCGTTCCCTTGGTGCTAGATGAACGAACGTCTCTCCACTTGCTCAGTTCTGAGAGATAAGTGTGTGTGAAAGCCGTCCTTCACCTAGCTTGTTGGGAACACAAAGTTTCTTTTCAGTTGCATACTCCATTCCATACATATATATGGGGAGGTACTAGCTCCAACTCGGTTTTACAGTGAAAACGGCAGGAACTTCAAACCGGCACTAGGAAACAGACTGAGAAAGCAGAGAAAAAGTGTCTCCTGCAACCCGTTCCCTTGGTGCTAGATGAACGAACGTCCCTCCACTTGCTCAGTTCTGAGAGATATGTGTGTGTGAAAGCCGTCCTTCACCTAGCTTTTTGGGAACACAAAGTTTCTTTTCAGTTGCAAACTCCATTCCATACATATATATTTGGAGGTAGAAGCTCCAACTCGGTTTTACAGTGAAAACTGCAGGAACTTCAAACCGGCACTAGGAAACAGACTGCGAAAGCAGAGAAAAAGTGTCTCCTGCAACCCGTTCCCTTGGTGCTAGATGAACGAACGTCTCTCCACTTGCTCAGTTCTGAGAGATAAGTGTGTGTGAAAGCCATCCTTCACATAGCTTTTTGGGAACACAAAGTTTCTTTTCAGTTGCAAACTCCATTCCATACATATATATTTGGAGGTAGAAGATCCAACTCGGTTTTACAGTGAAAACTGCAGGAACTTCAAACCGGCACTAGGAAACAGACTGAGAAAGCAGAGAAAAAGTGTCTCCTGCAAACCGTTCCCTTGGTGCTAGATGAACGAACGTCTCTCCACTTGCTCAGTTCTCAGAGATAAGTGTGTGTGAAAGCCGTCCTTCACCTAGCTTGTTGGGAACACAAAGTTTCTTTTCAGTTGCAAACTCCATTCCATACATATATATGGGGAGGTACTAGCTCCAACTCGGTTTTACAGTGAAAACTGCAGGAACTTCAAACCGGCACTAGGAAACAGACTGAGAAAGCAGAGAAAAAGTGTCTCCTGCAACCCGTTCCCTTGGTGCTAGATGAACGAACGTCTCTCCACTTGCTCAGTTCTGAGAGATAAGTGTGTGTGAAAGCCGTCCTTCACCTAGCTTGTTGGGAACACAAAGTTTCTTTTCAGTTGCAAACTCCATTCCATACATATATATGGGGAGGTACTAGCTCCAACTCGGTTTTACAGTGAAAACTGCAGGAACTTCAAACCGGCACTAGGAAACAGACTGAGAAAGCAGAGAAAAAGTGTCTCCTGCAACCCGTTCCCTTGGTGCTAGATGAACGTCTCTCCACTTGCTCAGTTCTGAGAGATAAGTGTGTGTGAAAGCCGTCCTTCACCTAGCTTTTTGGGAACACAAAGTTTCTTTTCAGTTGCAAACTCCATTCCATACATATATATTTGGAGGTAGAAGCTCCAACTCGGTTTTACAGTGAAAACTGCAGGAACTTCAAACTGGCACTAGGAAACAGACTGAGAAAGCAGAGAAAAAGTGTCTCCTGCAACCCGTTCCCTTGGTGCTAGATGAACGAACGTCTCTCCACTTGCTCAGTTCTGAGAGATAAGTGTGTGTGAAAGCCGTCCTTCACCTAGCTTTTTGGGAACACAAAGTTTCTTTTCAGTTGCAAACTCCATTCCATACATATATATTTGGAGGTAGAAGATCCAACTCGGTTTTACAGTGAAAACTGCAGGAACTTCAAACCGGCACTTGGAAACAGACTGAGGATGCAGAGAAAAAGTGTCTCCTGCAACCCGTTCCCTTGGTGCTAGATGAACGAACGTCTCTCCACTTGCTCAGTTCTCAGAGATAAGTGTGTGTGAAAGCCGTCCTTCACCTAGCTTGTTGGGAACACAAAGTTTCTTTTCAGTTGCAAACTCCATTCCATACATATATATGGGGAGGTACAAGCTCCAACTCGGTTTTACAGTGAAAACTGCAGGAACTTCCAACCGGCACTAGGAAACAGACTGAGAAAGCAGAGAAAAAGTGTCTCCTGCAACCCGTTCCCTTGGTGCTAGATGAACGAACGTCTCTCCACTTGCTCAGTTCTGAGAGATAAGTGTGTGTGAAAGCCGTCCTTCACCTAGCTTGTTGGGAACACAAAGTTCCTTTTCAGTTGCAAACTCCATTCCATACATATATATGGGGAGGTACTAGCTCCAACTCGGTTTTACAGT
This sequence comes from Camelus bactrianus, assembly GCF_048773025.1. Lineage (NCBI taxonomy): Eukaryota > Metazoa > Chordata > Mammalia > Artiodactyla > Camelidae > Camelus > Camelus bactrianus. The sequence continues at coordinate 52,496,451 of NC_133555.1, read as the reverse complement.
GAAAACTGCAGGAACTTCAAACCGGCACTAGGAAACAGACTGAGAAAGCAGAGAAAAAGTGTCTCCTGCAACCCGTTCCCTTGGTGCTAGATGAACGAACGTCTCTCCACTTGCTCAGTTCTGAGAGATAAGTGTGTGTGAAAGCCGTCCTTCACCTAGCTTTTTGGGAACACAAAGTTTCTTTTCAGTTGCAAACTCCATTCCATACATATATATTTGGAGGTAGAAGCTCCAACTCGGTTTTACAGTGAAAACTGCAGGAACTTCAAACCGGCACTAGGAAACAGACTGAGAAAGCAGAGAAAAAGTGTCTCCTGCAACCCGTTCCCTTGGTGCTAGATGAACGAACGTCTCTCCACTTGCTCAGTTCTGAGAGATAAGTGTGTGTGAAAGCCGTCCTTCACCTAGCTTGTTGGGAACACAAAGTTTCTTTTCAGTTGCATACTCCATTCCATACATATATATGGGGAGGTACTAGCTCCAACTCGGTTTTACAGTGAAAACGGCAGGAACTTCAAACCGGCACTAGGAAACAGACTGAGAAAGCAGAGAAAAAGTGTCTCCTGCAACCCGTTCCCTTGGTGCTAGATGAACGAACGTCTCTCCACTTGCTCAGTTCTGAGAGATATGTGTGTGTGAAAGCCGTCCTTCACCTAGCTTTTTGGGAACACAAAGTTTCTTTTCAGTTGCAAACTCCATTCCATACATATATATTTGGAGGTAGAAGCTCCAACTCGGTTTTACAGTGAAAACTGCAGGAACTTCAAACCGGCACTAGGAAACAGACTGCGAAAGCAGAGAAAAAGTGTCTCCTGCAACCCGTTCCCTTGGTGCTAGATGAACGAACGTCTCTCCACTTGCTCAGTTCTGAGAGATAAGTGTGTGTGAAAGCCATCCTTCACATAGCTTTTTGGGAACACAAAGTTTCTTTTCAGTTGCAAACTCCATTCCATACATATATATTTGGAGGTAGAAGATCCAACTCGGTTTTACAGTGAAAACTGCAGGAACTTCAAACCGGCACTAGGAAACAGACTGAGAAAGCAGAGAAAAAGTGTCTCCTGCAAACCGTTCCCTTGGTGCTAGATGAACGAACGTCTCTCCACTTGCTCAGTTCTCAGAGATAAGTGTGTGTGAAAGCCGTCCTTCACCTAGCTTGTTGGGAACACAAAGTTTCTTTTCAGTTGCAAACTCCATTCCATACATATATATGGGGAGGTACTAGCTCCAACTCGGTTTTACAGTGAAAACTGCAGGAACTTCAAACCGGCACTAGGAAACAGACTGAGAAAGCAGAGAAAAAGTGTCTCCTGCAACCCGTTCCCTTGGTGCTAGATGAACGAACGTCTCTCCACTTGCTCAGTTCTGAGAGATAAGTGTGTGTGAAAGCCGTCCTTCACCTAGCTTGTTGGGAACACAAAGTTTCTTTTCAGTTGCAAACTCCATTCCATACATATATATGGGGAGGTACTAGCTCCAACTCGGTTTTACAGTGAAAACTGCAGGAACTTCAAACCGGCACTAGGAAACAGACTGAGAAAGCAGAGAAAAAGTGTCTCCTGCAACCCGTTCCCTTGGTGCTAGATGAACGTCTCTCCACTTGCTCAGTTCTGAGAGATAAGTGTGTGTGAAAGCCGTCCTTCACCTAGCTTTTTGGGAACACAAAGTTTCTTTTCAGTTGCAAACTCCATTCCATACATATATATTTGGAGGTAGAAGCTCCAACTCGGTTTTACAGTGAAAACTGCAGGAACTTCAAACTGGCACTAGGAAACAGACTGAGAAAGCAGAGAAAAAGTGTCTCCTGCAACCCGTTCCCTTGGTGCTAGATGAACGAACGTCTCTCCACTTGCTCAGTTCTGAGAGATAAGTGTGTGTGAAAGCCGTCCTTCACATAGCTTTTTGGGAACACAAAGTTTCTTTTCAGTTGCAAACTCCATTCCATACATATATATTTGGAGGTAGAAGATCCAACTCGGTTTTACAGTGAAAACTGCAGGAACTTCAAACCGGCACTTGGAAACAGACTGAGGATGCAGAGAAAAAGTGTCTCCTGCAACCCGTTCCCTTGGTGCTAGATGAACGAACGTCTCTCCACTTGCTCAGTTCTCAGAGATAAGTGTGTGTGAAAGCCGTCCTTCACCTAGCTTGTTGGGAACACAAAGTTTCTTTTCAGTTGCAAACTCCATTCCATACATATATATGGGGAGGTACAAGCTCCAACTCGGTTTTACAGTGAAAACTGCAGGAACTTCCAACCGGCACTAGGAAACAGACTGAGAAAGCAGAGAAAAAGTGTCTCCTGCAACCCGTTCCCTTGGTGCTAGATGAACGAACGTCTCTCCACTTGCTCAGTTCTGAGAGATAAGTGTGTGTGAAAGCCGTCCTTCACCTAGCTTGTTGGGAACACAAAGTTTCTTTTCAGTTGCAAACTCCATTCCATACATATATATGGGGAGGTACTAGCTCCAACTCCGTTTTACAGTGAAAACTGCAGGAACTTCAAACCGGCACTAGGAAACAGACTGAGAAAGCAGAGAAAAAGTGTCTCCTGCATCCCGTTCCCTTGGTGCTAGATGAACGAACGTCTCTCCACTTGCTCAGTTCTGAGAGATAAGTGTGTGTGAAAGCCGTCCTTCACCTAGATTGTTGGGAACACAAAGTTTCTTTTCAGTTGCAAACTCCATTCCAAACATATATATTTGGAGGTAGAAGCTCCAACTCGGTTTTACAGTGAAAACTGCAGGAACTTCAAACCGGCACTAGGAAACAGTCTGAGAAAGCAGAGAAAAAGTGTCTCCTGCAACCCGTTCCCTTGGTGCTAGATGAACGAACGTCTCTCCACTTGCTCAGTTCTGAGAGATAAGTGTGTGTGAAAGCCGTCCTTCACCTAGCTTGTTGGGAACACAAAGTTTCTTTTCAGTTGCAAACTCCATTCCATACATATATATGGGGAGGTACTAGCTCCAACTCGGTTTTACAGTGAAAACTGCAGGAACTTCAAAACGGCACTAGGAAACAGACTGAGAAAGCAGAGAAAAAGTGTCTCCTGCAACCCGTTCCCTTGGTGCTAGATGAACGAACGTCTCTCCACTTGCTCAGTTCTGAGAGATAAGTGTGTGTGAAAGCCGTCCTTCACCTAGCTTGTTGGGAACACAAAGTTTCTTTTCAGTTGCAAACTCCATTCCATACATATATATTTGGAGGTAGAAGCTCCAACTCGGTTTTACAGTGAAAACTGCAGGAACTTCAAACCGGCACTAGGAAACAGTCTGAGAAAGCAGAGAAAAAGTGTCTCCTGCAACCCGTTCCCTTGGTGCTAGATGAACGAACGTCTCTCCACTTGCTCCGTTCTGAGAGATAAGTGTGTGTGAAAGCCGTCCTTCACCTAGCTTGTTGGGAACACAAAGTGTCTTTTCAGTTGCAAACTCCATTCCATACATATATAGGGGGAGGTACAAGCTCCAACTCGATTTTACAGTGAAAACTGCAGGAACTTCAAACCGGCACTAGGAAACAGACTGAGAAAGCAGAGAAAAAGTGTCTCCTGCAACCCGTTCCCTTGGTGCTAGATGAACGAACGTCTCTCCACTTGCTCAGTTCTGAGAGATAAGTGTGTGTGAAAGCCGTCCTTCACCTAGCTTGTTGGGAACACAAAGTTTCTTTTCAGTTGCAAACTCCATTCCATACATATATATGGGGAGGTACAAGCTCCAACTCGGTTTTACAGTGAAAACTGCAGGAACTTCCAACCGGCACTAGGAAACAGACTGAGAAAGCAGAGAAAAAGTGTCTCCTGCAACCCGTTCCCTTGGTGCTAGATGAACGAACGTCTCTCCACTTGCTCAGTTCTGAGGGATAAGTGTGTGTGAAAGCCGTCCTTCACCTAGCTTTTTGGGAACACAAAGTTTCTTTTCAGTTGCAAACTCCATTCCATACATATATATTTGGAGGTAGAAGCTCCAACTCGGTTTTACAGTGAATACTGCAGGAACTTCAAACCGGCACTAGGAAACAGACTGAGAAAGCAGAGAAAAAGTGTCTCCTGCAACCCGTTCCCTTGGTGCTAGATGAACGAACGTCTCTCCACTTGCTCAGTTCTGAGAGATAAGTGTGTGTGAAAGCCGTCCTTCACCTAGCTTGTTGGGAACACAAAGTTTCTTTTCAGTTGCAAACTCCATTCCATACATATATATGGGGAGGTACTAGCTCCAACTCGGTTTTACAGTGAAAACTGCAGAAAATTCAAACCGGCACTAGGAAACAGACTGAGAAAGCAGAGAAAAAGTGTCTCCTGCAACCCGTTCCCTTGGTGCTAGATGAACGAACGTCTCTCCACTTGCTCAGTTCTGAGAGATAAGTGTGTGTGAAAGCCGTCCTTCACCTAGCTTTTTGGGAACACAAAGTTTCTTTTCAGTTGCAAACTCCATTCCATACATATATATTTGGAGGTAGAAGCTCCAACTCGGTTTTACAGTGAAAACTGCAGGAACTTCAAACCGGCACTAGGAAACAGACTGAGAAAGCAGAGAAAAAGTGTCTCCTGCAACCCGTTCCCTTGGTGCTAGATGAACGAACGTCTCTCCACTTGCTCAGTTCTGAGAGATAAGTGTGTGTGAAAGCCGTCCTTCACCTAGCTTGTTGGGAACACAAAGTTTCTTTTCAGTTGCAAACTCCATTCCATACATATATATGGGGAGGTACTAGCTCCAACTCGGTTTTACAGTGAAAACGGCAGGAACTTCAAACCGGCACTAGGAAACAGACTGAGAAAGCAGAGAAAAAGTGTCTCCTGCAACCCGTTCCCTTGGTGCTAGATGAACGAACGTCTCTCCACTTGCTCAGTTCTGAGAGATAAGTGTGTGTGAAAGCCGTCCTTCACCTAGCTTGTTGGGAACACAAAGTTTCTTTTCAGTTGCAAACTCCATTCCATACATATATATTTGGAGGTAGAAGCTCCAAATCGGTTTTACAGTGAAAACTGCAGGAACTTCAAACCGGCAATAGGAAACAGACTGCGAAAGCAGAGAAAAAGTGTCCCCTGCAACCCGTTCCCTTGGTGCTAGATGAACGAACGTCTCTCCACTTGCTCAGTTCTGAGAGATAAGTGTGTGTGAAAGCCGTCCTTCACCTAGCTTTTTGGGAACACAAAGTTTCTTTTCAGTTGCAAACTCCATTCCATACATATATATTTGGAGGTAGAAGCTCCAACTCGGTTTTTCAGTGAAAACTGCAGGAACTTCAAACCGGCACTAGGAAACAGACTGCGAAAGCAGAGAAAAAGTGTCTCCTGCAACCCGTTCCCTTGGTGCTAGATGAACGAACGTCTCTCCACTTGCTCAGTTCTGAGAGATAAGTGTGTGTGAAAGCCGTCCTTCACCTAGCTTGTTGGGAACACAAAGTTTCTTTTCAGTTGCAAACTCCATTCCATACATATATATGGGGAGGTACTAGCTCCAACTCGGTTTTACAGTGAAAACTGCAGGAACTTCAAACCGGCACTAGGAAACAGACTGCGAAAGCAGAGAAAAAGTGTCTCCTGCAACCCGTTCCCTTGGTGCTAGATGAACGAACGTCTCTCCACTTGCTCAGTTCTGAGAGATAAGTGTGTGTGAAAGCCGTCCTTCACCTAGCTTGTTGGGAACACAAAGTTTCTTTTCAGTTGCAAACTCCATTCCATACATATATATGGGGAGGTACTAGCTCCAACTCGGTTTTACAGTGAAAACGGCAGGAACTTCAAACCGGCACTAGGAAACAGACTGAGAAAGCAGAGAAAAAGTGTCTCCTGCAACCCGTTCCCTTGGTGCTAGATGAACGAACGTCTCTCCACTTGCTCAGTTCTGAGAGATAAGTGTGTGTGAAAGCCGTCCTTCACCTAGCTTGTTGGGAACACAAAGTTTCTTTTCAGTTGCAAACTCCATTCCATACATATATATGGGGAGGTACTACCTCCAACTCGGTTTTACAGTGAAAACTGCAGGAACTTCAAACCGGCACTAGGAAACAGACTGCGAAAGCAGAGAAAAAGTGTCTCCTGCAACCCGTTCCCTTGGTGCTAGATGAACGAACGTCTCTCCACTTGCTCAGTTCTGAGAGATAAGTGTGTGTGAAAGCCGTCCTTCACATAGCTTTTTGGGAACACAAAGTTTCTTTTCAGTTGCAAACTCCATTCCATACATATATATTTGGAGGTAGAAGATCCAACTCGATTTTACAGTGAAAACTGCAGGAACTTCAAACCGGCACTAGGAAACAGACTGAGAAAGCAGAGAAAAAGTGTCTCCTGCAACCCGTTCCCTTGGTGCTAGATGAACGAACGTCTCTCCACTTGCTCAGTTCTGAGAGATAAGTGCGTGTGAAAGCCATCCTTCACCTAGCTTGTTGGGAACACAAAGTTTCTTTTCAGTTGCAAACTCCATTCCATACATATATACGGGGAGGTACTAGCTCCAACTCGGTTTTACAGTGAAAACTGCAGGAACTTCAAACCGGCACTAGGAAACAGACTGAGAAAGCAGAGAAAAAGTGTCTCCTGCAACCCGTTCCCTTGGTGCTAGATGAACGAACGTCTCTCCACTTGCTCAGTTCTGAGAGATAAGTGTGTGTGAAAGCCGTCCTTCACCTAGCTTGTTGGGAACACAAAGTTTCTTTTCAGTTGCAAACTCCATTCCATACATATATATGGGGAGGTACAAGCTCCAACTCGGTTTGACAGTGAAAACTGCAGGAACTTCCAACCGGCACTAGGAAACAGACTGAGAAAGCAGAGAAAAAGTGTCTCCTGCAACCCGTTCCCTTGGTGCTAGATGAACGAACGTCTCTCCACTTGCTCAGTTCTGAGAGATAAGTGTGTGTGAAAGCCGTCCTTCACCTAGCTTTTTGGGAACACAAAGTTTCTTTTCAGTTGCAAACTCCATTCCATACATATATATTTGGAGGTAGAAGCTCCAACTCGGTTTTACAGTGAATACTGCAGGAACTTCAAACCGGCACTAGGAAACAGACTGAGAAAGCAGAGAAAAAGTGTCTCCTGCAACCCGTTCCCTTGGTGCTAGATGAACGAACGTCTCTCCACTTGCTCAGTTCTGAGAGATAAGTGTGTGTGAAAGCCGTCCTTCACCTAGCTTGTTGGGAACACAAAGTTTCTTTTCAGTTGCAAACTCCATTCCATACATATATATGGGGAGGTACTAGCTCCAACTCGGTTTTACAGTGAAAACTGCAGAAAATTCAAACCGGCACTAGGAAACAGACTGAGAAAGCAGAGAAAAAGTGTCTCCTGCAACCCGTTCCCTTGGTGCTAGATGAACGAACGTCTCTCCACTTGCTCAGTTCTGAGAGATAAGTGTGTGTGAAAGCCGTCCTTCACCTAGCTTTTTGGGAACACAAAGTTTCTTTTCAGTTGCAAACTCCATTCCATACATATATATTTGGAGGTAGAAGCTCCAACTCGGTTTTACAGTGAAAACTGCAGGAACTTCAAACCGGCACTAGGAAACAGACTGAGAAAGCAGAGAAAAAGTGTCTCCTGCAACCCGTTCCCTTGGTGCTAGATGAACGAACGTCTCTCCACTTGCTCAGTTCTGAGAGATAAGTGTGTGTGAAAGCCGTCCTTCACCTAGCTTGTTGGGAACACAAAGTTTCTTTTCAGTTGCAAACTCCATTCCATACATATATATGGGGAGGTACTAGCTCCAACTCGGTTTTACAGTGAAAACGGCAGGAACTTCAAACCGGCACTAGGAAACAGACTGAGAAAGCAGAGAAAAAGTGTCTCCTGCAACCCGTTCCCTTGGTGCTAGATGAACGAACGTCTCTCCACTTGCTCAGTTCTGAGAGATAAGTGTGTGTGAAAGCCGTCCTTCACCTAGCTTGTTGGGAACACAAAGTTTCTTTTCAGTTGCAAACTCCATTCCATACATATATATTTGGAGGTAGAAGCTCCAAATCGGTTTTACAGTGAAAACTGCAGGAACTTCAAACCGGCAATAGGAAACAGACTGCGAAAGCAGAGAAAAAGTGTCTCCTGCAACCCGTTCCCTTGGTGCTAGATGAACGAACGTCTCTCCACTTGCTCAGTTCTGAGAGATAAGTGTGTGTGAAAGCCGTCCTTCACCTAGCTTTTTGGGAACACAAAGTTTCTTTTCAGTTGCAAACTCCATTCCATACATATATATTTGGAGGTAGAAGCTCCAACTCGGTTTTTCAGTGAAAACTGCAGGAACTTCAAACCGGCACTAGGAAACAGACTGCGAAAGCAGAGAAAAAGTGTCTCCTGCAACCCGTTCCCTTGGTGCTAGATGAACGAACGTCTCTCCACTTGCTCAGTTCTGAGAGATAAGTGTGTGTGAAAGCCGTCCTTCACATAGCTTTTTGGGAACACAAAGTTTCTTTTCAGTTGCAAACTCCATTCCATACATATATATTTGGAGGTAGAAGATCCAACTCGATTTTACAGTGAAAACTGCAGGAACTTCAAACCGGCACTAGGAAACAGACTGAGAAAGCAGAGAAAAAGTGTCTCCTGCAACCCGTTCCCTTGGTGCTAGATGAACGAACGTCTCTCCACTTGCTCAGTTCTGAGAGATAAGTGCGTGTGAAAGCCATCCTTCACCTAGCTTGTTGGGAACACAAAGTTTCTTTTCAGTTGCAAACTCCATTCCATACATATATACGGGGAGGTACTAGCTCCAACTTGGTTTTACAGTGAAAACTGCAGGAACTTCAAACCGGCACTAGGAAACAGACTGAGAAAGCAGAGAAAAAGTGTCTCCTGCAACCCGTTCCCTTGGTGCTAGATGAACGAACGTCTCTCCACTTGCTCAGTTCTGAGAGATAAGTGTGTGTGGAAGCCGTCCTTCACCTAGCTTGTTGGGAACACAAAGTTTCTTTTCAGTTGCAAACTCCATTCCATACATATATATGGGCAGGTACAAGCTCCAACTCGGTTTGACAGTGAAAACTGCAGGAACTTCCAACCGGCACTAGGAAACAGACTGAGAAAGCAGAGAAAAAGTGTCTCCTGCAACCCGTTCCCTTGGTGCTAGATGAACGAACGTCTCTCCACTTGCTCAGTTCTGAGAGATAAGTGTGTGTGAAAGCCGTCCTTCACCTAGCTTTTTGGGAACACAAAGTTTCTTTTCAGTTGCAAACTCCATTCCATACATATATATTTGGAGGTAGAAGCTCCAACTCGGTTTTACAGTGAATACTGCAGGAACTTCAAACCGGCACTAGGAAACAGACTGAGAAAGCAGAGAAAAAGTGTCTCCTGCAACCCGTTCCCTTGGTGCTAGATGAACGAACGTCTCTCCACTTGCTCAGTTCTGAGAGATAAGTGTGTGTGAAAGCCGTCCTTCACCTAGCTTGTTGGGAACACAAAGTTTCTTTTCAGTTGCAAACTCCATTCCATACATATATATGGGGAGGTACTAGCTCCAACTCGGTTTTACAGTGAAAACTGCAGAAAATTCAAACCGGCACTAGGAAACAGACTGAGAAAGCAGAGAAAAAGTGTCTCCTGCAACCCGTTCCCTTGGTGCTAGATGAACGAACGTCTCTCCACTTGCTCAGTTCTGAGAGATAAGTGTGTGTGAAAGCCGTCCTTCACCTAGCTTTTTGGGAACACAAAGTTTCTTTTCAGTTGCAAACTCCATTCCATACATATATATTTGGAGGTAGAAGCTCCAACTCGGTTTTACAGTGAAAACTGCAGGAACTTCAAACCGGCACTAGGAAACAGACTGAGAAAGCAGAGAAAAAGTGTCTCCTGCAACCCGTTCCCTTGGTGCTAGATGAACGAACGTCTCTCCACTTGCTCAGTTCTGAGAGATAAGTGTGTGTGAAAGCCGTCCTTCACCTAGCTTGTTGGGAACACAAAGTTTCTTTTCAGTTGCAAACTCCATTCCATACATATATATGGGGAGGTACTAGCTCCAACTCGGTTTTACAGTGAAAACGGCAGGAACTTCAAACCGGCACTAGGAAACAGACTGAGAAAGCAGAGAAAAAGTGTCTCCTGCAACCCGTTCCCTTGGTGCTAGATGAACGAACGTCTCTCCACTTGCTCAGTTCTGAGAGATAAGTGTGTGTGAAAGCCGTCCTTCACCTAGCTTGTTGGGAACACAAAGTTTCTTTTCAGTTGCAAACTCCATTCCATACATATATATTTGGAGGTAGAAGCTCCAAATCGGTTTTACAGTGAAAACTGCAGGAACTTCAAACCGGCAATAGGAAACAGACTGCGAAAGCAGAGAAAAAGTGTCTCCTGCAACCCGTTCCCTTGGTGCTAGATGAACGAACGTCTCTCCACTTGCTCAGTTCTGAGAGATAAGTGTGTGTGAAAGCCGTCCTTCACCTAGCTTTTTGGGAACACAAAGTTTCTTTTCAGTTGCAAACTCCATTCCATACATATATATTTGGAGGTAGAAGCTCCAACTCGGTTTTTCAGTGAAAACTGCAGGAACTTCAAACCGGCACTAGGAAACAGACTGCGAAAGCAGAGAAAAAGTGTCTCCTGCAACCCGTTCCCTTGGTGCTAGATGAACGAACGTCTCTCCACTTGCTCAGTTCTGAGAGATAAGTGTGTGTGAAAGCCGTCCTTCACCTAGCTTGTTGGGAACACAAAGTTTCTTTTCAGTTGCAAACTCCATTCCATACATATATATGGGGAGGTACTAGCTCCAACTCGGTTTTACAGTGAAAACTGCAGGAACTTCAAACCGGCACTAGGAAACAGACTGCGAAAGCAGAGAAAAAGTGTCTCCTGCAACCCGTTCCCTTGGTGCTAGATGAACGAACGTCTCTCCACTTGCTCAGTTCTGAGAGATAAGTGTGTGTGAAAGCCGTCCTTCACCTAGCTTGTTGGGAACACAAAGTTTCTTTTCAGTTGCAAACTCCATTCCATACATATATATGGGGAGGTACTAGCTCCAACTCGGTTTTACAGTGAAAACGGCAGGAACTTCAAACCGGCACTAGGAAACAGACTGAGAAAGCAGAGAAAAAGTGTCTCCTGCAACCCGTTCCCTTGGTGCTAGATGAACGAACGTCTCTCCACTTGCTCAGTTCTGAGAGATAAGTGTGTGTGAAAGCCGTCCTTCACCTAGCTTGTTGGGAACACAAAGTTTCTTTTCAGTTGCAAACTCCATTCCATACATATATATGGGGAGGTACTACCTCCAACTCGGTTTTACAGTGAAAACTGCAGGAACTTCAAACCGGCACTAGGAAACAGACTGCGAAAGCAGAGAAAAAGTGTCTCCTGCAACCCGTTCCCTTGGTGCTAGATGAACGAACGTCTCTCCACTTGCTCAGTTCTGAGAGATAAGTGTGTGTGAAAGCCGTCCTTCACATAGCTTTTTGGGAACACAAAGTTTCTTTTCAGTTGCAAACTCCATTCCATACATATATATTTGGAGGTAGAAGATCCAACTCGATTTTACAGTGAAAACTGCAGGAACTTCAAACCGGCACTAGGAAACAGACTGAGAAAGCAGAGAAAAAGTGTCTCCTGCAACCCGTTCCCTTGGTGCTAGATGAACGAACGTCTCTCCACTTGCTCAGTTCTGAGAGATAAGTGCGTGTGAAAGCCATCCTTCACCTAGCTTGTTGGGAACACAAAGTTTCTTTTCAGTTGCAAACTCCATTCCATACATATATACGGGGAGGTACTAGCTCCAACTCGGTTTTACAGTGAAAACTGCAGGAACTTCAAACCGGCACTAGGAAACAGACTGAGAAAGCAGAGAAAAAGTGTCTCCTGCAACCCGTTCCCTTGGTGCTAGATGAACGAACGTCTCTCGACTTGCTCAGTTCTGAGAGATAAGTGTGTGTGAAAGCCGTCCTTCACCTAGCTTATTGGGAACACAAAGTTTCTTTTCAGTTGCAAACTCCATTCCATACATATATATGGGGAGGTACTAGCTCCAACTCGGTTTTACAGTGAAAACTGCAGGAACTTCAAACCGGCACTAGGAAACAGACTGAGAAAGCAGAGAAAAAGTGTCTCCTGCAACCCGTTCCCTTGGTGCTAGATGAACGAACGTCTCTCCACTTGCTCAGTTCTGAGAGATAAGTGTGTGTGAAAGCCGTCCTTCACCTAGTTTTTGGGAACACAAAGTTTCTTTTCAGTTGCAAACTCCATTCCATACATATATATTTGGAGGTAGAAGCTCCAACTCGGTTTTACAGTGAAAACTGCAGGAACTTCAAACCGGCACTAGGAAACAGACTGAGAAAGCAGAGAAAAAGTGTCTCCTGCAACCCGTTCCCTTGGTGCTAGATGAACGAACGTCTCTCCACTTGCTCAGTTCTGAGAGATAAGTGTGTGTGAAAGCCGTCCTTGACCTAGCTTGTTGGGAACACAAAGTTTCTTTTCAGTTGCAAACTCCATTCCATACATATATATGGGGAGGTACTAGCTCCAACTCGGTTTTACAGTGAAAACTGCAGGAACTTCAAACCGGCACTAGGAAACAGACTGAGAAAGCAGAGAAAAAGTGTCTCCTGCAACCCGTTCCCTTGGTGCTAGATGAACGAACGTCTCTCCACTTGCTCAGTTCTGAGAGATATGTGTGTGTGAAAGCCGTCCTTCACCTAGCTTTTTGGGAACACAAAGTTTCTTTTCAGTTGCAAACTCCATTCCATACATATATATTTGGAGGAAGAAGCTCCAACTCGGTTTTACAGTGAAAACTGCAGGAACTTCAAACCGGCACTTGGAAACAGACTGAGAAAGCAGAGAAAAAGTGTCTCCTGCAACCCGTTCCCTTGGTGCTAGATGAACGAACGTCTCTCCACTTGCTCAGTTCTCAGAGATAAGTGTGTGTGAAAGCCGTCCTTCACCTAGCTTGTTGGGAACACAAAGTTTCTTTTCAGTTGCAAACTCCATTCCATACATATATATGGGGAGGTACAAGCTCCAACTCGGTTTTACAGTGAAAACTGCAGGAACTTCAAACCGGCACTAGGAAACAGACTGAGAAAGCAGAGAAAAAGTGTCTCCTGCAACCCGTTCCCTTGGTGCTAGATGAACGAACGTCTCTCCACTTGCTCAGTTCTGAGAGATAAGTGTGTGTGAAAGCCGTCCTTCACCTAGCTTGTTGGGAACACAAAGTTTCTTTTCAGTTGCAAACTCCATTCCATACATATATATGGGGAGGTACTAGCTCCAACTCGGTTTTACAGTGAAAACTGCAGGAACTTCAAACCGGCACTAGGAAACAGACTGAGAAAGCAGAGAAAAAGTGTCTCCTGCAACCCGTTCCTTTGGTGCTAGATGAACGAACGTCTCTCCACTTGCTCAGTTCTGAGAGATATGTGTGTGTGAAAGCCGTCCTTCACCTAGCTTTTTGGGAACACAAAGTTTCTTTTCAGTTGCAAACTCCATTCCATACATATATATTTGGAGGAAGAAGCTCCAACTCGGTTTTACAGTGAAAACTGCAGGAACTTCAAACCGGCACTTGGAAACAGACTGAGAAAGCAGAGAAAAAGTGTCTCCTGCAACCCGTTCCCTTGGTGCTAGATGAACGAACGTCTCTCCACTTGCTCAGTTCTCAGAGATAAGTGTGTGTGAAAGCCGTCCTTCACCTAGCTTGTTGGGAACACAAAGTTTCTTTTCAGTTGCAAACTCCATTCCATACATATATATGGGGAGGTACAAGCTCCAACTCGGTTTTACAGTGAAAACTGCAGGAACTTCAAACCGGCACTAGGAAACAGACTGAGAAAGCAGAGAAAAAGTGTCTCCTGCAACCCGTTCCCTTGGTGCTAGATGAACGAACGTCTCTCCACTTGCTCAGTTCTGAGAGATAAGTGTGTGTGAAAGCCGTCCTTCACCTAGCTTGTTGGGAACACAAAGTTTCTTTTCAGTTGCAAACTCCATTCCATACATATATATGGGGAGGTACTAGCTCCAACTCGGTTTTACAGTGAAAACTGCAGGAACTTCAAACCGGCACTAGGAAACAGACTGAGAAAGCAGAGAAAAAGTGTCTCCTGCAACCCGTTCCCTTGGTGCTAGATGAACGAACGTCTCTCCACTTGCTCAGTTCTGAGAGATAAGTGTGTGTGAAAGCCGTCCTTCACCTAGATTGTTGGGAACACAAAGTTTCTTTTCAGTTGCAAACTCCATTCCAAACATATATATTTGGAGGTAGAAGCTCCAACTCGGTTTTACAGTGAAAACTGCAGGAACTTCAAACCGGCACTAGGAAACAGTCTGAGAAAGCAGAGAAAAAGTGTCTCCTGCAACCCGTTCCCTTGGTGCTAGATGAACGAACGTCTCTCCTCTTGCTCAGTTCTCAGAGATAAGTGTGTGTGAAAGCCGTCCTTCACCTAGCTTGTTGGGAAGACAAAGTTTCTTTTCAGTTGCAAACTCCATTCCAAACATATATATTTGGAGGTAGAAGCTCCAACTCGGTTTTACAGTGAAAACTGCAGGAACTTCAAACCGGCACTAGGAAACAGTCTGAGAAAGCAGAGAAAAAGTGTCTCCTGCAACCCGTTCCCTTGGTGCTAGATGAACGAACGTCTCTCCACTTGCTCAGTTCTGAGAGATAAGTGTGTGTGAAAGCCGTCCTTCACCTAGCTTGTTGGGAACACAAAGTTTCTTTTCAGTTGCAAACTCCATTCCATACATATATATGGGGAGGTACTAGCTCCAACTCGGTTTTACAGTGAAAACTGCAGGAACTTCAAACCGGCACTAGGAAACAGACTGAGAAAGCAGAGAAAAAGTGTCTCCTGCAACCCGTTCCCTTGGTGCTAGATGAACGAACGTCTCTCCACTTGCTCAGTTCTGAGAGATATGTGTGTGTGAAAGCCGTCCTTCACCTAGCTTTTTGGGAACACAAAGTTTCTTTTCAGTTGCAAACTCCATTCCATACATATATATTTGGAGGAAGAAGCTCCAACTCGGTTTTACAGTGAAAACTGCAGGAACTTCAAACCGGCACTTGGAAACAGACTGAGAAAGCAGAGAAAAAGTGTCTCCTGCAACCCGTTCCCTTGGTGCTAGATGAACGAACGTCTCTCCACTTGCTCAGTTCTCAGAGATAAGTGTGTGTGAAAGCCGTCCTTCACCTAGCTTGTTGGGAACACAAAGTTTCTTTTCAGTTGCAAACTCCATTCCATACATATATATGGGGAGGTACTAGCTCCAACTCGGTTTTACAGTGAAAACTGCAGGAACTTCAAACCGGCACTAGGAAACAGACTGAGAAAGCAGAGAAAAAGTGACTCCTGCAACCCGTTCCCTTGGTGCTAGATGAACGAACGTCTCTCCACTTGCTCAGTTCTGAGAGATAAGTGTGTGTGAAAGCCGTCCTTCACCTAGCTTGTTGGGAACACAAAGTTTCTTTTCAGTTGCAAACTCCATTCCATACATATATATGGGGAGGTACTAGCTCCAACTCGGTTTTACAGTGAAAACTGCAGGAACTTCAAACCGGCACTAGGAAACAGACTGAGAAAGCAGAGAAAAAGTGTCTCCTGCAACCCGTTCCCTTGGTGCTAGATGAACGAACGTCTCTCCACTTGCTCAGTTCTGAGAGATAAGTGTGTGTGAAAGCCGTCCTTCACCTAGATTGTTGGGAACACAAAGTTTCTTTTCAGTTGCAAACTCCATTCCAAACATATATATTTGGAGGTAGAAGCTCCAACTCGGTTTTACAGTGAAAACTGCAGGAACTTCAAACCGGCACTAGGAAACAGTCTGAGAAAGCAGAGAAAAAGTGTCTCCTGCAACCCGTTCCCTTGGTGCTAGATGAACGAACGTCTCTCCACTTGCTCAGTTCTGAGAGATAAGTGTGTGTGAAAGCCGTCCTTCACCTAGCTTGTTGGGAACACAAAGTTTCTTTTCAGTTGCAAACTCCATTCCATACATATATATGGGGAGGTACTAGCTCCAACTCGGTTTTACAGTGAAAACTGCAGGAACTTCAAACCGGCACTAGGAAACAGACTGAGAAAGCAGAGAAAAAGTGTCTCCTGCAACCCGTTCCCTTGGTGCTAGATGAACGAACGTCTCTCCACTTGCTCAGTTCTGAGAGATAAGTGTGTGTGAAAGCCGTCCTTCACCTAGCTTGTTGGGAACACAAAGTTTCTTTTCAGTTGCAAACTCCATTCCATACATATATATTTGGAGGTAGAAGCTCCAACTCGGTTTTACAGTGAAAACTGCAGGAACTTCAAACCGGCACTAGGAAACAGTCTGAGAAAGCAGAGAAAATGTGTCTCCTGCAACCCGTTCCCTTGGTGCTAGATGAACGAACGTCTCTCCACTTGCTCCGTTCTGAGAGATAAGTGTGTGTGAAAGCCGTCCTTCACCTAGCTTGTTGGGAACACAAAGTGTCTTTTCAGTTGCAAACTCCATTCCATACATATATATGGGGAGGTACAAGCTCCAACTCGGTTTTACAGTGAAAACTGCAGGAACTTCAAACCGGCACTAGGAAAAAGACTAAGAAAGCAGAGAAAAAGTGTCTCCTGCAACCCGTTCCCTTGGTGCTAGATGAACGAACGTCTCTCCACTTGCTCAGTTCTGAGAGATAAGTGTGTGTGAAAGCCGTCCTTCACCTAGCTTGTTGGGAACACAAAGTTTCTTTTCAGTTGCAAACTCCATTCCATACATATATAGGGGGAGGTACAAGCTCCAACTCGGTTTTACAGTGAAAACTGCAGGAACTTCAAACCGGCACTAGGAAACAGACTGAGAAAGCAGAGAAAAAGTGTCTCCTGCAACCCGTTCCCTTGGTGCTAGATGAACGAACGTCTCTCCACTTGCTCAGTTCTGAGAGATAAGTGTGTGTGAAAGCCGTCCTTCACCTAGCTTGTTGGGAACACAAAGTTTCTTTTCAGTTGCAAACTCCATTCCATACATATATATCGGGAGGTACAAGCTCCAACTCGGTTTTACAGTGAAAACTGCAGGAACTTCCAACCGGCACTAGGAAACAGACTGAGAAAGCAGAGAAAAAGTGTCTCCTGCAACCCGTTCCCTTGGTGCTAGATGAACGAACGTCTCTCCACTTGCTCAGTTCTGAGAGATAAGTGTGTGTGAAAGCCGTCCTTCACCTAGCTTTTTGGGAACACAAAGTTTCTTTTCAGTTGCAAACTCCATTCCATACATATATATTTGGAGGTAGAAGCTCCAACTCGGTTTTACAGTGAATACTGCAGGAACTTCAAACCGGCACTAGGAAACAGACTGAGAAAGCAGAGAAAAAGTGTCTCCTGCAACCCGTTCCCTTGGTGCTAGATGAACGAACGTCTCTCCACTTGCTCAGTTCTGAGAGATAAGTGTGTGTGAAAGCCGTCCTTCACCTTGCTTGTTGGGAACACAAAGTTTCTTTTCAGTTGCAAACTCCATTCCATACATATATATGGGGAGGTACTAGCTCCAACTCGGTTTTACAGTGAAAACTGCAGGAAATTCAAACCGGCACTAGGAAACAGACTGAGAAAGCAGAGAAAAAGTGTCTCCTGCAACCCGTTCCCTTGGTGCTAGATGAACGAACGTCTCTCCACTTGCTCAGTTCTGAGAGATAAGTGTGTGTGAAAGCCGTCCTTCACCTAGCTTGTTGGGAACACAAAGTTTCTTTTCAGTTGCAAACTCCATTCCATACATATATATGGGGAGGTACTAGCTCCAACTCGGTTTTACAGTGAAAACGGCAGGAACTTCAAACCGGCACTAGGAAACAGACTGAGAAAGCAGAGAAAAAGTGTCTCCTGCAACCCGTTCCCTTGGTGCTAGATGAACGAACGTCTCTCCACTTGCTCAGTTCTGAGAGATAAGTGTGTGTGAAAGCCGTCCTTCACCTAGCTTGTTGGGAACACAAAGTTTCTTTTCAGTTGCAAACTCCATTCCATACATATATATCGGGAGGTACTAGCTCCAACTCGGTTTTACAGTGAAAACGGCAGGAACTTCAAACCGGCACTAGGAAACAGACTGAGAAAGCAGAGAAAAAGTGTCTCCTGCAACCCGTTCCCTTGGTGCTAGATGAACGAACGTCTCTCCACTTGCTCAGTTCTGAGAGATAAGTGTGTGTGAAAGCCGTCCTTCACCTAGCTTGTTGGGAACACAAAGTTTCTTTTCAGTTGCAAACTCCATTCCATACATATATATGGGGAGGTACTAGCTCCAACTCGGTTTTACAGTGAAAACGGCAGGAACTTCAAACCGGCACTAGGAAACAGACTGAGAAAGCAGAGAAAAAGTGTCTCCTGCAACCCGTTCCCTTGGTGCTAGATGAACGAACGTCTCTCCACTTGCTCAGTTCTGAGAGATATGTGTGTGTGAAAGCCGTCCTTCACCTAGCTTGTTGGGAACACAAAGTTTCTTTTCAGTTGCAAACTCCATTCCATACATATATATTTGGAGGTAGAAGCTCCAAATCGGTTTTACAGTGAAAACTGCAGGAACTTCAAACCGGCAATAGGAAACAGACTGAGAAAGCAGAGAAAAAGTGTCTCCTGCAACCCGTTCCCTTGGTGCTAGATGAACGAACGTCTCTCCACTTGCTCAGTTCTGAGAGATAAGTGTGTGTGAAAGCCGTCCTTCACCTAGCTTTTTGGGAACACAAAGTTTCTTTTCAGTTGCAAACTCCATTCCATACATATATATTTGGAGGTAGAAGCTCCAACTCGGTTTTACAGTGAAAACTGCAGGAACTTCAAACCGGCACTAGGAAACAGACTGAGAAAGCAGAGAAAAAGTGTCTCCTGCAACCCGTTCCCTTGGTGCTAGATGAACGAACGTCTCTCCACTTGCTCAGTTCTGAGAGATAAGTGTGTGTGAAAGCCGTCCTTCACCTAGCTTGTTGGGAACACAAAGTTTCTTTTCAGTTGCAAACTCCATTCCATACATATATATGGGGAGGTACTAGCTCCAACTCGGTTTTACAGTGAAAACTGCAGGAACTTCAAACCGGCACTAGGAAACAGACTGAGAAAGCAGAGAAAAATTGTCTCCTGCAACCCGTTCCCTTGGTGCTAGATGAACGAACGTCTCTCCACTTGCTCAGTTCTAAGAGATATGTGTGTGTGAAAGCCGTACTTCACCTAGCTTTTTGGGAACACAAAGTTTCTTTTCAGTTGCAAACTCCATTCCATACATATATATTTGGAGGAAGAAGCTCCAACTCGGTTTTACAGTGAAAACTGCAGGAACTTCAAACCGGCACTTGGAAACAGACTGAGAAAGCAGAGAAAAAGTGTCTCCTGCAACCCGTTCCCTTGGTGCTAGATGAACGAACGTCTCTCCACTTGCTCAGTTCTCAGAGATAAGTGTGTGTGAAAGCCGTCCTTCACCTAGCTTGTTGGGAACACAAAGTTTCTTTTCAGTTGCAAACTCCATTCCATACATATATATGGGGAGGTACAAGCTCCAACTCGGTTTTACAGTGAAAACTGCAGGAACTTCAAACCGGCACTAGGAAACAGACTGAGAAAGCAGAGAAAAAGTGACTCCTGCAACCCGTTCCCTTGGTGCTAGATGAACGAACGTCTCTCCACTTGCTCAGTTCTGAGAGATAAGTGTGTGTGAAAGCCGTCCTTCACCTAGCTTGTTGGGAACACAAAGTTTCTTTTCAGTTGCAAACTCCATTCCATACATATATATGGGGAGGTACTAGCTCCAACTCGGTTTTACAGTGAAAACTGCAGGAACTTCAAACCGGCACTAGGAAACAGACTGAGAAAGCAGAGAAAAAGTGTCTCCTGCAACCCGTTCCCTTGGTGCTAGATGAACGAACGTCTCTCCACTTGCTCAGTTCTGAGAGATAAGTGTGTGTGAAAGCCGTCCTTCACCTAGATTGTTGGGAACACAAAGTTTCTTTTCAGTTGCAAACTCCATTCCAAACATATATATTTGGAGGTAGAAGCTCCAACTCGGTTTTACAGTGAAAACTGCAGGAACTTCAAACCGGCACTAGGAAACAGTCTGAGAAAGCAGAGAAAAAGTGTCTCCTGCAACCCGTTCCCTTGGTGCTAGATGAACGAACGTCTCTCCACTTGCTCAGTTCTGAGAGATAAGTGTGTGTGAAAGCCGTCCTTCACCTAGCTTGTTGGGAACACAAAGTTTCTTTTCAGTTGCAAACTCCATTCCAAACATATATATTTGGAGGTAGAAGCTCCAACTCGGTTTTACAGTGAAAACTGCAGGAACTTCAAACCGGCACTAGGAAACAGTCTGAGAAAGCAGAGAAAAAGTGTCTCCTGCAACCCGTTCCCTTGGTGCTAGATGAACGAACGTCTCTCCACTTGCTCAGTTCTGAGAGATAAGTGTGTGTGAAAGCCGTCCTTCACCTAGCTTGTTGGGAACACAAAGTTTCTTTTCAGTTGCAAACTCCATTCCATACATATATATGGGGAGGTACTAGCTCCAACTCGGTTTTACAGTGAAAACTGCAGGAACTTCAAACCGGCACTAGGAAACAGACTGAGAAAGCAGAGAAAAAGTGTCTCCTGCAACCCGTTCCCTTGGTGCTAGATGAACGAACGTCTCTCCACTTGCTCAGTTCTGAGAGATAAGTGTGTGTGAAAGCCGTCCTTCACCTAGCTTGTTGGGAACACAAAGTTTCTTTTCAGTTGCAAACTCCATTCCATACATATATATTTGGAGGTAGAAGCTCCAACTCGGTTTTACAGTGAAAACTGCAGGAACTTCAAACCGGCACTAGGAAACAGTCTGAGAAAGCAGAGAAAAAGTGTCTCCTGCAACCCGTTCCCTTGGTGCTAGATGAACGAACGTCTCTCCACTTGCTCCGTTCTGAGAGATAAGTGTGTGTGAAAGCCGTCCTTCACCTAGCTTGTTGGGAACACAAAGTGTCTTTTCAGTTGCAAACTCCATTCCATACATATATATGGGGAGGTACAAGCTCCAACTCGGTTTTACAGTGAAAACTGCAGGAACTTCAAACCGGCACTAGGAAACAGACTAAGAAAGCAGAGAAAAAGTGTCTCCTGCAACCCGTTCCCTTGGTGCTAGATGAACGAACGTCTCTCCACTTGCTCAGTTCTGAGAGATATGTGTGTGTGAAAGCCGTCCTTCACCTAGCTTGTTGGGAACACAAAGTTTCTTTTCAGTTGCAAACTCCATTCCATACATATATATTTGGAGGTAGAAGCTCCAAATCGGTTTGACAGTGAAAACTGCAGGAACTTCAAACCGGCAATAGGAAACAGACTGAGAAAGCAGAGAAAAAGTGTCTCCTGCAACCCGTTCCCTTGGTGCTAGATGAACGAACGTCTCTCCACTTGCTCAGTTCTGAGAGATAAGTGTGTGTGAAAGCCGTCCTTCACCTAGCTTTTTGGGAACACAAAGTTTCTTTTCAGTTGCAAACTCCATTCCATACATATATATTTGGAGGTAGAAGCTCCAACTCGGTTTTACAGTGAAAACTGCAGGAACTTCAAACCGGCACTAGGAAACAGACTGAGAAAGCAGAGAAAAAGTGTCTCCTGCAACCCGTTCCCTTGGTGCTAGATGAACGAACGTCTCTCCACTTGCTCAGTTCTGAGAGATAAGTGTGTGTGAAAGCCGTCCTTCACCTAGCTTGTTGGGAACACAAAGTTTCTTTTCAGTTGCAAACTCCATTCCATACATATATATGGGGAGGTACTAGCTCCAACTCGGTTTTACAGTGAAAACTGCAGGAACTTCAAACCGGCACTAGGAAACAGACTGCGAAAGCAGAGAAAAAGTGTCTCCTGCAACCCGTTCCCTTGGTGCTAGATGAACGAACGTCTCTCCACTTGCTCAGTTCTGAGAGATAAGTGTGTGTGAAAGCCGTCCTTCACATAGCTTTTTGGGAACACAAAGTTTCTTTTCAGTTGCAAACTCCATTCCATACATATATATTTGGAGGTAGAAGATCCAACTCGCTTTTACAGTGAAAACTGCAGGAACTTCAAACCGGCACTAGGAAACAGACTGAGAAAGCAGAGAAAAAGTGTCTCCTGCAACCCGTTCCCTTGGTGCTAGATGAACGAACGTCTCTCCACTTGCTCAGTTCTGAGAGATAAGTGTGTGTGAAAGCCGTCCTTCACCTAGCTTGTTGGGAACACAAAGTTTCTTTTCAGTTGCAAACTCCATTCCATACATATATACGGGGAGGTAGTAGCTCCAACTCGGTTTTACAGTGAAAACTGCAGGAACTTCAAACCGGCACTAGGAAACAGACTGAGAAAGCAGAGAAAAAGTGTCTCCTGCAACCCGTTCCCTTGGTGCTAGATGAACGAACGTCTCTCCACTTGCTCAGTTCTGAGAGATAAGTGTGTGTGAAAGCCGTCCTTCACCTAGCTTGTTGGGAACACAAAGTTTCTTTTCAGTTGCAAACTCCATTCCATACATATATATGGGGAGGTACTAGCTCCAACTCGGTTTTACAGTGAAAACGGCAGGAACTTCAAACCGGCACTAGGAAACAGACTGAGAAAGCAGAGAAAAAGTGTCTCCTGCAACCCGTTCCCTTGGTGCTAGATGAACGAACGTCTCTCCACTTGCTCAGTTCTGAGAGATATGTGTGTGTGAAAGCCGTCCTTCACCTAGCTTGTTGGGAACACAAAGTTTCTTTTCAGTTGCAAACTCCATTCCATACATATATATTTGGAGGTAGAAGCTCCAAATCGGTTTTACAGTGAAAACTGCAGGAACTTCAAACCGGCAGTAGGAAACAGACTGAGAAAGCAGAGAAAAAGTGTCTCCTGCAACCCGTTCCCTTGGTGCTAGATGAACGAACGTCTCTCCACTTGCTCAGTTCTGAGAGATAAGTGTGTGTGAAAGCCATCCTTCACCTAGCTTTTTGGGAACACAAAGTTTCTTTTCAGTTGCAAACTCCATTCCATACATATATATTTGGAGGTAGAAGCTCCAACTCGGTTTTACAGTGAAAACTGCAGGAACTTCAAACCGGCACTAGGAAACAGACTGAGAAAGCAGAGAAAAAGTGTCTCCTGCAACCCGTTCCCTTGGTGCTAGATGAACGAACGTCTCTCCACTTGCTCAGTTCTGAGAGATAAGTGTGTGTGAAAGCCGTCCTTCACCTAGCTTGTTGGGAACACAAAGTTTCTTTTCAGTTGCAAACTCCATTCCATACATATATATGGGGAGGTACTAGCTCCAACTCGGTTTTACAGTGAAAACTGCAGGAACTTCAAACCGGCACTAGGAAACAGACTGCGAAAGCAGAGAAAAAGTGTCTCCTGCAACCCGTTCCCTTGGTGCTAGATGAACGAACGTCTCTCCACTTGCTCAGTTCTGAGAGATAAGTGTGTGTGAAAGCCGTCCTTCACCTAGCTTGTTGGGAACACAAAGTTTCTTTTCAGTTGCAAACTCCATTCCATACATATATATGGGGAGGTACTAGCTCCAACTCGGTTTTACAGTGAAAACGGCAGGAACTTCAAACCGGCACTAGGAAACAGACTGAGAAAGCAGAGAAAAAGTGTCTCCTGCAACCCGTTCCCTTGGTGCTAGATGAACGAACGTCTCTCCACTTGCTCAGTTCTGAGAGATAAGTGTGTGTGAAAGCCGTCCTTCACCTAGCTTGTTGGGAACACAAAGTTTCTTTTCAGTTGCAAACTCCATTCCATACATATATATGGGGAGGTACTACCTCCAACTCGGTTTTACAGTGAAAACTGCAGGAACTTCAAACCGGCACTAGGAAACAGACTGCGAAAACAGAGAAAAAGTGTCTCCTGCAACCCGTTCCCTTGGTGCTAGATGAACGAACGTCTCTCCACTTGCTCAGTTTTGAGAGATAAGTGTGTGTGAAAGCCGTCCTTCACATAGCTTTTTGGGAACACAAAGTTTCTTTTCAGTTGCAAACTCCATTCCATACATATATATTTGGAGGTAGAAGATCCAACTCGGTTTTACAGTGAAAACTGCAGGAACTTCAAACCGGCACTAGGAAACAGACTGAGAAAGCAGAGAAAAAGTGTCTCCTGCAACTCGTTCCCTTGGTGCTAGATGAACGAACGTCTCTCCACTTGCTCAGTTCTGAGAGATAAGTGTGTGTGAAAGCCGTCCTTCACCTAGCTTGTTGGGAACACAAAGTTTCTTTTCAGTTGCAAACTCCATTCCATACATATATACGGGGAGGTACTAGCTCCAACTCGGTTTTACAGTGAAAACTGCAGGAACTTCAAACCGGCACTAGGAAACAGACTGAGAAAGCAGAGAAAAAGTGTCTCCTGCAACCCGTTCCCTTGGTGCTAGATGAACGAACGTCTCTCGACTTGCTCAGTTCTGAGAGATAAGTGTGTGTGAAAGCCGTCCTTCACCTAGCTTGTTGGGAACACAAAGTTTCTTTTCAGTTGCAAACTCCATTCCATACATATATATGGGGAGGTACTAGCTCCAACTCGGTTTTACAGTGAAAACTGCAGGAACTTCAAACCGGCACTAGGAAACAGACTGAGAAAGCAGAGAAAAAGTGTCTCCTGCAACCCGTTCCCTTGGTGCTAGATGAACGAACGTCTCTCCACTTGCTCAGTTCTGAGAGATAAGTGTGTGTGAAAGCCGTCCTTCACCTAGTTTTTGGGAACACAAAGTTTCTTTTCAGTTGCAAACTCCATTCCATACATATATATGGGGAGGTAGAAGATCCAACTCGGTTTTACAGTGAAAACTGCAGGAACTTCAAACCGGCACTAGGAAACAGACTGAGAAAGCAGAGAAAAAGTGTCTCCTGCAACCCGTTCCCTTGGTGCTAGATGAACGAACGTCTCTCCACTTGCTCAGTTCTGAGAGATAAGTGTGTGTGAAAGCCGTCCTTCACCTAGCTTGTTGGGAACACAAAGTTTCTTTTCAGTTGCAAACTCCATTCCATACATATATACGGGGAGGTACTAGCTCCAACTCGGTTTGACAGTGAAAACTGCAGGAACTTCAAACCGGCACTAGGAAACAGACTGAGAAAACAGAGAAAAAGTGTCTCCTGCAACCCGTTCCCTTGGTGCTAGATGAACGAACGTCTCTCGACTTGCTCAGTTCTGAGAGATAAGTGTGTGTGAAAGCCGTCCTTCACCTAGCTTGTTGGGAACACAAAGTTTCTTTTCAGTTGCAAACTCCATTCCATACATATATATGGGGAGGTACTAGCTCCAACTCGGTTTTACAGTGAAAACTGCAGGAACTTCAAACCGGCACTAGGAAACAGACTGAGAAAGCAGAGAAAAAGTGTCTCCTGCAACCCGTTCCCTTGGTGCTAGATGAACGAACGTCTCTCCACTTGCTCAGTTCTGAGAGATAAGTGTGTGTGAAAGCCGTCCTTCACCTAGTTTTTGGGAACACAAAGTTTCTTTTCAGTTGCAAACTCCATTCCATACATATATATATGGAGGTAGAAGCTCCAACTCGGTTTTACAGTGAAAACTGCAGGAACTTCAAACCGGCACTAGGAAACAGACTGAGAAAGCAGAGAAAAAGTGTCTCCTGCAACCCGTTCCCTTGGTGCTAGATGAACGAACGTCTCTCCACTTGCTCAGTTCTGAGAGATAAGTGTGTGTGAAAGCCGTCCTTCACCTAGCTTGTTGGGAACACAAAGTTTCTTTTCAGTTGCAAACTCCATTCCATACATATATATGGGGAGGTACTAGCTCCAACTCGGTTTTACAGTGAAAACTGCAGGAACTTCAAACCGGCACTAGGAAACAGACTGAGAAAGCAGAGAAATAGTGTCTCCTGCAACCCGTTCCCTTGGTGCTAGATGAACGAACGTCTCTCCACTTGCTCAGTTCTGAGAGATAAGTGTGTGTGAAAGCCGTCCTTCACCTAGCTTTTTGGGAACACAAAGTTTCTTTTGAGTTGCAAACTCCATTCAATACATATTTATTTGGAGGAAGAAGCTCCAACTCGGTTTTACAGTGAAAACTGCAGGAACTTCAAACCGGCACTAGGAAACAGACTGCGAAAGCAGAGAAAAATTGTCTCCTGCAACCCGTTCCCTTGGTGCTAGATGAACGAACGTCTCTCCACTTGCTCAGTTCCGAGAGATAAGTGTGTGTGAAAGCCGTACTTCACCTAGCTTTTTGGGAACACAAAGTTTCTTTTCAGTTGCAAACTCCATTCCATACATATATATTTGGAGGTAGAAGCTCCAACTCGGTTTTACAGTGAAAACTGCAGGAACTTCAAACCGGCACTAGGAAACAGACTGAGAAAGCAGAGAAAAAGTGTCTCCTGCAACCCGTTCCCTTGGTGCTAGATGAACGAACGTCTCTCCACTTGCTCAGTTCTCAGAGATAAGTGTGTGTGAAAGCCGTCCTTCACCTAGCTTGTTGGGAACACAAAGTTTCTTTTCAGTTGCAAACTCCATTCCATACATATATATGGGGAGGTACTAGCTCCAACTCGGTTTTACAGTGAAAACTGCAGGAACTTCAAACCGGCACTAGGAAACAGACTGCGAAAGCAGAGAAAAAGTGTCTCCTGCAACCCGTTTCCTTGGTGCTAGATGAACGAACGTCTCTCCACTTGCTCAGTTCTGAGAGATAAGTGTGTGTGAAAGCCGTCCTTCACATAGCTTTTTGGGAACACAAAGTTTCTTTTCAGTTGCAAACTCCATTCCATACATATATATTTGGAGGTAGAAGATCCAACTCGTTTTTACAGTGAAAACTGCAGGAACTTCAAACCGGCACTAGGAAACAGACTGAGAAAGCAGAGAAAAAGTGTCTCCTGCAACCCGTTCCCTTGGTGCTAGATGAACGAACGTCTCTCCACTTGCTCAGTTCTGAGAGATAAGTGTGTCTGAAAGCCGTCCTTCACCTAGCTTGTTGGGAACACAAAGTTTCTTTTCAGTTGCAAACTCCATTCCATACATATATACGGGGAGGTACTAGCTCCAACTCGGTTTTACAGTGAAAACTGCAGGAACTTCAAACCGGCACTAGGAAACAGACTGAGAAAGCAGAGAAAAAGTGTCTCCTGCAACCCGTTCCCTTGGTGCTAGATGAACGAACGTCTCTCGACTTGCTCAGTTCTGAGAGATAAGTGTGTGTGAAAGCCGTCCTTCACCTAGCTTGTTGGGAACACAAAGTTTCTTTTCAGTTGCAAACTCCATTCCATACATATATATGGGGAGGTACTAGCTCCAACTCGGTTTTACAGTGAAAACTGCAGGAACTTCAAACCGGCACTAGGAAACAGACTGAGAAAGCAGAGAAAAACTGTCTCCTGCAACCCGTTCCCTTGGTGCTAGATGAACGAAAGTCTCTCCACTTGCTCAGTTCTGAGAGATAAGTGTGTGTGAAAGCCGTCCTTCACCTAGCTTTTTGGGAACACAAAGTTTCTTTTCAGTTGCAAACTCCATTCCATACATATATATTTCGAGGTAGAAGCTCCAACTCGGTTTTACAGTGAAAACTGCAGGAACTTCAAACCGGCACTAGGAAACAGACTGAGAAAGCAGAGAAAAAGTGTCTCCTGCAACCCGTTCCCTTGGTGCTAGATGAACGAACGTCTCTCCACTTGCTCAGTTCTGAGAGATAAGTGTGTGTGAAAGCCGTCCTTCACCTAGCTTGTTGGGAACACAAAGTTTCTTTTCAGTTGCATACTCCATTCCATACATATATATGGGGAGGTACTAGCTCCAACTCGGTTTTACAGTGAAAACGGCAGGAACTTCAAACCGGCACTAGGAAACAGACTGAGAAAGCAGAGAAAAAGTGTCTCCTGCAACCCGTTCCCTTGGTGCTAGATGAACGAACGTCTCTCCACTTGCTCAGTTCTGAGAGATATGTGTGTGTGAAAGCCGTCCTTCACCTAGCTTTTTGGGAACACAAAGTTTCTTTTCAGTTGCAAACTCCATTCCATACATATATATTTGGAGGTAGAAGCTCCAACTCGGTTTTACAGTGAAAACTGCAGGAACTTCAAACCGGCACTAGGAAACAGACTGCGAAAGCAGAGAAAAAGTGTCTCCTGCAACCCGTTCCCTTGGTGCTAGATGAACGAACGTCTCTCCACTTGCTCAGTTCTGAGAGATAAGTGTGTGTGAAAGCCGTCCTTCACCTAGCTTGTTGGGAACACAAAGTTTCTTTTCAGTTGCAAACTCCATTCCATACATATATATTTGGAGGTAGAAGATCCAACTCGGTTTTACAGTGAAAACTGCAGGAACTTCAAACCGGCACTTGGAAACAGACTGAGAAAGCAGAGAAAAAGTGTCTCCTGCAACCCGTTCCCTTGGTGCTAGATGAACGAACGTCTCTCCACTTGCTCAGTTCTCAGAGATAAGTGTGTGTGAAAGCCGTCCTTCACCTAGCTTGTTGGGAACACAAAGTTTCTTTTCAGTTGCAAACTCCATTCCATACATATATATGGGGAGGTACAAGCTCCAACTCGGTTTTACAGTGAAAACTGCAGGAACTTCCAACCGGCACTAGGAAACAGACTGAGAAAGCAGAGAAAAAGTGTCTCCTGCAACCCGTTCCCTTGGTGCTAGATGAACGAACGTCTCTCCACTTGCTCAGTTCTGAGAGATAAGTGTGTGTGAAAGCCGTCCTTCACCTAGCTTGTTGGGAACACAAAGTTTCTTTTCAGTTGCAAACTCCATTCCATACATATATATGGGGAGGTACTAGCTCCAACTCGGTTTTACAGTGAAAACTGCAGGAACTTCAAACCGGCACTAGGAAACAGACTGAGAAAGCAGAGAAAAAGTGTCTCCTGCATCCCGTTCCCTTGGTGCTAGATGAACGAACGTCTCTCCACTTGCTCAGTTCTGAGAGATAAGTGTGTGTGAAAGCCGTCCTTCACCTAGATTGTTGGGAACACAAAGTTTCTTTTCAGTTGCAAACTCCATTCCAAACATATATATTTGGAGGTAGAAGCTCCAACTCGGTTTTACAGTGAAAACTGCAGGAACTTCAAACCGGCACTAGGAAACAGTCTGAGAAAGCAGAGAAAAAGTGTCTCCTGCAACCCGTTCCCTTGGTGCTAGATGAACGAACGTCTCTCCACTTGCTCAGTTCTGAGAGATAAGTGTGTGTGAAAGCCGTCCTTCACCTAGCTTGTTGGGAACACAAAGTTTCTTTTCAGTTGCAAACTCCATTCCATACATATATATGGGGAGGTACTAGCTCCAACTCGGTTTTACAGTGAAAACTGCAGGAACTTCAAAACGGCACTAGGAAACAGACTGAGAAAGCAGAGAAAAAGTGTCTCCTGCAACCCGTTCCCTTGGTGCTAGATGAACGAACGTCTCTCCACTTGCTCAGTTCTGAGAGATAAGTGTGTGTGAAAGCCGTCCTTCACCTAGCTTGTTGGGAACACAAAGTTTCTTTTCAGTTGCAAACTCCATTCCATACATATATATTTGGAGGTAGAAGCTCCAACTCGGTTTTACAGTGAAAACTGCAGGAACTTCAAACCGGCACTAGGAAACAGTCTGAGAAAGCAGAGAAAAAGTGTCTCCTGCAACCCGTTCCCTTGGTGCTAGATGAACGAACGTCTCTCCACTTGCTCCGTTCTGAGAGATAAGTGTGTGTGAAAGCCGTCCTTCACCTAGCTTGTTGGGAACACAAAGTGTCTTTTCAGTTGCAAACTCCATTCCATACATATATATGGGGAGGTACAAGCTCCAACTCGGTTTTACAGTGAAAACTGCAGGAACTTCTAACCGGCACTAGGAAACAGACTAAGAAAGCAGAGAAAAAGTGTCTCCTGCAACCCGTTCCCTTGGTGCTAGATGAACGAACGTCTCTCCACTTGCTCAGTTCTGAGAGATAAGTGTGTGTGAAAGCCGTCCTTCACCTAGCTTGTTGGGAACACAAAGTTTCTTTTCAGTTGCAAACTCCATTCCATACATATATACGGGGAGGTACTAGCTCCAACTCGGTTTGACAGTGAAAACTGCAGGAACTTCAAACCGGCACTAGGAAACAGACTGAGAAAGCAGAGAAAAAGTGTCTCCTGCAACCCGTTCCCTTGGTGCTAGATGAACGAACGTCTCTCGACTTGCTCAGTTCTGAGAGATAAGTGTGTGTGAAAGCCGTCCTTCACCTAGCTTGTTGGGAACACAAAGTTTCTTTTCAGTTGCAAACTCCATTCCATACATATATATGGGGAGGTACTAGCTCCAACTCGGTTTTACAGTGAAAACTGCAGGAACTTCAAACCGGCACTAGGAAACAGACTGAGAAAGCAGAGAAAAAGTGTCTCCTGCAACCCGTTCCCTTGGTGCTAGATGAACGAACGTCTCTCCACTTGCTCAGTTCTGAGAGATAAGTGTGTGTGAAAGCCGTCCTTCACCTAGTTTTTGGGAACACAAAGTTTCTTTTCAGTTGCAAACTCCATTCCATACATATATATTTGGAGGTAGAAGCTCCAACTCGGTTTTACAGTGAAAACTGCAGGAACTTCAAACCGGCACTAGGAAACAGACTGAGAAAGCAGAGAAAAAGTGTCTCCTGCAACCCGTTCCCTTGGTGCTAGATGAACGAACGTCTCTCCACTTGCTCAGTTCTGAGAGATAAGTGTGTGTGAAAGCCGTCCTTCACCTAGCTTGTTGGGAACACAAAGTTTCTTTTCAGTTGCAAACTCCATTCCATACATATATAAGGGGAGGTACTAGCTCCAACTCGGTTTTACAGTGAAAACTGCAGGAACTTCAAACCGGCACTAGGAAACAGACTGAGAAAGCAGAGAAATAGTGTCTCCTGCAACCCGTTCCCTTGGTGCTAGATGAACGAACGTCTCTCCACTTGCTCAGTTCTGAGAGATAAGTGTGTGTGAAAGCCGTCCTTCACCTAGCTTTTTGGGAACACAAAGTTTCTTTTGAGTTGCAAACTCCATTCAATACATATTTATTTGGAGGAAGAAGCTCCAACTCGGTTTTACAGTGAAAACTGCAGGAACTTCAAACCGGCACTAGGAAACAGACTGCGAAAGCAGAGAAAAATTGTCTCCTGCAACCCGTTCCCTTGGTGCTAGATGAACGAACGTCTCTCCACTTGCTCAGTTCCGAGAGATAAGTGTGTGTGAAAGCCGTACTTCACCTAGCTTTTTGGGAACACAAAGTTTCTTTTCAGTTGCAAACTCCATTCCATACATATATATTTGGAGGTAGAAGCTCCAACTCGGTTTTACAGTGAAAACTGCAGGAACTTCAAACCGGCACTAGGAAACAGACTGAGAAAGCAGAGAAAAAGTGTCTCCTGCAACCCGTTCCCTTGGTGCTAGATGAACGAACGTCTCTCCACTTGCTCAGTTCTGAGAGATAAGTGTGTGTGAAAGCCGTCCTTCACCTAGCTTGTTGGGAACACAAAGTTTCTTTTCAGTTGCAAACTCCATTCCATACATATATATGGGGAGGTACTAGCTCCAACTCGGTTTTACAGTGAAAACTGCAGGAACTTCAAACCGGCACTAGGAAACAGACTGCGAAAGCAGAGAAAAAGTGTCTCCTGCAACCCGTTTCCTTGGTGCTAGATGAACGAACGTCTCTCCACTTGCTCAGTTCTGAGAGATAAGTGTGTGTGAAAGCCGTCCTTCACATAGCTTTTTGGGAACACAAAGTTTCTTTTCAGTTGCAAACTCCATTCCATACATATATATTTGGAGGTAGAAGATCCAACTCGTTTTTACAGTGAAAACTGCAGGAACTTCAAACCGGCACTAGGAAACAGACTGAGAAAGCAGAGAAAAAGTGTCTCCTGCAACCCGTTCCCTTGGTGCTAGATGAACGAACGTCTCTCCACTTGCTCAGTTCTGAGAGATAAGTGTGTCTGAAAGCCGTCCTTCACCTAGCTTGTTGGGAACACAAAGTTTCTTTTCAGTTGCAAACTCCATTCCATACATATATACGGGGAGGTACTAGCTCCAACTCGGTTTTACAGTGAAAACTGCAGGAACTTCAAACCGGCACTAGGAAACAGACTGAGAAAGCAGAGAAAAAGTGTCTCCTGCAACCCGTTCCCTTGGTGCTAGATGAACGAACGTCTCTCGACTTGCTCAGTTCTGAGAGATAAGTGTGTGTGAAAGCCGTCCTTCACCTAGCTTGTTGGGAACACAAAGTTTCTTTTCAGTTGCAAACTCCATTCCATACATATATATGGGGAGGTACTAGCTCCAACTCGGTTTTACAGTGAAAACTGCAGGAACTTCAAACCGGCACTAGGAAACAGACTGAGAAAGCAGAGAAAAAGTGTCTCCTGCAACCCGTTCCCTTGGTGCTAGATGAACGAAAGTCTCTCCACTTGCTCAGTTCTGAGAGATAAGTGTGTGTGAAAGCCGTCCTTCACCTAGCTTTTTGGGAACACAAAGTTTCTTTTCAGTTGCAAACTCCATTCCATACATATATATTTCGAGGTAGAAGCTCCAACTCGGTTTTACAGTGAAAACTGCAGGAACTTCAAACCGGCACTAGGAAACAGACTGAGAAAGCAGAGAAAAAGTGTCTCCTGCAACCCGTTCCCTTGGTGCTAGATGAACGAACGTCTCTCCACTTGCTCAGTTCTGAGAGATAAGTGTGTGTGAAAGCCGTCCTTCACCTAGCTTGTTGGGAACACAAAGTTTCTTTTCAGTTGCATACTCCATTCCATACATATATATGGGGAGGTACTAGCTCCAACTCGGTTTTACAGTGAAAACGGCAGGAACTTCAAACCGGCACTAGGAAACAGACTGAGAAAGCAGAGAAAAAGTGTCTCCTGCAACCCGTTCCCTTGGTGCTAGATGAACGAACGTCTCTCCACTTGCTCAGTTCTGAGAGATATGTGTGTGTGAAAGCCGTCCTTCACCTAGCTTTTTGGGAACACAAAGTTTCTTTTCAGTTGCAAACTCCATTCCATACATATATATTTGGAGGTAGAAGCTCCAACTCGGTTTTACAGTGAAAACTGCAGGAACTTCAAACCGGCACTAGGAAACAGACTGCGAAAGCAGAGAAAAAGTGTCTCCTGCAACCCGTTCCCTTGGTGCTAGATGAACGAACGTCTCTCCACTTGCTCAGTTCTGAGAGATAAGTGTGTGTGAAAGCCGTCCTTCACCTAGCTTGTTGGGAACACAAAGTTTCTTTTCAGTTGCAAACTCCAT
Organism: Camelus bactrianus; assembly: GCF_048773025.1. Classification (NCBI taxonomy): domain Eukaryota; kingdom Metazoa; phylum Chordata; class Mammalia; order Artiodactyla; family Camelidae; genus Camelus; species Camelus bactrianus. The sequence goes on along the minus strand of NC_133555.1, from coordinate 52,463,390 downwards.
TCCATACATATATATTTGGAGGTAGAAGATCCAACTCGGTTTTACAGTGAAAACTGCAGGAACTTCAAACCGGCACTAGGAAACAGACTGAGAAAGCAGAGAAAAAGTGTCTCCTGCAACCCGTTCCCTTGGTGCTAGATGAACGAACGTCTCTCCACTTGTTCAGTTCTGAGAGATAAGTGTGTGTGAAAGCCGTCCTTCACCTAGCTTGTTGGGAACACAAAGTTTCTTTTCAGTTGCAAACTCCATTCCATACATATATATGGGGAGGTACTAGCTCCAACTCGGTTTTACAGTGAAAACTGCAGGAACTTCCAACAGGCACTAGGAAACAGACTGAGAAAGCAGAGAAAAAGTGTCTCCTGCAACCCGTTCCCTTGGTGCTAGATGAACGAACGTCTCTCCACTTGCTCAGTTCTGAGAGATAAGTGTGTGTGAAAGCCGTCCTTCACCTAGCTTTTTGGGAACACAAAGTTTCTTTTCAGTTGCAAACTCCATTCCATACATATATATTTGGAGGTAGAAGCTCCAACTCGGTTTTACAGTGAAAACTGCAGGAACTTCAAACCGGCACTAGGAAACAGACTGAGAAAGCAGAGAAAAAGTGTCTCCTGCAACCCGTTCCCTTGGTGCTAGATGAACGAACGTCTCTCCACTTGCTCAGTTCTGAGAGATAAGTGTGTGTGAAAGCCGTCCTTCACCTAGCTTGTTGGGAACACAAAGTTTCTTTTCAGTTGCATACTCCATTCCATACATATATATGGGGAGGTACTAGCTCCAACTCGGTTTTACAGTGAAAACGGCAGGAACTTCAAACCGGCACTAGGAAACAGACTGAGAAAGCAGAGAAAAAGTGTCTCCTGCAACCCGTTCCCTTGGTGCTAGATGAACGAACGTCTCTCCACTTGCTCAGTTCTGAGAGATATGTGTGTGTGAAAGCCGTCCTTCACCTAGCTTTTTGGGAACACAAAGTTTCTTTTCAGTTGCAAACTCCATTCCATACATATATATTTGGAGGTAGAAGCTCCAACTCGGTTTTACAGTGAAAACTGCAGGAACTTCAAACCGGCACTAGGAAACAGACTGCGAAAGCAGAGAAAAAGTGTCTCCTGCAACCCGTTCCCTTGGTGCTAGATGAACGAACGTCTCTCCACTTGCTCAGTTCTGAGAGATAAGTGTGTGTGAAAGCCGTCCTTCACCTAGCTTGTTGGGAACACAAAGTTTCTTTTCAGTTGCAAACTCCATTCCATACATATATATTTGGAGGTAGAAGATCCAACTCGGTTTTACAGTGAAAACTGCAGGAACTTCAAACCGGCACTAGGAAACAGACTGAGAAAGCAGAGAAAAAGTGTCTCCTGCAACCCGTTCCCTTGGTGCTAGATGAACGAACGTCTCTCCACTTGCTCAGTTCTCAGAGATAAGTGTGTGTGAAAGCCGTCCTTCACCAAGCTTGTTGGGAACACAAAGTTTCTTTTCAGTTGCAAACTCCATTCCATACATATATATGGGGAGGTACTAGCTCCAACTCGGTTTTACAGTGAAAACGGCAGGAACTTCAAACCGGCACTAGGAAACAGACTGAGAAAGCAGAGAAAAAGTGTCTCCTGCAACCCGTTCCCTTGGTGCTAGATGAACGAACGTCTCTCCACTTGCTCAGTTCTGAGAGATAAGTGTGTGTGAAAGCCGTCCTTCACCTAGCTTGTTGGGAACACAAAGTTTCTTTTCAGTTGCAAACTCCATTCCATACATATATATGGGGAGGTACTACCTCCAACTCGGTTTTACAGTGAAAACTGCAGGAACTTCAAACCGGCACTAGGAAACAGACTGCGAAAACAGAGAAAAAGTGTCTCCTGCAACCCGTTCCCTTGGTGCTAGATGAACGAACGTCTCTCCACTTGCTCAGTTTTGAGAGATAAGTGTGTGTGAAAGCCGTCCTTCACATAGCTTTTTGGGAACACAAAGTTTCTTTTCAGTTGCAAACTCCATTCCATACATATATATTTGGAGGTAGAAGATCCAACTCGGTTTTACAGTGAAAACTGCAGGAACTTCAAACCGGCACTAGGAAACAGACTGAGAAAGCAGAGAAAAAGTGTCTCCTGCAACTCGTTCCCTTGGTGCTAGATGAACGAACGTCTCTCCACTTGCTCAGTTCTGAGAGATAAGTGTGTGTGAAAGCCGTCCTTCACCTAGCTTGTTGGGAACACAAAGTTTCTTTTCAGTTGCAAACTCCATTCCATACATATATACGGGGAGGTACTAGCTCCAACTCGGTTTTACAGTGAAAACTGCAGGAACTTCAAACCGGCACTAGGAAACAGACTGAGAAAGCAGAGAAAAAGTGTCTCCTGCAACCCGTTCCCTTGGTGCTAGATGAACGAACGTCTCTCGACTTGCTCAGTTCTGAGAGATAAGTGTGTGTGAAAGCCGTCCTTCACCTAGCTTGTTGGGAACACAAAGTTTCTTTTCAGTTGCAAACTCCATTCCATACATATATATGGGGAGGTACTAGCTCCAACTCGGTTTTACAGTGAAAACTGCAGGAACTTCAAACCGGCACTAGGAAACAGACTGAGAAAGCAGAGAAAAAGTGTCTCCTGCAACCCGTTCCCTTGGTGCTAGATGAACGAACGTCTCTCCACTTGCTCAGTTCTGAGAGATAAGTGTGTGTGAAAGCCGTCCTTCACCTAGTTTTTGGGAACACAAAGTTTCTTTTCAGTTGCAAACTCCATTCCATACATATATATGGGGAGGTAGAAGATCCAACTCGGTTTTACAGTGAAAACTGCAGGAACTTCAAACCGGCACTAGGAAACAGACTGAGAAAGCAGAGAAAAAGTGTCTCCTGCAACCCGTTCCCTTGGTGCTAGATGAACGAACGTCTCTCCACTTGCTCAGTTCTGAGAGATAAGTGTGTGTGAAAGCCGTCCTTCACCTAGCTTGTTGGGAACACAAAGTTTCTTTTCAGTTGCAAACTCCATTCCATACATATATACGGGGAGGTACTAGCTCCAACTCGGTTTGACAGTGAAAACTGCAGGAACTTCAAACCGGCACTAGGAAACAGACTGAGAAAGCAGAGAAAAAGTGTCTCCTGCAACCCTTTCCCTTGGTGCTAGATGAACGAACGTCTCTCGACTTGCTCAGTTCTGAGAGATAAGTGTGTGTGAAAGCCGTCCTTCACCTAGCTTGTTGGGAACACAAAGTTTCTTTTCAGTTGCAAACTCCATTCCATACATATATATGGGGAGGTACTAGCTCCAACTCGGTTTTACAGTGAAAACTGCAGGAACTTCAAACCGGCACTAGGAAACAGACTGAGAAAGCAGAGAAAAAGTGTCTCCTGCAACCCGTTCCCTTGGTGCTAGATGAACGAACGTCTCTCCACTTGCTCAGTTCTGAGAGATAAGTGTGTGTGAAAGCCGTCCTTCACCTAGTTTTTGGGAACACAAAGTTTCTTTTCAGTTGCAAACTCCATTCCATACATATATATTTGGAGGTAGAAGCTCCAACTCGGTTTTACAGTGAAAACTGCAGGAACTTCAAACCGGCACTAGGAAACAGACTGAGAAAGCAGAGAAAAAGTGTCTCCTGCAACCCGTTCCCTTGGTGCTAGATGAACGAACGTCTCTCCACTTGCTCAGTTCTGAGAGATAAGTGTGTGTGAAAGCCGTCCTTCACCTAGCTTGTTGGGAACACAAAGTTTCTTTTCAGTTGCAAACTCCATTCCATACATATATATGGGGAGGTACTAGCTCCAACTCGGTTTTACAGTGAAAACTGCAGGAACTTCAAACCGGCACTAGGAAACAGACTGAGAAAGCAGAGAAATAGTGTCTCCTGCAACCCGTTCCCTTGGTGCTAGATGAACGAACGTCTCTCCACTTGCTCAGTTCTGAGAGATAAGTGTGTGTGAAAGCCGTCCTTCACCTAGCTTTTTGGGAACACAAAGTTTCTTTTGAGTTGCAAACTCCATTCAATACATATTTATTTGGAGGAAGAAGCTCCAACTCGGTTTTACAGTGAAAACTGCAGGAACTTCAAACCGGCACTAGGAAACAGACTGCGAAAGCAGAGAAAAATTGTCTCCTGCAACCCGTTCCCTTGGTGCTAGATGAACGAACGTCTCTCCACTTGCTCAGTTCCGAGAGATAAGTGTGTGTGAAAGCCGTAATTCACCTAGCTTTTTGGGAACACAAAGTTTCTTTTCAGTTGCAAACTCCATTCCATACATATATATTTGGAGGTAGAAGCTCCAACTCGGTTTTACAGTGAAAACTGCAGGAACTTCAAACCGGCACTAGGAAACAGACTGAGAAAGCAGAGAAAAAGTGTCTCCTGCAACCCGTTCCCTTGGTGCTAGATGAACGAACGTCTCTCCACTTGCTCAGTTCTCAGAGATAAGTGTGTGTGAAAGCCGTCCTTCACCTAGCTTGTTGGGAACACAAAGTTTCTTTTCAGTTGCAAACTCCATTCCATACATATATATGGGGAGGTACTAGCTCCAACTCGGTTTTACAGTGAAAACTGCAGGAACTTCAAACCGGCACTAGGAAACAGACTGCGAAAGCAGAGAAAAAGTGTCTCCTGCAACCCGTTTCCTTGGTGCTAGATGAACGAACGTCTCTCCACTTGCTCAGTTCTGAGAGATAAGTGTGTGTGAAAGCCGTCCTTCACATAGCTTTTTGGGAACACAAAGTTTCTTTTCAGTTGCAAACTCCATTCCATACATATATATTTGGAGGTAGAAGATCCAACTCGTTTTTATAGTGAAAACTGCAGGAACTTCAAACCGGCACTAGGAAACAGACTGAGAAAGCAGAGAAAAAGTGTCTCCTGCAACCCGTTCCCTTGGTGCTAGATGAACGAACGTCTCTCCACTTGCTCAGTTCTGAGAGATAAGTGTGTCTGAAAGCCGTCCTTCACCTAGCTTGTTGGGAACACAAAGTTTCTTTTCAGTTGCAAACTCCATTCCATACATATATACGGGGAGGTACTAGCTCCAACTCGGTTTTACAGTGAAAACTGCAGGAACTTCAAACCGGCACTAGGAAACAGACTGAGAAAGCAGAGAAAAAGTGTCTCCTGCAACCCGTTCCCTTGGTGCTAGATGAACGAACGTCTCTCGACTTGCTCAGTTCTGAGAGATAAGTGTGTGTGAAAGCCGTCCTTCACCTAGCTTGTTGGGAACACAAAGTTTCTTTTCAGTTGCAAACTCCATTCCATACATATATATGGGGAGGTACTAGCTCCAACTCGGTTTTACAGTGAAAACTGCAGGAACTTCAAACCGGCACTAGGAAACAGACTGAGAAAGCAGAGAAAAAGTGTCTCCTGCAACCCGTTCCCTTGGTGCTAGATGAACGAACGTCTCTCCACTTGCTCAGTTCTGAGAGATAAGTGTGTGTGAAAGCCGTCCTTCACCTAGTTTTTGGGAACACAAAGTTTCTTTTCAGTTGCAAACTCCATTCCATACATATATATTTGGAGGTAGAAGCTCCAACTCGGTTTTACAGTGAAAACTGCAGGAACTTCAAACCGGCACTAGGAAACAGACTGAGAAAGCAGAGAAAAAGTGTCTCCTGCAACCCGTTCCCTTGGTGCTAGATGAACGAACGTCTCTCCACTTGCTCAGTTCTGAGAGATAAGTGTGTGTGAAAGCCGTCCTTCACCTAGCTTGTTGGGAACACAAAGTTTCTTTTCAGTTGCAAACTCCATTCCATACATATATATGGGGAGGTACTAGCTCCAACTCGGTTTTACAGTGAAAACTGCAGGAACTTCAAACCGGCACTAGGAAACAGACTGAGAAAGCAGAGAAATAGTGTCTCCTGCAACCCGTTCCCTTGGTGCTAGATGAACGAACGTCTCTCCACTTGCTCAGTTCTGAGAGATAAGTGTGTGTGAAAGCCGTCCTTCACCTAGCTTTTTGGGAACACAAAGTTTCTTTTGAGTTGCAAACTCCATTCAATACATATTTATTTGGAGGAAGAAGCTCCAACTCGGTTTTACAGTGAAAACTGCAGGAACTTCAAACCGGCACTAGGAAACAGACTGCGAAAGCAGAGAAAAATTGTCTCCTGCAACCCGTTCCCTTGGTGCTAGATGAACGAACGTCTCTCCACTTGCTCAGTTCCGAGAGATAAGTGTGTGTGAAAGCCGTAATTCACCTAGCTTTTTGGGAACACAAAGTTTCTTTTCAGTTGCAAACTCCATTCCATACATATATATTTGGAGGTAGAAGCTCCAACTCGGTTTTACAGTGAAAACTGCAGGAACTTCAAACCGGCACTAGGAAACAGACTGAGAAAGCAGAGAAAAAGTGTCTCCTGCAACCCGTTCCCTTGGTGCTAGATGAACGAACGTCTCTCCACTTGCTCAGTTCTCAGAGATAAGTGTGTGTGAAAGCCGTCCTTCACCTAGCTTGTTGGGAACACAAAGTTTCTTTTCAGTTGCAAACTCCATTCCATACATATATATGGGGAGGTACTAGCTCCAACTCGGTTTTACAGTGAAAACTGCAGGAACTTCAAACCGGCACTAGGAAACAGACTGCGAAAGCAGAGAAAAAGTGTCTCCTGCAACCCGTTTCCTTGGTGCTAGATGAACGAACGTCTCTCCACTTGCTCAGTTCTGAGAGATAAGTGTGTGTGAAAGCCGTCCTTCACATAGCTTTTTGGGAACACAAAGTTTCTTTTCAGTTGCAAACTCCATTCCATACATATATATTTGGAGGTAGAAGATCCAACTCGTTTTTATAGTGAAAACTGCAGGAACTTCAAACCGGCACTAGGAAACAGACTGAGAAAGCAGAGAAAAAGTGTCTCCTGCAACCCGTTCCCTTGGTGCTAGATGAACGAACGTCTCTCCACTTGCTCAGTTCAGAGAGATAAGTGTGTCTGAAAGCCGTCCTTCACCTAGCTTGTTGGGAACACAAAGTTTCTTTTCAGTTGCAAACTCCATTCCATACATATATATTTCGAGGTAGAAGCTCCAACTCGGTTTTACAGTGAAAACTGCAGGAACTTCAAACCGGCACTAGGAAACAGACTGAGAAAGCAGAGAAAAAGTGTCTCCTGCAACCCGTTCCCTTGGTGCTAGATGAACGAACGTCTCTCCACTTGCTCAGTTCTGAGAGATAAGTGTGTGTGAAAGCCGTCCTTCACCTAGCTTGTTGGGAACACAAAGTTTCTTTTCAGTTGCATACTCCATTCCATACATATATATGGGGAGGTACTAGCTCCAACTCGGTTTTACAGTGAAAACGGCAGGAACTTCAAACCGGCACTAGGAAACAGACTGAGAAAGCAGAGAAAAAGTGTCTCCTGCAACCCGTTCCCTTGGTGCTAGATGAACGAACGTCTCTCCACTTGCTCAGTTCTGAGAGATATGTGTGTGTGAAAGCCGTCCTTCACCTAGCTTTTTGGGAACACAAAGTTTCTTTTCAGTTGCAAACTCCATTCCATACATATATATTTGGAGGTAGAAGCTCCAACTCGGTTTTACAGTGAAAACTGCAGGAACTTCAAACCGGCACTAGGAAACAGACTGCGAAAGCAGAGAAAAAGTGTCTCCTGCAACCCGTTCCCTTGGTGCTAGATGAACGAACGTCTCTCCACTTGCTCAGTTCTGAGAGATAAGTGTGTGTGAAAGCCGTCCTTCACCTAGCTTGTTGGGAACACAAAGTTTCTTTTCAGTTGCAAACTCCATTCCATACATATATATTTGGAGGTAGAAGATCCAACTCGGTTTTACAGTGAAAACTGCAGGAACTTCAAACCGGCACTAGGAAACAGACTGAGAAAGCAGAGAAAAAGTGTCTCCTGAAACCCGTTCCCTTGGTGCTAGATGAACGAACGTCTCTCCACTTGCTCAGTTCTGAGAGATAAGTGTGTGTGAAAGCCGTCCTTCACCTAGCTTGTTGGGAACACAAAGTTTCTTTTCAGTTGCAAACTCCATTCCATACATATATATGGGGAGGTACTAGCTCCAACTCGGTTTTACAGTGAAAACTGCAGGAACTTCCAACAGGCACTAGGAAACAGACTGAGAAAGCAGAGAAAAAGTGTCTCCTGCAACCCGTTCCCTTGGTGCTAGATGAACGAACGTCTCTCCACTTGCTCAGTTCTGAGAGATAAGTGTGTGTGAAAGCCGTCCTTCACCTAGCTTTTTGGGAACACAAAGTTTCTTTTCAGTTGCAAACTCCATTCCATACATATATATTTGGAGGTAGAAGCTCCAACTCGGTTTTACAGTGAAAACTGCAGGAACTTCAAACCGGCACTAGGAAACAGACTGAGAAAGCAGAGAAAAAGTGTCTCCTGCAACCCGTTCCCTTGGTGCTAGATGAACGAACGTCTCTCCACTTGCTCAGTTCTGAGAGATAAGTGTGTGTGAAAGCCGTCCTTCACCTAGCTTGTTGGGAACACAAAGTTTCTTTTCAGTTGCATACTCCATTCCATACATATATATGGGGAGGTACTAGCTCCAACTCGGTTTTACAGTGAAAACGGCAGGAACTTCAAACCGGCACTAGGAAACAGACTGAGAAAGCAGAGAAAAAGTGTCTCCTGCAACCCGTTCCCTTGGTGCTAGATGAACGAACGTCTCTCCACTTGCTCAGTTCTGAGAGATATGTGTGTGTGAAAGCCGTCCTTCACCTAGCTTTTTGGGAACACAAAGTTTCTTTTCAGTTGCAAACTCCATTCCATACATATATATTTGGAGGTAGAAGCTCCAACTCGGTTTTACAGTGAAAACTGCAGGAACTTCAAACCGGCACTAGGAAACAGACTGCGAAAGCAGAGAAAAAGTGTCTCCTGCAACCCGTTCCCTTGGTGCTAGATGAACGAACGTCTCTCCACTTGCTCAGTTCTGAGAGATAAGTGTGTGTGAAAGCCGTCCTTCACCTAGCTTGTTGGGAACACAAAGTTTCTTTTCAGTTGCAAACTCCATTCCATACATATATATTTGGAGGTAGAAGATCCAACTCGGTTTTACAGTGAAAACTGCAGGAACTTCAAACCGGCACTAGGAAACAGACTGAGAAAGCAGAGAAAAAGTGTCTCCTGCAACCCGTTCCCTTGGTGCTAGATGAACGAACGTCTCTCCACTTGCTCAGTTCTCAGAGATAAGTGTGTGTGAAAGCCGTCCTTCACCAAGCTTTTTGGGAACACAAAGTTTCTTTTCAGTTGCAAACTCCATTCCATACATATATATGGGGAGGTACTAGCTCCAACTCGGTTTTACAGTGAAAACTGCAGGAACTTCAAACCGGCACTAGGAAACAGACTGAGAAAGCAGAGAAAAAGTGTCTCCTGCAACCCGTTCCCTTGGTGCTAGATGAACGAACGTCTCTCCACTTGCTCAGTTCTGAGAGATAAGTGTGTGTGAAAGCCGTCCTTCACCTAGCTTGTTGGGAACACAAAGTTTCTTTTCAGTTGCAAACTCCATTCCATACATATATATGGGGAGGTACTAGCTCCAACTCGGTTTTACAGTGAAAACTGCAGGAACTTCAAACCGGCACTAGGAAACAGACTGAGAAAGCAGAGAAAAAGTGTCTCCTGCAACCCGTTCCCTTGGTGCTAGATGAACGAACGTCTCTCCACTTGCTCAGTTCTGAGAGATAAGAGTGTGTGAAAGCCGTCCTTCACCTAGCTTTTTGGGAACACAAAGTTTCTTTTCAGTTGCAAACTCCATTCCATACATATATATTTGGAGGTAGAAGCTCCAACTCGGTTTTACAGTGAAAACTGCAGGAACTTCAAACCGGCACTAGGAAACAGACTGAGAAAGCAGAGAAAAAGTGTCTCCTGCAACCCGTTCCCTTGGTGCTAGATGAACGAACGTCTCTCCACTTGCTCAGTTCTGAGAGATAAGTGTGTGTGAAAGCCGTCCTTCACCTAGCTTGTTGGGAACACAAAGTTTCTTTTCAGTTGCAAACTCCATTCCATACATATATATGGGGAGGTACTAGCTCCAACTCGGTTTTACAGTGAAAACGGCAGGAACTTCAAACCGGCACTAGGAAACAGACTGAGAAAGCAGAGAAAAAGTGTCTCCTGCAACCCGTTCCCTTGGTGCTAGATGAACGAACGTCTCTCCACTTGCTCAGTTCTGAGAGATATGTGTGTGTGAAAGCCGTCCTTCACCTAGCTTTTTGGGAACACAAAATTTCTTTTCAGTTGCAAACTCCATTCCATACATATATATTTGGAGGAAGAAGCTCCAAATCGGTTTTACAGTGAAAACTGCAGGAACTTCAAACCGGCACTAGGAAACAGACTGCGAAAGCAGAGAAAAAGTGTCTCCTGCAACCCGTTCCCTTGGTGCTAGATGAACGAACGTCTCTCCACTTGCTCAGTTCTGAGAGATAAGTGTGTGTGAAAGCCGTCCTTCACCTAGCTTGTTGGGAACACAAAGTTTCTTTTCAGTTGCAAACTCCATTCCATACATATATATGGGGAGGTACTAGCTCCAACTCGGTTTTACAGTGAAAACTGCAGGAACTTCAAACCGGCACTAGGAAACAGACTGCGAAAGCAGAGAAAAAGTGTCTCCTGCAACCCGTTCCCTTGGTGCTAGATGAACGAACGTCTCTCCACTTGCTCAGTTCTGAGAGATAAGTGTGTGTGAAAGCCGTCCTTCACATAGCTTTTTGGGAACACAAAGTTTCTTTTCAGTTGCAAACTCCATTCCATACATATATATTTGGAGGTAGAAGATCCAACTCGTTTTTACAGTGAAAACTGCAGGAACTTCAAACCGGCACTAGGAAACAGACTGAGAAAGCAGAGAAAAATTGTCTCCTGCAACCCGTTCCCTTGGTGCTAGATGAACGAACGTCTCTCCACTTGCTCAGTTCTGACAGATAAGTGTGTGTGAAAGCCGTCCTTCACCTAGCTTGTTGGGAACACAAAGTTTCTTTTCAGTTGCAAACTCCATTCCATACATATATACGGGGAGGTACTAGCTCCAACTCGGTTTTACAGTGAAAACTGCAGGAACTTCAAACCGGCACTAGGAAACAGACTGAGAAAGCAGAGAAAAAGTGTCTCCTGCAACCCGTTCCCTTGGTGCTAGATGAACGAACGTCTCTCCACTTGCTCAGTTCTGAGAGATAAGTGTGTGTGAAAGCCGTCCTTCACCTAGCTTGTTGGGAACACAAAGTTTCTTTTCAGTTGCAAACTCCATTCCATACATATATATGGGGAGGTACTAGCTCCAACTCGGTTTTACAGTGAAAACTGCAGGAACTTCAAACCGGCACTAGGAAACAGACTGAGAAAGCAGAGAAAAAGTGTCTCCTGCAACCCGTTCCCTTGGTGCTAGATGAACGAACGTCTCTCCACTTGCTCAGTTCTGAGAGATAAGTGTGTGTGAAAGCCGTCCTTCACCTAGTTTTTTGGGAACACAAAGTTTCTTTTCAGTTGCAAACTCCATTCCATACATATATATTTGGAGGTAGAAGCTCCAACTCGGTTTTACAGTGAAAACTGCAGGAACTTCAAACCGGCACTAGGAAACAGACTGAGAAAGCAGAGAAAAAGTGTCTCCTGCAACCCGTTCCCTTGGTGCTAGATGAACGAACGTCTCTCCACTTGCTCAGTTCTGAGAGATAAGTGTGTGTGAAAGCCGTCCTTCACCTAGCTTGTTGGGAACACAAAGTTTCTTTTCAGTTGCATACTCCATTCCATACATATATATGGGGAGGTACTAGCTCCAACTCGGTTTTACAGTGAAAACGGCAGGAACTTCAAACCGGCACTAGGAAACAGACTGAGAAAGCAGAGAAAAAGTGTCTCCTGCAAACCGTTCCCTTGGTGCTAGATGAACGAACGTCTCTCCACTTGCTCAGTTCTGAGAGATATGTGTGTGTGAAAGCCGTCCTTCACCTAGCTTTTTGGGAACACAAAGTTTCTTTTCAGTTGCGAACTCCATTCCATACATATATATTTGGAGGTAGAAGCTCCAACTCGGTTTTACAGTGAAAACTGCAGGAACTTCAAACCGGCACTAGGAAACAGACTGCGAAAGCAGAGAAAAAGTGTCTCCTGCAACCCGTTCCCTTGGTGCTAGATGAACGAACGTCTCTACACTTGCTCAGTTCTGAGAGATAAGTGTGTGTGAAAGCCATCCTTCACATAGCTTTTTGGGAACACAAAGTTTCTTTTCAGTTGCAAACTCCATTCCATACATATATATTTGGAGGTAGAAGATCCAACTCGGTTTTACAGTGAAAACTGCAGGAACTTCAAACCGGCACTAGGAAACAGACTGCGAAAGCAGAGAAAAAGTGTCTCCTGCAACCCGTTCCCTTGGTGCTAGATGAACGAACGTCTCTCCACTTGCTCAGTTCTGAGAGATAAGTGTGTGTGAAAGCCGTCCTTCACATAGCTTTTTGGGAACACAAAGTTTCTTTTCAGTTGCAAACTCCATTCCATACATATATATTTGGAGGTAGAAGATCCAACTCGTTTTTACAGTGAAAACTGCAGGAACTTCAAACCGGCACTAGGAAACAGACTGAGAAAGCAGAGAAAAATTGTCTCCTGCAACCCGTTCCCTTGGTGCTAGATGAACGAACGTCTCTCCACTTGCTCAGTTCTGACAGATAAGTGTGTGTGAAAGCCGTCCTTCACCTAGCTTGTTGGGAACACAAAGTTTCTTTTCAGTTGCAAACTCCATTCCATACATATATACGGGGAGGTACTAGCTCCAACTCGGTTTTACAGTGAAAACTGCAGGAACTTCAAACCGGCACTAGGAAACAGACTGAGAAAGCAGAGAAAAAGTGTCTCCTGCAACCCGTTCCCTTGGTGCTAGATGAACGAACGTCTCTCCACTTGCTCAGTTCTGAGAGATAAGTGTGTGTGAAAGCCGTCCTTCACCTAGCTTGTTGGGAACACAAAGTTTCTTTTCAGTTGCAAACTCCATTCCATACATATATATGGGGAGGTACTAGCTCCAACTCGGTTTTACAGTGAAAACTGCAGGAACTTCAAACCGGCACTAGGAAACAGACTGAGAAAGCAGAGAAAAAGTGTCTCCTGCAACCCGTTCCCTTGGTGCTAGATGAACGAACGTCTCTCCACTTGCTCAGTTCTGAGAGATAAGTGTGTGTGAAAGCCGTCCTTCACCTAGTTTTTTGGGAACACAAAGTTTCTTTTCAGTTGCAAACTCCATTCCATACATATATATTTGGAGGTAGAAGCTCCAACTCGGTTTTACAGTGAAAACTGCAGGAACTTCAAACCGGCACTAGGAAACAGACTGAGAAAGCAGAGAAAAAGTGTCTCCTGCAACCCGTTCCCTTGGTGCTAGATGAACGAACGTCTCTCCACTTGCTCAGTTCTGAGAGATAAGTGTGTGTGAAAGCCGTCCTTCACCTAGCTTGTTGGGAACACAAAGTTTCTTTTCAGTTGCATACTCCATTCCATACATATATATGGGGAGGTACTAGCTCCAACTCGGTTTTACAGTGAAAACGGCAGGAACTTCAAACCGGCACTAGGAAACAGACTGAGAAAGCAGAGAAAAAGTGTCTCCTGCAAACCGTTCCCTTGGTGCTAGATGAACGAACGTCTCTCCACTTGCTCAGTTCTGAGAGATAAGTGTGTGTGAAAGCCGTCCTTCACCTAGCTTTTTGGGAACACAAAGTTTCTTTTCAGTTGCGAACTCCATTCCATACATATATATTTGGAGGTAGAAGCTCCAACTCGGTTTTACAGTGAAAACTGCAGGAACTTCAAACCGGCACTAGGAAACAGACTGCGAAAGCAGAGAAAAAGTGTCTCCTGCAACCCGTTCCCTTGGTGCTAGATGAACGAACGTCTCTACACTTGCTCAGTTCTGAGAGATAAGTGTGTGTGAAAGCCATCCTTCACATAGCTTTTTGGGAACACAAAGTTTCTTTTCAGTTGCAAACTCCATTCCATACATATATATTTGGAGGTAGAAGATCCAACTCGGTTTTACAGTGAAAACTGCAGGAACTTCAAACCGGCACTAGGAAACAGACTGAGAAAGCAGAGAAAAAGTGTCTCCTGCAACCCGTTCCCTTGGTGCTAGATGAACGAACGTCTCTCCACTTGCTCAGTTCTGAGAGATAAGTGTGTGTGAAAGCCGTCCTTCACCTAGCTTGTTGGGAACACAAAGTTTCTTTTCAGTTGCAAACTCCATTCCATACATATATATGGGGAGGTACTAGCTCCAACTCGGTTTTACAGTGAAAACTGCAGGAACTTCAAACCGGCACTAGGAAACAGACTGAGAAAGCAGAGAAAAAGTGTCTCCTGCAACCCGTTCCCTTGGTGCTAGATGAACGAACGTCTCTCCACTTGCTCAGTTCTGAGAGATAAGTGTGTGTGAAAGCCGTCCTTCACCTAGCTTTTTGGGAACACAAAGTTTCTTTTCAGTTGCAAACTCCATTCCATACATATATATTTGGAGGTAGAAGCTCCAACTCGGTTTTACAGTGAAAACTGCAGGAACTTCAAACCGGCACTAGGAAACAGACTGAGAAAGCAGAGAAAAAGTGTCTCCTGGAACCCGTTCCCTTGGTGCTAGATGAACGAACGTCTCTCCACTTGCTCAGTTCTGAGAGATAAGTGTGTGTGAAAGCCGTCCTTCACCTAGCTTGTTGGGAACACAAAGTTTCTTTTCAGTTGCAAACTCCATTCCATACATATATATGGGGAGGTACTAGCTCCAACTCGGTTTTACAGTGAAAACTGCAGGAACTTCAAACCGGCACTAGGAAACAGACTGAGAAAGCAGAGAAAAAGTGTCTCCTGCAACCCGTTCCCTTGGTGCTAGATGAACGAACGTCTCTCCACTTGCTCAGTTCTGAGAGATAAGTGTGTGTGAAAGCCGTCCTTCACCTAGCTTTTTGGGAACACAAAGTTTCTTTTCAGTTGCAAACTCCATTCCATACATATATATTTGGAGGTAGAAGCTCCAACTCGGTTTTACAGTGAAAACTGCAGGAACTTCAAACCGGCACTAGGAAACAGACTGAGAAAGCAGAGAAAAAGTGTCTCCTGCAACCCGTTCCCTTGGTGCTAGATGAACGAACGTCTCTCCACTTGCTCAGTTCTGAGAGATAAGTGTGTGTGAAAGCCGTCCTTCACATAGCTTTTTGGGAACACAAAGTTTCTTTTCAGTTGCAAACTCCATTCCATACATATATATTTGGAGGTAGAAGATCCAACTCGGTTTTACAGTGAAAACTGCAGGAACTTCAAACCGGCACTTGGAAACAGACTGAGAAAGCAGAGAAAAAGTGTCTCCTGCAACCCGTTCCCTTGGTGCTAGATGAACGAACGCCTCTCCACTTGCTCAGTTCTCAGAGATAAGTGTGTGTGAAAGCCGTCCTTCACCTAGCTTGTTGGGAACACAAAGTTTCTTTTCAGTTGCAAACTCCATTCCATACATATATATGGGGAGGTACAAGCTCCAACTCGGTTTTACAGTGAAAACTGCAGGAACTTCAAACCGGCACTAGGAAACAGACTGAGAAAGCAGAGAAAAAGTGTCTCCTGCAACCCGTTCCCTTGGTGCTAGATGAACGAACGTCTCTCCACTTGCTCAGTTCTGAGAGATAAGTGTGTGTGAAAGCCGTCCTTCACCTAGCTTGTTGGGAACACAAAGTTTCTTTTCAGTTGCAAACTCCATTCCATACATATATATGGGGAGGTACTAGCTCCAACTCGGTTTTACAGTGAAAACTGCAGGAACTTCAAACCGGCACTAGGAAACAGACTGAGAAAGCAGAGAAAAAGTGTCTCCTGCAACCCGTTCCCTTGGTGCTAGATGAACGAACGTCTCTCCACTTGCTCAGTTCTGAGAGATAAGTGTGTGTGAAAGCCGTCCTTCACCTAGCTTGTTGGGAACACAAAGTTTCTTTTCAGTTGCAAACCCATTCCAAACATATATATTTGGAGGTAGAAGCTCCAACTCGGTTTTACAGTGAAAACTGCAGGAACTTCAAACCGGCACTAGGAAACAGTCTGAGAAAGCAGAGAAAAAGTGTCTCCTGCAACCCGTTCCCTTGGTGCTAGATGAACGAACGTCTCTCCACTTGCTCAGTTCTGAGAGATAAGTGTGTGTGAAAGCCGTCCTTCACCTAGCTTGTTGGGAACACAAAGTTTCTTTTCAGTAGCAAACTCCATTCCAAACATATATATTTGGAGGTAGAAGCTCCAACTCGGTTTTACAGTGAAAACTGCAGGAACTTCAAACCGGCACTAGGAAACAGTCTGAGAAAGCAGAGAAAAAGTGTCTCCTGCAACCCGTTCCCTTGGTGCTAGATGAACGAACGTCTCTCCACTTGCTCAGTTCTGAGAGATAAGTGTGTGTGAAAGCCGTCCTTCACCTAGCTTGTTGGGAACACAAAGTTTCTTTTCAGTTGCAAACTCCATTCCATACATATATATGGGGAGGTACTAGCTCCAACTCGGTTTTACAGTGAAAACTGCAGGAACTTCAAACCGGCACTAGGAAACAGACTGAGAAAGCAGAGAAAAAGTGTCTCCTGCAACCCGTTCCCTTGGTGCTAGATGAACGAACGTCTCTCCACTTGCTCAGTTCTGAGAGATAAGTGTGTGTGAAAGCCGTCCTTCACCTAGCTTGTTGGGAACACAAAGTTTCTTTTCAGTTGCAAACTCCATTCCATACATATATATTTGGAGGTAGAAGCTCCAACTCGGTTTTACAGTGAAAACTGCAGGAACTTCAAACCGGCACTAGGAAACAGTCTGAGAAAGCAGAGAAAAAGTGTCTCCTGCAACCCGTTCCCTTGGTGCTAGATGAACGAACGTCTCTCCACTTGCTCCGTTCTGAGAGATAAGTGTGTGTGAAAGCCGTCCTTCACCTAGCTTGTTGGGAACACAAAGTGTCTTTTCAGTTGCAAACTCCATTTCATACATATATATGGGGAGGTACAAGCTCCAACTCGGTTTTACAGTGAAAACTGCAGGAACTTCAAACCGGCACTAGGAAACAGACTAAGAAAGCAGAGAAAAAGTGTCTCCTGCAACCCGTTCCCTTGGTGCTAGATGAACGAACGTCTCTCCACTTGCTCAGTTCTGAGAGATGTGTGTGTGAAAGCCGTCCTTCACCTAGCTTGTTGGGAACACAAAGTTTCTTTTCAGTTGCAAACTCCATTCCATACATATATAGGGGGAGGTACAAGCTCCAACTCGGTTTTACAGTGAAAACTGCAGGAACTTCAAACCGGCACTAGGAAACAGACTGAGAAAGCAGAGAAAAAGTGTCTCCTGCAACCCGTTCCCTTGGTGCTAGATGAACGAACGTCTCTCCACTTGCTCAGTTCTGAGAGATAAGTGTGTGTGAAAGCCGTCCTTCACCTAGCTTTTTGGGAACACAAAGTTTCTTTTCAGTTACCAACTCCATTCCATACATATATATTTGGAGGTAGAAGCTCCAACTCGGTTTTACAGTGAATACTGCAGGAACTTCAAACCGGCACTAGGAAACAGACTGAGAAAGCAGAGAAAAAGTGTCTCCTGCAACCCGTTCCCTTGGTGCTAGATGAACGAACGTCTCTCCACTTGCTCAGTTCTGAGAGATAAGTGTGTGTGAAAGCCGTCCTTCACCTAGCTTTTTGGGAACACAAAGTTTCTTTTCAGTTGCAAACTCCATTCCATACATATATATGGGGAGGTACTAGCTCCAACTCGGTTTTACAGTGAAAACTGCAGGAAATTCAAACCGGCACTAGGAAACAGACTGAGAAAGCAGAGAAAAAGTGTCTCCTGCAACCCGTTCCCTTGGTGCTTGATGAACGAACGTCTCTCCACTTGCTCTGTTCTGAGAGATAAGTGTGTGTGAAAGCCGTCCTTCACCTAGCTTGTTGGGAACACAAAGTTTCTTTTCAGTTGCAAACTCCATTCCATACATATATATGGGGAGGTACTAGCTCCAACTCGGTTTTACAGTGAAAACTGCAGGAACTTCAAACCGGCACTAGGAAACAGACTGAGAAAGCAGAGAAAAAGTGTCTCCTGCAACCCGTTCCCTTGGTGCTAGATGAACGAACGTCTCTCCACTTGCTCAGTTCTGAGAGATAAGTGTGTGTGAAAGCCGTCCTTCACCTAGCTTGTTGGGAACACAAAGTTTCTTTTCAGTTGCAAACTCCATTCCATACATATATATTTGGAGGTAGAAGCTCCAACTCGGTTTTACAGTGAAAACTGCAGGAACTTCATACCGGCACTAGGAAACAGTCTGAGAAAGCAGAGAAAAAGTGTCTCCTGCAACCCGTTCCCTTGGTGCTAGATGAACGAACGTCTCTCCACTTGCTCCGTTCTGAGAGATAAGTGTGTGTGAAAGCCGTCCTTCACCTAGCTTGTTGGGAACACAAAGTGTCTTTTCAGTTGCAAACTCCATTCCATACATATATATGGGGAGGTACAAGCTCCAACTCGGTTTTACAGTGAAAACTGCAGGAACTTCAAACCGGCACTAGGAAACAGACTAAGAAAGCAGAGAAAAAGTGTCTCCTGCAACCCGTTCCCTTGGTGCTAGATGAACGAACGTCTCTCCACTTGCTCAGTTCTGAGAGATGTGTGTGTGAAAGCCGTCCTTCACCTAGCTTGTTGGGAACACAAAGTTTCTTTTCAGTTGCAAACTCCATTCCATACATATATAGGGGGAGGTACAAGCTCCAACTCGGTTTTACAGTGAAAACTGCAGGAACTTCAAACCGGCACTAGGAAACAGACTGAGAAAGCAGAGAAAAAGTGTCTCCTGCAACCCGTTCCCTTGGTGCTAGATGAACGAACGTCTCTCCACTTGCTCAGTTCTGAGAGATGTGTGTGTGTGAAAGCCGTCCTTCACCTAGCTTGTTGGGAACACAAAGTTTCTTTTCAGTTGCAAACTCCATTCCATACATATATAGGGAGAGGTACAAGCTCCAACTCGGTTTTACAGTGAAAACTGCAGGAACTTCAAACCGGCACTAGGAAACAGACTGAGAAAGCAGAGAAAAAGTGTCTCCTGCAACCCGTTCCCTTGGTGCTAGATGAACGAACGTCTCTCCACTTGCTCAGTTCTGAGAGATAAGTGTGTGTGAAAGCCGTCCTTCACCTAGCTTTTTGGGAACACAAAGTTTCTTTTCAGTTACAAACTCCATTCCATACATATATATTTGGAGGTAGAAGCTCCAACTCGGTTTTACAGTGAATACTGCAGGAACTTCAAACCGGCACTAGGAAACAGACTGAGAAAGCAGAGAAAAAGTGTCTCCTGCAACCCGTTCCCTTGGTGCTAGATGAACGAACGTCTCTCCACTTGCTCAGTTCTGAGAGATAAGTGTGTGTGAAAGCCGTCCTTCACCTAGCTTGTTGGGAACACAAAGTTTCTTTTCAGTTGCAAACTCCATTCCATACATATATATGGGGAGGTACTAACTCCAACTCGGTTTTACAGTGAAAACTGCAGGAAATTCAAACCGGCACTAGGAAACAGACTGAGAAAGCAGAGAAAAAGTGTCTCCTGCAACCCGTTCCCTTGGTGCTTGATGAACGAACGTCTCTCCACTTGCTCTGTTCTGAGAGATAAGTGTGTGTGAAAGCCGTCCTTCACCTAGCTTGTTGGGAACACAAAGTTTCTTTTCAGTTGCAAACTCCATTCCATACATATATATGGGGAGGTACTAGCTCCAACTCGGTTTTACAGTGAAAACTGCAGGAACTTCAAACCGGCACTAGGAAACAGACTGAGAAAGCAGAGAAAAAGTGTCTCCTGCAACCCGTTCCCTTGGTGCTAGATGAACGAACGTCTCTCCACTTGCTCAGTTCTGAGAGATAAGTGTGTGTGAAAGCCGTCCTTCACCTAGCTTGTTGGGAACACAAAGTTTCTTTTCAGTTGCAAACTCCATTCCATACATATATATTTGGAGGTAGAAGCTCCAACTCGGTTTTACAGTGAAAACTGCAGGAACTTCAAACCGGCACTAGGAAACAGTCTGAGAAAGCAGAGAAAAAGTGTCTCCTGCAACCCGTTCCCTTGGTGCTAGATGAACGAACGTCTCTCCACTTGCTCCGTTCTGAGAGATAAGTGTGTGTGAAAGCCGTCCTTCACCTAGCTTGTTGGGAACACAAAGTTTCTTTTCAGTTGCAAACTCCATTCCATACATATATATGGGGAGGTACAAGCTCCAACTCGGTTTTACAGTGAAAACTGCAGGAACTTCAAACCGGCACTAGGAAACAGACTAAGAAAGCAGAGAAAAAGTGTCTCCTGCAACCCGTTCCCTTGGTGCTAGATGAACGAACGTCTCTCCACTTGCTCAGTTCTGAGAGATGTGTGTGTGAAAGCCGTCCTTCACCTAGCTTGTTGGGAACACAAAGTTTCTTTTCAGTTGCAAACTCCATTCCATACATATATAGGGGGAGGTACAAGCTCCAACTCGGTTTTACAGTGAAAACTGCAGGAACTTCAAACCGGCACTAGGAAACAGACTGAGAAAGCAGAGAAAAAGTGTCTCCTGCAACCCGTTCCCTTGGTGCTAGATGAACGAACGTCTCTCCACTTGCTCAGTTCTGAGAGATAAGTGTGTGTGAAAGCCGTCCTTCACCTAGCTTGTTGGGAACACAAAGTTTCTTTTCAGTTGCAAACTCCATTCCATACATATATATGGGGAGGTACAAGCTCCAACTCGGTTTTACAGTGAAAACTGCAGGAACTTCCAACCGGCACTAGGAAACAGACTGAGAAAGCAGAGAAAAATTGTCTCCTGCAACCCGTTCCCTTGGTGCTAGATGAACGAACGTCTCTCCACTTGCTCAGTTCTGAGAGATAAGTGTGTGTGAAAGCCGTCCTTCACCTAGCTTGTTGGGAACACAAAGTTTCTTTTCAGTTGCAAACTCCATTCCATACATATATATTTGGAGGTAGAAGCTCCAACTCGGTTTTACAGTGAAAACTGCAGGAACTTCAAACCGGCACTAGGAAACAGACTGAGAAAGCAGAGAAAAAGTGTCTCCTGCAACCCGTTCCCTTGGTGCTTGATGAACGAACGTCTCTCCACTTGCTCAGTTCTGAGAGATAAGTGTGTGTGAAAGCCGTCCTTCACCTAGCTTGTTGGGAACACAAAGTTTCTTTTCAGTTGCAAACTCCATTCCATACATATATATGGGGAGGTACTAGCTCCAACTCGGTTTTACAGTGAAAACTGCAGGAACTTCAAACCGGCACTAGGAAACAGACTGAGAAAGCAGAGAAAAAGTGTCTCCTGCAACCCGTTCCCTTGGTGCTAGATGAACGAACGTCTCTCCACTTGCTCAGTTCTGAGAGATAAGTGTGTGTGAAAGCCGTCCTTCACCTAGCTTGTTGGGAACACAAAGTTTCTTTTCAGTTGCAAACTCCATTCCATACATATATATTTGGAGGTAGAAGCTCCAACTCGGTTTTACAGTGAAAACTGCAGGAACTTCAAACCGGCACTAGGAAACAGTCTGAGAAAGCAGAGAAAAAGTGTCTCCTGCAACCCGTTCCCTTGGTGCTAGATGAACGAACGTCTCTCCACTTGCTCCGTTCTGAGAGATAAGTGTGTGTGAAAGCCGTCCTTCACCTAGCTTGTTGGGAACACAAAGTTTCTTTTCAGTTGCAAACTCCATTCCATACATATATATGGGGAGGTACAAGCTCCAACTCGGTTTTACAGTGAAAACTGCAGGAACTTCAAACCGGCACTAGGAAACAGACTAAGAAAGCAGAGAAAAAGTGTCTCCTGCAACCCGTTCCCTTGGTGCTAGATGAACGAACGTCTCTCCACTTGCTCAGTTCTGAGAGATGTGTGTGTGAAAGCCGTCCTTCACCTAGCTTGTTGGGAACACAAAGTTTCTTTTCAGTTGCAAACTCCATTCCATACATATATAGGGGGAGGTACAAGCTCCAACTCGGTTTTACAGTGAAAACTGCAGGAACTTCCAACCGGCACTAGGAAACAGACTGAGAAAGCAGAGAAAAAGTGTCTCCTGCAACCCGTTCCCTTGGTGCTAGATGAACGAAAGTCTCTCCACTTGCTCAGTTCTGAGAGATAAGTGTGTGTGAAAGCCGTCCTTCACCTAGCTTGTTGGGAACACAAAGTTTCTTTTCAGTTGCAAACTCCATTCCATACATATATATGGGGAGGTACAAGCTCCAACTCGGTTTTACAGTGAAAACTGCAGGAACTTCAAACCGGCACTAGGAAACAGACTGAGAAAGCAGAGAAAAAGTGTCTCCTGCAACCCGTTCCCTTGGTGCTAGATGAACGAACGTCTCTCCACTTGCTCAGTTCTGAGAGATAAGTGTGTGTGAAAGCCGTCCTTCACCTAGCTTGTTGGGAACACAAAGTTTCTTTTCAGTTGCAAACTCCATTCCATACATATATATTTGGAGGTAGAAGCTCCAACTCGGTTTTACAGTGAAAACTGCAATAACTTCAAACCGGCACTAGGAAACAGACTGAGAAAGCAGAGAAAAAGTGTCTCCTGCAACCCGTTCCCTTGGTGCTAGATGAACGAACGTCTCTCCACTTGCTCAGTTCTGAGAGATAAGTGTGTGTGAAAGCCGTCCTTCACCTAGCTTGTTGGGAACACAAAGTTTCTTTTCAGTTGCAAACTCCATTCCATACATATATATGGGGAGGTACTAGCTCCAACTCGGTTTTACAGTGAAAACTGCAGGAAATTCAAACCGGCACTAGGAAACAGACTGAGAAAGCAGAGAAAAAGTGTCTCCTGCAAACCGTTCCCTTGGTGCTAGATGAACGAACGTCTCTCCACTTGCTCAGTTCTGAGAGATAAGTGTGTGTGAAAGCCGTCCTTCACCTAGCTTGTTGGGAACACAAAGTTTCTTTTCAGTTGCAAACTCCATTCCATACATATATATGGGGAGGTACTAGCTCCAACTCGGTTTTACAGTGAAAACTGCAGGAACTTCAAACCGGCACTAGGAAACAGACTGAGAAAGCAGAGAAAAAGTGTCTCCTGCAACCCGTTCCCTTGGTGCTAGATGAACGAACGTCTCTCCACTTGCTCAGTTCTGAGAGATAAGTGTGTGTGAAAGCCGTCCTTCAACTAGATTGTTGGGAACACAAAGTTTCTTTTCAGTTGCAAACTCCATTCCAAACATATATATTTGGAGGTAGAAGCTCCAACTCGGTTTTACAGTGAAAACTGCAGGAACTTCAAACCGGCACTAGGAAACAGTCTGAGAAAGCAGAGAAAAAGTGTCTCCTGCAACCCGTTCCATTGGTGCTAGATGAACGAACGTCTCTCCACTTGCTCAGTTCTGAGAGATAAGTGTGTGTGAAAGCCGTCCTTCACCTAGCTTGTTGGGAACACAAAGTTTCTTTTCAGTTGCAAACTCCATTCCATACATATATATGGGGAGGTACTAGCTCCAACTCGGTTTTACAGTGAAAACTGCAGGAACTTCCAACCGGCACTAGGAAACAGACTGAGAAAGCAGAGAAAAAGTGTCTCCTGCAACCCGTTCCCTTGGTGCTAGATGAACGAACGTCTCTCCACTTGCTCAGTTCTGAGAGATAAGTGTGTGTGAAAGCCGTCCTTCACCTAGCTTGTTGGGAACACAAAGTTTCTTTTCAGTTGCAAACTCCATTCCAAACATATATATTTGGAGGTAGAAGCTCCAACTCGGTTTTACAGTGAAAACTGCAGGAACTTCAAACCGGCACTAGGAAACAGTCTGAGAAAGCAGAGAAAAAGTGTCTCCTGCAACCCGTTCCATTGGTGCTAGATGAACGAACGTCTCTCCACTTGCTCAGTTCTGAGAGATAAGTGTGTGTGAAAGCCGTCCTTCACCTAGCTTGTTGGGAACACAAAGTTTCTTTTCAGTTGCAAACTCCATTCCATACATATATATGGGGAGGTACTAGCTCCAACTCGGTTTTACAGTGAAAACTGCAGGAACTTCAAACCGGCACTAGGAAACAGACTGAGAAAGCAGAGAAAAAGTGTCTCCTGCAACCCGTTCCCTTGGTGCTAGATGAACGAACGTCTCTCCACTTGCTCAGTTCTGAGAGATAAGTGTGTGTGAAAGCCGTCCTTCACCTAGCTTTTTGGGAACACAAAGTTTCTTTTCAGTTGCAAACTCCATTCCATACATATATATTTGGAGGTAGAAGCTCCAACTCGGTTTTACAGTGAAAACTGCAGGAACTTCAAACCGGCACTAGGAAACAGACTGAGAAAGCAGAGAAAAAGTGTCTCCTGCAACCCGTTCCCTTGGTGCTAGATGAACGAACGTCTCTCCACTTGCTCAGTTCTGAGAGATAAGTGTGTGTGAAAGCCGTCCTTCACCTAGCTTGTTGGGAACACAAAGTTTCTTTTCAGTTGCAAACTCCATTCCATACATATATATGGGGAGGTACAAGCTCCAACTCGGTTTTACAGTGAAAACTGCAGGAACTTCAAACCGGCACTAGGAAACAGACTGAGAAAGCAGAGAAAAAGTGTCTCCTGCAACCCGTTCCCTTGGTGCTAGATGAACGAACGTCTCTCCACTTGCTCAGTTCTGAGAGATAAGTGTGTGTGAAAGCCGTCCTTCACCTAGCTTGTTGGGAACACAAAGTTTCTTTTCAGTTGCAAACTCCATTCCATACATATATATTTGGAGGTAGAAGCTCCAACTCGGTTTTACAGTGAAAACTGCAGGAACTTCAAACCGGCACTAGGAAACAGACTGAGAAAGCAGAGAAAAAGTGTCTCCTGCAACCCGTTCCCTTGGTGCTAGATGAACGAACGTCTCTCCACTTGCTCAGTTCTGAGAGATAAGTGTGTGTGAAAGCCGTCCTTCACATAGCTTTTTGGGAACACAAAGTTTCTTTTCAGTTGCAAACTCCATTCCATACATATATATTTGGAGGTAGAAGATCCAACTCGGTTTTACAGTGAAAACTGCAGGAACTTCAAACCGGCACTTGGAAACAGATTGAGAAAGCAGAGAAAAAGTGTCTCCTGCAACCCGTTCCCTTGGTGCTAGATGAACGAACGTCTCTCCACTTGCTCAGTTCTCAGAGATAAGTGTGTGTGAAAGCCGTCCTTCACCTAGCTTGTTGGGAACACAAAGTTTCTTTTCAGTTGCAAACTCCATTCCATACATATATATGGGGAGGTACAAGCTCCAACTCGGTTTTACAGTGAAAACTGCAGGAACTTCAAACCGGCACTAGGAAACAGACTGAGAAAGCAGAGAAAAAGTGTCTCCTGCAACCCGTTCCCTTGGTGCTAGATGAACGAACGTCTCTCCACTTGCTCAGTTCTGAGAGATAAGTGTGTGTGAAAGCCGTCCTTCACCTAGCTTGTTGGGAACACAAAGTTTCTTTTCAGTTGCAAACTCCATTCCATACATATATATGGGGAGGTACTAGCTCCAACTCGGTTTTACAGTGAAAACTGCAGGAACTTCAAACCGGCACTAGGAAACAGACTGAGAAAGCAGAGAAAAAGTGTCTCCTGCAACCCGTTCCCTTGGTGCTAGATGAACGAACGTCTCTCCACTTGCTCAGTTCTGAGAGATAAGTGTGTGTGAAAGCCGTCCTTCACCTAGATTGTTGGGAACACAAAGTTTCTTTTCAGTTGCAAACTCCATTCCAAACATATATATTTGGAGGTAGAAGCTCCAACTCGGTTTTACAGTGAAAACTGCAGGAACTTCAAACCGGCACTAGGAAACAGTCTGAGAAAGCAGAGAAAAAGTGTCTCCTGCAACCCGTTCCCTTGGTGCTAGATGAACGAACGTCTCTCCACTTGCTCAGTTCTGAGAGATAAGTGTGTGTGAAAGCCGTCCTTCACCTAGCTTGTTGGGAACACAAAGTTTCTTTTCAGTTGCAAACTCCATTCCAAACATATATATTTGGAGGTAGAAGCTCCAACTCGGTTTTACAGTGAAAACTGCAGGAACTTCAAACCGGCACTAGGATACAGTCTGAGAAAGCAGAGAAAAAGTGTCTCCTGCAACCCGTTCCCTTGGTGCTAGATGAACGAACGTCTCTCCACTTGCTCAGTTCTGAGAGATAAGTGTGTGTGAAAGCCGTCCTTCACCTAGCTTGTTTGGAACACAAAGTTTCTTTTCAGTTGCAAACTCCATTCCATACATATATATGGGGAGGTACTAGCTCCAACTCGGTTTTACAGTGAAAACTGCAGGAACTTCAAACCGGCACTAGGAAACAGACTGAGAAAGCAGAGAAAAAGTGTCTCCTGCAACCCGTTCCCTTGGTGCTAGATGAACGAACGTCTCTCCACTTGCTCAGTTCTGAGAGATAAGTGTGTGTGAAAGCCGTCCTTCACCTAGCTTTTTGGGAACACAAAGTTTCTTTTCAGTTGCAAACTCCATTCCATACATATATATTTGGAGGTAGAAGCTCCAACTCGGTTTTACAGTGAAAACTGCAGGAACTTCAAACCGGCACTAGGAAACAGACTGAGAAAGCAGAGAAAAATTGTCTCCTGCAACCCGTTCCCTTCGTGCTAGATGAACGAACGTCTCTCCACTTGCTCAGTTCTGAGAGATAAGTGTGTGTGAAAGCCGTCCTTCACCTAGCTTGTTGGGAACACAAAGTTTCTTTTCATTTGCAAACTCCATTCCATACATATATACGGGGAGGTACTAGCTCCAACTCGGTTTTACAGTGAAAACTGCAGGAACTTCAAACCGGCACTAGGAAACAGACTGAGAAAGCAGAGAAAAAGTGTCTCCTGCAACCCGTTCCCTTGGTGCTAGATGAACGAACGTCTCTCCACTTGCTCAGTTCTGAGAGATAAGTGTGTGTGAAAGCCGTCCTTCACCTAGCTTGTTGGGAACACAAAGTTTCTTTTCAGTTGCAAACTCCATTCCATACATATATATGGGGAGGTACTAGCTCCAACTCGGTTTTACAGTGAAAACTGCAGGAACTTCAAACCGGCACTAGGAAACAGACTGAGAAAGCAGAGAAAAAGTGTCTCCTGCAACCCGTTCCCTTGGTGCTAGATGAACGAACGTCTCTCCACTTGCTCAGTTCTGAGAGATAAGTGTGTGTGAAAGCCGTCCTTCACCTAGCTTTTTGGGAACACAAAGTTTCTTTTCAGTTGCAAACTCCATTCCATACATATATATTTGGAGGTAGAAGCTCCAACTCGGTTTTACAGTGAAAACTGCAGGAACTTCAAACCGGCACTAGGAAACAGACTGAGAAAGCAGAGAAAAAGTGTCTCCTGCAACCCGTTCCCTTGGTGCTAGATGAACGAACGTCTCTCCACTTGCTCAGTTCTGAGAGATAAGTGTGTGTGAAAGCCGTCCTTCACCTAGCTTGTTGGGAACACAAAGTTTCTTTCCAGTTGCATACTCCATTCCATACATATATATGGGGAGGTACTAGCTCCAACTCGGTTTTACAGTGAAAACGGCAGGAACTTCAAACCGGCACTAGGAAACAGACTGAGAAAGCAGAGAAAAAGTGTCTCCTGCAACCCGTTCCCTTGGTGCTAGATGAACGAACGTCTCTCCACTTGCTCAGTTCTGAGAGATATGTGTGTGTTAAAGCCGTCCTTCACCTAGCTTTTTGGGAACACAAAGTTTCTTTTCAGTTGCAAACTCCATTCCATACATATATATTTGGAGGTAGAAGCTCCAACTCGGTTTTACAGTGAAAACTGCAGGAACTTCAAACCGGCACTAGGAAACAGACTGCGAAAGCAGAGAAAAAGTGTCTCCTGCAACCCGTTCCCTTGGTGCTAGATGAACGAACGTCTCTCCACTTGCTCAGTTCTGAGAGATAAGTGTGTGTGAAAGCCATCCTTCACATAGCTTTTTGGGAACACAAAGTTTCTTTTCAGTTGCAAACTCCATTCCATACATATATATTTGGAGGTAGAAGATTCAACTCGGTTTTACAGTGAAAACTGCAGGAACTTCAAACCGGCACTAGGAAACAGACTGAGAAAGCAGAGAAAAAGTGTCTCCTGCAAACCGTTCCCTTGGTGCTAGATGAACGAACGTCTCTCCACTTGCTCAGTTCTCAGAGATAAGTGTGTGTGAAAGCCGTCCTTCACCTAGCTTGTTGGGAACACAAAGTTTCTTTTCAGTTGCAAACTCCATTCCATACATATATATGGGGAGGTACTAGCTCCAACTCGGTTTTACAGTGAAAACTGCAGGAACTTCAAACCGGCACTAGGAAACAGACTGAGAAAGCAGAGAAAAAGTGTCTCCTGCAACCCGTTCCCTTGGTGCTAGATGAACGAACGTCTCTCCACTTGCTCAGTTCTGAGAGATAAGTGTGTGTGAAAGCCGTCCTTCACCTAGCTTTTTGGGAACACAAAGTTTCTTTTCAGTTGCAAACTCCATTCCATACATATATATTTGGAGGTAGAAGCTCCAACTCGGTTTTACAGTGAAAACTGCAGGAACTTCAAACCGGCACTAGGAAACAGACTGCGAAAGCAGAGAAAAAGTGTCTCCTGCAACCCGTTCCCTTGGTGCTAGATGAACGAACGTCTCTCCACTTGCTCAGTTCTGAGAGATAAGTGTGTGTGAAAGCCGTCCTTCACCTAGCTTGTTGGGAACACAAAGTTTCTTTTCAGTTGCAAACTCCATTCCATACATATATATGGGGAGGTACTAGCTCCAACTCGGTTTTACAGTGAAAACTGCAGGAACTTCAAACCGGCACTAGGAAACAGACTGAGAAAGCAGAGAAAAAGTGTCTCCTGCAACCCGTTCCCTTGGTGCTAGATGAACGAACGTCTCTCCACTTGCTCAGTTCTGAGAGATAAGTGTGTGTGAAAGCCGTCCTTCACCTAGATTGTTGGGAACACAAAGTTTCTTTTCAGTTGCAAACTCCATTCCAAACATATATATTTGGAGGTAGAAGCTCCAACTCGGTTTTACAGTGAAAACTGCAGGAACTTCAAACCGGCACTAGGAAACAGTCTGAGAAAGCAGAGAAAAAGTGTCTCCTGCAACCCGTTCCCTTGGTGCTAGATGAACGAACGTCTCTCCACTTGCTCAGTTCTGAGAGATAAGTGTGTGTGAAAGCCGTCCTTCACCTAGCTTGTTGGGAACACAAAGTTTCTTTTCAGTTGCAAACTCCATTCCAAACATATATATTTGGAGGTAGAAGCTCCAACTCGGTTTTACAGTGAAAACTGCAGGAACTTCAAACCGGCACTAGGAAACAGTCTGAGAAAGCAGAGAAAAAGTGTCTCCTGCAACCCGTTCCATTGGTGCTAGATGAACGAACGTCTCTCCACTTGCTCAGTTCTGAGAGATAAGTGTGTGTGAAAGCCGTCCTTCACCTAGCTTGTTGGGAACACAAAGTTTCTTTTCAGTTGCAAACTCCATTCCATACATATATATGGGGAGGTACTAGCTCCAACTCGGTTTTACAGTGAAAACTGCAGGAACTTCAAACCCGCACTAGGAAACAGACTGAGAAAGCAGAGAAAAAGTGTCTCCTGCAACCCGTTCCCTTGGTGCTAGATGAACGAACGTCTCTCCACTTGCTCAGTTCTGAGAGATAAGTGTGTGTGAAAGCCGTCCTTCACCTAGCTTTTTGGGAACACAAAGTTTCTTTTCAGTTGCAAACTCCATTCCATACATATATATTTGGAGGTAGAAGCTCCAACTCGGTTTTACAGTGAAAACTGCAGGAACTTCAAACCGGCACTAGGAAACAGACTGAGAAAGCAGAGAAAAAGTGTCTCCTGCAACCCGTTCCCTTGGTGCTAGATGAACGAACGTCTCTCCACTTGCTCAGTTCTGAGAGATAAGTGTGTGTGAAAGCCGTCCTTCACCTAGCTTGTTGGGAACACAAAGTTTCTTTTCAGTTGCAAACTCCATTCCAAACATATATATTTGGAGGTAGAAGCTCCAACTCGGTTTTACAGTGAAAACTGCAGGAACTTCAAACCGGCACTAGGAAACAGTCTGAGAAAGCAGAGAAAAAGTGTCTCCTGCAACCCGTTCCCTTGGTGCTAGATGAACGAACGTCTCTCCACTTGCTCCGTTCTGAGAGATAAGTGTGTGTGAAAGCCGTCCTTCACCTAGCTTGTTGGGAACACAAAGTGTCTTTTCAGTTGCAAACTCCATTCCATACATATATATGGGGAGGTACAAGCTCCAACTCGGTTTTACAGTGAAAACTGCAGGAACTTCAAACCGGCACTAGGAAACAGACTAAGAAAGCAGAGAAAAAGTGTCTCCTGCAACCCGTTCCCTTGGTGCTAGATGAACGAACGTCTCTCCACTTGCTCAGTTCTGAGAGATGTGTGTGTGAAAGCCGTCCTTCACCTAGCTTGTTGGGAACACAAAGTTTCTTTTCAGTTGCAAACTCCATTCCATACATATATAGGGGGAGGTACAAGCTCCAACTCGGTTTTACAGTGAAAACTGCAGGAACTTCAAACCGGCACTAGGAAACAGACTGAGAAAGCAGAGAAAAAGTGTCTCCTGCAACCCGTTCCCTTGGTGCTAGATGAACGAACGTCTCTCCACTTGCTTACTTCTGAGAGATAAGTGTGTGTGAAAGCCGTCCTTCACCTAGCTTGTTGGGAACACAAAGTTTCTTTTCAGTTGCAAACTCCATTCCAAACATATATATTTGGAGGTAGAAGCTCCAACTCGGTTTTACAGTGAAAACTGCAGGAACTTCAAACCGGCACTAGGAAACAGTCTGAGAAAGCAGAGAAAAAGTGTCTCCTGCAACCCGTTCCCTTGGTGCTAGATGAACGAACGTCTCTCCACTTGCTCAGTTCTGAGAGATAAGTGTGTGTGAAAGCCGTCCTTCACCTAGCTTGTTGGGAACACAAAGTTTCTTTTCAGTTGCAAACTCCATTCCAAACATATATATTTGGAGGTAGAAGCTCCAACTCGGTTTTACAGTGAAAACTGCAGGAACTTCAAACCGGCACTAGGAAACAGTCTGAGAAAGCAGAGAAAAAGTGTCTCCTGCAACCCGTTCCATTGGTGCTAGATGAACGAACGTCTCTCCACTTGCTCAGTTCTGAGAGATAAGTGTGTGTGAAAGCCGTCCTTCACCTAGCTTGTTGGGAACACAAAGTTTCTTTTCAGTTGCAAACTCCATTCCATACATATATATGGGGAGGTACTAGCTCCAACTCGGTTTTACAGTGAAAACTGCAGGAACTTCAAACCGGCACTAGGAAACAGACTGAGAAAGCAGAGAAAAAGTGTCTCCTGCAACCCGTTCCCTTGGTGCTAGATGAACGAACGTCTCTCCACTTGCTCAGTTCTGAGAGATAAGTGTGTGTGAAAGCCGTCCTTCACCTAGCTTGTTGGGAACACAAAGTTTCTTTTCAGTTGCAAACTCCATTCCATACATATATATTTGGAGGTAGAAGCTCCAACTCGGTTTTACAGTGAAAACTGCAGGAACTTCAAACCGGCACTAGGAAACAGACTGAGAAAGCAGAGAAAAAGTGTCTCCTGCAACCCGTTCCCTTGGTGCTAGATGAACGAACGTCTCTCCACTTGCTCAGTTCTGAGAGATAAGTGTGTGTGAAAGCCGTCCTTCACCTAGCTTGTTGGGAACACAAAGTTTCTTTTCAGTTGCAAACTCCATTCCATACATATATATGGGGAGGTACTAGCTCCAACTCGGTTTTACAGTGAAAACTGCAGGAACTTCAAACCGGCACTAGGAAACAGACTGAGAAAGCAGAGAAAAAGTGTCTCCTGCAACCCGTTCCCTTGGTGCTAGATGAACGAACGTCTCTCCACTTGCTCAGTTCTGAGAGATAAGTGTGTGTGAAAGCCGTCCTTCACCTAGCTTTTTGGGAACACAAAGTTTCTTTTCAGTTGCAAACTCCATTCCATACATATATATTTGGAGGTAGAAGCTCCAACTCGGTTTTACAGTGAAAACTGCAGGAACTTCAAACCGGCACTAGGAAACAGACTGAGAAAGCAGAGAAAAAGTGTCTCCTGCAACCCGTTCCCTTGGTGCTAGATGAACGAACGTCTCTCCACTTGCTCAGTTCTGAGAGATAAGTGTGTGTGAAAGCCGTCCTTCACATAGCTTTTTGGGAACACAAAGTTTCTTTTCAGTTGCAAACTCCATTCCATACATATATATTTGGAGGTAGAAGATCCAACTCGGTTTTACAGTGAAAACTGCAGGAACTTCAAACCGGCACTTGGAAACAGACTGAGAAAGCAGAGAAAAAGTGTCTCCTGCAACCCGTTCCCTTGGTGCTAGATGAACGAACGTCTCTCCACTTGCTCAGTTCTCAGAGATAAGTGTGTGTGAAAGCCGTCCTTCACCTAGCTTGTTGGGAACACAAAGTTTCTTTTCAGTTGCAAACTCCATTCCATACATATATATGGGGAGGTACAAGCTCCAACTCGGTTTTACAGTGAAAACTGCAGGAACTTCAAACCGGCACTAGGAAACAGACTGAGAAAGCAGAGAAAAAGTGTCTCCTGCAACCCGTTCCCTTGGTGCTAGATGAACGAACGTCTCTCCACTTGCTCAGTTCTGAGAGATAAGTGTGTGTGAAAGCCGTCCTTCACCTAGCTTGTTGGGAACACAAAGTTTCTTTTCAGTTGCAAACTCCATTCCATACATATATATGGGGAGGTACTAGCTCCAACTCGGTTTTACAGTGAAAACTGCAGGAACTTCAAACCGGCACTAGGAAACAGACTGAGAAAGCAGAGAAAAAGTGTCTCCTGCAACCCGTTCCCTTGGTGCTAGATGAACGAACGTCTCTCCACTTGCTCAGTTCTGAGAGATAAGTGTGTGTGAAAGCCGTCCTTCACCTAGATTGTTGGGAACACAAAGTTTCTTTTCAGTTGCAAACTCCATTCCAAACATATATATTTGGAGGTAGAAGCTCCAACTCGGTTTTACAGTGAAAACTGCAGGAACTTCAAACCGGCACTAGGAAACAGTCTGAGAAAGCAGAGAAAAAGTGTCTCCTGCAACCCGTTCCCTTGGTGCTAGATGAACGAACGTCTCTCCACTTGCTCAGTTCTGAGAGATAAGTGTGTGTGAAAGCCGTCCTTCACCTAGCTTGTTGGGAACACAAAGTTTCTTTTCAGTTGCAAACTCCATTCCATACATATATATGGGGAGGTACTAGCTCCAACTCGGTTTTACAGTGAAAACTGCAGGAACTTCAAACCGGCACTAGGAAACAGACTGAGAAAGCAGAGAAAAAGTGTCTCCTGCAACCCGTTCCCTTGGTGCTAGATGAACGAACGTCTCTCCACTTGCTCAGTTCTGAGAGATAAGTGTGTGTGAAAGCCGTCCTTCACCTAGCTTGTTGGGAACACAAAGTTTCTTTTCAGTTGCAAACTCCATTCCAAACATATATATTTGGAGGTAGAAGCTCCAACTCGGTTTTACAGTGAAAACTGCAGGAACTTCAAACCGGCACTAGGAAACAGTCTGAGAAAGCAGAGAAAAAGTGTCTCCTGCAACCCGTTCCGTTGGTGCTAGATGAACGAACGTCTCTCCACTTGCTCAGTTCTGAGAGATAAGTGTGTGTGAAAGCCGTCCTTCACCTAGCTTGTTGGGAACACAAAGTTTCTTTTCAGTTGCAAACTCCATTCCAAACATATATATTTGGAGGTAGAAGCTCCAACTCGGTTTTACAGTGAAAACTGCAGGAACTTCAAACCGGCACTAGGAAACAGTCTGAGAAAGCAGAGAAAAAGTGTCTCCTGCAACCCGTTCCCTTGGTGCTAGATGAACGAACGTCTCTCCACTTGCTCCGTTCTGAGAGATAAGTGTGTGTGAAAGCCGTCCTTCACCTAGCTTGTTGGGAACACAAAGTGTCTTTTCAGTTGCAAACTCCATTCCATACATATATATGGGGAGGTACAAGCTCCAACTCGGTTTTACAGTGAAAACTGCAGGAACTTCAAACCGGCACTAGGAAACAGACTAAGAAAGCAGAGAAAAAGTGTCTCCTGCAACCCGTTCCCTTGGTGCTAGATGAACGAACGTCTCTCCACTTGCTCAGTTCTGAGAGATGTGTGTGTGAAAGCCGTCCTTCACCTAGCTTGTTGGGAACACAAAGTTTCTTTTCAGTTGCAAACTCCATTCCATACATATATAGGGGGAGGTACAAGCTCCAACTCGGTTTTACAGTGAAAACTGCAGGAACTTCAAACCGGCACTAGGAAACAGACTGAGAAAGCAGAGAAAAAGTGTCTCCTGCAACCCGTTCCCTTGGTGCTAGATGAACGAACGTCTCTCCACTTGCTCAGTTCTGAGAGATAAGTGTGTGTGAAAGCCGTCCTTCACCTAGCTTTTTGGGAACACAAAGTTTCTTTTCAGTTGCAAACTCCATTCCATAC
Organism: Camelus bactrianus; assembly: GCF_048773025.1. Classification (NCBI taxonomy): domain Eukaryota; kingdom Metazoa; phylum Chordata; class Mammalia; order Artiodactyla; family Camelidae; genus Camelus; species Camelus bactrianus. The sequence goes on along the minus strand of NC_133555.1, from coordinate 52,429,037 downwards.
ATATATATTTGGAGGTAGAAGCTCCAACTCGGTTTTACAGTGAAAACTGCAGGAACTTCCAACCGGCACTAGGAAACAGACTGAGAAAGCAGAGAAAAAGTGTCTCCTGCAACCCGTTCCCTTGGTGCTAGATGAACGAACGTCTCTCTACTTGCTCAGTTCTGAGAGATAAGTGTGTGTGAAAGCCGTCCTTCACCTAGCTTTTTGGGAACACAAAGTTTCTTTTCAGTTACAAACTCCATTCCATACATATATATTTGGAGGTAGAAGCTCCAACTCGGTTTTACAGTGAATACTGCAGGAACTTCAAACCGGCACTAGGAAACAGACTGAGAAAGCAGAGAAAAAGTGTCTCCTGCAACCCGTTCCCTTGGTGCTAGATGAACGAACGTCTCTCCACTTGCTCAGTTCTGAGAGATAAGTGTGTGTGAAAGCCGTCCTTCACCTAGCTTGTTGGGAACACAAAGTTTCTTTTCAGTTGCAAACTCCATTCCATACATATATATGGGGAGGTACTAGCTCCAACTCGGTTTTACAGTGAAAACTGCAGGAAATTCAAACCGGCACTAGGAAACAGACTGAGAAAGCAGAGAAAAAGTGTCTCCTGCAACCCGTTCCCTTGGTGCTTGATGAACGAACGTCTCTCCACTTGCTCTGTTCTGAGAGATAAGTGTGTGTGAAAGCCGTCCTTCACATAGCTTTTTGGGAACACAAAGTTTCTTTTCAGTTGCAAACTCCATTCCATACATATATATTTGGAGGTAGAAGATCCAACTCGGTTTTACAGTGAAAACTGCAGGAACTTCAAACCGGCACTAGGAAACAGACTGAGAAAGCAGAGAAAAAGTGTCTCCTGCAACCCGTTCCCTTGGTGCTAGATGAACGAACGTCTCTCCACTTGCTCAGTTCTGAGAGATAAGTGTGTGTGAAAGCCGTCCTTCACCTAGCTTGTTGGGAACACAAAGTTTCTTTTCAGTTGCAAACTCCATTCCATACATATATATGGGGAGGTACAAGCTCCAACTCGGTTTTACAGTGAAAACTGCAGGAACTTCAAACCGGCACTAGGAAACAGACTGAGGAAGCAGAGAAAAAGTGTCTCCTGCAACCCGTTCCCTTGGTGCTAGATGAACGAACGTCTCTCCACTTGCTCAGTTCTGAGAGATAAGTGTGTGTGAAAGCCGTCCTTCACCTAGCTTGTTGGGAACACAAAGTTTCTTTTCAGTTGCAAACTCCATTCCATACATATATATGGGGAGGTACTAGCTCCAACTCGGTTTTACAGTGAAAACTGCAGGAACTTCAAACCGGCACTAGGAAACAGACTGAGAAAGCAGAGAAAAAGTGTCTCCTGCAACCCGTTCCCTTGGTGCTAGATGAACGAACGTCTCTCCACTTGCTCAGTTCTGAGAGATAAGTGTGTGTGAAAGCCGTCCTTCACCTAGCTTGTTGGGAACACAAAGTTTCTTTTCAGTTGCAAACTCCATTCCAAACATATATATTTGGAGGTAGAAGCTCCAACTCGGTTTTACAGTGAAAACTGCAGGAACTTCAAACCGGCACTAGGAAACAGTCTGAGAAAGCAGAGAAAAAGTGTCTCCTGCAACCCGTTCCCTTGGTGCTAGATGAACGAACGTCTCTCCACTTGCTCCGTTCTGAGAGATAAGTGTGTGTGAAAGCCGTCCTTCACCTAGCTTGTTGGGAACACAAAGTGTCTTTTCAGTTGCAAACTCCATTCCATACATATATATGGGGAGGTACAAGCTCCAACTCGGTTTTACAGTGAAAACTGCAGGAACTTCAAACCGGCACTAGGAAACAGACTAAGAAAGCAGAGAAAAAGTGTCTCCTGCAACCCGTTCCCTTGGTGCTAGATGAACGAACGTCTCTCCACTTGCTCAGTTCTGAGAGATGTGTGTGTGAAAGCCGTCCTTCACCTAGCTTGTTGGGAACACAAAGTTTCTTTTCAGTTGCAAACTCCATTCCATACATATATAGGGGGAGGTACAAGCTCCAACTCGGTTTTACAGTGAAAACTGCAGGAACTTCAAACCGGCACTAGGAAACAGACTGAGAAAGCAGAGAAAAAGTGTCTCCTGCAACCCGTTCCCTTGGTGCTAGATGAACGAACGTCTCTCCACTTGCTCAGTTCTGAGAGATAAGTGTGTGTGAAAGCCGTCCTTCACCTAGCTTTTTGGGAACACAAAGTTTCTTTTCAGTTGCAAACTCCATTCCATACATATATATTTGGAGGTAGAAGCTCCAACTCGGTTTTACAGTGAAAACTGCAGGAACTTCAAACCGGCACTAGGAAACAGACTGAGAAAGCAGAGAAAAAGTGTCTCCTGCAACCCGTTCCCTTGGTGCTAGATGAACGAACGTCTCTCCACTTGCTCAGTTCTGAGAGATAAGTGTGTGTGAAAGCCGTCCTTCACCTAGCTTTTTGGGAACACAAAGTTTCTTTTCAGTTACAAACTCCATTCCATACATATATATTTGGAGGTAGAAGCTCCAACTCGGTTTTACAGTGAATACTGCAGGAACTTCAAACCGGCACTAGGAAACAGACTGAGAAAGCAGAGAAAAAGTGTCTCCTGCAACCCGTTCCCTTGGTGCTAGATGAACGAACGTCTCTCCACTTGCTCAGTTCTGAGAGATAAGTGTGTGTGAAAGCCGTCCTTCACCTAGCTTGTTGGGAACACAAAGTTTCTTTTCAGTTGCAAACTCCATTCCATACATATATATGGGGAGGTACTAGCTCCAACTCGGTTTTACAGTGAAAACTGCAGGAAATTCAAACCGGCACTAGGAAACAGACTGAGAAAGCAGAGAAAAAGTGTCTCCTGCAACCCGTTCCCTTGGTGCTTGATGAACGAACGTCTCTCCACTTGCTCTGTTCTGAGAGATAAGTGTGTGTGAAAGCCGTCCTTCACCTAGCTTGTTGGGAACACAAAGTTTCTTTTCAGTTGCAAACTCCATTCCAAACATATATATTTGGAGGTAGAAGCTCCAACTCGGTTTTACAGTGAAAACTGCAGGAACTTCAAACCGGCACTAGGAAACAGTCTGAGAAAGCAGAGAAAAAGTGTCTCCTGCAACCCGTTCCCTTGGTGCTAGATGAACGAACGTCTCTCCACTTGCTCCGTTCTGAGAGATAAGTGTGTGTGAAAGCCGTCCTTCACCTAGCTTGTTGGGAACACAAAGTGTCTTTTCAGTTGCAAACTCCATTCCATACATATATATGGGGAGGTACAAGCTCCAACTCGGTTTTACAGTGAAAACTGCAGGAACTTCAAACCGGCACTAGGAAACAGACTAAGAAAGCAGAGAAAAAGTGTCTCCTGCAACCCGTTCCCTTGGTGCTAGATGAACGAACGTCTCTCCACTTGCTCAGTTCTGAGAGATGTGTGTGTGAAAGCCGTCCTTCACCTAGCTTGTTGGGAACACAAAGTTTCTTTTCAGTTGCAAACTCCATTCCATACATATATAGGGGGAGGTACAAGCTCCAACTCGGTTTTACAGTGAAAACTGCAGGAACTTCAAACCGGCACTAGGAAACAGACTGAGAAAGCAGAGAAAAAGTGTCTCCTGCAACCCGTTCCCTTGGTGCTAGATGAACGAACGTCTCTCCACTTGCTCAGTTCTGAGAGATAAGTGTGTGTGAAAGCCGTCCTTCACCTAGCTTTTTGGGAACACAAAGTTTCTTTTCAGTTGCAAACTCCATTCCATACATATATATTTGGAGGTAGAAGCTCCAACTCGGTTTTACAGTGAAAACTGCAGGAACTTCAAACCGGCACTAGGAAACAGACTGAGAAAGCAGAGAAAAAGTGTCTCCTGCAACCCGTTCCCTTGGTGCTAGATGAACGAACGTCTCTCCACTTGCTCAGTTCTGAGAGATAAGTGTGTGTGAAAGCCGTCCTTCACCTAGCTTTTTGGGAACACAAAGTTTCTTTTCAGTTACAAACTCCATTCCATACATATATATTTGGAGGTAGAAGCTCCAACTCGGTTTTACAGTGAATACTGCAGGAACTTCAAACCGGCACTAGGAAACAGACTGAGAAAGCAGAGAAAAAGTGTCTCCTGCAACCCGTTCCCTTGGTGCTAGATGAACGAACGTCTCTCCACTTGCTCAGTTCTGAGAGATAAGTGTGTGTGAAAGCCGTCCTTCACCTAGCTTGTTGGGAACACAAAGTTTCTTTTCAGTTGCCAACTGAATTCCATACATATATATGGGGAGGTACTAGCTCCAACTCGGTTTTACAGTGAAAACTGCAGGAAATTCAAACCGGCACTAGGAAACAGACTGAGAAAGCAGAGAAAAAGTGTCTCCTGCAACCCGTTCCCTTGGTGCTTGATGAACGAACGTCTCTCCACTTGCTCTGTTCTGAGAGATAAGTGTGTGTGAAAGCCGTCCTTCACATAGCTTTTTGGGAACACAAAGTTTCTTTTCAGTTGCAAACTCCATTCCATACATATATATTTGGAGGTAGAAGATCCAACTCGGTTTTACAGTGAAAACTGCAGGAACTTCAAACCGGCACTAGGAAACAGACTGAGAAAGCAGAGAAAAAGTGTCTCCTGCAACCCGTTCCCTTGGTGCTAGATGAACGAACGTCTCTCCACTTGCTCAGTTCTGAGAGATAAGTGTGTGTGAAAGCCGTCCTTCACCTAGCTTGTTGGGAACACAAAGTTTCTTTTCAGTTGCAAACTCCATTCCATACATATATATGGGGAGGTACAAGCTCCAACTCGGTTTTACAGTGAAAACTGCAGGAACTTCAAACCGGCACTAGGAAACAGACTGAGGAAGCAGAGAAAAAGTGTCTCCTGCAACCCGTTCCCTTGGTGCTAGATGAACGAACGTCTCTCCACTTGCTCAGTTCTGAGAGATAAGTGTGTGTGAAAGCCGTCCTTCACCTAGCTTGTTGGGAACACAAAGTTTCTTTTCAGTTGCAAACTCCATTCCATACATATATATGGGGAGGTACTAGCTCCAACTCGGTTTTACAGTGAAAACTGCAGGAACTTCAAACCGGCACTAGGAAACAGACTGAGAAAGCAGAGAAAAAGTGTCTCCTGCAACCCGTTCCCTTGGTGCTAGATGAACGAACGTCTCTCCACTTGCTCAGTTCTGAGAGATAAGTGTGTGTGAAAGCCGTCCTTCACCTAGCTTGTTGGGAACACAAAGTTTCTTTTCAGTTGCAAACTCCATTCCAAACATATATATTTGGAGGTAGAAGCTCCAACACTGTTTTACAGTGAAAACTGCAGGAACTTCAAACCGGCACTAGGAAACAGTCTGAGAAAGCAGAGAAAAAGTGTCTCCTGCAACCCGTTCCCTTGGTGCTAGATGAACGAACGTCTCTCCACTTGCTCAGTTCTGAGAGATAAGTGTGTGTGAAAGCCGTCCTTCACCTAGCTTGTTGGGAACACAAAGTTTCTTTTCAGTTGCAAACTCCATTCCAAACATATATATTTGGAGGTAGAAGCTCCAACTCGGTTTTACAGTGAAAACTGCAGGAACTTCAAACCGGCACTAGGAAACAGTCTGAGAAAGCAGAGAAAAAGTGTCTCCTGCAACCCGTTCCCTTGGTGCTAGATGAACGAACGTCTCTCCACTTGCTCAGTTCTGAGAGATAAGTGTGTGTGAAAGCCGTCCTTCACCTAGCTTGTTGGGAACACAAAGTTTCTTTTCAGTTGCAAACTCCATTCCATACATATATATGGGGAGGTACTAGCTCCAACTCTGTTTTACAGTGAAAACTGCAGGAACTTCAAACCGGCACTAGGAAACAGACTGAGAAAGCAGAGAAAAAGTGTCTCCTGCAACCCGTTCCCTTGGTGCTAGATGAACGAACGTCTCTCCACTTGCTCAGTTCTGAGAGATAAGTGTGTGTGAAAGCCGTCCTTCACCTAGCTTGTTGGGAACACAAAGTTTCTTTTCAGTTGCAAACTCCATTCCATACATATATATTTGGAGGTAGAAGCTCCAACTCGGTTTTACAGTGAAAACTGCAGGAACTTCAAACCGGCACTAGGAAACAGTCTGAGAAAGCAGAGAAAAAGTGTCTCCTGCAACCCGTTCCCTTGGTGCTAGATGAACGAACGTCTCTCCACTTGCTCCGTTCTGAGAGATAAGTGTGTGTGAAAGCCGTCCTTCACCTAGCTTGTTGGGAACACAAAGTGTCTTTTCAGTTGCAAACTCCATTCCATACATATATATGGGGAGGTACAAGCTCCAACTCGGTTTTACAGTGAAAACTGCAGGAACTTCAAACCGGCACTAGGAAACAGACTAAGAAAGCAGAGAAAAAGTGTCTCCTGCAACCCGTTCCCTTGGTGCTAGATGAACGAACGTCTCTCCACTTGCTCAGTTCTGAGAGATAAGTGTGTGTGAAAGCCGTCCTTCACCTAGCTTTTTGGGAACACAAAGTTTCTTTTCAGTTGCAAACTCCATTCCATACATATATATTTGGAGGTAGAAGCTCCAACTCGGTTTTACAGTGAAAACTGCAGGAACTTCAAACCGGCACTAGGAAACAGACTGAGAAAGCAGAGAAAAAGTGTCTCCTGCAACCCGTTCCCTTGGTGCTAGATGAACGAACGTCTCTCCACTTGCTCAGTTCTGAGAGATAAGTGTGTGTGAAAGCCGTCCTTCACCTAGCTTTTTGGGAACACAAAGTTTCTTTTCAGTTGCAAACTCCATTCCATACATATATATTTGGAGGTAGAAGCTCCAACTCGGTTTTACAGTAAAAACTGCAGGAACTTCAAACCGGCACTAGGAAACAGACTGAGAAAGCAGAGAAAAAGTGCCTCCTGCAACCCGTTCCCTTGGTGCTAGATGAACGAACGTCTCTCCACTTGCTCAGTTCTGAGAGATAAGTGTGTGTGAAAGCCGTCCTTCACCTAGATTGTTGGGAACACAAAGTTTCTTTTCAGTTGCAAACTCCATTCCATACATATATATTTGGAGGTAGAAGCTCCAACTCGGTTTTACAGTGAAAACTGCAGGAACTTCAAACCGGCACTAGGAAACAGACTGAGAAATCAGAGAAAAAGTGTCTCCTGCAACCCGTTCCCTTGGTGCTAGATGAACGAACGTCTCTCCACTTGCTCAGTTCTGAGAGATAAGTGTGTGTGAAAGCCGTCCTTCACCTAGCTTGTTGGGAACACAAATATTCTTTTCAGTTGCAAACTCCATTCCATACATATATATGGGGAGGTACTAGCTCAAACTCGGTTTTAAAGTGAAAACTGCAGGAACTTCAAACCGGCACTAGGAAACAGACTGAGAAAGCAGAGAAAAAGTGTCTCCTGCAACCCGTTCCCTTGGTGCTAGATGAACGAACGTCTCTCCACTTGCTCAGTTCTGAGAGATAAGTGTGTGTGAAAGCCGTCCTTCACCTAGCTTGTTGGGAACACAAAGTTTCTTTTCAGTTGCAAACTCCATTCCAAACATATATATTTGGAGGTAGAAGCTCCAACTCGGTTTTACAGTGAAAACTGCAGGAACTTCAAACCGGCACTAGGAAACAGTCTGAGAAAGCAGAGAAAAAGTGTCTCCTGCAACCCGTTCCCTTGGTGCTAGATGAACGAACGTCTCTCCACTTGCTCAGTTCTGAGAGATAAGTGTGTGTGAAAGCCGTCCTTCACCTAGCTTGTTGGGAACACAAAGTTTCTTTTCAGTTGCAAACTCCATTCCAAACATATATATTTGGAGGTAGAAGCTCCAACTCGGTTTTACAGTGAAAACTGCAGGAACTTCAAACCGGCACTAGGAAACAGTCTGAGAAAGCAGAGAAAAAGTGTCTCCTGCAACCCGTTCCATTGGTGCTAGATGAACGAACGTCTCTCCACTTGCTCAGTTCTGAGAGATAAGTGTGTGTGAAAGCCGTCCTTCACCTAGCTTGTTGGGAACACAAAGTTTCTTTTCAGTTGCAAACTCCATTCCATACATATATATGGGGAGGTACTAGCTCCAACTCGGTTTTACAGTGAAAACTGCAGGAACTTCAAACCGGCACTAGGAAACAGACTGAGAAAGCAGAGAAAAAGTGTCTCCTGCAACCCGTTCCCTTGGTGCTAGATGAACGAACGTCTCTCCACTTGCTCAGTTCTGAGAGATAAGTGTGTGTGAAAGCCGTCCTTCACCTAGCTTGTTGGGAACACAAAGTTTCTTTTCAGTTGCAAACTCCATTCCATACATATATATGGGGAGGTACTAGCTCCAACTCGGTTTTACAGTGAAAACTGCAGGAACTTCAAACCGGCACTAGGAAACAGACTGAGAAAGCAGAGAAAAAGTGTCTCCTGCAACCCGTTCCCTTGGTGCTAGATGAACGAACGTCTCTCCACTTGCTCAGTTCTGAGAGATAAGTGTGTGTGAAAGCCGTCCTTCACCTAGCTTGTTGGGAACACAAAGTTTCTTTTCAGTTGCAAACTCCATTCCATACATATATATTTGGAGGTAGAAGCTCCAACTCGGTTTTACAGTGAAAACTGCAGGAACTTCAAACCGGCACTAGGAAACAGACTGAGAAAGCAGAGAAAAAGTGTCTCCTGCAACCCGTTCCCTTGGTGCTAGATGAACGAACGTCTCTCCACTTGCTCAGTTCTGAGAGATAAGTGTGTGTGAAAGCCGTCCTTCACATAGCTTTTTGGGAACACAAAGTTTCTTTTCAGTTGCAAACTCCATTCCATACATATATATTTGGAGGTAGAAGATCCAACTCGGTTTTACAGTGAAAACTGCAGGAACTTCAAACCGGCACTTGGAAACAGACTGAGAAAGCAGAGAAAAAGTGTCTCCTGCAACCCGTTCCCTTGGTGCTAGATGAACGAACGTCTCTCCACTTGCTCAGTTCTCAGAGATAAGTGTGTGTGAAAGCCGTCCTTCACCTAGCTTGTTGGGAACACAAAGTTTCTTTTCAGTTGCAAACTCCATTCCATACATATATATGGGGAGGTACAAGCTCCAACTCGGTTTTACAGTGAAAACTGCAGGAACTTCAAACCGGCACTAGGAAACAGACTGAGAAAGCAGAGAAAATGTGTCTCCTGCAACCCGTTCCCTTGGTGCTAGATGAACGAACGTCTCTCCACTTGCTCAGTTCTGAGAGATAAGTGTGTGTGAAAGCCGTCCTTCACCTAGCTTGTTGGGAACACAAAGTTTCTTTTCAGTTGCAAACTCCATTCCATACATATATATGGGGAGGTACTAGCTCCAACTCGGTTTTACAGTGAAAACTGCAGGAACTTCAAACCGGCACTAGGAAACAGACTGAGAAAGCAGAGAAAAAGTGTCTCCTGCAACCCGTTCCCTTGGTGCTAGATGAACGAACGTCTCTCCACTTGCTCAGTTCTGAGAGATAAGTGTGTGTGAAAGCCGTCCTTCACCTAGATTGTTGGGAACACAAAGTTTCTTTTCAGTTGCAAACTCCATTCCAAACATATATATTTGGAGGTAGAAGCTCCAACTCGGTTTTACAGTGAAAACTGCAGGAACTTCAAACCGGCACTAGGAAACAGTCTGAGAAAGCAGAGAAAAAGTGTCTCCTGCAACCCGTTCCCTTGGTGCTAGATGAACGAACGTCTCTCCACTTGCTCAGTTCTGAGAGATAAGTGTGTGTGAAAGCCGTCCTTCACCTAGCTTGTTGGGAACACAAAGTTTCTTTTCAGTTGCAAACTCCATTCCATACATATATATGGGGAGGTACTAGCTCCAACTCGGTTTTACAGTGAAAACTGCAGGAACTTCAAACCGGCACTAGGAAACAGACTGAGAAAGCAGAGAAAAAGTGTCTCCTGCAACCCGTTCCCTTGGTGCTAGATGAACGAACGTCTCTCCACTTGCTCAGTTCTGAGAGATAAGTGTGTGTGAAAGCCGTCCTTCACCTAGCTTGTTGGGAACACAAAGTTTCTTTTCAGTTGCAAACTCCATTCCAAACATATATATTTGGAGGTAGAAGCTCCAACTCGGTTTTACAGTGAAAACTGCAGGAACTTCAAACCGGCACTAGGAAACAGTCTGAGAAAGCAGAGAAAAAGTGTCTCCTGCAACCCGTTCCCTTGGTGCTAGATGAACGAACGTCTCTCCACTTGCTCAGTTCTGAGAGATAAGTGTGTGTGAAAGCCGTCCTTCACCTAGCTTGTTGGGAACACAAAGTTTCTTTTCAGTTGCAAACTCCATTCCAAACATATATATTTGGAGGTAGAAGCTCCAACTCGGTTTTACAGTGAAAACTGCAGGAACTTCAAACCGGCACTAGGAAACAGTCTGAGAAAGCAGAGAAAAAGTGTCTCCTGCAACCCGTTCCCTTGGTGCTAGATGAACGAACGTCTCTCCACTTGCTCCGTTCTGAGAGATAAGTGTGTGTGAAAGCCGTCCTTCACCTAGCTTGTTGGGAACACAAAGTGTCTTTTCAGTTGCAAACTCCATTCCATACATATATATGGGGAGGTACAAGCTCCAACTCGGTTTTACAGTGAAAACTGCAGGAACTTCAAACCGGCACTAGGAAACAGACTAAGAAAGCAGAGAAAAAGTGTCTCCTGCAACCCGTTCCCTTGGTGCTAGATGAACGAACGTCTCTCCACTTGCTCAGTTCTGAGAGATGTGTGTGTGAAAGCCGTCCTTCACCTAGCTTGTTGGGAACACAAAGTTTCTTTTCAGTTGCAAACTCCATTCCATACATATATAGGGGGAGGTACAAGCTCCAACTCGGTTTTACAGTGAAAACTGCAGGAACTTCAAACCGGCACTAGGAAACAGACTGAGAAAGCAGAGAAAAAGTGTCTCCTGCAACCCGTTCCCTTGGTGCTAGATGAACGAACGTCTCTCCACTTGCTCAGTTCTGAGAGATAAGTGTGTGTGAAAGCCGTCCTTCACCTAGCTTGTTGGGAACACAAAGTTTCTTTTCAGTTGCAAACTCCATTCCATACATATATATGGGGAGGTACAAGCTCCAACTCGGTTTTACAGTGAAAACTGCAGGAACTTCCAACCGGCACTAGGAAACAGACTGAGAAAGCAGAGAAAAAGTGTCTCCTGCAACCCGTTCCCTTGGTGCTAGATGAACGAACGTCTCTCCACTTGCTCAGTTCTGAGAAATAAGTGTGTGTGAAAGCCGTCCTTCACCTAGCTTGTTGGGAACACAAAGTTTCTTTTCAGTTGCAAACTCCATTCCAAACATATATATTTGGAGGTAGAAGCTCCAACTCGGTTTTACAGTGAAAACTGCAGGAACTTCAAACCGGCACTAGGAAACAGTCTGAGAAAGCAGAGAAAAAGTGTCTCCTGCAACCCGTTCCCTTGGTGCTAGATGAACGAACGTCTCTCCACTTGCTCAGTTCTGAGAGATAAGTGTGTGTGAAAGCCGTCCTTCACCTAGCTTGTTGGGAACACAAAGTTTCTTTTCAGTTGCAAACTCCATTCCATACATATATATGGGGAGGTACTAGCTCCAACTCTGTTTTACAGTGAAAACTGCAGGAACTTCAAACCGGCACTAGGAAACAGACTGAGAAAGCAGAGAAAAAGTGTCTCCTGCAACCCGTTCCCTTGGTGCTAGATGAACGAACGTCTCTCCACTTGCTCAGTTCTGAGAGATAAGTGTGTGTGAAAGCCGTCCTTCACCTAGCTTGTTGGGAACACAAAGTTTCTTTTCAGTTGCAAACTCCATTCCATACATATATATTTGGAGGTAGAAGCTCCAACTCGGTTTTACAGTGAAAACTGCAGGAACTTCAAACCGGCACTAGGAAACAGTCTGAGAAAGCAGAGAAAAAGTGTCTCCTGCAACCCGTTCCCTTGGTGCTAGATGAACGAACGTCTCTCCACTTGCTCCGTTCTGAGAGATAAGTGTGTGTGAAAGCCGTCCTTCACCTAGCTTGTTGGGAACACAAAGTGTCTTTTCAGTTGCAAACTCCATTCCATACATATATATGGGGAGGTACAAGCTCCAACTCGGTTTTACAGTGAAAACTGCAGGAACTTCAAACCGGCACTAGGAAACAGACTAAGAAAGCAGAGAAAAAGTGTCTCCTGCAACCCGTTCCCTTGGTGCTAGATGAACGAACGTCTCTCCACTTGCTCAGTTCTGAGAGATAAGTGTGTGTGAAAGCCGTCCTTCACCTAGCTTTTTGGGAACACAAAGTTTCTTTTCAGTTGCAAACTCCATTCCATACATATATATTTGGAGGTAGAAGCTCCAACTCGGTTTTACAGTGAAAACTGCAGGAACTTCAAACCGGCACTAGGAAACAGACTGAGAAAGCAGAGAAAAAGTGTCTCCTGCAACCCGTTCCCTTGGTGCTAGATGAACGAACGTCTCTCCACTTGCTCAGTTCTGAGAGATAAGTGTGTGTGAAAGCCGTCCTTCACCTAGATTGTTGGGAACACAAAGTTTCTTTTCAGTTGCAAACTCCATTCCATACATATATATTTGGAGGTAGAAGCTCCAACTCGGTTTTACAGTGAAAACTGCAGGAACTTCAAACCGGCACTAGGAAACAGACTGAGAAAGCAGAGAAAAAGTGTCTCCTGCAACCCGTTCCCTTGGTGCTAGATGAACGAACGTCTCTCCACTTGCTCAGTTCTGAGAGATAAGTGTGTGTGAAAGCCGTCCTTCACCTAGCTTGTTGGGAACACAAATATTCTTTTCAGTTGCAAACTCCATTCCATACATATATATGGGGAGGTACTAGCTCAAACTCGGTTTTAAAGTGAAAACTGCAGGAACTTCAAACCGGCACTAGGAAACAGACTGAGAAAGCAGAGAAAAAGTGTCTCCTGCAACCCGTTCCCTTGGTGCTAGATGAACGAACGTCTCTCCACTTGCTCAGTTCTGAGAGATAAGTGTGTGTGAAAGCCGTCCTTCACCTAGCTTGTTGGGAACACAAAGTTTCTTTTCAGATGCAAACTCCATTCCATACATATATATGGGGAGGTACTAGCTCCAACTCGGTTTGACAGTGAAAACTGCAGGAACTTCAAACCGGCACTAGGAAACAGACTGAGAAAGCAGAGAAAAAGTGTCTCCTGCAACCCGTTCCCTTGGTGCTAGATGAACGAACGTCTCTCCACTTGCTCAGTTCTGAGAGATAAGTGTGTGTGAAAGCCGTCCTTCACCTAGCTTGTTGGGAACACAAAGTTTCTTTTCAGTTGCAAACTCCATTCCATACATATATATGGGGAGGTACTAGCTCCAACTCGGTTTTACAGTGAAAACTGCAGGAACTTCAAACCGGCACTAGGAAACAGACTGAGAAAGCAGAGAAAAAGTGTCTCCTGCAACCCGTTCCCTTGGTGCTAGATGAACGAACGTCTCTCCACTTGCTCAGTTCTGAGAGATAAGTGTGTATGAAAGCCGTCCTTCACCTAGCTTGTTGGGAACACAAAGTTTCTTTTCAGTTGCAAACTCCATTCCATACATATATATGGGGAGGTACAAGCTCCAACTCGGTTTTACAGTGAAAACTGCAGGAACTTCAAACCGGCACTAGGAAACAGACTGAGAAAGCAGAGAAAAAGTGTCTCCTGCAACCCGTTCCCTTGGTGCTAGATGAACGAACGTCTCTCCACTTGCTCAGTTCTGAGAGATATGTGCGTGTGAAAGCCGTCCTTCACCTAGCTTTTTGGGAACACAAAGTTTCTTTTCAGTTGCATACTCCATTCCATACATATATATGGGGAGGTACTAGCTCCAACCCGGTTTTACAGTGAAAACTGCAGGAACTTCAAACCGGCACTAGGAAACAGACTGAGAAAGCAGAGAAAAAGTGTCTCCTGCAACCCGTTCCCTTGGTGCTAGATGAACGAACGTCTCTCCACTTGCTCAGTTCTGAGAGATAAGTGTGTGTGAAAGCCGTCCTTCACCTAGCTTGTTGGGAACACAAAGTTTCTTTTCAGTTGCAAACTCCATTCCATACATATATATTTGGAGGTAGAAGCTCCAACTCGGTTTTACAGTGAAAACTGCAGGAACTTCAAACCGGCACTAGGAAACAGACTGAGAATGCAGAGAAAAAGTGTCTCCTGCAACACGTTCCCTTGGTGCTAGATGAACGAACGTCTCTCCACTTGCTCAGTTCTGAGAGATAAGTGTGTGTGAAAGCCGTCCTTCACCTAGCTTTTTGGGAACACAAAGTTTCTTTTCAGTTGCAAACTCCATTCGATACATATATATGGGGAGGTACTAGCTCCAACTCGGTTTTACAGTGAAAACTGCAGGAACTTCAAACCGGCACTAGGAAACAGACTGAGAAAGCAGAGAAAAAGTATCTCCTGCAACCCGTTCCCTTGGTGCTAGATGAACGAACGTCTCTCCACTTGCTCAGTTCTGAGAGATAAGTGTGTGTGAAAGCCGTCCTTCACCTAGCTTGTTGGGAACACAAAGTTTCTTTTCAGTTGCAAACTCCATTCCATACATATATATGGGGAGGTACAAGCTCCAACTCGGTTTTACAGTGAAAACTGCAGGAACTTCAAACCGGCACTAGGAAACAGACTGAGAAAGCAGAGAAAAAGTGTCTCCTGCAACCCGTTCCCTTGGTGCTAGATGAACGAACGTCTCTCCACTTGCTCAGTTCTGAGAGATAAGTGTGTGTGAAAGCCGTCCTTCACCTAGCTTGTTGGGAACACAAAGTTTCTTTACAGTTGCAAACTCCATTCCATACATATATATGGGGAGGTACTAGCTCCAACTCGGTTTTACAGTGAAAACTGCAGGAACTTCAAACCGGCACTAGGAAACAGACTGAGAAAGCAGAGAAAAAGTGTCTCCTGCAACTCGTTCCCTTGGTGCTAGATGAACGAACGTCTCTCCACTTGCTCAGTTCTGAGAGATAAGTGTGTGTGAAAGCCGTCCTTCACCTAGCTTGTTGGGAACACAAAGTTTCTTTTCAGTTGCAAACTCCATTCCATACATATATATGGGGAGGTACTAGCTCCAACTCGGTTTGACAGTGAAAACTGCAGGAACTTCAAACCGGCACTAGGAAACAGACTGAGAAAGCAGAGAAAAAGTGTCTCCTGCAACCCGTTCCCTTGGTGCTAGATGAACGAACGTCTCTCCACTTGCTCAGTTCTGAGAGATAAGTGTGTGTGAAAGCCGTCCTTCACCTAACTGTTTGGGAACACAAAGTTTCTTTTCAGTTGCAAACTCCATTCCATACATATATATTTGGAGGTAGAAGCTCCAACTCGGTTTTACAGTGAAAACTGCAGGAACTTCAAACCGGCACTAGGAAACAGACTGAGAAAGCAGAGAAAAAGTGTCTCCTGCAACCCGTTCCCTTGGTGCTAGATGAACGAACGTCTCTCCACTTGCTCAGTTCTGAGAGATAAGTGTGTGTGAAAGCCGTCCTTCACCTAGCTTGTTGGGAACACAAAGTTTCTTTTCTGTTGCAAACTCCATTCCATACATATATATGGGGAGGTACTAGCTCCACCTCGGTTTGACAGTGAAAACTGCAGGAACTTCAAACCGGCACTAGGAAACAGACTGAGAAAGCAGAGAAAAAGTGTCTCCTGCAACCCGTTCCCTTGGTGCTAGATGAACGAACGTCTCTCCACTTGCTCAGTTCTGAGAGATAAGTGTGTGTGAAAGCCGTCCTTCACCTAGCTTGTTGGGAACACAAAGTTTCTTTTCAGTTGCAAACTCCATTCCATACATATATATGGGGAGGTACTAGCTCCAACTCGGTTTTACAGTGAAAACTGCAGGAACTTCAAACCGGCACTAGGAAACAGACTGAGAAAGCAGAGAAAAAGTGTCTCCTGCAACCCGTTCCCTTGGTGCTAGATGAACGAACGTCTCTCCACTTGCTCAGTTCTGAGAGATAAGTGTGTGTGAAAGCCGTCCTTCACCTAGCTTGTTGGGAACACAAAGTTTCTTTTCAGTTGCAAACTCCATTCCATACATATATATGCGGAGGTACTAGCTCCAACTCTGTTTTACAGTGAAAACTGCAGGAACTTCAAACCGGCACTAGGAAACAGACTGAGAAAGCAGAGAAAAAGTGTCTCCTGCAACCCGTTCCCTTGGTGCTAGATGAACGAACGTCTCTCCACTTGCTCAGTTCTGAGAGATAAGTGTGTGTGAAAGCCGTCCTTCACCTAGCTTGTTGGGAACACAAAGTTTCTTTTCAGTTGCAAACTCCATTCCATACATATATATGGGGAGGTACTAGCTCCAACTCGGTTTTACAGTGAAAACTGCAGGAACTTCAAACCGGCACTAGGAAACAGACTGAGAAAGCAGAGAAAAAGTGTCTCCTGCAACCCGTTCCATTGGTGCTAGATGAACGAACGTCTCTCCACTTGCTCAGTTCTGAGAGATAAGTGTGTGTGAAAGCCGTCCTTCACCTAGCTTGTTGGGAACACAAAGTTTCTTTTCAGTTGCAAACTCCATTCCATAGATATATATGGGGAGGTACTAGCTCCAACTCGGTTTTACAGTGAAAACTGCAGGAAATTCAAACGGGCACTAGGAAACAGACTGAGAAATCAGAGAAAAAGTGTCTCCTGCAACCCGTTCCCTTGGTGCTAGATGAACGAACGTCTCTCCACTTGCTCAGTTCTGAGAGATAAGTGTGTGTGAAAGCCGTCCTTCACCTAGCTTGTTGGGAACACAAAGTTTCTTTTCAGTTGCAAACTCCATTCCATACATATATATGGGGATGTACAAGCTCCAACTCGGTTTTATAGTGAAAACTGCAGGAACTTCAAACCGGCACTAGGAAACAGACTGAGAAAGCAGAGAAAAAGTGTCTCCTGCAACCCGTTCCCTTGGTGCTAGATGAACGAACGTCTCTCCACTTGCTCAGTTCTGAGAGATAAGTGTGTGTGAAAGCCGTCCTTCACCTAGCTTGTTGGGAACACAAAGTTTCTTTTCAGTTGCAAACTCCATTCCATACATATATATGGGGAGGTACTAGCTCCAACTCGGTTTTACAGTGAAAACTGCAGGAAATTCAAACGGGCACTAGGAAACAGACTGAGAAATCAGAGAAAAAGTGTCTCCTGCAACCCGTTCCCTTGGTGCTAGATGAACGAACGTCTCTCCACTTGCTCAGTTCTGAGAGATAAGTGTGTGTGAAAGCCGTCCTTCACCTAGCTTGTTGGGAACACAAAGTTTCTTTTCAGTTGCAAACTCCATTCCATACATATATATGGGGAGGTACTAGCTCCAACTCTGCTTTACAGTGAAAACTGCAGGAACTTCAAACCGGCACTAGGAAACAGACTGAGAAAGCAGAGAAAAAGTGTCTCCTGCAACCCGTTCCCTTGGTGCTAGATGAACGAACGTCTCTCCACTTGCTCAGTTCTGAGAGATTAGTGTGTGTGAAAGCCGTCCTTCACCTAACTGTTTGGGAACACAAAGTTTCTTTTCAGTTGCAAACTCCATTCCATACATATATATTTGGAGGTAGAAGCTCCAACTCGGTTTTACAGTGAAAACTGCAGGAACTTCAAACCGGCACTAGGAAACAGACTGAGAAAGCAGAGAAAAAGTGTCTCCTGCAACCCGTTCCCTTGGTGCTAGATGAACGAACGTCTCTCCACTTGCTCAGTTCTGAGAGATAAGTGTGTGTGAAAGCCGTCCTTCACCTAGCTTGTTGGGAACACAAAGTTTCTTTTCAGTTGCAAACTCCATTCCATACATATATATGGGGAGGTACTAGCTCCACCTCGGTTTGACAGTGAAAACTGCAGGAACTTCAAACCGGCACTAGGAAACAGACTGAGAAAGCAGAGAAAAAGTGTCTCCTGCAACCCGTTCCCTTGGTGCTAGATGAACGAACGTCTCTCCACTTGCTCAGTTCTGAGGGATAAGTGTGTGTGAAAGCCGTCCTTCACCTAGCTTGTAGGGAACACAAAGTTTCTTTTCAGTTGCAAACTCCATTCCATACATATATATGGGGATGTACAAGCTCCAACTCGGTTTTACAGTGAAAACTGCAGGAACTTCAAACCGGCACTAGGAAACAGACTGAGAAAGCAGAGAAAAAGTGTCTCCTGCAACCCGTTCCCTTGGTGCTAGATGAACGAACGTCTCTCCACTTGCTCAGTTCTGAGAGATAAGTGTGTGTGAAAGCCGTCCTTCACCTAGCTTGTTGGGAACACAAAGTTTCTTTTCAGTTGCAAACTCCATTCCATACATATATATGGGGAGGTACTAGCTCCAACTCGGTTTGACAGTGAAAACTGCAGGAACTTCAAACCGGCACTAGGAAACAGACTGAGAAAGCAGAGAAAAAGTGTCTCCTGCAACCCGTTCCCTTGGTGCTAGATGAACGAACGTCTCTCCACTTGCTCAGTTCTGAGAGATTAGTGTGTGTGAAAGCCGTCCTTCACCTAACTGTTTGGGAACACAAAGTTTCTTTTCAGTTGCAAACTCCATTCCATACATATATATTTGGAGGTAGAAGCTCCAACTCGGTTTTACAGGGAAAACTGCAGGAACTTCAAACCGGCACTAGGAAACAGACTGAGAAAGCAGAGAAAAAGTGTCTCCTGCAACCCGTTCCCTTGGTGCTAGATGAACGAACGTCTCTCCACTTGCTCAGTTCTGAGAGATAAGTGTGTGTGAAAGCCGTCCTTCACCTAGCTTGTTGGGAACACAAAGTTTCTTTTCAGTTGCAAACTCCATTCCATACATATATATGGGGAGGTACTAGCTCCACCTCGGTTTGACAGTGAAAACTGCAGGAACTTCAAACCGGCACTAGGAAACAGACTGAGAAAGCAGAGAAAAAGTGTCTCCTGCAACCCGTTCCCTTGGTGCTAGATGAACGAACGTCTCTCCACTTGCTCAGTTCTGAGGGATAAGTGTGTGTGAAAGCCGTCCTTCACCTAGCTTGTTGGGAACACAAAGTTTCTTTTCAGTTGCAAACTCCATTCCATACATATATATGGGGAGGTACTAGCTCCAACTCGGTTTTACAGTGAAAACTGCAGGAACTTCAAACCGGCACTAGGAAACAGACTGAGAAAGCAGAGAAAAAGTGTCTCCTGCAACCCGTTCCCTTGGTGCTAGATGAACGAACGTCTCTCCACTTGCTCAGTTCTGAGAGATAAGTGTGTGTGAAAGCCGTCCTTCACCTAGCTTGTTGGGAACACAAAGTTTCTTTTCAGTTGCAAACTCCATTCCATACATATATATGGGGAGGTACTAGCTCCAACTCTGTTTTACAGTGAAAACTGTCGGAAATTCAAACCGGCACTAGGAAACAGACTGAGAAAGCAGAGAAAAAGTGTCTCCTGCAACCCGTTCCCTTGGTGCTAGATGAACGAACGTCTCTCCACTTGCTCAGTTCTGAGAGATAAGTGTGTGTGAAAGCCGTCCTTCACCTAGCTTGTTGGGAACACAAAGTTTCTTTTCAGTTGCAAACTCCATTCCATACATATATATGGGGAGGTACTAGCTCCAACTCGGTTTTACAGTGAAAACTGCAGGAACTTCAAACCGGCACTAGGAAACAGACTGAGAAAGCAGAGAAAAAGTGTCTCCTGCAACCCGTTCCATTGGTGCTAGATGAACGAACGTCTCTCCACTTGCTCAGTTCTGAGAGATAAGTGTGTGTGAAAGCCGTCCTTCACCTAGCTTGTTGGGAACACAAAGTTTCTTTTCAGTTGCAAACTCCATTCCATAGATATATATGGGGAGGTACTAGCTCCAACTCGGTTTTACAGTGAAAACTGCAGGAACTTCAAACGGGCACTAGGAAACAGACTGAGAAATCAGAGAAAAAGTGTCTCCTGCAACCCGTTCCCTTGGTGCTAGATGAACGAACGTCTCTCCACTTGCTCAGTTCTGAGAGATAAGTGTGTGTGAAAGCCGTCCTTCACCTAGCTTGTTGGGAACACAAAGTTTCTTTACAGTTGCAAACTCCATTCCATACATATATATGGGGAGGTACTAGCTCCAACTCGGTTTTACAGTGAAAACTGCAGGAACTTCAAACCGGCACTAGGAAACAGACTGAGAAAGCAGAGAAAAAGTGTCTCCTGCAACTCGTTCCCTTGGTGCTAGATGAACGAACGTCTCTCCACTTGCTCAGTTCTGAGAGATAAGTGTGTGTGAAAGCCGTCCTTCACCTAGCTTGTTGGGAACACAAAGTTTCTTTTCAGTTGCAAACTCCATTCCATACATATATATGGGGAGGTACTAGCTCCAACTCGGTTTTACAGTGAAAACTGCAGGAACTTCAAACCGGCACTAGGAAACAGACTGAGAAAGCAGAGAAAAAGTGTCTCCTGCAACCCGTTCCCTTGGTGCTAGATGAACGAACGTCTCTCCACTTGCTCAGTTCTGAGAGATAAGTGTGTGTGAAAGCCGTCCTTCACCTAGCTTGTTGGGAACACAAAGTTTCTTTTCAGTTGCAAACTCCATTCCATACATATATATGGGGAGGTACTAGCTCCAACTCTGTTTTACAGTGAAAACTGTCGGAAATTCAAACCGGCACTAGGAAACAGACTGAGAAAGCAGAGAAAAAGTGTCTCCTGCAACCCGTTCCCTTGGTGCTAGATGAACGAACGTCTCTCCACTTGCTCAGTTCTGAGAGATAAGTGTGTGTGAAAGCCGTCCTTCACCTAGCTTGTTGGGAACACAAAGTTTCTTTTCAGTTGCAAACTCCATTCCATACATATATATGGGGAGGTACTAGCTCCAACTCGGTTTTACAGTGAAAACTGCAGGAACTTCAAACCGGCACTAGGAAACAGACTGAGAAAGCAGAGAAAAAGTGTCTCCTGCAACCCGTTCCATTGGTGCTAGATGAACGAACGTCTCTCCACTTGCTCAGTTCTGAGAGATAAGTGTGTGTGAAAGCCGTCCTTCACCTAGCTTGTTGGGAACACAAAGTTTCTTTTCAGTTGCAAACTCCATTCCATAGATATATATGGGGAGGTACTAGCTCCAACTCGGTTTTACAGTGAAAACTGCAGGAACTTCAAACGGGCACTAGGAAACAGACTGAGAAATCAGAGAAAAAGTGTCTCCTGCAACCCGTTCCCTTGGTGCTAGATGAACGAACGTCTCTCCACTTGCTCAGTTCTGAGAGATAAGTGTGTGTGAAAGCCGTCCTTCACCTAGCTTGTTGGGAACACAAAGTTTCTTTTCAGTTGCAAACTCCATTCCATACATATATATGGGGATGTACAAGCTCCAACTCGGTTTTACAGTGAAAACTGCAGGAACTTCAAACCGGCACTAGGAAACAGACTGAGAAAGCAGAGAAAAAGTGTCTCCTGCAACCCGTTCCCTTGGTGCTAGATGAACGAACGTCTCTCCACTTGCTCAGTTCTGAGAGATAAGTGTGTGTGAAAGCCGTCCTTCACCTAGCTTGTTGGGAACACAAAGTTTCTTTACAGTTGCAAACTCCATTCCATACATATATATGGGGAGGTACTAGCTCCAACTCGGTTTTACAGTGAAAACTGCAGGAACTTCAAACCGGCACTAGGAAACAGACTGAGAAAGCAGAGAAAAAGTGTCTCCTGCAACTCGTTCCCTTGGTGCTAGATGAACGAACGTCTCTCCACTTGCTCAGTTCTGAGAGATAAGTGTGTGTGAAAGCCGTCCTTCACCTAGCTTGTTGGGAACACAAAGTTTCTTTTCAGTTGCAAACTCCATTCCATACATATATATGGGGAGGTACTAGCTCCAACTCGGTTTGACAGTGAAAACTGCAGGAACTTCAAACCGGCACTAGGAAACAGACTGAGAAAGCAGAGAAAAAGTGTCTCCTGCAACCCGTTCCCTTGGTGCTAGATGAACGAACGTCTCTCCACTTGCTCAGTTCTGAGAGATAAGTGTGTGTGAAAGCCGTCCTTCACCTAACTGTTTGGGAACACAAAGTTTCTTTTCAGTTGCAAACTCCATTCCATACATATATATTTGGAGGTAGAAGCTCCAACTCGGTTTTACAGTGAAAACTGCAGGAACTTCAAACCGGCACTAGGAAACAGACTGAGAAAGCAGAGAAAAAGTGTCTCCTGCAACCCGTTCCCTTGGTGCTAGATGAACGAACGTCTCTCCACTTGCTCAGTTCTGAGAGATAAGTGTGTGTGAAAGCCGTCCTTCACCTAGCTTGTTGGGAACACAAAGTTTCTTTTCTGTTGCAAACTCCATTCCATACATATATATGGGGAGGTACTAGCTCCACCTCGGTTTGACAGTGAAAACTGCAGGAACTTCAAACCGGCACTAGGAAACAGACTGAGAAAGCAGAGAAAAAGTGTCTCCTGCAACCCGTTCCCTTGGTGCTAGATGAACGAACGTCTCTCCACTTGCTCAGTTCTGAGAGATAAGTGTGTGTGAAAGCCGTCCTTCACCTAGCTTGTTGGGAACACAAAGTTTCTTTTCAGTTGCAAACTCCATTCCATACATATATATGGGGAGGTACTAGCTCCAACTCTGTTTTACAGTGAAAACTGCAGGAACTTCAAACCGGCACTAGGAAACAGACTGAGAAAGCAGAGAAAAAGTGTCTCCTGCAACCCGTTCCCTTGGTGCTAGATGAACGAACGTCTCTCCACTTGCTCAGTTCTGAGAGATAAGTGTGTGTGAAAGCCGTCCTTCACCTAGCTTGTTGGGAACACAAAGTTTCTTTTCAGTTGCAAACTCCATTCCATACATATATATGGGGAGGTACTAGCTCCAACTCGGTTTTACAGTGAAAACTGCAGGAACTTCAAACCGGCACTAGGAAACAGACTGAGAAAGCAGAGAAAAAGTGTCTCCTGCAACCCGTTCCATTGGTGCTAGATGAACGAACGTCTCTCCACTTGCTCAGTTCTGAGAGATAAGTGTGTGTGAAAGCCGTCCTTCACCTAGCTTGTTGGGAACACAAAGTTTCTTTTCAGTTGCAAACTCCATTCCATAGATATATATGGGGAGGTACTAGCTCCAACTCGGTTTTACAGTGAAAACTGCAGGAAATTCAAACGGGCACTAGGAAACAGACTGAGAAATCAGAGAAAAAGTGTCTCCTGCAACCCGTTCCCTTGGTGCTAGATGAACGAACGTCTCTCCACTTGCTCAGTTCTGAGAGATAAGTGTGTGTGAAAGCCGTCCTTCACCTAGCTTGTTGGGAACACAAAGTTTCTTTTCAGTTGCAAACTCCATTCCATACATATATATGGGGATGTACAAGCTCCAACTCGGTTTTATAGTGAAAACTGCAGGAACTTCAAACCGGCACTAGGAAACAGACTGAGAAAGCAGAGAAAAAGTGTCTCCTGCAACCCGTTCCCTTGGTGCTAGATGAACGAACGTCTCTCCACTTGCTCAGTTCTGAGAGATAAGTGTGTGTGAAAGCCGTCCTTCACCTAGCTTGTTGGGAACACAAAGTTTCTTTTCAGTTGCAAACTCCATTCCATACATATATAAGGGGAGGTACTAGCTCCAACTCGGTTTTACAGTGAAAACTGCAGGAACTTCAAACCGGCACTAGGAAACAGACTGAGAAAGCAGAGAAAAAGTGTCTCCTGCAACCCGTTCCCTTGGTGCTAGATGAACGAACGTCTCTCCACTTGCTCAGTTCTGAGAGATAAGTGTGTGTGAAAGCCGTCCTTCACCTAGCTTGTTGGGAACACAAAGTTTCTTTTCAGTTGCAAACTCCATTCCATACATATATATGGGGAGGTACTAGCTCCAACTCGGTTTGACAGTGAAAACTGCAGGAACTTCAAACCGGCACTAGGAAACAGACTGAGAAAGCAGAGAAAAAGTGTCTCCTGCAACCCGTTCCCTTGGTGCTAGATGAACGAACGTCTCTCCACTTGCTCAGTTCTGAGAGATAAGTGTGTGTGAAAGCCGTCCTTCACCTAACTGTTTGGGAACACAAAGTTTCTTTTCAGTTGCAAACTCCATTCCATACATATATATTTGGAGGTAGAAGCTCCAACTCGGTTTTACAGTGAAAACTGCAGGAACTTCAAACCGGCACTAGGAAACAGTCTGAGAAAGCAGAGAAAAAGTGCCTCCTGCAACCCGTTCCCTTGGTGCTAGATGAACGAACGTCTCTCCACTTGCTCAGTTCTGAGAGATAAGTGTGTGTGAAAGCCGTCCTTCACATAGCTTTTTTTGAACACAAAGTTTCTTTTCAGTTGCAAACTCCATTCCATACATATATATGGGGAGGTACTAGCTCCAACTCGGTTTTACAGTGAAAACTGCAGGAACTTCAAACCGGCACTAGGAAACAGACTGAGAAAGCAGAGAAATAGTGTCTCCTGCAATCCGTTCCCTTGGTGCTAGATGAACGAACGTCTCTCCACTTGCTCAGTTCTGAGAGATAAGTGTGTGTGAAAGCCGTCCTTCACCTAGCTTGTTGTTAACACAAAGTTTCTTTTCAGTTGCAAACTCCATTCCATACATATATATGGGGAGGTACAAGCTCCAACTCGGTTTGATAGTGAAAACTGCAGGAACTTCCAACCGGCACTAGGAAACAGACTGAGAAAGCAGAGAAAAAGTGTCTCCTGCAACCCGTTCCCTTGGTGCTAGAAGAACGAACGTCTCTCCACTTGCTCAGTTCTGAGAGATAAGTGTGTGTGAAAGCCGTCCTTCACCTAGCTTGTTGGGAACACAAAGTTTATTTTCAGTTGCAAACCCCATTCCATACATATATATGGGGAGGTACAAGCTCCAACTCGGTTTTACAGTGAAAACTGCAGGAACTTCAAACCGGCACTAGGAAACAGACTGAGAAAGCAGAGAAAAAGTGTCTCCTGCAACCCGTTCCCTTGGTGCTAGATGAACGAACGTCTCTCCACTTGCTCAGTTCTGAGAGATAAGTGTGTGTGAAGGCCGTCCTTCACCTAGCTTGTTGGGAACACAAAGTTTCTTTTCAGTTGCAAACTCCATTCCATATATATATATGGGGAGGTACTAGCTCCAACTCGGTTTTACAGTGAAAACTGCAGGAACTTCAAACCGGCACTAGGAAACAGACTGAGAAAGCAGAGAAAAAGTGTCTCCTGCAACCCGTTCCCTTGGTGCTAGATGAACGAACGTCTCTCCACTTGCTCAGTTCTGAGAGATAAGTGTGTGTGAAAGCCGTCCTTCACCTAGCTTGTTGGGAACACAAAGTTTATTTTCAGTTGCAAACCCCATTCCATACATATATATGGGGAGGTACAAGCTCCAACTCGGTTTTACAGTGAAAACTGCAGGAACTTCAAACCGGCACTAGGAAACAGACTGAGAAAGCAGAGAAAAAGTCTCTCCTGCAACCCGTTCCCTTGGTGCTAGATGAACGAACGTCTCTCCACTTGCTCAGTTCTGAGAGATAAGTGTGTGTGAAAGCCGTCCTTCAACTAGCTTGTTGGGAACACAAAGTTTCTTTTCAGTTGCAAACTCCATTCCATACATATATATGGGGAGGTACTAGCTCCAACTCGGTTTGACAGTGAAAACTGCAGGAACTTCAAACCGGCACTAGGAAACAGACTGAGAAAGCAGAGAAAAAGTGTCTCCTGCAACCCGTTCCCTTGGTGCTAGATGAACGAACGTCTCTCCACTTGCTCAGTTCTGAGAGATAAGTGTGTGTGAAAGCCGTCCTTCACCTAGCTTGTTGTTAACACAAAGTTACTTTTCAGTTGCAAACTCCATTCCATACATATATATGGGGAGTTACTAGCTCCAAATCGGTTTTACAGTGAAAACTGCAGGAACTTCAAACCGGCACTAGGAAACAGACTGAGAAAGCAGAGAAAAAGTGTCTCCTGCACCCGTTCCCTTGGTGCTAGATGAACGAAAGTCTCTCCACTTGCTCAGTTCTGAGAGATAAGTGTGTGTGAAAGCCGTCCTTCACCTAGCTTGTTGGGAACACAAAGTTTCTTTTCAGTTGCAAACTCCATTCCATACATATATATGGGGAGGTACAAGCTCCAACTCGGTTTTACAGTGAAAACTGCAGGAACTTCAAACCGGCACTAGGAAACAGACTGAGAAAGCAGAGAAAAAGTGTCTCCTGCAACCCGTTCCCTTGGTGCTAGATGAACGAACGTCTCTCCACTTGCTCAGTTCTGAGAGATAAGTGTGTGTGAAAGCCGTACTTCACCTAGCTTGTTGGGAACACAAAGTTTCTTTTCAGTTGCAAACTCCATTCCATACATATATATGGGGAGGTACTAGCTCCAACTCGGTTTTACAGTGAAAACTGCAGGAACTTCAAACCGGCACTAGGAAACAGACTGAGAAAGCAGAGAAAAAGTGTCTCCTGCAACCCGTTCCCTTGGTGCTAGATGAACGAACGTCTCTCCACTTGCTCAGTTCTGAGAGATAAGTGTGTGTGAAAGCCGTCCTTCAACTAGCTTGTTGGGAACACAAAGTTTCTTTTCAGTTGCAAACTCCATTCCATACATATATATGGGGAGGTACTAGCTCCAACTCGATTTGACAGTGAAAACTGCAGGAACTTCAAACCGGCACTAGGAAACAGACTGAGAAAGCAGAGAAAAAGTGTCTCCTGCAACCCGTTCCCTTGGTGCTAGATGAACGAACGTCTCTCCACTTGCTCAGTTCTGAGAGATAAGTGTGTGTGAAAGCCGTCCTTCACCTAGCTTGTTGTTAACACAAAGTTACTTTTCAGTTGCAAACTCCATTCCATACATATATATGGGGAGGTACTAGCTCCAACTCGGTTTTACAGTGAAAACTGCAGGAACTTCAAACCGGCACTAGGAAACAGACTGAGAAAGCAGAGAAAAAGTGTCTCCTGCACCCGTTCCCTTCGTGCTAGATGAACGAAAGTCTCTCCACTTGCTCAGTTCTGAGAGATAAGTGTGTGTGAAAGCCGTCCTTCACCTAGCTTGTTGGGAACACAAAGTTTCTTTTCAGTTGCAAACTCCATTCCATACATATATATGGGGAGGTACAAGCTCCAACTCGGTTTTACAGTGAAAACTGCAGGAACTTCCAACCGGCACTAGGAAACAGACTGAGAAAGCAGAGAAAAAGTGTCTCCTGCAACCCGTTCCCTTGGTGCTAGAAGAACGAACGTCTCTCCACTTGCTCAGTTCTGAGAGATAAGTGTGTGTGAAAGCCGTCCTTCACCTAGCTTGTTGGGAACACAAAGTTTATTTTCAGTTGCAAACCCCATTCCATACATATATATGGGGAGGTACAAGCTCCAACTCGGTTTTACAGTGAAAACTGCAGGAACTTCAAACCGGCACTAGGAAACAGACTGAGAAAGCAGAGAAAAAGTGTCTCCTGCAACCCGTTCCCTTGGTGCTAGATGAACGAACGTCTCTCCACTTGCTCAGTTCTGAGAGATAAGTGTGTGTGAAGGCCGTCCTTCACCTAGCTTGTTGGGAACACAAAGTTTCTTTTCAGTTGCAAACTCCATTCCATATATATATATGGGGAGGTACTAGCTCCAACTCGGTTTTACAGTGAAAACTGCAGGAACTTCAAACCGGCACTAGGAAACAGACTGAGAAAGCAGAGAAAAAGTGTCTCCTGCAACCCGTTCCCTTGGTGCTAGATGAACGAACGTCTCTCCACTTGCTCAGTTCTGAGAGATAAGTGTGTGTGAAAGCCGTCCTTCACCTAGCTTGTTGGGAACACAAAGTTTATTTTCAGTTGCAAACCCCATTCCATACATATATATGGGGAGGTACAAGCTCCAACTCGGTTTTACAGTGAAAACTGCAGGAACTTCAAACCGGCACTAGGAAACAGACTGAGAAAGCAGAGAAAAAGTCTCTCCTGCAACCCGTTCCCTTGGTGCTAGATGAACGAACGTCTCTCCACTTGCTCAGTTCTGAGAGATAAGTGTGTGTGAAAGCCGTCCTTCAACTAGCTTGTTGGGAACACAAAGTTTCTTTTCAGTTGCAAACTCCATTCCATACATATATATGGGGAGGTACTAGCTCCAACTCGGTTTGACAGTGAAAACTGCAGGAACTTCAAACCGGCACTAGGAAACAGACTGAGAAAGCAGAGAAAAAGTGTCTCCTGCAACCCGTTCCCTTGGTGCTAGATGAACGAACGTCTCTCCACTTGCTCAGTTCTGAGAGATAAGTGTGTGTGAAAGCCGTCCTTCACCTAGCTTGTTGTTAACACAAAGTTACTTTTCAGTTGCAAACTCCATTCCATACATATATATGGGGAGTTACTAGCTCCAAATCGGTTTTACAGTGAAAACTGCAGGAACTTCAAACCGGCACTAGGAAACAGACTGAGAAAGCAGAGAAAAAGTGTCTCCTGCACCCGTTCCCTTGGTGCTAGATGAACGAAAGTCTCTCCACTTGCTCAGTTCTGAGAGATAAGTGTGTGTGAAAGCCGTCCTTCACCTAGCTTGTTGGGAACACAAAGTTTCTTTTCAGTTGCAAACTCCATTCCATACATATATATGGGGAGGTACAAGCTCCAACTCGGTTTTACAGTGAAAACTGCAGGAACTTCAAACCGGCACTAGGAAACAGACTGAGAAAGCAGAGAAAAAGTGTCTCCTGCAACCCGTTCCCTTGGTGCTAGATGAACGAACGTCTCTCCACTTGCTCAGTTCTGAGAGATAAGTGTGTGTGAAAGCCGTACTTCACCTAGCTTGTTGGGAACACAAAGTTTCTTTTCAGTTGCAAACTCCATTCCATACATATATATGGGGAGGTACTAGCTCCAACTCGGTTTTACAGTGAAAACTGCAGGAACTTCAAACCGGCACTAGGAAACAGACTGAGAAAGCAGAGAAAAAGTGTCTCCTGCAACCCGTTCCCTTGGTGCTAGATGAACGAACGTCTCTCCACTTGCTCAGTTCTGAGAGATAAGTGTGTGTGAAAGCCGTCCTTCAACTAGCTTGTTGGGAACACAAAGTTTCTTTTCAGTTGCAAACTCCATTCCATACATATATATGGGGAGGTACTAGCTCCAACTCGATTTGACAGTGAAAACTGCAGGAACTTCAAACCGGCACTAGGAAACAGACTGAGAAAGCAGAGAAAAAGTGTCTCCTGCAACCCGTTCCCTTGGTGCTAGATGAACGAACGTCTCTCCACTTGCTCAGTTCTGAGAGATAAGTGTGTGTGAAAGCCGTCCTTCACCTAGCTTGTTGTTAACACAAAGTTACTTTTCAGTTGCAAACTCCATTCCATACATATATATGGGGAGGTACTAGCTCCAACTCGGTTTTACAGTGAAAACTGCAGGAACTTCAAACCGGCACTAGGAAACAGACTGAGAAAGCAGAGAAAAAGTGTCTCCTGCACCCGTTCCCTTGGTGCTAGATGAACGAACGTCTCTCCACTTGCTCAGTTCTGAGAGATAAGTGTGTGTGAAAGCCGTCCTTCACCTAGCTTGTTGGGAACACAAAGTTTCTTTTCAGTTGCAAACTCCATTCCATACATATATATGGGGAGGTACAAGCTCCAACTCGGTTTTACAGTGAAAACTGCAGGAACTTCAAACCGGCACTAGGAAACAGACTGAGAAAGCAGAGAAAAAGTGTCTCCTGCAACCCGTTCCCTTGGTGCTAGATGAACGAACGTCTCTCCACTTGCTCAGTTCTGAGAGATAAGTGTGTGTGAAAGCCGTCATTCACCTAGCTTGTTGGGAACACAAAGTTTCTTTTCAGTTGCAAACTCCATTCCATACATATATATTTGGAGGTAGAAGCTCCAACACGGTTTTACAGTGAAAACTGCAGGAACTTCAAACCGGCACTAGGAAACAGACTGAGAAAGCAGAGAAAAAGTGTCTCCTGCAACCCGTTCCCTTGGTGCTAGATGAACGAACGTCTCTCCACTTGCTCAGTTCTGAGAGATAAGTGTGTGTGAAAGCCGTCCTTCACCTAGCTTGTTGGGAACACAAAGTTTCTTTTCAGTTGCAAACTCCATTCCATACATATATATGGGGAGGTACTAGCTCCAACTCGGTTTGACAGTGAAAACTGCAGGAACTTCAAACCGGCACTAGGAAACAGACTGAGAAAGCAGAGAAAAAGTGTCTCCTGCAACCCGTTCCCTTGGTGCTAGATGAACGAACGTCTCTCCACTTGCTCAGTTCTGAGAGATAAGTGTGTGTGAAAGCCGTCCTTCACCTAGCTTATTGGGAACACAAAGTTTCTTTTCAGTTGCAAACTCCATTCCATACATATATATTTGGAGGTAGAAGCTCCAAATAGGTTTTACAGTGAAAACTGCAGGAACTTCAAACCGGCACTAGGAAACAGACTGAGAAAGCAGAGAAAAAGTGTCTCCTGCAACCCGTTCCCTTGGTGCTAGATGAACGAACGTCTCTCCACTTGCTCAGTTCTGAGAGATAAGTGTGTGTGAAAGCCGTCCTTCACCTAGCTTGTTGGGAACACAAAGTTTCTTTTCAGTTGCAAACTCCATTCCATACATATATATGGGGAGGTACTAGCTCCAACTCTGTTTTACAGTGAAAACTGCAGGAACTTCAAACCGGCACTAGGAAACAGACTGAGAAAGCAGAGAAAAAGTGTCCCCTGCAACCCGTTCCCTTGGTGCTAGATGAACGAACGTCTCTCCACTTGCTCAGTTCTGAGAGATAAGTGTGTGTGAAAGCCGTCCTTCACCTAGCTTGTTGTTAACACAAAGTTTCTTTTCAGTTGCAAACTCCATTCCATACATATATATGGGGAGTTACTAGCTCCAACTCGGTTTTACAGTGAAAACTGCAGGAACTTCAAACCGGCACTAGGAAACAGACTGAGAAAGCAGAGAAAAAGTGTCTCCTGCAACCCGTTCCCTTGGTGCTAGATGAACGAAAGTCTCTCCACTTGCTCAGTTCTGAGAGATAAGTGTGTGTGAAAGCCGTCCTTCACCTAGCTTGTTGGGAACACAAAGTTTCTTTTCAGTTGCAAACTCCATTCCATACATATATATGGGGAGGTACAAGCTCCAACTCGGTTTTACAGTGAAAACTGCAGGAACTTCAAACCGGCACTAGGAAACAGACTGAGAAAGCAGAGAAAAAGTGTCTCCTGCAACCCGTTCCCTTGGTGCTAGATGAACGAACGTCTCTCCACTTGCTCAGTTCTGAGAGATAAGTGTGTGTGAAAGCCGTCCTTCACCTAGCTTTTTGGGAACACAAAGTTTCTTTTCAGTTGCAAACTCCATTCCATACATATATATTTGGAGGTAGAAGCTCCAACACGGTTTTACAGTGAATACTGCAGGAACTTCAAACCGGCACTAGGAAACAGACTGAGAAACCAGAGTAATAGTTTCTCCTGCAACCCGTTCCCTTGGTGCTACATGAACGAACGTCTCTCCACATGCTCAGTTCTGAGAGATAAGTGGGTGTGAAAGCCGTCCTTCACCTAGCTTGTTGGGAACACAAAGTTTCTTTTCAGTTGCAAACTCCACTCCATACATATATATGGGGAGGTACTAGCTCCAACTCCGTTTTACAGTGAAAAGTGCAGGAACTTTAAACGGCACTAGGAAACAGACTGAGAAACCAGAGTAAAAGTTTCTCCTGCAACCCGTTCCCTTTGTGCTACATGAACGAAAGTCTCTCCACATGCTCAGTTCTGAGAGATAAGTGTGTGTGAAAGCCGTTCTTCACCTAGCTACTTGGGAACACAAAGTTTCTTTTCAGTTGCAAACTCCAATCCATACATATATATTGGGAGGTACTAGCTCCAACCAGGTTTTACAGTGAAAACTGCAGGAACTTCAAACCGGCACTAGGAAACAGACTGAGAAACCAGAGTAAAAGTTTCTCCTGCAAACTTTTCCCTTTGTGCTAGATGAACGAACGTCTCTCCACATGCTCAGTTCTGAGAGATGTGTGTGTGTGAAAGCCGTACTTCACCTAACTTGTTGGGAACATAAAGTTTCTTTTCATTTGAAAACTCCACTCCATACATATATATGGGGAGGTATTAGCTCCAAATCGGTTTTACAGTGAAAACTGCTGGAACTTCAAACCGGCACTAGGAAACAGACTGAGAAACCAGGGTAAAAGTTTCTCCTGCAACCCGTTCCCTTTGTGCTAGATGAACGAACGTCTCTCCACATGCTCACTTCTGAGAGATAAGTGTGTGTCAAAGCCGTCCTTCACTTAGCTTGTTGGGAACACAAAGCTTCTTTTCAGTTGCAAACTCCACTCCATACATATATATGGGGAGGTACTAGCTCCAACTCAGTTTTACAGTGAAAACTGCAGGAACTTCAAACCGGCACTAGGAAACAGACTGAGAAACCAGAGTAAAAGTTTCTCCTGCAACCCGTTCCCTTTGTGCTAAATGAACGAACGTCTCTCCACATGCTCAGTTCTGAGAGATAAGTGTGTGTGAAAGCCGTCCTTCACCTAGCTTGTTGGGAACACAAAGTTTCTTTTCAGTTGCAAACTCCACTCCATACATATATATGGGGAGGTACTAGCTCCAAATCGGTTTTACAGTGAAAACTGCAGGAACTTCAACCCGGCACTAGGAAACAGACTGAGAAACCAGAGTAAAAGCTTCTCCTGCAACCCGTTCCCTTTCTGCTAGATGAACGGACGTCTCTCCACATGCTAAGTTCTGAGAGACAATTGTGTGTGAAAGCCGTCCTTCACCGAGCTTGTTGGGAATACAAAGTTTCTTTTCAGTTACAAACTCCACTCCATACAATTATCTGGGTAGGTACTAGCTTCAACTCTTTTTTACAGTGAAAACTGCAGGAACTTCAACCGGAACTAGGAAACAGACTGAGAAACCAGAGTAAAAGTTTCTCCTGCAACCTGTTCCCTTTCTGCTAGATGAACGAACGTCTCTCCACATGCTCAGTTCTGA
This sequence comes from Camelus bactrianus, assembly GCF_048773025.1. Classification (NCBI taxonomy): domain Eukaryota; kingdom Metazoa; phylum Chordata; class Mammalia; order Artiodactyla; family Camelidae; genus Camelus; species Camelus bactrianus. Next base: position 52,396,265 of record NC_133555.1, on the reverse strand, counting down.
GAGATAAGTGTGTGTGAAAGCCGTCCTTCACCTAGCTTGTTGGGAACACAAAGTTTCTTTTCAGTTGCAAACTCCACTCCATACATATATATGGGGAGGTACTAGCTCCAACTCGGTTTTACAGTGAAAATTGCAGGAACTTCAAACCGGCACTAATAAACAGACTGAGAAACAAGAGTAAAAGTTTCTCCTGCAACCCGTTCCCTTTGTGCTAGATGAACGAACGTCTCTCCACATGCTCATTTCTAAGAGATAAGTGTGTGTGAAAGCCGTCCTTCACCTAGCTTGTTGGGAACACAAAGTTTCTTTTCAGTTGCAAACTCCACTCCATACATATATATGGGGAGGTACTAGCTCCAACTCGGGTTTACAGTGAAAACTGCTGGAACTTCAAACCGGCACTAGGAAACAGACTGAGAAACCAGAGTAAAAGTTTCTCCTGCAACCCGTTCCCTTTGTGCTTGATGAACGAACGTCTCTCCACATGCACAGTTCTGAGAGATAAGTGTGTGTGAAAGCCGTCCTTCACCTAGCTTGTAGGGAACACAAAGTTTCTTTTCAGTTGCAAACTCCACTCCATACATATATATGGGGAAGTACTATCTCCAACCAGGTTTTACAGTGAAAACTGCAGGAACTTCAAACCGGCACTAGGAAACAGACTGAGAAACCAGAGTAAAAGTTTCTGCTGCAAGCCGTTCCCTTTGTGCTAGATGAACGAAAGTCTCTCCACATGCTCAGTTCTGAGAGATAAGTGTGTGTGAAAGCCGTCCTTCACCTAGCTTGTTGGGAACACAAAGTTTCTTTTCAGTTGTAAACTCCACTCCATACACATATATGGGGAGGTACTAGCTCCAACTCGGTTTTACAGTGAAAACTGCAGGAACTTCAAACCGGCACTAGGAAACAGACTGAGAAACCAGAGTAATAGTTTCTCCTGCAACCAGTTCCCTTTGTGCTACATGAACGAACGTCTCTCCACATGCTCAGTTCTGAGAGATAAGTGGGTGTGAAAGCCGTCCTTCACCTAGCTTGTTGGGAACACAAAGTTTCTTTTCAGTTGCAAACTCCACTCCATACATATATATGGGGAGGTACTAGCTCCAACTCCGTTTTACAGTGAAAAGTGCAGGAACTTCAAAACGGCACTAGGAAACAGACTGAGAAACCAGAGTAAAAGTTTCTCCTGCAACCCGTTCCCTTTGTGCTACATGAACGAAAGTCTCTCCACATGCTCAGTTCTGAGAGATAAGTGTGTGTGAAAGCCGTTCTTCACCTAGCTACTTGGGAACACAAAGTTTCTTTTCAGTTGCAAACTCCAATCCATACATATATATTGGGAGGTACTAGCTCCAACCAGGTTTTACAGTGAAAACTGCAGGAACTTCAAACCGGCACTAGGAAACAGACTGAGAAACCAGAGTAAAAGTTTCTCCTGCAAACTTTTCCCTTTGTGCTAGATGAACGAACGTCTCTCCACATGCTCAGTTCTGAGAGATGTGTGTGTGTGAAAGCCGTACTTCACCTAACTTGTTGGGAACATAAAGTTTCTTTTCATTTGAAAACTCCACTCCATACATATATATGGGGAGGTATTAGCTCCAAATCGGTTTTACAGTGAAAACTGCTGGAACTTCAAACCGGCACTAGGAAACAGACTGAGAAACCAGGGTAAAAGTTTCTCCTGCAACCCGTTCCCTTTGTGCTAGATGAACGAACGTCTCTCCAAATGCTCACTTCTGAGAGATAAGTGTGTGTCAAAGCCGTCCTTCACTTAGCTTGTTGGGAACACAAAGCTTCTTTTCAGTTGCAAACTCCACTCCATACATATATATGGGGAGGTACTAGCTCCAACTCAGTTTTACAGTGAAAACTGCAGGAACTTCAAACCGGCACTAGGAAACAGACTGAGAAACCAGAGTAAAAGTTTCTCCTGCAACCCGTTCCCTTTGTGCTAAATGAACGAACGTCTCTCCACATGCTAAGTTCTGAGAGACAATTGTGTGTGAAAGCCGTCCTTCACCGAGCTTGTTGGGAATACAAAGTTTCTTTCCAGTTACAAACTCCACTCCATACAATTATCTGGGTAGGTACTAGCTTCAACTCTTTTTTACAGTGAAAACTGCAGGAACTTCAACCGGCACTAGGAAACAGACTGAGAAACCAGAGTAAAAGTTTCTCCTGCAACCTGTTCCCTTTCTGCTAGATGAACGAACGTCTCTCCACATGCTCAGTTCTGAGAGATAAGTGTGTGTGAAAGCCGTCCTTCACCTAGCTTGTTGGGAACACAAAGTTTCTTTTCAGTTGCAAACTCCACTCCATACATATATATGGTGAGGTACTAGCTCCAACTCGGTTTTACAGTGAAAATTGCAGGAACTTCAAACCGGCACTAATAAACAGACTGAGAAACAAGAGTAAAAGTTTCTCCTGCAACCCGTTCCCTTTGTGCTAGATGAACGAACGTCTCTCCACATGCTCATTTCTAAGAGATAAGTGTGTGTGAAAGCCGTCCTTCACCTAGCTTGTTGGGAACACAAAGTTTCTTTTCAGTTGCAAACTCCACTCCATACATATATATGGGGAGGTACTAGCTCCAACTCGGGTTTACAGTGAAAACTGCTGGAACTTCAAACCGGCACTAGGAAACAGACTGAGAAACCAGAGTAAAAGTTTCTCCTGCAACCCGTTCCCTTTGTGCTTGATGAACGAACGTCTCTCCACATGCACAGTTCTGAGAGATAAGTGTGTGTGAAAGCCGTCCTTCACCTAGCTTGTAGGGAACACAAAGTTTCTTTTCAGTTGCAAACTCCACTCCATACATATATATGGGGAGGTACTAGCTCCAACTCCGTTTTACAGTGAAAAGTGCAGGAACTTCAAAACGGCACTAGGAAACAGACTGAGAAACCAGAGTAAAAGTTTCTCCTGCAACCCGTTCCCTTTGTGCTACATGAACGAAAGTCTCTCCACATGCTCAGTTCTGAGAGATAAGTGTGTGTGAAAGCCGTTCTTCACCTAGCTACTTGGGAACACAAAGTTTCTTTTCAGTTGCAAACTCCAATCCATACATATATATTGGGAGGTACTAGCTCCAACCAGGTTTTACAGTGAAAACTGCAGGAACTTCAAACCGGCACTAGGAAACAGACTGAGAAACCAGAGTAAATTTTCTCCTGCAAACTTTTCCCTTTGTGCTAGATGAACGAACGTCTCTCCACATGCTCAGTTCTGAGAGATGTGTGTGTGTGAAAGCCGTACTTCACCTAACTTGTTGGGAACATAAAGTTTCTTTTCATTTGAAAACTCCACTCCATACATATATATGGGGAGGTATTAGCTCCAAATCGGTTTTACAGTGAAAACTGCTGGAACTTCAAACCGGCACTAGGAAACAGACTGAGAAACCAGGGTAAAAGTTTCTCCTGCAACCCGTTCCCTTTGTGCTAGATGAACGAACGTCTCTCCAAATGCTCACTTCTGAGAGATAAGTGTGTGTCAAAGCCGTCCTTCACTTAGCTTGTTGGGAACACAAAGCTTCTTTTCAGTTGCAAACTCCACTCCATACATATATATGGGGAGGTACTAGCTCCAACTCAGTTTTACAGTGAAAACTGCAGGAACTTCAAACCGGCACTAGGAAACAGACTGAGAAACCAGAGTAAAAGTTTCTCCTGCAACCCGTTCCCTTTGTGCTAAATGAACGAACGTCTCTCCACATGCTCAGTTCTGAGAGATAAGTGTGTGTGAAAGCCGTCCTTCACCTAGCTTGTTGGGAACACAAAGTTTCTTTTCAGTTGCAAACTCCACTCCATACATATATATGGGGAGGTACTAGCTCCAACTCGGTTTTACAGTGAAAACTGCAGGAACTTCAAACCGGCACTAGGAAACAGACTGAGAAACCAGAGTAAAAGTTTCTCCTGCAACCCGTTCCCTTTGTGCTAGATGAACGAACGTCTCTCCACATGCTCATTTCTAAGAGATAAGTGTGTGTGAAAGCCGTCCTTCACCTAGCTTGTTGGGAACACAAAGTTTCTTTTCAGTTGCAAACTCCACTCCATACATATATATGGGGAGGTACTAGCTCCAACTCGGGTTTACAGTGAAAACTGCTGGAACTTCAAACCGGCACTAGGAAACAGACTGAGAAACCAGAGTAATAGTTTCTCCTGCAACCAGTTCCCTTTGTGCTACATGAACGAACGTCTCTCCACATGCTCAGTTCTGAGAGATAAGTGGGTGTGAAAGCCGTCCTTCACCTAGCTTGTTGGGAACACAAAGTTTCTTTTCAGTTGCAAACTCCACTCCATACATATATATGGGGAGGTACTAGCTCCAACTCCGTTTTACAGTGAAATGTGCAGGAACTTCAAAACGGCACTAGGAAACAGACTGAGAAACCAGAGTAAAAGTTTCTCCTGCAACCCGTTCCCTTTGTGCTACATGAACGAAAGTGTCTCCACATGCTCAGTTCTGAGAGATAAGTGTGTGTGAAAGCCGTTCTTCACCTAGCTACTTGGGAACACAAAGTTTCTTTTCAGTTGCAAACTCCAATCCATACATATATATTGGGAGGTACTAGCTCCAACCAGGTTTTACAGTGAAAACTGCAGGAACTTCAAACCGGCACTAGGAAACAGACTGAGAAACCAGAGTAAAAGTTTCTCCTGCAAACTTTTCCCTTTGTGCTAGATGAACGAACGTCTCTCCACATGATCAGTTCTGAGAGTTGGGTGTGTGTGAAAGCCGTACTTCACCTAACTTGTTGGGAACATAAAGTTTCTTTTCATTTGAAAACTCCACTCCATACATATATATGGGGAGGTATTAGCTCCAAATCGGTTTTACAGTGAAAACTGCTGGAACTTCAAACCGGCACTAGGAAACAGACTGAGAAACCAGGGTAAAAGTTTCTCCTGCAACCCGTTCCCTTTGTGCTAGATGAACGAACGTCTCTCCAAATGCTCACTTCTGAGAGATAAGTGTGTGTCAAAGCCGTCCTTCACTTAGCTTGTTGGGAACACAAAGTTTCTTTTCAGTTGCAAACTCCACTCCATACATATATATGGGGAGGTACTAGCTCCAACTCAGTTTTACAGTGAAAACTGCAGGAACTTCAAACCGGCACTAGGAAACAGACTGAGAAACCAGAGTAAAAGTTTCTCCTGCAACCCGTTCCCTTTGTGCTAAATGAACGAACGTCTCTCCACATGCTAAGTTCTGAGAGACAATTGTGTGTGAAAGCCGTCCTTCACCGAGCTTGTTGGGAATACAAAGTTTCTTTTCAGTTACAAACTCCACTCCATACAATTATCTGGGTAGGTACTAGCTTCAACTCTTTTTTACAGTGAAAACTGCAGGAACTTCAACCGGCACTAGGAAACAGACTGAGAAACCAGAGTAAAAGTTTCTCCTGCAACCTGTTCCCTTTCTGCTAGATGAACGAACGTCTCTCCACATGCTCAGTTCTGAGAGATAAGTGTGTGTGAAAGCCGTCCTTCACCTAGCTTGTTGGGAACACAAAGTTTCTTTTCAGTTGCAAACTCCACTCCATACATATATATGGGGAGGTACTAGCTCCAACTCGGTTTTACAGTGAAAATTGCAGGAACTTCAAACCGGCACTAATAAACAGACTGAGAAACAAGAGTAAAAGTTTCTCCTGCAACCCGTTCCCTTTGTGCTAGATGAACGAACGTCCCTCCACATGCTCATTTCTAAGAGATAAGTGTGTGTGAAAGCCGTCCTTCACCTAGCTTGTTGGGAACACAAAGTTTCTTTTCAGTTGCAAACTCCACTCCATACATATATATGGGGAGGTACTAGCTCCAACTCGGGTTTACAGTGAAAACTGCTGGAACTTCAAACCGGCACTAGAAAACAGACTGAGAAACCAGAGTAAAAGTTTCTCCTGCAACCCGTTCCCTTTGTGCTTGATGAACGAACGTCTCTCCACATGCACAGTTCTGAGAGATAAGTGTGTGTGAAAGCCGTCCTTCACCTAGCTTGTAGGGAACACAAAGTTTCTTTTCAGTTGCAAACTCCACTCCATACATATATATGGGGAAGTACTATCTCCAACCAGGTTTTACAGTGAAAACTGCAGGAACTTCAAACCGGCACTAGGAAACAGACTGAGAAACCAGAGTAAAAGTTTCTGCTGCAAGCCGTTCCCTTTGTGCTAGATGAACGAAAGTCTCTCCACATGCTCAGTTCTGAGAGATAAGTGTGTGTGAAAGCCGTCCTTCACCTAGCTTGTTGGGAACACAAAGTTTCTTTTCAGTTGTAAACTCCACTCCATACACATATATGGGGAGGTACTAGCTCCAACTCGGTTTTACAGTGAAAACTGCAGGAACTTCAAACCGGCACTAGGAAACAGACTGAGAAACCAGAGTAATAGTTTCTCCTGCAACCAGTTCCCTTTGTGCTACATGAACGAACGTCTCTCCACATGCTCAGTTCTGAGAGATAAGTGGGTGTGAAAGCCGTCCTTCACCTAGCTTGTTGGGAACACAAAGTTTCTTTTCAGTTGCAAACTCCACTCCATACATATATATGGGGAGGTACTAGCTCCAACTCCGTTTTACAGTGAAAAGTGCAGGAACTTCAAAACGGCACTAGGAAACAGACTGAGAAACCAGAGTAAAAGTTTCTCCTGCAACCCGTTCCCTTTGTGCTACATGAACGAAAGTCTCTCCACATGCTCAGTTCTGAGAGATAAGTGTGTGTGAAAGCCGTTCTTCACCTAGCTACTTGGGAACACAAAGTTTCTTTTCAGTTGCAAACTCCAATCCATACATATATATTGGGAGGTACTAGCTCCAACCAGGTTTTACAGTGAAAACTGCAGGAACTTCAAACCGGCACTAGGAAACAGACTGAGAAACCAGAGTAAAAGTTTCTCCTGCAAACTTTTCCCTTTGTGCTAGATGAACGAACGTCTCTCCACATGCTCAGTTCTGAGAGATGTGTGTGTGTGAAAGCCGTACTTCACCTAACTTGTTGGGAACATAAAGTTTCTTTTCATTAGAAAACTCCACTCCATACATATATATGGGGAGGTATTAGCTCCAAATCGGTTTTACAGTGAAAACTGCTGGAACTTCAAACCGGCACTAGGAAACAGACTGAGAAACCAGGGTAAAAGTTTCTCCTGCAACCCGTTCCCTTTGTGCTAGATGAACGAACGTCTCTCCAAATGCTCACTTCTGAGAGATAAGTGTGTGTCAAAGCCGTCCTTCACTTAGCTTGTTGGGAACACAAAGCTTCTTTTCAGTTGCAAACTCCACTCCATACATATATATGGGGAGGTACTAGCTCCAACTCAGTTTTACAGTGAAAACTGCAGGAACTTCAAACCGGCACTAGGAAACAGACTGAGAAACCAGAGTAAAAGTTTCTCCTGCAACCCGTTCCCTTTGTGCTAAATGAACGAACGTCTCTCCACATGCTAAGTTCTGAGAGACAATTGTGTGTGAAAGCCGTCCTTCACCGAGCTTGTTGGGAATACAAAGTTTCTTTTCAGTTACAAACTCCACTCCATACAATTATCTGGGTAGGTACTAGCTTCAACTCTTTTTTACAGTGAAAACTGCAGGAACTTCAACCGGCACTAGGAAACAGACTGAGAAACCAGAGTAAAAGTTTCTCCTGCAACCTGTTCCCTTTCTGCTAGATGAACGAACGTCTCTCCACATGCTCAGTTCTGAGAGATAAGTGTGTGTGAAAGCCGTCCTTCACCTAGCTTGTTGGGAACACAAAGTTTCTTTTCAGTTGCAAACTCCACTCCATACATATATATGGTGAGGTACTAGCTCCAACTCGGTTTTACAGTGAAAATTGCAGGAACTTCAAACCGGCACTAATAAACAGACTGAGAAACAAGAGTAAAAGTTTCTCCTGCAACCCGTTCCCTTTGTGCTAGATGAACGAACGTCTCTCCACATGCTCATTTCTAAGAGATAAGTGTGTGTGAAAGCCGTCCTTCACCTAGCTTGTTGGGAACACAAAGTTTCTTTTCAGTTGCAAACTCCACTCCATACATATATATGGGGAGGTACTAGATCCAACTCGGGTTTACAGTGAAAACTGCTGGAACTTCAAACCGGCACTAGGAAACAGACTGAGAAACCAGAGTAAAAGTTTCTCCTGCAACCCGTTCCCTTTGTGCTTGATGAACGAACGTCTCTCCACATGCACAGTTCTGAGAGATAAGTGTGTGTGAAAGCCGTCCTTCACCTAGCTTGTAGGGAACACAAAGTTTCTTTTCAGTTGCAAACTCCACTCCATACATATATATGGGGAAGTACTATCTCCAACCAGGTTTTACAGTGAAAACTGCAGGAACTTCAAACCGGCACTAGGAAACAGACTGAGAAACCAGAGTAAAAGTTTCTGCTGCAAGCCGTTCCCTTTGTGCTAGATGAACGAAAGTCTCTCCACATGCTCAGTTCTGAGAGATAAGTGTGTGTGAAAGCCGTCCTTCACCTAGCTTGTTGGGAACACAAAGTTTCTTTTCAGTTGTAAACTCCACTCCATACACATATATGGGGAGGTACTAGCTCCAACTCGGTTTTACAGTGAAAACTGCAGGAACTTCAAACCGGCACTAGGAAACAGACTGAGAAACCAGAGTAATAGTTTCTCCTGCAACCAGTTCCCTTTGTGCTACATGAACGAACGTCTCTCCACATGCTCAGTTCTGAGAGATAAGTGGGTGTGAAAGCCGTCCTTCACCTAGCTTGTTGGGAACACAAAGTTTCTTTTCAGTTGCAAACTCCACTCCATACATATATATGGGGAGGTACTAGCTCCAACTCCGTTTTACAGTGAAAAGTGCAGGAACTTCAAAACGGCACTAGGAAACAGACTGAGAAACCAGAGTAAAAGTTTCTCCTGCAACCCGTTCCCTTTGTGCTACATGAACGAAAGTCTCTCCACATGCTCAGTTCTGAGAGATAAGTGTGTGTGAAAGCCGTTCTTCACCTAGCTACTTGGGAACACAAAGTTTCTTTTCAGTTGCAAACTCCAATCCATACATATATATTGGGAGGTACTAGCTCCAACCAGGTTTTACAGTGAAAACTGCAGGAACTTCAAACCGGCACTAGGAAACAGACTGAGAAACCAGAGTAAATTTTCTCCTGCAAACTTTTCCCTTTGTGCTAGATGAACGAACGTCTCTCCACATGCTCAGTTCTGAGAGATGTGTGTGTGTGAAAGCCGTACTTCACCTAACTTGTTGGGAACATAAAGTTTCTTTTCATTTGAAAACTCCACTCCATACATATATATGGGGAGGTATTAGCTCCAAATCGGTTTTACAGTGAAAACTGCTGGAACTTCAAACCGGCACTAGGAAACAGACTGAGAAACCAGGGTAAAAGTTTCTCCTGCAACCCGTTCCCTTTGTGCTAGATGAACGAACGTCTCTCCAAATGCTCACTTCTGAGAGATAAGTGTGTGTCAAAGCCGTCCTTCACTTAGCTTGTTGGGAACACAAAGCTTCTTTTCAGTTGCAAACTCCACTCCATACATATATATGGGGAGGTACTAGCTCCAACTCAGTTTTACAGTGAAAACTGCAGGAACTTCAAACCGGCACTAGGAAACAGACTGAGAAACCAGAGTAAAAGTTTCTCCTGCAACCCGTTCCCTTTGTGCTAAATGAACGAACGTCTCTCCACATGCTCAGTTCTGAGAGATAAGTGTGTGTGAAAGCCGTCCTTCACCTAGCTTGTTGGGAACACAAAGTTTCTTTTCAGTTGCAAACTCCACTCCATACATATATATGGGGAGGTACTAGCTCCAACTCGGTTTTACAGTGAAAACTGCAGGAACTTCAAACCGGCACTAGGAAACAGACTGAGAAACCAGAGTAAAAGTTTCTCCTGCAACCCGTTCCCTTTGTGCTAGATGAACGAACGTCTCTCCACATGCTCATTTCTAAGAGATAAGTGTGTGTGAAAGCCGTCCTTCACCTAGCTTGTTGGGAACACAAAGTTTCTTTTCAGTTGCAAACTCCACTCCATACATATATATGGGGAGGTACTAGCTCCAACTCGGGTTTACAGTGAAAACTGCTGGAACTTCAAACCGGCACTAGGAAACAGACTGAGAAACCAGAGTAATAGTTTCTCCTGCAACCAGTTCCCTTTGTGCTACATGAACGAACGTCTCTCCACATGCTCAGTTCTGAGAGATAAGTGGGTGTGAAAGCCGTCCTTCACCTAGCTTGTTGGGAACACAAAGTTTCTTTTCAGTTGCAAACTCCACTCCATACATATATATGGGGAGGTACTAGCTCCAACTCCGTTTTACAGTGAAATGTGCAGGAACTTCAAAACGGCACTAGGAAACAGACTGAGAAACCAGAGTAAAAGTTTCTCCTGCAACCCGTTCCCTTTGTGCTACATGAACGAAAGTGTCTCCACATGCTCAGTTCTGAGAGATAAGTGTGTGTGAAAGCCGTTCTTCACCTAGCTACTTGGGAACACAAAGTTTCTTTTCAGTTGCAAACTCCAATCCATACATATATATTGGGAGGTACTAGCTCCAACCAGGTTTTACAGTGAAAACTGCAGGAACTTCAAACCGGCACTAGGAAACAGACTGAGAAACCAGAGTAAAAGTTTCTCCTGCAAACTTTTCCCTTTGTGCTAGATGAACGAACGTCTCTCCACATGATCAGTTCTGAGAGTTGGGTGTGTGTGAAAGCCGTACTTCACCTAACTTGTTGGGAACATAAAGTTTCTTTTCATTAGAAAACTCCACTCCATACATATATATGGGGAGGTATTAGCTCCAAATCGGTTTTACAGTGAAAACTGCTGGAACTTCAAACCGGCACTAGGAAACAGACTGAGAAACCAGGGTAAAAGTTTCTCCTGCAACCCGTTCCCTTTGTGCTAGATGAACGAATGTCTCTCCAAATGCTCACTTCTGAGAGATAAGTGTGTGTCAAAGCCGTCCTTCACATAGCTTGTTGGGAACACAAAGCTTCTTTTCAGTTGCAAACTCCACTCCATACATATATATGGGGAGGTACTAGCTCCAACTCAGTTTTACAGTGAAAACTGCAGGAACTTCAAACCGGCACTAGGAAACAGACTGAGAAACCAGAGTAAAAGTTTCTCCTGCAACCCGTTCCCTTTGTGCTAAATGAACGAACGTCTCTCCACATGCTAAGTTCTGAGAGACAATTGTGTGTGAAAGCCGTCCTTCACCGAGCTTGTTGGGAATACAAAGTTTCTTTTCAGTTACAAACTCCACTCCATACAATTATCTGGGTAGGTACTAGCTTCAACTCTTTTTTACAGTGAAAACTGCAGGAACTTCAACCGGCACTAGGAAACAGACTGAGAAACCAGAGTAAAAGTTTCTCCTGCAACCTGTTCCCTTTCTGCTAGATGAACGAACGTCTCTCCACATGCTCAGTTCTGAGAGATAAGTGTGTGTGAAAGCCGTCCTTCACCTAGCTTGTTGGGAACACAAAGTTTCTTTTCAGTTGCAAACTCCACTCCATACATATATATGGGGAGGTACTAGCTCCAACTCGGTTTTACAGTGAAAATTGCAGGAACTTCAAACCGGCACTAATAAACAGACTGAGAAACAAGAGTAAAAGTTTCTCCTGCAACCCGTTCCCTTTGTGCTAGATGAACGAACGTCCCTCCACATGCTCATTTCTAAGAGATAAGTGTGTGTGAAAGCCGTCCTTCACCTAGCTTGTTGGGAACACAAAGTTTCTTTTCAGTTGCAAACTCCACTCCATACATATATATGGGGAGGTACTAGCTCCAACTCGGGTTTACAGTGAAAACTGCTGGAACTTCAAACCGGCACTAGAAAACAGACTGAGAAACCAGAGTAAAAGTTTCTCCTGCAACCCGTTCCCTTTGTGCTTGATGAACGAACGTCTCTCCACATGCACAGTTCTGAGAGATAAGTGTGTGTGAAAGCCGTCCTTCACCTAGCTTGTAGGGAACACAAAGTTTCTTTTCAGTTGCAAACTCCACTCCATACATATATATGGGGAAGTACTATCTCCAACCAGGTTTTACAGTGAAAACTGCAGGAACTTCAAACCGGCACTAGGAAACAGACTGAGAAACCAGAGTAAAAGTTTCTGCTGCAAGCCGTTCCCTTTGTGCTAGATGAACGAAAGTCTCTCCACATGCTCAGTTCTGAGAGATAAGTGTGTGTGAAAGCCGTCCTTCACCTAGCTTGTTGGGAACACAAAGTTTCTTTTCAGTTGTAAACTCCACTCCATACACATATATGGGGAGGTACTAGCTCCAACTCGGTTTTACAGTGAAAACTGCAGGAACTTCAAACCGGCACTAGGAAACAGACTGAGAAACCAGAGTAATAGTTTCTCCTGCAACCAGTTCCCTTTGTGCTACATGAACGAACGTCTCTCCACATGCTCAGTTCTGAGAGATAAGTGGGTGTGAAAGCCGTCCTTCACCTAGCTTGTTGGGAACACAAAGTTTCTTTTCAGTTGCAAACTCCACTCCATACATATATATGGGGAGGTACTAGCTCCAACTCCGTTTTACAGTGAAAAGTGCAGGAACTTCAAAACGGCACTAGGAAACAGACTGAGAAACCAGAGTAAAAGTTTCTCCTGCAACCCGTTCCCTTTGTGCTACATGAACGAAAGTCTCTCCACATGCTCAGTTCTGAGAGATAAGTGTGTGTGAAAGCCGTTCTTCACCTAGCTACTTGGGAACACAAAGTTTCTTTTCAGTTGCAAACTCCAATCCATACATATATATTGGGAGGTACTAGCTCCAACCAGGTTTTACAGTGAAAACTGCAGGAACTTCAAACCGGCACTAGGAAACAGACTGAGAAACCAGAGTAAAAGTTTCTCCTGCAAACTTTTCCCTTTGTGCTAGATGAACGAACGTCTCTCCACATGCTCAGTTCTGAGAGATGTGTGTGTGTGAAAGCCGTACTTCACCTAACTTGTTGGGAACATAAAGTTTCTTTTCATTAGAAAACTCCACTCCATACATATATATGGGGAGGTATTAGCTCCAAATCGGTTTTACAGTGAAAACTGCTGGAACTTCAAACCGGCACTAGGAAACAGACTGAGAAACCAGGGTAAAAGTTTCTCCTGCAACCCGTTCCCTTTGTGCTAGATGAACGAACGTCTCTCCAAATGCTCACTTCTGAGAGATAAGTGTGTGTCAAAGCCGTCCTTCACTTAGCTTGTTGGGAACACAAAGCTTCTTTTCAGTTGCAAACTCCACTCCATACATATATATGGGGAGGTACTAGCTCCAACTCAGTTTTACAGTGAAAACTGCAGGAACTTCAAACCGGCACTAGGAAACAGACTGAGAAACCAGAGTAAAAGTTTCTCCTGCAACCCGTTCCCTTTGTGCTAAATGAACGAACGTCTCTCCACATGCTCAGTTCTGAGAGATAAGTGTGTGTGAAAGCCGTCCTTCACCTAGCTTGTTGGGAACACAAAGTTTCTTTTCAGTTGCAAACTCCACTCCATACATATATATGGGGAGGTACTAGCTCCAACTCGGTTTTACAGTGAAAACTGCAGGAACTTCAAACCGGCACTAGGAAACAGACTGAGAGACCAGAGTAAAAGTTTCTCCTGCAACCCGTTCCCTTTGTGCTAGATGAACGAACGTCTCTCCACATGCTCATTTCTAAGAGATAAGTGTGTGTGAAAGCCGTCCTTCACCTAGCTTGTTGGGAACACAAAGTTTCTTTTCAGTTGCAAACTCCACTCCATACATATATATGGGGAGGTACTAGCTCCAACTCGGGTTTACAGTGAAAACTGCTGGAACTTCAAACCGGCACTAGGAAACAGACTGAGAAACCAGAGTAAAAGTTTCTCCTGCAACCCGTTCCCTTTGTGCTTGATGAACGAACGTCTCTCCACATGCACAGTTCTGAGAGATAAGTGTGTGTGAAAGCCGTCCTTCACCTAGCTTGTAGGGAACACAAAGTTTCTTTTCAGTTGCAAACTCCACTCCATACATATATATGGGGAAGTACTATCTCCAACCAGGTTTTACAGTGAAAACTGCAGGAACTTCAAACCGGCACTAGGAAACAGACTGAGAAACCAGAGTAAAAGTTTCTGCTGCAAGCCGTTCCCTTTGTGCTAGATGAACGAAAGTCTCTCCACATGCTCAGTTCTGAGAGATAAGTGTGTGTGAAAGCCGTCCTTCACCTAGCTTGTTGGGAACACAAAGTTTCTTTTCAGTTGTAAACTCCACTCCATACACATATATGGGGAGGTACTAGCTCCAACTCGGTTTTACAGTGAAAACTGCAGGAACTTCAAACCGGCACTAGGAAACAGACTGAGAAACCAGAGTAATAGTTTCTCCTGCAACCAGTTCCCTTTGTGCTACATGAACGAACGTCTCTCCACATGCTCAGTTCTGAGAGATAAGTGGGTGTGAAAGCCGTCCTTCACCTAGCTTGTTGGGAACACAAAGTTTCTTTTCAGTTGCAAACTCCACTCCATACATATATATGGGGAGGTACTAGCTCCAACTCCGTTTTACAGTGAAAAGTGCAGGAACTTCAAACGGCACTAGGAAACAGACTGAGAAACCAGAGTAAAAGTTTCTCCTGCAACCCGTTCCCTTTGTGCTACATGAACGAAAGTCTCTCCACATGCTCAGTTCTGAGAGATAAGTGTGTGTGAAAGCCGTTCTTCACCTAGCTACTTGGGAACACAAAGTTTCTTTTCAGTTGCAAACTCCAATCCATACATATATATTGGGAGGTACTAGCTCCAACCAGGTTTTACAGTGAAAACTGCAGGAACTTCAAACCGGCACTAGGAAACAGACTGAGAAACCAGAGTAAAAGTTTCTCCTGCAAACTTTTCCCTTTGTGCTAGATGAACGAACGTCTCTCCACATGCTCAGTTCTGAGAGATGTGTGTGTGTGAAAGCCGTACTTCACCTAACTTGTTGGGAACATAAAGTTTCTTTTCATTTGAAAACTCCACTCCATACATATATATGGGGAGGTATTAGCTCCAAATCGGTTTTACAGTGAAAACTGCTGGAACTTCAAACCGGCACTAGGAAACAGACTGAGAAACCATGGTAATAGTTTCTCCTGCAACCCGTTCCCTTTGTGCTAGATGAACGAACGTCTCTCCAAATGCTCACTTCTGAGAGATAAGTGTGTGTCAAAGCCGTCCTTCACTTAGCTTGTTGGGAACACAAAGCTTCTTTTCAGTTGCAAACTCCACTCCATACATATATATGGGGAGGTACTAGCTCCAACTCAGTTTTACAGTGAAAACTGCAGGAACTTCAAACCGGCACTAGGAAACAGACTGAAAAACCAGAGTAAAAGTTTCTCCTGCAACCCGTTCCCTTTGTGCTAAATGAACGAACGTCTCTCCACATGCTCAGTTCTGAGAGATAAGTGTGTGTGAAAGCCGTCCTTCACCTAGCTTGTTGGGAACACAAAGTTTCTTTTCAGTTGCAAACTCCACTCCATACATATATATGGGGAGGTACTAGCTCCAACTCG
Source organism: Camelus bactrianus (assembly GCF_048773025.1). Lineage (NCBI taxonomy): Eukaryota > Metazoa > Chordata > Mammalia > Artiodactyla > Camelidae > Camelus > Camelus bactrianus. The sequence goes on along the minus strand of NC_133555.1, from coordinate 52,380,719 downwards.
GTTTTACAGTGAAAACTGCAGGAACTTCAAACCGGCACTAGGAAACAGACTGAGAAACCAGAGTAAAAGTTTCTCCTGCAACCCGTTCCCTTTGTGCTAGATGAACGAACGTCTCTCCACATGCTCAGTTCTGAGAGATAAGTGTGTGTGAAAGCCGTCCTTCACCTAGCTTGTTGGGAACACAAAGTTTCTTTTCAGTTGCAAACTCCACTCCATACATATATATGGGGAGGTACTAGCTCCAAATCGGTTTTACAGTGAAAACTGCAGGAACTTCAACCCGGCACTAGGAAACAGACTGAGAAACCAGAGTAAAAGCTTCTCCTGCAACCCGTTCCCTTTCTGCTAGATGAACGGACGTCTCTCCACATGCTAAGTTCTGAGAGACAATTGTGTGTGAAAGCCGTCCTTCACCGAGCTTGTTGGGAATACAAAGTTTCTTTTCAGTTACAAACTCCACTCCATACATTTATCTGGGTAGGTACTAGCTTCAACTCATTTTTACAGTGAAAACTGCAGGAACTTCAACCGGCACTAGGAAACAGACTGAGAAACCAGAGTAAAAGTTTCTCCTGCAACCTGTTCCCTTTCTGCTAGATGAACGAACGTCTCTCCACATGCTCAGTTCTGAGAGATAAGTGTGTGTGAAAGCCGTCCTTCACCTAGCTTGTTGGGAACACAAAGTTTCTTTTCAGTTGCAAACTCCACTCCATACATATATATGGGGAGGTACTAGCTCCAACTCGGTTTTACAGTGAAAATTGCAGGAACTTCAAACCGGCACTAATAAACAGACTGAGAAACAAGAGTAAAAGTTTCTCCTGCAACCCGTTCCCTTTGTGCTAGATGAACGAACGTCTCTCCACATGCTCATTTCTAAGAGATAAGTGTGTGTGAAAGCCGTCCTTCACCTAGCTTGTTGGGAACACAAAGTTTCTTTTCAGTTGCAAACTCCACTCCATACATATATATGGGGAGGTACTAGCTCCAACTCGGGTTTACAGTGAAAACTGCTGGAACTTCAAACCGGCACTAGGAAACAGACTGAGAAACCAGGGTAAAAGTTTCTCCTGCAACCCGTTCCCTTTGTGCTAGATGAACGAACGTCTCTCCAAATGCTCACTTCTGAGAGATAAGTGTGTGTCAAAGCCGTCCTTCACTTAGCTTGTTGGGAACACAAAGCTTCTTTTCAGTTGCAAACTCCACTCCATACATATATATGGGGAGGTACTAGCTCCAACTCAGTTTTACAGTGAAAACTGCAGGAACTTCAAACCGGCACTAGGAAACAGACTGAGAAACCAGAGTAAAAGTTTCTCCTGCAACCCGTTCCCTTTGTGCTAAATGAACGAACGTCTCTCCACATGCTCAGTTCTGAGAGATAAGTGTGTGTGAAAGCCGTCCTTCACCTAGCTTGTTGGGAACACAAAGTTTCTTTTCAGTTGCAAACTCCACTCCATACATATATATGGGGAGGTACTAGCTCCAACTCGGTTTTACAGTGAAAACTGCAGGAACTTCAAACCGGCACTAGGAAACAGACTGCGAAACCAGAGTAAAAGTTTCTCCTGCAACCCGTTCCCTTTGTGCTAGATGAACGAACGTCTCTCCACATGCTCATTTCTAAGAGATAAGTGTGTGTGAAAGCCGTCCTTCACCTAGCTTGTTGGGAACACAAAGTTTCTTTTCAGTTGCAAACTCCACTCCATACATATATATGGGGAGGTACTAGCTCCAACTCGGGTTTACAGTGAAAACTGCTGGAACTTCAAACCGGCACTAGGAAACAGACTGAGAAACCAGAGTAATAGTTTCTCCTGCAACCAGTTCCCTTTGTGCTACATGAACGAACGTCTCTCCACATGCTCAGTTCTGAGAGATAAGTGGGTGTGAAAGCCGTCCTTCACCTAGCTTGTTGGGAACACAAAGTTTCTTTTCAGTTGCAAACTCCACTCCATACATATATATGGGGAGGTACTAGCTCCAACTCCGTTTTACAGTGAAAAGTGCAGGAACTTCAAAACGGCACTAGGAAACAGACTGAGAAACCAGAGTAAAAGTTTCTCCTGCAACCCGTTCCCTTTGTGCTACATGAACGAAAGTGTCTCCACATGCTCAGTTCTGAGAGATAAGTGTGTGTGAAAGCCGTTCTTCACCTAGCTACTTGGGAACACAAAGTTTCTTTTCAGTTGCAAACTCCAATCCATACATATATATTGGGAGGTACTAGCTCCAACCAGGTTTTACAGTGAAAACTGCAGGAACTTCAAACCGGCACTAGGAAACAGACTGAGAAACCAGAGTAAAAGTTTCTCCTGCAAACTTTTCCCTTTGTGCTAGATGAACGAACGTCTCTCCACATGATCAGTTCTGAGAGTTGGGTGTGTGTGAAAGCCGTACTTCACCTAACTTGTTGGGAACATAAAGTTTCTTTTCATTTGAAAACTCCACTCCATACATATATATGGGGAGGTATTAGCTCCAAATCGGTTTTACAGTGAAAACTGCTGGAACTTCAAACCGGCACTAGGAAACAGACTGAGAAACCAGGGTAAAAGTTTCTCCTGCAACCCGTTCCCTTTGTGCTAGATGAACGAACGTCTCTCCAAATGCTCACTTCTGAGAGATAAGTGTGTGTCAAAGCCGTCCTTCACTTAGCTTGTTGGGAACACAAAGTTTCTTTTCAGTTGCAAACTCCACTCCATACATATATATGGGGAGGTACTAGCTCCAACTCAGTTTTACAGTGAAAACTGCAGGAACTTCAAACCGGCACTAGGAAACAGACTGAGAAACCAGAGTAAAAGTTTCTCCTGCAACCCGTTCCCTTTGTGCTAAATGAACGAACGTCTCTCCACATGCTAAGTTCTGAGAGACAATTGTGTGTGAAAGCCGTCCTTCACCGAGCTTGTTGGGAATACAAAGTTTCTTTTCAGTTACAAACTCCACTCCATACAATTATCTGGGTAGGTACTAGCTTCAACTCTTTTTTACAGTGAAAACTGCAGGAACTTCAACCGGCACTAGGAAACAGACTGAGAAACCAGAGTAAAAGTTTCTCCTGCAACCTGTTCCCTTTCTGCTAGATGAACGAACGTCTCTCCACATGCTCAGTTCTGAGAGATAAGTGTGTGTGAAAGCCGTCCTTCACCTAGCTTGTTGGGAACACAAAGTTTCTTTTCAGTTGCAAACTCCACTCCATACATATATATGGGGAGGTACTAGCTCCAACTCGGTTTTACAGTGAAAATTGCAGGAACTTCAAACCGGCACTAATAAACAGACTGAGAAACAAGAGTAAAAGTTTCTCCTGCAACCCGTTCCCTTTGTGCTAGATGAACGAACGTCCCTCCACATGCTCATTTCTAAGAGATAAGTGTGTGTGAAAGCCGTCCTTCACCTAGCTTGTTGGGAACACAAAGTTTCTTTTCAGTTGCAAACTCCACTCCATACATATATATGGGGAGGTACTAGCTCCAACTCGGGTTTACAGTGAAAACTGCTGGAACTTCAAACCGGCACTAGAAAACAGACTGAGAAACCAGAGTAAAAGTTTCTCCTGCAACCCGTTCCCTTTGTGCTTGATGAACGAACGTCTCTCCACATGCACAGTTCTGAGAGATAAGTGTGTGTGAAAGCCGTCCTTCACCTAGCTTGTAGGGAACACAAAGTTTCTTTTCAGTTGCAAACTCCACTCCATACATATATATGGGGAAGTACTATCTCCAACCAGGTTTTACAGTGAAAACTGCAGGAACTTCAAACCGGCACTAGGAAACAGACTGAGAAACCAGAGTAAAAGTTTCTGCTGCAAGCCGTTCCCTTTGTGCTAGATGAACGAAAGTCTCTCCACATGCTCAGTTCTGAGAGATAAGTGTGTGTGAAAGCCGTCCTTCACCTAGCTTGTTGGGAACACAAAGTTTCTTTTCAGTTGTAAACTCCACTCCATACACATATATGGGGAGGTACTAGCTCCAACTCGGTTTTACTGTGAAAACTGCAGGAACTTCAAACCGGCACTAGGAAACAGACTGAGAAACCAGAGTAATAGTTTCTCCTGCAACCAGTTCCCTTTGTGCTACATGAACGAACGTCTCTCCACATGCTCAGTTCTGAGAGATAAGTGGGTGTGAAAGCCGTCCTTCACCTAGCTTGTTGGGAACACAAAGTTTCTTTTCAGTTGCAAACTCCACTCCATACATATATATGGGGAGGTACTAGCTCCAACTCCGTTTTACAGTGAAAAGTGCAGGAACTTCAAAACGGCACTAGGAAACAGACTGAGAAACCAGAGTAAAAGTTTCTCCTGCAACCCGTTCCCTTTGTGCTACATGAACGAAAGTCTCTCCACATGCTCAGTTCTGAGAGATAAGTGTGTGTGAAAGCCGTTCTTCACCTAGCTACTTGGGAACACAAAGTTTCTTTTCAGTTGCAAACTCCAATCCATACATATATATTGGGAGGTACTAGCTCCAACCAGGTTTTACAGTGAAAACTGCAGGAACTTCAAACCGGCACTAGGAAACAGACTGAGAAACCAGAGTAAAAGTTTCTCCTGCAACCTGTTCCCTTTCTGCTAGATGAACGAACGTCTCTCCACATGCTCAGTTCTGAGAGATAAGTGTGTGTGAAAGCCGTCCTTCACCTAACTTGTTGGGAACATAAAGTTTCTTTTCATTAGAAAACTCCACTCCATACATATATATGGGGAGGTATTAGCTCCAAATCGGTTTTACAGTGAAAACTGCTGGAACTTCAAACCGGCACTAGGAAACAGACTGAGAAACCAGGGTAAAAGTTTCTCCTGCAACCCGTTCCCTTTGTGCTAGATGAACGAACGTCTCTCCAAATGCTCACTTCTGAGAGATAAGTGTGTGTCAAAGCCGTCCTTCACTTAGCTTGTTGGGAACACAAAGCTTCTTTTCAGTTGCAAACTCCACTCCATACATATATATGGGGAGGTACTAGCTCCAACTCAGTTTTACAGTGAAAACTGCAGGAACTTCAAACCGGCACTAGGAAACAGACTGAGAAACCAGAGTAAAAGTTTCTCCTGCAACCCGTTCCCCTTGTGCTAAATGAACGAACGTCTCTCCACATGCTCAGTTCTGAGAGATAAGTGTGTGTGAAAGCCGTCCTTCACCTAGCTTGTTGGGAACACAAAGTTTCTTTTCAGTTGCAAACTCCACTCCATACATATATATGGGGAGGTACTAGCTCCAACTCGGGTTTACAGTGAAAACTGCAGGAACTTCAAACCGGCACTAGGAAACAGACTGAGAAACCAGAGTAAAAGTTTCTCCTGCAACCCGTTCCCTTTGTGCTTGATGAACGAACGTCTCTCCACATGCACAGTTCTGAGAGATAAGTGTGTGTGAAAGCCGTCCTTCACCTAGCTTGTAGGGAACACAAAGTTTCTTTTCAGTTGCAAACTCCACTCCATACATATATATGGGGAAGTACTATCTCCAACCAGGTTTTACAGTGAAAACTGCAGGAACTTCAAACCGGCACTAGGAAACAGACTGAGAAACCAGAGTAAAAGTTTCTGCTGCAAGCCGTTCCCTTTGTGCTAGATGAACGAAAGTCTCTCCACATGCTCAGTTCTGAGAGATAAGTGTGTGTGAAAGCCGTCCTTCACCTAGCTTGTTGGGAACACAAAGTTTCTTTTCAGTTGTAAACTCCACTCCATACACATATATGGGGAGGTACTAGCTCCAACTCGGTTTTACAGTGAAAACTGCAGGAACTTCAAACCGGCACTAGGAAACAGACTGAGAAACCAGAGTAATAGTTTCTCCTGCAACCAGTTCCCTTTGTGCTACATGAACGAACGTCTCTCCACATGCTCAGTTCTGAGAGATAAGTGGGTGTGAAAGCCGTCCTTCACCTAGCTTGTTGGGAACACAAAGTTTCTTTTCAGTTGCAAACTCCACTCCATACATATATATGGGGAGGTACTAGCTCCAACTCCGTTTTACAGTGAAAAGTGCAGGAACTTCAAAACGGCACTAGGAAACAGACTGAGAAACCAGAGTAAAAGTTTCTCCTGCAACCCGTTCCCTTTGTGCTACATGAACGAAAGTCTCTCCACATGCTCAGTTCTGAGAGATAAGTGTGTGTGAAAGCCGTTATTCACCTAGCTACTTGGGAACACAAAGTTTCTTTTCAGTTGCAAACTCCAATCCATACATATATATTGGGAGGTACTAGCTCCAACCAGGTTTTACAGTGAAAACTGCAGGAACTTCAAACCGGCACTAGGAAACAGACTGAGAAACCAGAGTAAAAGTTTCTCCTGCAAACTTTTCCCTTTGTGCTAGATGAACGAACGTCTCTCCACATGCTCAGTTCTGAGAGATGTGTGTGTGTGAAAGCCGTACTTCACCTAACTTGTTGGGAACATAAAGTTTCTTTTCATTTGAAAACTCCACTCCATACATATATATGGGGAGGTATTAGCTCCAAATCGGTTTTACAGTGAAAACTGCTGGAACTTCAAACCGGCACTAGGAAACAGACTGAGAAACCATGGTAATAGTTTCTCCTGCAACCCGTTCCCTTTGTGCTAGATGAACGAACGTCTCTCCAAATGCTCACTTCTGAGAGATAAGTGTGTGTCAAAGCCGTCCTTCACTTAGCTTGTTGGGAACACAAAGTTTCTTTTCAGTTGCAAACTCCACTCCATACATATATATGGGGAGGTACTAGCTCCAAATCGGTTTTACAGTGAAAACTGCAGGAACTTCAACCCGGCACTAGGAAACAGACTGAGAAACCAGAGTAAAAGCTTCTCCTGCAACCCGTTCCCTTTCTGCTAGATGAACGGACGTCTCTCCACATGCTAAGTTCTGAGAGACAATTGTGTGTGAAAGCCGTCCTTCACCGAGCTTGTTGGGAATACAAAGTTTCTTTTCAGTTACAAACTCCACTCCATACAATTATCTGGGTAGGTACTAGCTTCAACTCATTTTTACAGTGAAAACTGCAGGAACTTCAACCGGCACTAGGAAACAGACTGAGAAACCAGAGTAAAAGTTTCTCCTGCAACCTGTTCCCTTTCTGCTAGATGAACGAACGTCTCTCCACATGCTCAGTTCTGAGAGATAAGTGTGTGTGAAAGCCGTCCTTCACCTAGCTTGTTGGGAACACAAAGTTTCTTTTCAGTTGCAAACTCCACTCCATACATATATATGGGGAGGTACTAGCTCCAACTCGGTTTTACAGTGAAAATTGCAGGAACTTCAAACCGGCACTAATAAACAGACTGAGAAACAAGAGTAAAAGTTTCTCCTGCAACCCGTTCCCTTTGTGCTAGATGAACGAACGTCTCTCCACATGCTCATTTCTAAGAGATAAGTGTGTGTGAAAGCCGTCCTTCACCTAGCTTGTTGGGAACACAAAGTTTCTTTTCAGTTGCAAACTCCACTCCATACATATATATGGGGAGGTACTAGCTCCAACTCGGGTTTACAGTGAAAACTGCTGGAACTTCAAACCGGCACTAGGAAACAGACTGAGAAACCAGAGTAAAAGTTTCTCCTGCAACCCGTTCCCTTTGTGCTTGATGAACGAACGTCTCTCCACATGCACAGTTCTGAGAGATAAGTGTGTGTGAAAGCCGTCCTTCACCTAGCTTGTAGGGAACACAAAGTTTCTTTTCAGTTGCAAACTCCACTCCATACATATATATGGGGAAGTACTATCTCCAACCAGGTTTTACAGTGAAAACTGCAGGAACTTCAAACCGGCACTAGGAAACAGACTGAGAAACCAGAGTAAAAGTTTCTGCTGCAAGCCGTTCCCTTTGTGCTAGATGAACGAAAGTCTCTCCACATGCTCAGTTCTGAGAGATAAGTGTGTGTGAAAGCCGTCCTTCACCTAGCTTGTTGGGAACACAAAGTTTCTTTTCAGTTGTAAACTCCACTCCATACACATATATGGGGAGGTACTAGCTCCAACTCGGTTTTACAGTGAAAACTGCAGGAACTTCAAACCGGCACTAGGAAACAGACTGAGAAACCAGAGTAATAGTTTCCCCTGCAACCAGTTCCCTTTGTGCTACATGAACGAACGTCTCTCCACATGCTCAGTTCTGAGAGATAAGTGGGTGTGAAAGCCGTCCTTCACCTAGCTTGTTGGGAACACAAAGTTTCTTTTCAGTTGCAAACTCCACTCCATACATATATATGGGGAGGTACTAGCTCCAACTCCGTTTTACAGTGAAAAGTGCAGGAACTTCAAAACGGCACTAGGAAACAGACTGAGAAACCAGAGTAAAAGTTTCTCCTGCAACCCGTTCCCTTTGTGCTACATGAACGAAAGTCTCTCCACATGCTCAGTTCTGAGAGATAAGTGTGTGTGAAAGCCGTTCTTCACCTAGCTACTTGGGAACACAAAGTTTCTTTTCAGTTGCAAACTCCAATCCATACATATATATTGGGAGGTACTAGCTCCAACCAGGTTTTACAGTGAAAACTGCAGGAACTTCAAACCGGCACTAGGAAACAGACTGAGAAACCAGAGTAAAAGTTTCTCCTGCAAACTTTTCCCTTTGTGCTAGATGAACGAACGTCTCTCCACATGCTCAGTTCTGAGAGATGTGTGTGTGTGAAAGCCGTACTTCACCTAACTTGTTGGGAACATAAAGTTTCTTTTCATTTGAAAACTCCACTCCATACATATATATGGGGAGGTATTAGCTCCAAATCGGTTTTACAGTGAAAACTGCTGGAACTTCAAACCGGCACTAGGAAACAGACTGAGAAACCAGAGTAAAAGCTTCTCCTGCAACCCGTTCCCTTTCTGCTAGATGAACGGACGTCTCTCCACATGCTAAGTTCTGAGAGACAATTGTGTGTGAAAGCCGTCCTTCACCGAGCTTGTTGGGAATACAAAGTTTCTTTTCAGTTACAAACTCCACTCCATACAATTATCTGGGTAGGTACTAGCTTCAACTCATTTTTACAGTGAAAACTGCAGGAACTTCAACCGGCACTAGGAAACAGACTGAGAAACCAGAGTAAAAGTTTCTCCTGCAACCTGTTCCCTTTCTGCTAGATGAACGAACGTCTCTCCACATGCTCAGTTCTGAGAGATAAGTGTGTGTGAAAGCCGTCCTTCACCTAGCTTGTTGGGAACACAAAGTTTCTTTTCAGTTGCAAACTCCACTCCATACATATATATGGGGAGGTACTAGCTCCAACTCGGTTTTACAGTGAAAATTGCAGGAACTTCAAACCGGCACTAATAAACAGACTGAGAAACAAGAGTAAAAGTTTCTCCTGCAACCCGTTCCCTTTGTGCTAGATGAACGAACGTCTCTCCACATGCTCATTTCTAAGAGATAAGTGTGTGTGAAAGCCGTCCTTCACCTAGCTTGTTGGGAACACAAAGTTTCTTTTCAGTTGCAAACTCCACTCCATACATATATATGGGGAGGTACTAGCTCCAACTCGGGTTTACAGTGAAAACTGCTGGAACTTCAAACCGGCACTAGGAAACAGACTGAGAAACCAGAGTAAAAGTTTCTCCTGCAACCCGTTCCCTTTGTGCTTGATGAACGAACGTCTCTCCACATGCACAGTTCTGAGAGATAAGTGTGTGTGAAAGCCGTCCTTCACCTAGCTTGTAGGGAACACAAAGTTTCTTTTCAGTTGCAAACTCCACTCCATACATATATATGGGGAAGTACTATCTCCAACCAGGTTTTACAGTGAAAACTGCAGGAACTTCAAACCGGCACTAGGAAACAGACTGAGAAACCAGAGTAAAAGTTTCTGCTGCAAGCCGTTCCCTTTGTGCTAGATGAACGAAAGTCTCTCCACATGCTCAGTTCTGAGAGATAAGTGTGTGTGAAAGCCGTCCTTCACCTAGCTTGTTGGGAACACAAAGTTTCTTTTCAGTTGTAAACTCCACTCCATACACATATATGGGGAGGTACTAGCTCCAACTCGGTTTTACAGTGAAAACTGCAGGAACTTCAAACCGGCACTAGGAAACAGACTGAGAAACCAGAGTAATAGTTTCTCCTGCAACCAGTTCCCTTTGTGCTACATGAACGAACGTCTCTCCACATGCTCAGTTCTGAGAGATAAGTGGGTGTGAAAGCCGTCCTTCACCTAGCTTGTTGGGAACACAAAGTTTCTTTTCAGTTGCAAACTCCACTCCATACATATATATGGGGAGGTACTAGCTCCAACTCCGTTTTACAGTGAAAAGTGCAGGAACTTCAAAACGGCACTAGGAAACAGACTGAGAAACCAGAGTAAAAGTTTCTCCTGCAACCCGTTCCCTTTGTGCTACATGAACGAAAGTCTCTCCACATGCTCAGTTCTGAGAGATAAGTGTGTGTGAAAGCCGTTCTTCACCTAGCTACTTGGGAACACAAAGTTTCTTTTCAGTTGCAAACTCCAATCCATACATATATATTGGGAGGTACTAGCTCCAACCAGGTTTTACAGTGAAAACTGCAGGAACTTCAAACCGGCACTAGGAAACAGACTGAGAAACCAGAGTAAAAGTTTCTCCTGCAAACTTTTCCCTTTGTGCTAGATGAACGAACGTCTCTCCACATGCTCAGTTCTGAGAGATGTGTGTGTGTGAAAGCCGTACTTCACCTAACTTGTTGGGAACATAAAGTTTCTTTTCATTTGAAAACTCCACTCCATACATATATATGGGGAGGTATTAGCTCCAAATCGGTTTTACAGTGAAAACTGCTGGAACTTCAAACCGGCACTAGGAAACAGACTGAGAAACCAGGGTAAAAGTGTCTCCTGCAACCCGTTCCCTTGGTGCTAGATGAACGAACGTCTCTCCACTTGCTCAGTTCTGAGAGATAAGTGTGTGTGAAAGCCGTCCTTCACCTAGCTTGTTGGGAACACAAAGTTTCTTTTCAGTTGCAAACTCCACTCCATACATATATATGGGGAGGTACTAGCTCCAAATCGGTTTTACAGTGAAAACTGCAGGAACTTCAAACCGGCACTAGGAAACAGACTGAGAAACCAGAGTAAAAGTTTCTCCTGCAACCCGTTCCCTTTGTGCTAGATGAACGAACGTCTCTCCACATGCTCAGTTCTGAGAGATAAGTGTGTGTGAAAGCCGTCCTTCACCTAGCTTGTTGGGAACACAAAGTTTCTTTTCAGTTGCAAACTCCACTCCATACATATATATGGGGAGGTACTAGCTCCAAATCGGTTTTACAGTGAAAACTGCAGGAACTTCAACCCGGCACTAGGAAACAGACTGAGAAACCAGAGTAAAAGCTTCTCCTGCAACCCGTTCCCTTTCTGCTAGATGAACGGACGTCTCTCCACATGCTAAGTTCTGAGAGACAATTGTGTGTGAAAGCCGTCCTTCACCGAGCTTGTTGGGAATACAAAGTTTCTTTTCAGTTACAAACTCCACTCCATACAATTATCTGGGTAGGTACTAGCTTCAACTCTTTTTTACAGTGAAAACTGCAGGAACTTCAACCGGCACTAGGAAACAGACTGAGAAACCAGAGTAAAAGTTTCTCCTGCAATCTGTTCCCTTTCTGCTAGATGAACGAACGTCTCTCCACATGCTCAGTTCTGAGAGATAAGTGTGTGTGAAAGCCGTCCTTCACCTAGCTTGTTGGGAACACAAAGTTTCTTTTCAGTTGCAAACTCCACTCCATACATATATATGGGGAGGTACTAGCTCCAACTCGGTTTTACAGTGAAAATTGCAGGAACATCAAACCGGCACTAATAAACAGACTGAGAAACAAGAGTAAAAGTTTCTCCTGCAACCCGTTCCCTTTGTGCTAGATGAACGAACGTCTCTCCACATGCTCATTTCTAAGAGATAAGTGTGTGTGAAAGCCGTCCTTCACCTAGCTTGTTGGGAACACAAAGTTTCTTTTCAGTTGCAAACTCCACTCCATACATATATATGGGGAGGTACTAGCTCCAACTCGGGTTTACAGTGAAAACTGCTGGAACTTCAAACCGGCACTAGGAAACAGACTGAGAAACCAGAGTAAAAGTTTCTCCTGCAACCCGTTCCCTTTGTGCTTGATGAACGAACGTCTCTCCACATGCACAGTTCTGAGAGATAAGTGTGTGTGAAAGCCGTCCTTCACCTAGCTTGTAGGGAACACAAAGTTTCTTTTCAGTTGCAAACTCCACTCCATACATATATATGGGGAAGTACTATCTCCAACCAGGTTTTACAGTGAAAACTGCAGGAACTTCAAACCGGCACTAGGAAACAGACTGAGAAACCAGAGTAAAAGTTTCTGCTGCAAGCCGTTCCCTTTGTGCTAGATGAACGAAAGTCTCTCCACATGCTCAGTTCTGAGAGATAAGTGTGTGTGAAAGCCGTCCTTCACCTAGCTTGTTGGGAACACAAAGTTTCTTTTCAGTTGTAAACTCCACTCCATACACATATATGGGGAGGTACTAGCTCCAACTCGGTTTTACAGTGAAAACTGCAGGAACTTCAAACCGGCACTAGGAAACAGACTGAGAAACCAGAGTAATAGTTTCTCCTGCAACCAGTTCCCTTTGTGCTACATGAACGAACGTCTCTCCACATGCTCAGTTCTGAGAGATATGTGGGTGTGAAAGCCGTCCTTCACCTAGCTTGTTGGGAACACAAAGTTTCTTTTCAGTTGCAAACTCCACTCCATACATATATATGGGGAGGTACTAGCTCCAACTCCGTTTTACAGTGAAAAGTGCAGGAACTTCAAAACGGCACTAGGAAACAGACTGAGAAACCAGAGTAAAAGTTTCTCCTGCAACCCGTTCCCTTTGTGCTACATGAACGAAAGTCTCTCCACATGCTCAGTTCTGAGAGATAAGTGTGTGTGAAAGCCGTTCTTCACCTAGCTACTTGGGAACACAAAGTTTCTTTTCAGTTGCAAACTCCAATCCATACATATATATTGGGAGGTACTAGCTCCAACCAGGTTTTACAGTGAAAACTGCAGGAACTTCAAACCGGCACTAGGAAACAGACTGAGAAACCAGAGTAAAAGTTTCTCCTGCAAACTTTTCCCTTTGTGCTAGATGAACGAACGTCTCTCCACATGCTCAGTTCTGAGAGATGTGTGTGTGTGAAAGCCGTACTTCACCTAACTTGTTGGGAACATAAAGTTTCTTTTCATTTGAAAACTCCACTCCATACATATATATGGGGAGGTATTAGCTCCAAATCGGTTTTACAGTGAAAACTGCTGGAACTTCAAACCGGCACTAGGAAACAGACTGAGAAACCAGGGTAAAAGTGTCTCCTGCAACCCGTTCCCTTGGTGCTAGATGAACGAACGTCTCTCCACTTGCTCAGTTCTGAGAGATAAGTGTGTGTGAAAGCCGTCCTTCACCTAGCTTGTTGGGAACACAAAGTTTCTTTTCAGTTGCAAACTCCATTCCATACATATATATGGGGAGGTACTAGCTCCAACTCTGTTTTACAGTGAAAACTGCAGGAACTTCAAACCGGCACTAGGAAACAGACTGAGAAAGCAGAGAAAAAGTGTCTCCTGCAACCCGTTCCCTTGGTGCTAGATGAACGAACGTCTCTCCACTTGCTCAGTTCTGAGAGATAAGTGAGTGTGAAAGCCGTCCTTCACCTAGCTTGTTGTTAACACAAAGTTTCTTTTCAGTTGCAAACTCCATTCCATACATATATATGGGGAGTTACTAGCTCCAACTCGGTTTTACAGTGAAAACTGCAGGAACTTCAAACCGGCACTAGGAAACAGACTGAGAAAGCAGAGAAAAAGTGTCTCCTGCAACCCGTTCCCTTGGTGCTAGATGAACGAAAGTCTCTCCACTTGCTCAGTTCTGAGAGATAAGTGTGTGTGAAAGCCGTCCTTCACCTAGCTTGTTGGGAACACAAAGTTTCTTTTCAGTTGCAAACTCCATTCCATAAATATATATGGGGAGGTACAAGCTCCAACTCGGTTTTACAGTGAAAACTGCAGGAACTTCATACCGGCACTAGGAAACAGACTGAGAAACAGAGAAAAGTGTCTCCTGCAACCCGTTCCCTTGGTGCTAGATGAACGAACGTCTCTCCACTTGCTCAGTTCTGAGAGATAAGTGTGTGTGAAAGCCGTCCTTCACCTAGCTTTTTGGGAACACAAAGTTTCTTTTCAGTTGCAAACTCCATTCCATACATATATATTTGGAGGTAGAAGCTCCAACACGGTTTTACAGTGAATACTGCAGGATCTTCAAACCGGCACTAGGAAACAGACTGAGAAACCAGAGTAATAGTTTCTCCTGCAACCCGTTCCCTTGGTGCTAGATGAACGAACGTCTCTCCACATGCTCAGTTCTGAGAGATAAGTGGGTGTGAAAGCCGTCCTTCACCTAGCTTGTTGGGAACACAAAGTTTCTTTTCAGTTGCAAACTCCACTCCATACATATATATAGGGAGGTACTAGCTCCAACTCCGTTTTACAGTGAAAAGTGCAGGAACTTCAAAACGGCACTAGGAAACAGACTGAGAAACCAGAGTAAAAGTTTCTCCTGCAACCCGTTCCCTTTGTGCTACATGAACGAAAGTCTCTCCACATGCTCAGTTCTGAGAGATAAGTGTGTGTGAAAGCCGTTCTTCACCTAGCTACTTGGGAACACAAAGTTTCTTTTCAGTTGCAAACTCCAATCCATACATATATATTGGGAGGTACTAGCTCCAACCAGGTTTTACAGTGAAAACTGCAGGAACTTCAAACCGGCACTAGGAAACAGACTGAGAAACCAGAGTAAAAGTTTCTCCTGCAAACTTTTCCCTTTGTGCTAGATGAACGAACGTCTCTCCACATGCTCAGTTCTGAGAGATGTGTGTGTGTGAAAGCCGTACTTCACCTAACTTGTTGGGAACATAAAGTTTCTTTTCATTTGAAAACTCCACTCCATACAATTATCTGGGTAGGTACTAGCTTCAACTCTTTTTTACAGTGAAAACTGCAGGAACTTCAACCGGCACTAGGAAACAGACTGAGAAACCAGAGTAAAAGTTTCTCCTGCAACCTGTTCCCTTTCTGCTAGATGAACGAACGTCTCTCCACATGCTCAGTTCTGAGAGATAAGTGTGTGTGAAAGCCGTCCTTCACCTAGCTTGTTGGGAACACAAAGTTTCTTTTCAGTTGCAAACTCCACTCCATACATATATATGGGGAGGTACTAGCTCCAACTCGGGTTTACAGTGAAAACTGCTGGAACTTCAAACCGGCACTAGGAAACAGACTGAGAAACCAGAGTAAAAGTTTCTCCTGCAACCCGTTCCCTTTGTGCTTGATGAACGAACGTCTCTCCACATGCACAGTTCTGAGAGATAAGTGTGTGTGAAAGCCGTCCTTCACCTAGCTTGTTGGGAACACAAAGTTTCTTTTCAGTTGCAAACTCCATATCATACATATATATGGGGAGGTACATGCTCCAACTCGGTTTGACAGTGAAAACTGCAGGAACTTCAAACCGGCACTAGGAAACAGACTGAGAAAGCAGAGAAAAAGTGTCTCCTGCAACCCGTTCCCTTGGTGCTAGATGAACGAACGTCTCTCCACTTGCTCAGTTCTGAGAGATAAGTGTGTGTGAAAGCCGTCCTTCACCTAGCTTTTTGGGAACACAAAGTTTCTTTTCAGTTGCAAACTCCATTCCATACATATATATTTGGAGGTAGAAGCTCCAACTCGGTTTTACAGTGAAAAATGCAGGAACTTCAAACCGGCACTAGGAAACAGTCTGAGAAAGCAGAGAAAAAGTGTCTCCTGCAACCCGTTCCCTTGGTGCTAGATGAACAAACGTCTCTCCACTTGCTCAGTTCTGAGAGAAAAGTGTGTGTGAAAGCCGTCCTTCACCTAGCTTGTTGGGAACACAAAGTTTCTTTTCAGTTGCAAACTACATTCCATACATATATATTTGGAGGTAGAAGCTCCAACTCGGTTTTACAGTGAAAACTGCAGGAACTTCAAACCGGCACTAGGAAACAGACTGAGAAAGCAGAGAAAAAGTGTCTCCTGCAACCCGTTCCCTTGGTGCTAGATGAACGAACGTCTCTCCACTTGCTCAGTTCTGAGAGATAAGTGTGTGTGAAAGCCGTCCTTCACCTAGCTTGTTGGGAACACAAAGTTTCTTTTCAGTTGCAAACTCCATTCCATACATATATATGGGGAGGTACTAGCTCCAACTCGGTTTTACAGTGAAAACTGCAGGAACTTCAAACCGGCACTAGGAAACAGACTGAGAAAGCAGAGAAAAAGTGTCTCCTGCAACCCGTTCCCTTGGTGCTAGATGAACGAACGTCTCTCCACTTGCTCAGTTCTGAGAGATAAGTGTGTGTGAAAGCCGTCCTTCACCTAGCTTGTTGGGAACACAAAGTTTCTTTTCAGTTGCAAACTCCATTCCATACATATATATTTGGAGGTAGAAGCTCCAACTCGGTTTTACAGTGAAAACTGCAGGAACTTCAAACCGACACTAGGAAACAGTCTGAGAAAGCAGAGAAAAAGTGCCTCCTGCAACCCGTTCCCTTGGTGCTAGATGAACGAACGTCTCTCCACTTGCTCAGTTCTGAGAGATAAGTGTGTGTGAAAGCCGTCCTTCACCTAGCTTGTTGGGAACACAAAGTTTCTTTTCAGTTGCAAACTCCATTCCATACATATATATGGGGAGGTACAAGCTCCAACTCGGTTTTAAAGTGAAAACTGCAGGAACTTCAAACCGGCACTAGGAAACAGACTGAGAAAGCAGAGAAAAAGTGTCTCCTGCAACCCGTTCCCTTGGTGCTAGATGAACGAACGTCTCTCCACTTGCTCAGTTCTGAGAGATAAGTGTGTGTGAAAGCCGTCCTTCACCTAGCTTGTTGGGAACACAAAGTTTCTTTTCAGTTGCAAACTCCATTCCATACATATATATGGGGAGGTACAAGCTCCAACTCGGTTTTACAGTGAAAACTGCAGGAACTTCAAACCGGCACTAGGAAACAGACTGAGAAAGCAGAGAAAAAGTGTCTCCTGCAACCCGTTCCCTTTGTGCTAGATGAACGAACGTCTCTCCACTTGCTCAGTTCTGAGAGATAAGTGTGTGTGAAAGCCGTCCTTCACCTAGCTTTTTGGGAACACAAAGTTTCTTTTCAGTTGCAAACTCCATTCCATACATATATATTTGGAGGTAGAAGCTCCAACTCGGTTTTACAGTGAAAACTGCAGGAACTTCAAACCGGCACTAGGAAACAGTCTGAGAAAGCAGAGAAAAAGTGTCTCCTGCAACCCGTTCCCTTGGTGCTAGATGAACGAACGTCTCTCCACTTGCTCAGTTCTGAGAGATAAGTGTGTGTGAAAGCCGTCCTTCACCTAGCTTGTTGGGAACACAAAGTTTCTTTTCAGTTGCAAACTCCATTCCATACATATATATGGGGAGGTACTAGCTCCAACTCGGTTTTACAGTGAAAACTGCAGGAACTTCAAACCGGCACTAGGAAACAGACTGAGAAAGCAGAGAAAAAGTGTCTCCTGCAACCCGTTCCCTTGGTGCTAGATGAACGAACGTCTCTCCACTTGCTCAGTTCTGAGAGATAAGTGTGTGTGAAAGCCGTCCTTCACCTAGCTTGTTGGGAACACAAAGTTTCTTTTCAGTTGCAAACTCCATTCCATACATATATATTTGGAGGTAGAAGCTCCAACTCGGTTTTACAGTGAAAACTGCAGGAACTTCAAACCGGCACTAGGAAACAGTCTGAGAAAGCAGAGAAAAAGTGCCTCCTGCAACCCGTTCCCTTGGTGCTAGATGAACGAACGTCTCTCCACTTGCTCAGTTCTGAGAGATAAGTGTGTGTGAAAGCCGTCCTTCACCTAGCTTGTTGGGAACACAAAGTTTCTTTTCAGTTGCAAACTCCATATCATACATATATATGGGGAGGTACATGCTCCAACTCGGTTTGACAGTGAAAACTGCAGGATCTTCAAACCGGCACTAGGAAACAGACTGAGAAAGCAGAGAAAAAGTGTCTCCTGCAACCCGTTCCCTTGGTGCTAGATGAACGAACGTCTCTCCACTTGCTCAGTTCTGAGAGATAAGTGTGTGTGAAAGCCGTCCTTCACCTAGCTTGTTGGGAACACAAAGTTTCTTTTCAGTTGCAAACTCCATTCCATACATATATATGGGGAGGTACTAGCTCCAACTCGGTTTTACAGTGAAAACTGCAGGAACTTCAAACCGGCACTAGGAAACAGACTGAGAAAGCAGAGAAAAAGTGTCTCCTGCAACCCGTTCCCTTGGTGCTAGATGAACGAACGTCTCTCCACTTGCTCAGTTCTGAGAGATAAGTGTGTGTGAAAGCCGTCCTTCACCTAGCTTGTTGGGAACACAAAGTTTCTTTTCAGTTGCAAACTCCATTCCATACATATATATTTGGAGGTAGAAGCTCCAACTCGGTTTTACAGTGAAAACTGCAGGAACTTCAAACCGACACTAGGAAACAGTCTGAGAAAGCAGAGAAAAAGTGCCTCCTGCAACCCGTTCCCTTGGTGCTAGATGAACGAACGTCTCTCCACTTGCTCAGTTCTGAGAGATAAGTGTGTGTGAAAGCCGTCCTTCACCTAGCTTGTTGGGAACACAAAGTTTCTTTTCAGTTGCAAACTCCATTCCATACATATATATGGGGAGGTACTAGCTCCAACTCGGTTTTACAGTGAAAACTGCAGGAACTTCAAACCGGCACTAGGAAACAGACTGAGAAAGCAGAGAAAAAGTGTCTCCTGCAACCCGTTCCCTTGGTGCTAGATGAACGAACGTCTCTCCACTTGCTCAGTTCTGAGAGATAAGTGTGTGTGAAAGCCGTCCTTCACCTAGCTTGTTGGGAACACAAAGTTTCTTTTCAGTTGCAAACTCCATTCCATACATATATATTTGGAGGTAGAAGCTCCAACTCGGTTTTACAGTGAAAACTGCAGGAACTTCAAACCGACACTAGGAAACAGTCTGAGAAAGCAGAGAAAAAGTGCCTCCTGCAACCCGTTCCCTTGGTGCTAGATGAACGAACGTCTCTCCACTTGCTCAGTTCTGAGAGATAAGTGTGTGTGAAAGCCGTCCTTCACCTAGCTTGTTGGGAACACAAAGTTTCTTTTCAGTTGCAAACTCCATTCCATACATATATATGGGGAGGTACAAGCTCCAACTCGGTTTTAAAGTGAAAACTGCAGGAACTTCAAACCGGCACTAGGAAACAGACTGAGAAAGCAGAGAAAAAGTGTCTCCTGCAACCCGTTCCCTTGGTGCTAGATGAACGAACGTCTCTCCACTTGCTCAGTTCTGAGAGATAAGTGTGTGTGAAAGCCGTCCTTCACCTAGCTTGTTGGGAACACAAAGTTTCTTTTCAGTTGCAAACTCCATTCCATACATATATATGGGGAGGTACAAGCTCCAACTCGGTTTTACAGTGAAAACTGCAGGAACTTCAAACCGGCACTAGGAAACAGACTGAGAAAGCAGAGAAAAAGTGTCTCCTGCAACCCGTTCCCTTTGTGCTAGATGAACGAACGTCTCTCCACTTGCTCAGTTCTGAGAGATAAGTGTGTGTGAAAGCCGTCCTTCACCTAGCTTTTTGGGAACACAAAGTTTCTTTTCAGTTGCAAACTCCATTCCATACATATATATTTGGAGGTAGAAGCTCCAACTCGGTTTTACAGTGAAAACTGCAGGAACTTCAAACCGGCACTAGGAAACAGTCTGAGAAAGCAGAGAAAAAGTGTCTCCTGCAACCCGTTCCCTTGGTGCTAGATGAACGAACGTCTCTCCACTTGCTCAGTTCTGAGAGATAAGTGTGTGTGAAAGCCGTCCTTCACCTAGCTTGTTGGGAACACAAAGTTTCTTTTCAGTTGCAAACTCCATTCCATACATATATATGGGGAGGTACTAGCTCCAACTCGGTTTTACAGTGAAAACTGCAGGAACTTCAAACCGGCACTAGGAAACAGACTGAGAAAGCAGAGAAAAAGTGTCTCCTGCAACCCGTTCCCTTGGTGCTAGATGAACGAACGTCTCTCCACTTGCTCAGTTCTGAGAGATAAGTGTGTGTGAAAGCCGTCCTTCACCTAGCTTGTTGGGAACACAAAGTTTCTTTTCAGTTGCAAACTCCATTCCATACATATATATTTGGAGGTAGAAGCTCCAACTCGGTTTTACAGTGAAAACTGCAGGAACTTCAAACCGGCACTAGGAAACAGTCTGAGAAAGCAGAGAAAAAGTGTCTCCTGCAACCCGTTCCCTTGGTGCTAGATGAACGAACGTCTCTCCACTTGCTCAGTTCTGAGAGATAAGTGTGTGTGAAAGCCGTCCTTCACCTAGCTTGTTGGGAACACAAAGTTTCTTTTCAGTTGCAAACTCCATATCATACATATATATGGGGAGGTACATGCTCCAACTCGGTTTGACAGTGAAAACTGCAGGAACTTCAAACCGGCACTAGGAAACAGACTGAGAAAGCAGAGAAAAAGTGTCTCCTGCAACCCGTTCCCTTGGTGCTAGATGAACGAACGTCTCTCCACTTGCTCAGTTCTGAGAGATAAGTGTGTGTGAAAGCCGTCCTTCACCTAGCTTTTTGGGAACACAAAGTTTCTTTTCAGTTGCAAACTCCATTCCATACATATATATTTGGAGGTAGAAGCTCCAACGCGGTTTTACAGTGAAAATTGCAGGAACTTCAAACCGGCACTAGGAAACAGTCTGAGAAAGCAGAGAAAAAGTGCCTCCTGCAACCCGTTCCCTTGGTGCTAGATGAACGAACGTCTCTCCACTTGCTCAGTTCTGAGAGATAAGTGTGTGTGAAAGCCGTCCTTCACCTAGCTTGTTGGGAACACAAAGTTTCTTTTCAGTTGGAAACACCATATCATACATATATATGGGGAGGTACATGCTCCAACTCGGTTTGACAGTGAAAACTGCAGGAACTTCAAACCAGCACTAGGAAACAGACTGAGAAAGCAGAGAAAAAGTGTCTCCTGCAACCCGTTCCCTTGGTGCTAGATGAACGAACGTCTCTCCACTTGCTCAGTTCTGAGAGATAAGTGTGTGTGAAAGCCGTCCTTCACCTAGCTTTTTGGGAACACAAAGTTTCTTTTCAGTTGCAAACTCCATTCCATACATATATATTTGGAGGTAGAAGCTCCAACACGGTTTTACAGTGAATACTGCAGGAACTTCAAACCGGCACTAGGAAACAGACTGAGAAACCAGAGTAATAGTTTCTCCTGCAACCCGTTCCCTTGGTGCTAGATGAACGAACGTCTCTCCACATGCTCAGTTCTGAGAGATAAGTGGGTGTGAAAGCCGTCCTTCACCTAGCTTGTTGGGAACACAAAGTTTCTTTTCAGTTGCAAACTCCACTCCATACATATATATGGGGAGGTACTAGCTCCAACTCCGTTTTACAGTGAAAAGTGCAGGAACTTCAAAACGGCACTAGGAAACAGACTGAGAAACCAGAGTAAAAGTTTCTCCTGCAACCCGTTCCCTTTGTGCTACATGAACGAAAGTCTCTCCACATGCTCAGTTCTGAGAGATAAGTGTGTGTGAAAGCCGTTCTTCACCTAGCTACTTGGGAACACAAAGTTTCTTTTCAGTTGCAAACTCCAATCCATACATATATATTGGGAGGTACTAGCTCCAACCAGGTTTTACAGTGAAAACTGCAGGAACTTCAAACCGGCACTAGGAAACAGACTGAGAAACCAGAGTAAAAGTTTCTCCTGCAAACTTTTCCCTTTGTGCTAGATGAACGAACGTCTCTCCACATGCTCAGTTCTGAGAGATGTGTGTGTGTGAAAGCCGTACTTCACCTAACTTGTTGGGAACATAAAGTTTCTTTTCATTTGAAAACTCCACTCCATACAATTATCTGGGTAGGTACTAGCTTCAACTCTTTTTTACAGTGAAAACTGCAGGAACTTCAACCGGCACTAGGAAACAGACTGAGAAACCAGAGTAAAAGTTTCTCCTGCAACCTGTTCCCTTTCTGCTAGATGAACGAACGTCTCTCCACATGCTCAGTTCTGAGAGATAAGTGTGTGTGAAAGCCGTCCTTCACCTAGCTTGTTGGGAACACAAAGTTTCTTTTCAGTTGCAAACTCCACTCCATACATATATATGGGGAGGTACTAGCTCCAACTCGGTTTTACAGTGAAAATTGCAGGAACTTCAAACCGGCACTAATAAACAGACTGAGAAACAAGAGTAAAAGTTTCTCCTGCAACCCGTTCCCTTTGTGCTAGATGAACGAACGTCTCTCCACATGCTCATTTCTAAGAGATAAGTGTGTGTGAAAGCCGTCCTTCACCTAGCTTGTTGGGAACACAAAGTTTCTTTTCAGTTGCAAACTCCACTCCATACATATATATGGGGAGGTACTAGCTCCAACTCGGGTTTACAGTGAAAACTGCTGGAACTTCAAACCGGCACTAGGAAACAGACTGAGAAACCAGAGTAAAAGTTTCTCCTGCAACCCGTTCCCTTTGTGCTTGATGAACGAACGTCTCTCCACATGCACAGTTCTGAGAGATAAGTGTGTGTGAAAGCCGTCCTTCACCTAGCTTGTTGGGAACACAAAGTTTCTTTTCAGTTGCAAACTCCATATCATACATATATATGGGGAGGTACATGCTCCAACTCGGTTTGACAGTGAAAACTGCAGGAACTTCAAACCGGCACTAGGAAACAGACTGAGAAAGCAGAGAAAAAGTGTCTCCTGCAACCCGTTCCCTTGGTGCTAGATGAACGAACGTCTCTCCACTTGCTCAGTTCTGAGAGATAAGTGTGTGTGAAAGCCGTCCTTCACCTAGCTTTTTGGGAACACAAAGTTTCTTTTCAGTTGCAAACTCCATTCCATACATATATATTTGGAGGTAGAAGCTCCAACTCGGTTTTACAGTGAAAAATGCAGGAACTTCAAACCGGCACTAGGAAACAGTCTGAGAAAGCAGAGAAAAAGTGTCTCCTGCAACCCGTTCCCTTGGTGCTAGATGAACAAACGTCTCTCCACTTGCTCAGTTCTGAGAGATAAGTGTGTGTGAAAGCCGTCCTTCACCTAGCTTGTTGGGAACACAAAGTTTCTTTTCAGTTGCAAACTACATTCCATACATATATATTTGGAGGTAGAAGCTCCAACTCGGTTTTACAGTGAAAACTGCAGGAACTTCAAACCGGCACTAGGAAACAGACTGAGAAAGCAGAGAAAAAGTGTCTCCTGCAACCCGTTCCCTTGGTGCTAGATGAACGAACGTCTCTCCACTTGCTCAGTTCTGAGAGATAAGTGTGTGTGAAAGCCGTCCTTCACCTAGCTTGTTGGGAACACAAAGTTTCTTTTCAGTTGCAAACTCCATTCCATACATATATATGGGGAGGTACTAGCTCCAACTCGGTTTTACAGTGAAAACTGCAGGAACTTCAAACCGGCACTAGGAAACAGACTGAGAAAGCAGAGAAAAAGTGTCTCCTGCAACCCGTTCCCTTGGTGCTAGATGAACGAACGTCTCTCCACTTGCTCAGTTCTGAGAGATAAGTGTGTGTGAAAGCCGTCCTTCACCTAGCTTGTTGGGAACACAAAGTTTCTTTTCAGTTGCAAACTCCATTCCATACATATATATTTGGAGGTAGAAGCTCCAACTCGGTTTTACAGTGAAAACTGCAGGAACTTCAAACCGGCACTAGGAAACAGTCTGAGAAAGCAGAGAAAAAGTGCCTCCTGCAAACCGTTCCCTTGGTGCTAGATGAACGAACGTCTCTCCACTTGCTCAGTTCTGAGAGATAAGTGTGTGTGAAAGCCGTCCTTCACCTAGCTTGTTGGGAACACAAAGTTTCTTTTCAGTTGCAAACTCCATTCCATACATATATATGGGGAGGTACAAGCTCCAACTCGGTTTTAAAGTGAAAACTGCAGGAACGTCAAACCGGCACTAGGAAACAGACTGAGAAAGCAGAGAAAAAGTGTCTCCTGCAACCCGTTCCCTTGGTGCTAGATGAACGAACGTCTCTCCACTTGCTCAGTTCTGAGAGATAAGTGTGTGTGAAAGCCGTCCTTCACCTAGCTTTTTGGGAACACAAAGTTTCTTTTCAGTTGCAAACTCCATTCCATACATATATATTTGGAGGTAGAAGCTCCAACTCGGTTTTACAGTGAAAACTGCAGGAACTTCAAACCGGCACTAGGAAACAGTCTGAGAAAGCAGAGAAAAAGTGTCTCCTGCAACCCGTTCCCTTGGTGTTAGATGAACGAACGTCTCTCCACTTGCTCAGTTCTGAGAGATAAGTGTGTGTGAAAGCCGTCCTTCACCTAGCTTGTTGGGAACACAAAGTTTCTTTTCAGTTGCAAACTCCATTCCATACATATATATTTGGAGGTAGAAGCTCCAACGCGGTTTTACAGTGAAAACTGCAGGAACTTCAAACCGGCACTAGGAAACAGTCTGAGAAAGCAGAGAAAAAGTGTCTCCTGCAACCCGTTCCCTTGGTGCTAGATGAACGAACGTCTCTCCACTTGCTCAGTTCTGAGAGATAAGTGTGTGTGAAAGCCGTCCTTCACCTAGCTTTTTGGGAACACAAAGTTTCTTTTCAGTTGCAAACTCCATTCCATACATATATATTTGGAGGTAGAAGCTCCAACTCGGTTTTACAGTGAAAACTGCAGGAACTTCAAACCGGCACTAGGAAACAGTCTGAGAAAGCAGAGAAAAAGTGTCTCCTGCAACCCGTTCCCTTGGTGCTAGATGAACGAACGTCTCTCCACTTGCTCAGTTCTGAGAGATAAGTGTGTGTGAAAGCCGTCCTTCACCTAGCTTTTTGGGAACACAAAGTTTCTTTTCAGTTGCAAACTCCATTCCATACATATATATTTGGAGGTAGAAGCTCCAACGCGGTTTTACAGTGAAAACTGCAGGAACTTCAAACCGGCACTAGGAAACAGTCTGAGAAAGCAGAGAAAAAGTGTCTCCTGCAACCCGTTCCCTTGGTGCTAGATGAACGAACGTCTCTCCACTTGCTCTGTTCTGAGAGAGAAGTGTGTGTGAAAGCCGTCCTTCACCTAGCTTTTTGGGAACACAAAGTTTCTTTTCAGTTGCAAACTCCATTCCATACATATATATTTGGAGGTAGAAGCTCCAACGCGGTTTTACAGTGAAAACTGCAGGAACTTCAAACCGGCACTAGGAAACAGTCTGAGAAAGCAGAGAAAAAGTGTCTCCTGCAACCCGTTCCCTTGGTGCTAGATGAACGAACGTCTCTCCACTTGCTCAGTTCTGAGAGATAAGTGTGTGTGAAAGCCGTCCTTCACCTAGCTTGTTGGGAACACAAAGTTTCTTTTCAGTTGCAAACTCCATATCATACATATATATGGGGAGGTACATGCTCCAACTCGGTTTGACAGTGAAAACTGCAGGAACTTCAAACCGGCACTAGGAAACAGACTGAGAAAGCAGAGAAAAAGTGTCTCCTGCAACCCGTTCCCTTGGTGCTAGATGAACGAACGTCTCTCCACTTGCTCAGTTCTGAGAGATAAGTGTGTGTGAAAGCCGTCCTTCACCTAGCTTTTTGGGAACACAAAGTTTCTTTTCACTTGCAAACTCCATTCCATACATATATATTTGGAGGTAGAAGCTCCAACTCGGTTTTACAGTGAAAAATGCAGGAACTTCAAACCGGCACTAGGAAACAGTCTGAGAAAGCAGAGAAAAAGTGTCTCCTGCAACCCGTTCCCTTGGTGCTAGATGAACAAACGTCTCTCCACTTGCTCAGTTCTGAGAGATAAGTGTGTGTGAAAGCCGTCCTTCACCTAGCTTGTTGGGAACACAAAGTTTCTTTTCAGTTGCAAACTCCATTCCATACATATATATTTGGAGGTAGAAGCTCCAACTCGGTTTTACAGTGAAAACTGCAGGAACTTCAAACCGGCACTAGGAAACAGACTGAGAATGCAGAGAAAAAGTGTCTCCTGCAACCCGTTCCCTTGGTGCTAGATGAACGAACGTCTCTCCACTTGCTCAGTTCTGAGAGATAAGTGTGTGTGAAAGCCGTCCTTCACCTAGCTTGTTGGGAACACAAAGTTTCTTTTCAGTTGCAAACTCCATTCCATACATATATATGGGGAGGTACTAGCTCCAACTCGGTTTTACAGTGAAAACTGCAGGAACTTCAAACCGGCACTAGGAAACAGACTGAGAAAGCAGAGAAAAAGTGTCTCCTGCAACCCGTTCCCTTGGTGCTAGATGAACGAACGTCTCTCCACTTGCTCAGTTCTGAGAGATAAGTGTGTGTGAAAGCCGTCCTTCACCTAGCTTGTTGGGAACACAAAGTTTCTTTTCAGTTGCAAACTCCATTCCATACATATATATTTGGAGGTAGAAGCTCCAACTCGGTTTTACAGTGAAAACTGCAGGAACTTCAAACCGGCACTAGGAAACAGTCTGAGAAAGCAGAGAAAAAGTGCCTCCTGCAACCCGTTCCCTTGGTGCTAGATGAACGAACGTCTCTCCACTTGCTCAGTTCTGAGAGATAAGTGTGTGTGAAAGCCGTCCTTCAACTAGCTTGTTGGGAACACAAAGTTTCTTTTCAGTTGCAAACTCCATATCATACATATATATGGGGAGGTACATGCTCCAACTCGGTTTGACAGTGAAAACTGCAGGAACTTCAAACCGGCACTAGGAAACAGACTGAGAAAGCAGAGAAAAAGTGTCTCCTGCAACCCGTTCCCTTGGTGCTAGATGAACGAACGTCTCTCCACTTGCTCAGTTCTGAGAGATAAGTGTGTGTGAAAGCCGTCCTTCACCTAGCTTTTTGGGAACACAAAGTTTCTTTTCAGTTGCAAACTCCATTCCATACATATATATTTGGAGGTAGAAGCTCCAACTCGGTTTTACAGTGAAAAATGCAGGAACTTCAAACCGGCACTAGGAAACAGTCTGAGAAAGCAGAGAAAAAGTGTCTCCTGCCACCCGTTCCCTTGGTGCTAGATGAACAAACGTCTCTCCACTTGCTCAGTTCTGAGAGATAAGTGTGTGTGAAAGCCGTCCTTCACCTAGCTTGTTGGGAACACAAAGTTTCTTTTCAGTTGCAAACTCCATTCCATACATATATATTTGGAGGTAGAAGCTCCAACTCGGTTTTACAGTGAAAACTGCAGGAACTTCAAACCGGCACTAGGAAACAGACTGAGAAAGCAGAGAAAAAGTGTCTCCTGCAACCCGTTCCCTTGGTGCTAGATGAACGAACGTCTCTCCACTTGCTCAGTTCTGAGAGATAAGTGTGTGTGAAAGCCGTCCTTCACCTAGCTTGTTGGGAACACAAAGTTTCTTTTCAGTTGCAAACTCCATTCCATACATATATATTTGGAGGTAGAAGCTCCAACTCGGTTTTACAGTGAAAACTGCAGGAACTTCAAACCGGCACTAGGAAACAGACTGAGAAAGCAGAGAAAAAGTGTCTCCTGCAACCCGTTCCCTTGGTGCTAGATGAACGAACGTCTCTCCACTTGCTCAGTTCTGAGAGATAAGTGTGTGTGAAAGCCGTCCTTCACCTAGCTTGTTGGGAACACAAAGTTTCTTTTCAGTTGCAAACTCCATTCCATACATATATATTTGGAGGTAGAAGCTCCAACGCGGTTTTACAGTGAAAACTGCAGGAACTTCAAACCGGCACTAGGAAACAGTCTGAGAAAGCAGAGAAAAAGTGCCTCCTGCAACCCGTTCCCTTGGTGCTAGATGAACGAACGTCTCTCCACTTGCTCAGTTCTGAGAGATAAGTGTGTGTGAAAGCCGTCCTTCACCTAGCTTGTTGGGAACACAAAGTTTCTTTTCAGTTGCAAACTCCATATCATACATATATATGGGGAGGTACATGCTCCAACTCGGTTTGACAGTGAAAACTGCAGGAACTTCAAACCGGCACTAGGAAACAGACTGAGAAAGCAGAGAAAAAGTGTCTCCTGCAACCCGTTCCCTTGGTGCTAGATGAACGAACGTCTCTCCACTTGCTCAGTTCTGAGAGATAAGTGTGTGTGAAAGCCGTCCTTCACCTAGCTTTTTGGGAACACAAAGTTTCTTTTCAGTTGCAAACTCCATTCCATACATATATATTTGGAGGTAGAAGCTCCAACTCGGTTTTACAGTGAAAAATGCAGGAACTTCAAACCGGCACTAGGAAACAGTCTGAGAAAGCAGAGAAAAAGTGTCTCCTGCAACCCGTTCCCTTGGTGCTAGATGAACAAACGTCTCTCCACTTGCTGAGTTCTGAGAGATAAGTGTGTGTGAAAGCCGTCCTTCACCTAGCTTGTTGGGAACACAAAGTTTCTTTTCAGTTGCAAACTCCATTCCATACATATATATGGGGAGGTACTAGCTCCAACTCGGTTTTACAGTGAAAACTGCAGGAACTTCAAACCGGCACTAGGAAACAGACTGAGAAACCAGAGAAAAAGTGTCTCCTGCAACCCGTTCCCTTGGTGCTAGATGAACGAACGTCTCTCCACTTGCTCAGTTCTGAGAGATAAGTGTGTGTGAAAGCCGTCCTTCACCTAGCTTGTTGGGAACACAAAGTTTCTTTTCAGTTGCAAACTCCATTCCATACATATATATTTGGAGGTAGAAGCTCCAACTCGGTTTTACAGTGAAAACTGCAGGAACTTCAAACCGGCACTAGGAAACAGACTGAGAAAGCAGAGAAAAAGTGTCTCCTGCAACCCGTTCCCTTGGTGCTAGATGAACGAACGTCTCTCCACTTGCTCAGTTCTGAGAGATAAGTGTGTGTGAAAGCCGTCCTTCACCTAGCTTGTTGGGAACACAAAGTTTCTTTTCAGTTGCAAACTCCATTCCATACATATATATTTGGAGGTAGAAGCTCCAACTCGGTTTTACAGTGAAAACTGCAGGAACTTCAAACCGGCACTAGGAAACAGTCTGAGAAAGCAGAGAAAAAGTGCCTCCTGCAACCCGTTCCCTTGGTGCTAGATGAACGAACGTCTCTCCACTTGCTCAGTTCTGAGAGATAAGTGTGTGTGAAAGCCGTCCTTCACCTAGCTTGTTGGGAACACAAAGTTTCTTTTCAGTTGCAAACTCCATTCCATACATATATATTTGGAGGTAGAAGCTCCAACTCGGTTTTACAGTGAAAACTGCAGGAACTTCAAACCGGCACTAGGAAACAGTCTGAGAAAGCAGAGAAAAAGTGTCTCCTGCAACCCGTTCCCTTGGTGCTAGATGAACAAACGTCTCTCCACTTGCTCAGTTCTGAGAGATAAGTGTGTGTGAAAGCCGTCCTTCACCTAGCTTGTTGGGAACACAAAGTTTCTTTTCAGTTGCAAACTCCATTCCATACATATATATGGGGAGGTACTAGCTCGAACTCGGTTTTACAGTGAAAAATGCAGGAACTTCAAACCGGCACTAGGAAACAGTCTGAGAAAGCAGAGAAAAAGTGTCTCCTGCAACCCGTTCCCTTGGTGCTAGATGAACAAACGTCTCTCCACTTGCTCAGTTCTGAGAGATAAGTGTGTGTGAAAGCCGTCCTTCACCTAGCTTGTTGGGAACACAAAGTTTCTTTTCAGTTGCAAACTCCATTCCATACATATATATTTGGAGGTAGAAGCTCCAACGCGGTTTTACAGTGAAAACTGCAGGAACATCAAACCGGCACTAGGAAACAGTCTGAGAAAGCAGAGAAAAAGTGTCTCCTGCAACCCGTTCCCTTGGTGCTAGATGAACGAACGTCTCTCCACTCGCTCAGTTCTGAGAGATAAGTGTGTGTGAAAGCCGTCCTTCACCTAGCTTGTTGGGAACACAAAGTTTCTTTTCAGTTGCAAACCCCATATCATACATATATATGGGGAGGTACATGCTCCAACTCGGTTTGACAGTGAAAACTGCAGGAACTTCAAACCGGCACTAGGAAACAGACTGAGAAAGCAGAGAAAAAGTGTCTCCTGCAACCCGTTCCCTTGGTGCTAGATGAACGAACGTCTCTCCACTTGCTCAGTTCTGAGAGATAAGTGTGTGTGAAAGCCGTCCTTCACCTAGCTTTTTGGGAACACAAAGTTTCTTTTCAGTTGCAAACTCCATTCCATACATATATATTTGGAGGTAGAAGCTGCAACTCGGTTTTACAGTGAAAACTGCAGGAACTTCAAACCGGCACTAGGAAACAGTCTGAGAAAGCAGAGAAAAAGTGTCTCCTGCAACCCGTTCCCTTGGTGCTAGATGAACAAACGTCTCTCCACTTGCTCAGTTCTGAGAGATAAGTGTGTGTGAAAGCCGTCCTTCACCTAGCTTTTTGGGAACACAAAGTTTCTTTTCAGTTGCAAACTCCATTCCATACATATATATTTGGAGGTAGAAGCTCCAACTCGGTTTTACAGTGAAAACTGCAGGAACTTCAAACCGGCACTAGGAAACAGACTGAGAAAGCAGAGAAAAAGTGTCTCCTGCAACCCGTTCCCTTGGTGCTAGATGAACGAACGTCTCTCCACTTGCTCAGTTCTGAGAGATAAGTGTGTGTGAAAGCCGTCCTTCACCTAGCTTGTTGGGAACACAAAGTTTCTTTTCAGTTGCAAACTCCATTCCATACATATATATGGGGAGGTACTAGCTCCAACTCGGTTTTACAGTGAAAACTGCAGGAACTTCAAACCGGCACTAGGAAACAGACTGAGAAAGCAGAGAAAAAGTGTCTCCTGCAACCCGTTCCCTTGGTGCTAGATGAACGAACGTCTCTCCACTTGCTCAGTTCTGAGAGATAAGTGTGTGTGAAAGCCGTCCTTCACCTAGCTTGTTGGGAACACAAAGTTTCTTTTCAGTTGCAAACTCCATTCCATACATATATATTTGGAGGTAGAAGCTCCAACTCGGTTTTACAGTGAAAACTGCAGGAACTTCAAACCGGCACTAGGAAACAGACTGAGAAAGCAGAGAAAAAGTGTCTCCTGCAACCCGTTCCCTTGGTGCTAGATGAACGAACGTCTCTCCACTTGCTCAGTTCTGAGAGATAAGTGTGTGTGAAAGCCGTCCTTCACCTAGCTTGTTGGGAACACAAAGTTTCTTTTCAGTTGCAAACTCCATTCCATACATATATATTTGGAGGTAGAAGCTCCAACTCGGTTTTACAGTGAAAACTGCAGGAACTTCAAACCGGCACTAGGAAACAGTCTGAGAAAGCAGAGAAAAAGTGCCTCCTGCAACCCGTTCCCTTGGTGCTAGATGAACGAACGTCTCTCCACTTGCTCAGTTCTGAGAGATAAGTGTGTGTGAAAGCCGTCCTTCACCTAGCTTGTTGGGAACACAAAGTTTCTTTTCAGTTGCAAACTCCATATCATACATATATATGGGGAGGTACATGCTCCAACTCGGTTTGACAGTGAAAACTGCAGGAACTTCAAACCGGCACTAGGAAACAGACTGAGAAAGCAGAGAAAAAGTGTCTCCTGCAACCCGTTCCCTTGGTGCTAGATGAACGAACGTCTCTCCACTTGCTCAGTTCTGAGAGATAAGTGTGTGTGAAAGCCGTCCTTCACCTAGCTTTTTGGGAACACAAAGTTTCTTTTCAGTTGCAAACTCCATTCCATACATATATATTTGGAGGTAGAAGCTCCAACTCGGTTTTACAGTGAAAAATGCAGGAACTTCAAACCGGCACTAGGAAACAGTCTGAGAAAGCAGAGAAAAAGTGTCTCCTGCAACCCGTTCCCTTGGTGCTAGATGAACAAACGTCTCTCCACTTGCTCAGTTCTGAGAGATAAGTGTGTGTGAAAGCCGTCCTTCACCTAGCTTGTTGGGAACACAAAGTTTCTTTTCAGTTGCAAACTCCATTCCATACATATATATTTGGAGGTAGAAGCTCCAACTCGGTTTTACAGTGAAAACTGCAGGAACTTCAAACCGGCACTAGGAAACAGACTGAGAAAGCAGAGAAAAAGTGTCTCCTGCAACCCGTTCCCTTGGTGCTAGATGAACGAACGTCTCTCCACTTGCTCAGTTCTGAGAGATAAGTGTGTGTGAAAGCCGTCCTTCACCTAGCTTGTTGGGAACACAAAGTTTCTTTTCAGTTGCAAACTCCATTCCATACATATATATTTGGAGGTAGAA
Organism: Camelus bactrianus; assembly: GCF_048773025.1. Lineage (NCBI taxonomy): Eukaryota > Metazoa > Chordata > Mammalia > Artiodactyla > Camelidae > Camelus > Camelus bactrianus. The sequence continues at coordinate 52,348,618 of NC_133555.1, read as the reverse complement.
GCTCCAACTCGGTTTTACAGTGAAAACTGCAGGAACTTCAAACCGGCACTAGGAAACAGACTGAGAAAGCAGAGAAAAAGTGTCTCCTGCAACCCGTTCCCTTGGTGCTAGATGAACGAACGTCTCTCCACTTGCTCAGTTCTGAGAGATAAGTGTGTGTGAAAGCCGTCCTTCACCTAGCTTGTTGGGAACACAAAGTTTCTTTTCAGTTGCAAACTCCATTCCATACATATATATTTGGAGGTAGAAGCTCCAACTCGGTTTTACAGTGAAAACTGCAGGAACTTAAAACCGGCACTAGGAAACAGTCTGAGAAAGCAGAGAAAAAGTGCCTCCTGCAACCCGTTCCCTTGGTGCTAGATGAACGAACGTCTCTCCACTTGCTCAGTTCTGAGAGATAAGTGTGTGTGAAAGCCGTCCTTCACCTAGCTTGTTGGGAACACAAAGTTTCTTTTCAGTTGCAAACCCCATATCATACATATATATGGGGAGGTACATGCTCCAACTCGTTTTGACAGTGAAAACTGCAGGAACTTCAAACCGGCACTAGGAAACAGACTGAGAAAGCAGAGAAAAAGTGTCTCCTGCAACCCGTTCCCTTGGTGCTAGATGAACGAACGTCTCTCCACTTGCTCAGTTCTGAGAGATAAGTGTGTGTGAAAGCCGTCCTTCACCTAGCTTGTTGGGAACACAAAGTTTCTTTTCAGTTGCAAACTCCATTCCATACATATATATTTGGAGGTAGAAGCTCCAACTCGGTTTTACAGTGAAAAATGCAGGAACTTCAAACCGGCACTAGGAAACAGTCTGAGAAAGCAGAGAAAAAGTGTCTCCTGCAACCCGTTCCCTTGGTGCTAGATGAACAAACGTCTCTCCACTTGCTCAGTTCTGAGAGATAAGTGTGTGTGAAAGCCGTCCTTCACCTAGCTTGTTGGGAACACAAAGTTTCTTTTCAGTTGCAAACTCCATTCCATACATATATATGGGGAGGTACTAGCTCCAACTCGGTTTTACAGTGAAAACTGCAGGAACTTCAAACCGGCACTAGGAAACAGACTGAGAAAGCAGAGAAAAAGTGTCTCCTGCAACCCGTTCCCTTGGTGCTAGATGAACGAACGTCTCTCCACTTGCTCAGTTCTGAGAGATAAGTGTGTGTGAAAGCCGTCCTTCACCTAGCTTTTTGGGAACACAAAGTTTCTTTTCAGTTGCAAACTCCATTCCATACATATATATTTGGAGGTAGAAGCTCCAACTCGGTTTTACAGTGAAAACTGCAGGAACTTCAAACCGGCACTAGGAAACAGACTGAGAAAGCAGAGAAAAAGTGTCTCCTGCAACCCGTTCCCTTGGTGCTAGATGAACGAACGTCTCTCCACTTGCTCAGTTCTGAGAGATAAGTGTGTGTGAAAGCCGTCCTTCACCTAGCTTGTTGGGAACACAAAGTTTCTTTTCAGTTGCAAACTCCATTCCATACATATATATTTGGAGGTAGAAGCTCCAACTCGGTTTTACAGTGAAAACTGCAGGAACTTCAAACCGGCACTAGGAAACAGTCTGAGAAAGCAGAGAAAAAGTGCCTCCTGCAACCCGTTCCCTTGGTGCTAGATGAACGAACGTCTCTCCACTTGCTCAGTTCTGAGAGATAAGTGTGTGTGAAAGCCGTCCTTCACCTAGCTTGTTGGGAACACAAAGTTTCTTTTCAGTTGCAAACTCCATTCCATACATATATATTTGGAGGTAGAAGCTCCAACTCGGTTTTACAGTGAAAAATGCAGGAACTTCAAACCGGCACTAGGAAACAGTCTGAGAAAGCAGAGAAAAAGTGTCTCCTGCAACCCGTTCCCTTGGTGCTAGATGAACAAACGTCTCTCCACTTGCTCAGTTCTGAGAGATAAGTGTGTGTGAAAGCCGTCCTTCACCTAGCTTGTTGGGAACACAAAGTTTCTTTTCAGTTGCAAACTCCATTCCATACATATATATGGGGAGGTACTAGCTCCAACTCGGTTTTACAGTGAAAAATGCAGGAACTTCAAGCCGGCACTAGGAAACAGTCTGAGAAAGCAGAGAAAAAGTGTCTCCTGCAACCCGTTCCCTTGGTGCTAGATGAACAAACGTCTCTCCACTTGCTCAGTTCTGAGAGATAAGTGTGTGTGAAAGCCGTCCTTCACCTAGCTTGTTGGGAACACAAAGTTTCTTTTCAGTTGCAAACTCCATTCCATACATATATATTTGGAGGTAGAAGCTCCAACTCGGTTTTACAGTGAAAACTGCAGGAACTTCAAACCGGCACTAGGAAACAGACTGAGAAAGCAGAGAAAAAGTGTCTCCTGCAACCCGTTCCCTTGGTGCTAGATGAACGAACGTCTCTCCACTTGCTCAGTTCTGAGAGATAAGTGTGTGTGAAAGCCGTCCTTCACCTAGCTTGTTGGGAACACAAAGTTTCTTTTCAGTTGCAAACTCCATTCCATACATATATATTTGGAGGTAGAAGCTCCAACTCGGTTTTACAGTGAAAACTGCAGGAACTTCAAACCGGCACTAGGAAACAGTCTGAGAAAGCAGAGAAAAAGTGCCTCCTGCAACCCGTTCCCTTGGTGCTAGATGAAAGAACGTCTCTCCACTTGCTCAGTTCTGAGAGATAAGTGTGTGTGAAAGCCGTCCTTCACCTAGCTTGTTGGGAACACAAAGTTTCTTTTCAGTTGCAAACTCCATATCATACATATATATGGGGAGGTACATGCTCCAACTCGGTTTGACAGTGAAAACTGCAGGAACTTCAAACCGGCACTAGGAAACAGACTGAGAAAGCAGAGAAAAAGTGTCTCCTGCAACCCGTTCCCTTGGTGCTAGATGAACGAACGTCTCTCCACTTGCTCAGTTCTGAGAGATAAGTGTGTGTGAAAGCCGTCCTTCACCTAGATTTTTGGGAACACAAAGTTTCTTTTCAGTTGCAAACTCCATTCCATACATATATATTTGGAGGTAGAAGCTCCAACTCGGTTTTACAGTGAAAAATGCAGGAACTTCAAACCGGCACTAGGAAACAGTCTGAGAAAGCAGAGAAAAAGTGTCTCCTGCAACCCGTTCCCTTGGTGCTAGATGAACAAACGTCTCTCCACTTGCTCAGTTCTGAGAGATAAGTGTGTGTGAAAGCCGTCCTTCACCTAGCTTGTTGGGAACACAAAGTTTCTTTTCAGTTGCAAACTCCATTCCATACATATATATTTGGAGGTAGAAGCTCCAACTCGGTTTTACAGTGAAAACTGCAGGAACTTCAAACCGGCACTAGGAAACAGACTGAGAAAGCAGAGAAAAAGTGTCTCCTGCAACCCGTTCCCTTGGTGCTAGATGAACGAACGTCTCTCCACTTGCTCAGTTCTGAGAGATAAGTGTGTGTGAAAGCCGTCCTTCACCTAGCTTGTTGGGAACACAAAGTTTCTTTTCAGTTGCAAACTCCATTCCATACATATATATTTGGAGGTAGAAGCTCCAACTCGGTTTTACAGTGAAAACTGCAGGAACTTCAAACCGGCACTAGGAAACAGACTGAGAAAGCAGAGAAAAAGTGTCTCCTGCAACCCGTTCCCTTGGTGCTAGATGAACGAACGTCTCTCCACTTGCTCAGTTCTGAGAGATAAGTGTGTGTGAAAGCCGTCCTTCACCTAGCTTGTTGGGAACACAAAGTTTCTTTTCAGTTGCAAACTCCATTCCATACATATATATTTGGAGGTAGAAGCTCCAACGCGGTTTTACAGTGAAAACTGCAGGAACTTCAAACCGGCACTAGGAAACAGTCTGAGAAAGCAGAGAAAAAGTGCCTCCTGCAACCCGTTCCCTTGGTGCTAGATGAACGAACGTCTCTCCACTTGCTCAGTTCTGAGAGATAAGTGTGTGTGAAAGCCGTCCTTCACCTAGCTTGTTGGGAACACAAAGTTTCTTTTCAGTTGCAAACTCCATATCATACATATATATGGGGAGGTACATGCTCCAACTCGGTTTGACAGTGAAAACTGCAGGAACTTCAAACCGGCACTAGGAAACAGACTGAGAAAGCAGAGAAAAAGTGTCTCCTGCAACCCGTTCCCTTGGTGCTAGATGAACGAACGTCTCTCCACTTGCTCAGTTCTGAGAGATAAGTGTGTGTGAAAGCCGTCCTTCACCTAGCTTTTTGGGAACACAAAGTTTCTTTTCAGTTGCAAACTCCATTCCATACATATATATTTGGAGGTAGAAGCTCCAACTCGGTTTTACAGTGAAAAATGCAGGAACTTCAAACCGGCACTAGGAAACAGTCTGAGAAAGCAGAGAAAAAGTGTCTCCTGCAACCCGTTCCCTTGGTGCTAGATGAACGAACGTCTCTCCACTTGCTGAGTTCTGAGAGATAAGTGTGTGTGAAAGCCGTCCTTCACCTAGCTTGTTGGGAACACAAAGTTTCTTTTCAGTTGCAAACTCCATTCCATACATATATATGGGGAGGTACTAGCTCCAACTCGGTTTTACAGTGAAAACTGCAGGAACTTCAAACCGGCACTAGGAAACAGACTGAGAAAGCAGAGAAAAAGTGTCTCCTGCAACCCGTTCCCTTGGTGCTAGATGAACGAACGTCTCTCCACTTGCTCAGTTCTGAGAGATAAGTGTGTGTGAAAGCCGTCCTTCACCTAGCTTGTTGGGAACACAAAGTTTCTTTTCAGTTGCAAACTCCATTCCATACATATATATTTGGAGGTAGAAGCTCCAACTCGGTTTTACAGTGAAAACTGCAGGAACTTCAAACCGGCACTAGGAAACAGACTGAGAAAGCAGAGAAAAAGTGTCTCCTGCAACCCGTTCCCTTGGTGCTAGATGAACGAACGTCTCTCCACTTGCTCAGTTCTGAGAGATAAGTGTGTGTGAAAGCCGTCCTTCACCTAGCTTGTTGGGAACACAAAGTTTCTTTTCAGTTGCAAACTCCATTCCATACATATATATTTGGAGGTAGAAGCTCCAACTCGGTTTTACAGTGAAAACTGCAGGAACTTCAAACCGGCACTAGGAAACAGTCTGAGAAAGCAGAGAAAAAGTGCCTCCTGCAACCCGTTCCCTTGGTGCTAGATGAACGAACGTCTCTCCACTTGCTCAGTTCTGAGAGATAAGTGTGTGTGAAAGCCGTCCTTCACCTAGCTTGTTGGGAACACAAAGTTTCTTTTCAGTTGCAAACTCCATTCCATACATATATATTTGGAGGTAGAAGCTCCAACTCGGTTTTACAGTGAAAACTGCAGGAACTTCAAACCGGCACTAGGAAACAGTCTGAGAAAGCAGAGAAAAAGTGTCTCCTGCAACCCGTTCCCTTGGTGCTAGATGAACAAACGTCTCTCCACTTGCTCAGTTCTGAGAGATAAGTGTGTGTGAAAGCCGTCCTTCACCTAGCTTGTTGGGAACACAAAGTTTCTTTTCAGTTGCAAACTCCATTCCATACATATATATGGGGAGGTACTAGCTCGAACTCGGTTTTACAGTGAAAAATGCAGGAACTTCAAACCGGCACTAGGAAACAGTCTGAGAAAGCAGAGAAAAAGTGTCTCCTGCAACCCGTTCCCTTGGTGCTAGATGAACAAACGTCTCTCCACTTGCTCAGTTCTGAGAGATAAGTGTGTGTGAAAGCCGTCCTTCACCTAGCTTGTTGGGAACACAAAGTTTCTTTTCAGTTGCAAACTCCATTCCATACATATATATTTGGAGGTAGAAGCTCCAACGCGGTTTTACAGTGAAAACTGCAGGAACATCAAACCGGCACTAGGAAACAGTCTGAGAAAGCAGAGAAAAAGTGTCTCCTGCAACCCGTTCCCTTGGTGCTAGATGAACGAACGTCTCTCCACTCGCTCAGTTCTGAGAGATAAGTGTGTGTGAAAGCCGTCCTTCACCTAGCTTGTTGGGAACACAAAGTTTCTTTTCAGTTGCAAACCCCATATCATACATATATATGGGGAGGTACATGCTCCAACTCGGTTTGACAGTGAAAACTGCAGGAACTTCAAACCGGCACTAGGAAACAGACTGAGAAAGCAGAGAAAAAGTGTCTCCTGCAACCCGTTCCCTTGGTGCTAGATGAACGAACGTCTCTCCACTTGCTCAGTTCTGAGAGATAAGTGTGTGTGAAAGCCGTCCTTCACCTAGCTTTTTGGGAACACAAAGTTTCTTTTCAGTTGCAAACTCCATTCCATACATATATATTTGGAGGTAGAAGCTCCAACTCGGTTTTACAGTGAAAACTGCAGGAACTTCAAACCGGCACTAGGAAACAGTCTGAGAAAGCAGAGAAAAAGTGTCTCCTGCAACCCGTTCCCTTGGTGCTAGATGAACAAACGTCTCTCCACTTGCTCAGTTCTGAGAGATAAGTGTGTGTGAAAGCCGTCCTTCACCTAGCTTTTTGGGAACACAAAGTTTCTTTTCAGTTGCAAACTCCATTCCATACATATATATTTGGAGGTAGAAGCTCCAACTCGGTTTTACAGTGAAAACTGCAGGAACTTCAAACCGGCACTAGGAAACAGACTGAGAAAGCAGAGAAAAAGTGTCTCCTGCAACCCGTTCCCTTGGTGCTAGATGAACGAACGTCTCTCCACTTGCTCAGTTCTGAGAGATAAGTGTGTGTGAAAGCCGTCCTTCACCTAGCTTGTTGGGAACACAAAGTTTCTTTTCAGTTGCAAACTCCATTCCATACATATATATGGGGAGGTACTAGCTCCAACTCGGTTTTACAGTGAAAACTGCAGGAACTTCAAACCGGCACTAGGAAACAGACTGAGAAAGCAGAGAAAAAGTGTCTCCTGCAACCCGTTCCCTTGGTGCTAGATGAACGAACGTCTCTCCACTTGCTCAGTTCTGAGAGATAAGTGTGTGTGAAAGCCGTCCTTCACCTAGCTTGTTGGGAACACAAAGTTTCTTTTCAGTTGCAAACTCCATTCCATACATATATATTTGGAGGTAGAAGCTCCAACTCGGTTTTACAGTGAAAACTGCAGGAACTTCAAACCGGCACTAGGAAACAGACTGAGAAAGCAGAGAAAAAGTGTCTCCTGCAACCCGTTCCCTTGGTGCTAGATGAACGAACGTCTCTCCACTTGCTCAGTTCTGAGAGATAAGTGTGTGTGAAAGCCGTCCTTCACCTAGCTTGTTGGGAACACAAAGTTTCTTTTCAGTTGCAAACTCCATTCCATACATATATATTTGGAGGTAGAAGCTCCAACTCGGTTTTACAGTGAAAACTGCAGGAACTTCAAACCGGCACTAGGAAACAGTCTGAGAAAGCAGAGAAAAAGTGCCTCCTGCAACCCGTTCCCTTGGTGCTAGATGAACGAACGTCTCTCCACTTGCTCAGTTCTGAGAGATAAGTGTGTGTGAAAGCCGTCCTTCACCTAGCTTGTTGGGAACACAAAGTTTCTTTTCAGTTGCAAACTCCATATCATACATATATATGGGGAGGTACATGCTCCAACTCGGTTTGACAGTGAAAACTGCAGGAACTTCAAACCGGCACTAGGAAACAGACTGAGAAAGCAGAGAAAAAGTGTCTCCTGCAACCCGTTCCCTTGGTGCTAGATGAACGAACGTCTCTCCACTTGCTCAGTTCTGAGAGATAAGTGTGTGTGAAAGCCGTCCTTCACCTAGCTTTTTGGGAACACAAAGTTTCTTTTCAGTTGCAAACTCCATTCCATACATATATATTTGGAGGTAGAAGCTCCAACTCGGTTTTACAGTGAAAAATGCAGGAACTTCAAACCGGCACTAGGAAACAGTCTGAGAAAGCAGAGAAAAAGTGTCTCCTGCAACCCGTTCCCTTGGTGCTAGATGAACAAACGTCTCTCCACTTGCTCAGTTCTGAGAGATAAGTGTGTGTGAAAGCCGTCCTTCACCTAGCTTGTTGGGAACACAAAGTTTCTTTTCAGTTGCAAACTCCATTCCATACATATATATTTGGAGGTAGAAGCTCCAACTCGGTTTTACAGTGAAAACTGCAGGAACTTCAAACCGGCACTAGGAAACAGACTGAGAAAGCAGAGAAAAAGTGTCTCCTGCAACCCGTTCCCTTGGTGCTAGATGAACGAACGTCTCTCCACTTGCTCAGTTCTGAGAGATAAGTGTGTGTGAAAGCCGTCCTTCACCTAGCTTGTTGGGAACACAAAGTTTCTTTTCAGTTGCAAACTCCATTCCATACATATATATTTGGAGGTAGAAGCTCCAACTCGGTTTTACAGTGAAAACTGCAGGAACTTCAAACCGGCACTAGGAAACAGACTGAGAAAGCAGAGAAAAAGTGTCTCCTGCAACCCGTTCCCTTGGTGCTAGATGAACGAACGTCTCTCCACTTGCTCAGTTCTGAGAGATAAGTGTGTGTGAAAGCCGTCCTTCACCTAGCTTGTTGGGAACACAAAGTTTCTTTTCAGTTGCAAACTCCATTCCATACATATATATTTGGAGGTAGAAGCTCCAACTCGGTTTTACAGTGAAAACTGCAGGAACTTAAAACCGGCACTAGGAAACAGTCTGAGAAAGCAGAGAAAAAGTGCCTCCTGCAACCCGTTCCCTTGGTGCTAGATGAACGAACGTCTCTCCACTTGCTCAGTTCTGAGAGATAAGTGTGTGTGAAAGCCGTCCTTCACCTAGCTTGTTGGGAACACAAAGTTTCTTTTCAGTTGCAAACTCCATATCATACATATATATGGGGAGGTACATGCTCCAACTCGTTTTGACAGTGAAAACTGCAGGAACTTCAAACCGGCACTAGGAAACAGACTGAGAAAGCAGAGAAAAAGTGTCTCCTGCAACCCGTTCCCTTGGTGCTAGATGAACGAACGTCTCTCCACTTGCTCAGTTCTGAGAGATAAGTGTGTGTGAAAGCCGTCCTTCACCTAGCTTTTTGGGAACACAAAGTTTCTTTTCAGTTGCAAACTCCATTCCATACATATATATTTGGAGGTAGAAGCTCCAACTCGGTTTTACAGTGAAAAATGCAGGAACTTCAAACCGGCACTAGGAAACAGTCTGAGAAAGCAGAGAAAAAGTGTCTCCTGCAACCCGTTCCCTTGGTGCTAGATGAACAAACGTCTCTCCACTTGCTCAGTTCTGAGAGATAAGTGTGTGTGAAAGCCGTCCTTCACCTAGCTTGTTGGGAACACAAAGTTTCTTTTCAGTTGCAAACTCCATTCCATACATATATATGGGGAGGTACTAGCTCCAACTCGGTTTTACAGTGAAAACTGCAGGAACTTCAAACCGGCACTAGGAAACAGACTGAGAAAGCAGAGAAAAAGTGTCTCCTGCAACCCGTTCCCTTGGTGCTAGATGAACGAACGTCTCTCCACTTGCTCAGTTCTGAGAGATAAGTGTGTGTGAAAGCCGTCCTTCACCTAGCTTGTTGGGAACACAAAGTTTCTTTTCAGTTGCAAACTCCATTCCATACATATATATTTGGAGGTAGAAGCTCCAACTCGGTTTTACAGTGAAAACTGCAGGAACTTCAAACCGGCACTAGGAAACAGACTGAGAAAGCAGAGAAAAAGTGTATCCTGCAACCCGTTCCCTTGGTGCTAGATGAACGAACGTCTCTCCACTTGCTCAGTTCTGAGAGATAAGTGTGTGTGAAAGCCGTCCTTCACCTAGCTTGTTGGGAACACAAAGTTTCTTTTCAGTTGCAAACTCCATTCCATACATATATATTTGGAGGTAGAAGCTCCAACTCGGTTTTACAGTGAAAACTGCAGGAACTTCAAACCGGCACTAGGAAACAGTCTGAGAAAGCAGAGAAAAAGTGCCTCCTGCAACCCGTTCCCTTGGTGCTAGATGAACGAACGTCTCTCCACTTGCTCAGTTCTGAGAGATAAGTGTGTGTGAAAGCCGTCCTTCACCTAGCTTGTTGGGAACACAAAGTTTCTTTTCAGTTGCAAACTCCATTCCATACATATATATTTGGAGGTAGAAGCTCCAACTCGGTTTTACAGTGAAAAATGCAGGAACTTCAAACCGGCACTAGGAAACAGTCTGAGAAAGCAGAGAAAAAGTGTCTCCTGCAACCCGTTCCCTTGGTGCTAGATGAACAAACGTCTCTCCACTTGCTCAGTTCTGAGAGATAAGTGTGTGTGAAAGCCGTCCTTCACCTAGCTTGTTGGGAACACAAAGTTTCTTTTCAGTTGCAAACTCCATTCCATACATATATATGGGGAGGTACTAGCTCCAACTCGGTTTTACAGTGAAAAATGCAGGAACTTCAAGCCGGCACTAGGAAACAGTCTGAGAAAGCAGAGAAAAAGTGTCTCCTGCAACCCGTTCCCTTGGTGCTAGATGAACAAACGTCTCTCCACTTGCTCAGTTCTGAGAGATAAGTGTGTGTGAAAGCCGTCCTTCACCTAGCTTGTTGGGAACACAAAGTTTCTTTTCAGTTGCAAACTCCATTCCATACATATATATTTGGAGGTAGAAGCTCCAACTCGGTTTTACAGTGAAAACTGCAGGAACTTCAAACCGGCACTAGGAAACAGACTGAGAAAGCAGAGAAAAAGTGTCTCCTGCAACCCGTTCCCTTGGTGCTAGATGAACGAACGTCTCTCCACTTGCTCAGTTCTGAGAGATAAGTGTGTGTGAAAGCCGTCCTTCACCTAGCTTGTTGGGAACACAAAGTTTCTTTTCAGTTGCAAACTCCATTCCATACATATATATTTGGAGGTAGAAGCTCCAACTCGGTTTTACAGTGAAAACTGCAGGAACTTCAAACCGGCACTAGGAAACAGTCTGAGAAAGCAGAGAAAAAGTGCCTCCTGCAACCCGTTCCCTTGGTGCTAGATGAAAGAACGTCTCTCCACTTGCTCAGTTCTGAGAGATAAGTGTGTGTGAAAGCCGTCCTTCACCTAGCTTGTTGGGAACACAAAGTTTCTTTTCAGTTGCAAACTCCATATCATACATATATATGGGGAGGTACATGCTCCAACTCGGTTTGACAGTGAAAACTGCAGGAACTTCAAACCGGCACTAGGAAACAGACTGAGAAAGCAGAGAAAAAGTGTCTCCTGCAACCCGTTCCCTTGGTGCTAGATGAACGAACGTCTCTCCACTTGCTCAGTTCTGAGAGATAAGTGTGTGTGAAAGCCGTCCTTCACCTAGCTTGTTGGGAACACAAAGTTTCTTTTCAGTTGCAAACTCCATTCCATACATATATATTTGGAGGTAGAAGCTCCAACTCGGTTTTACAGTGAAAACTGCAGGAACTTCAAACCGGCACTAGGAAACAGTCTGAGAAAGCAGAGAAAAAGTGCCTCCTGCAACCCGTTCCCTTGGTGCTAGATGAACGAACGTCTCTCCACTTGCTCAGTTCTGAGAGATAAGTGTGTGTGAAAGCCGTCCTTCACCTAGCTTGTTGGGAACACAAAGTTTCTTTTCAGTTGCAAACTCCATTCCATACATATATAAGGGGAGGTACAAGCTCCAACGCGGTTTTAAAGTGAAAACTGCAGGAACTTCAAACCGGCACTAGGAAACAGACTGAGAAAGCAGAGAAAAAGTGTCTCCTGCAACCCGTTCCCTTGGTGCTAGATGAACGAACGTCTCTCCACTTGCTCAGTTCTGAGAGATAAGTGTGCGTGAAAGCCGTCCTTCACCTAGCTTGTTGGGAACACAAAGTTTCTTTTCAGTTGCAAACTCCATTCCATACATATATATGGGGAGGTACAAGCTCCAACCCGGTTTTACAGTGAAAACTGCAGGAACTTCAAACCGGCACTAGGAAACAGACTGAGAAAGCAGAGAAAAAGTGTCTCCTGCAACCCGTTCCCTTGGTGCTAGATGAACGAACGTCTCTCCACTTGCTCAGTTCTGAGAGATAAGTGTGTGTGAAAGCCGTCCTTCACCTAGCTTGTTGGGAACACAAAGTTTCTTTTCAGTTGCAAACTCCATTCCATACATATATATTTGGAGGTAGAAGCTCCAACTCGGTTTTACAGTGAAAACTGCAGGAACTTCAAACCGGCACTAGGAAACAGTCTGAGAAAGCAGAGAAAAAGTGTCTCCTGCAACCCGTTCCCTTGGTGCTAGATGAACGAACGTCTCTCCACTTGCTCAGTTCTGAGAGATAAGTGTGTGTGAAAGCCGTCCTTCACCTAGCTTGTTGGGAACACAAAGTTTCTTTTCAGTTGCAAACTCCATTCCATACATATATATTTGGAGGTAGAAGCTCCAACTCGGTTTTACAGTGAAAACTGCAGGAACTTCAAACCGGCACTAGGAAACAGTCTGAGAAAGCAGAGAAAAAGTGCCTCCTGCAACCCGTTCCCTTGGTGCTAGATGAACGAACGTCTCTCCACTTGCTCAGTTCTGAGAGATAAGTGTGTGTGAAAGCCGTCCTTCACCTAGCTTGTTGGGAACACAAAGTTTCTTTTCAGTTGCAAACTCCATTCCATACATATATATGGGGAGGTACAAGCTCCAACTCGGTTTTACAGTGAAAACTGCAGGAACTTCAAACCGGCACTAGGAAACAGACTGAGAAAGCAGAGAAAAAGTGTCTCCTGCTACCCGTTCCCTTGGTGCTAGATGAACGAACGTCTCTCCACTTGCTCAGTTCTGAGAGATAAGTGTGTGTGAAAGCCGTCCTTCACCTAGCTTGTTGGAAACACAAAGTTTCTTTTCAGTTGCAAACTCCATTCCATACATATATATTTGGAGGTAGAAGCTCCAACTCGGTTTTACAGTGAAAACTGCAGGAACTTCAAACCGGCACTAGGAAACAGTCTGAGAAAGCAGAGAAAAAGTGTCTCCTGCAACCCGTTCCCTTGGTGCTAGATGAACGAAAGTCTCTCCACTTGCTCAGTTCTGAGAGATAAGTGTGTGTGAAAGCCGTCCTTCACCTAGCTTGTTGGGAACACAAAGTTTCTTTTCAGTTGCAAACCCCATTCCAAACATATATATGGGGAGGTACAAGCTCCAACTCGGTTTTACAGTGAAAACTGCAGGAACTTCAAACCGGCACTAGGATACAGACTGAGAAAGCAGAGAAAAAGTGTCTCCTGCAACCCGTTCCCTTGGTGCTAGATGAACGAACGTCTCTCCACTTGCTCAGTTCTGAGAGATAAGTGTGTGTGAAAGCCGTCCTTCACCTAGCTTGTTGGGAACACAATGTTTCTTTTCAGTTGCAAATACCATTCCATACATATATATGGGGAGGTACAAGCTCCAACTCGGTTTTACAGTGAAAACTGCAGGAACTTCAAACCGGCACTAGGAAACAGACTGAGAAAGCAGAGAAATAGTGTCTCCTGCAACCCGTTCCCTTGGTGCTAGATGAACGAACGTCTCTCCACTTGCTCAGTTCTGAGAGATAAGTGTGTGTGAAAGCCGTCCTTCACCTAGCTTGTTGGGAACACAAAGTTTCTTTTCAGTTGCAAACTCCATTCCATACATATATATTTGGAGGTAGAAGCTCCAACTCGATTTTACAGTGAAAACTGCAGGAACTTCAAACCGGCACTAGGAAACAGACTGAGAAAGCAGAGAAAAAGTGTCTGCTGCAACCCGTTCCCTTGGTGCTAGATGAACGAACGTCTCTCCACTTGCTCAGTTCTGAGAGATAAGTGTGTGTGAAAGCCGTACTTCACCTAGCTTTTTGGGAACACAAAGTTTCTTTTCAGTTGCAAACTCCATTCCATACATATATATGGGGAGGTAGAAGCTCCAACTCGGTTTTACAGTGAAAACTGCAGGAACTTCACACCGGCACTAGGAAACAGTCTGAGAAAGCAGAGAAAAAGTGCCTCCTGCAACCCGTTCCCTTGGTGCTAGATGAACGAACGTCTCTCCACTTGCTCAGTTCTGAGAGATAAGTGTGTGTGAAAGCCGTCCTTCACCTAGCTTGTTGGGAACACAAAGTTTCTTTTCAGTTGCAAACCCCATTCCATACATATATACGGGGAGGTACAAGCTTCAACTCCGTTTTACAGTGAAAACTGCAGGAACTTCAAACCGGCACTAGGAAACAGACTGAGAAAGCAGAGAAAAAGTGTCTCCTGCAACCCGTTCCCTTGGTGCTAGAAGAACGAACGTCTCTCCACTTGCTCAGTTCTGAGAGATAAGTGTGTGTGAAAGCCGTCCTTCACCTAGCTTGTTGGGAACACAAAGATTCTTTTCAGTTGCAAACCCCATTCCATACATATATATGGGGAGGTACAAGCTCCAACTCGGTTTTACAGTGAAAACTGCAGGAACTTCAAACCGGCACTAGGAAACAGACTGAGAAAGCAGAGAAAAAGTGTCTCCTGCAACCCGTTCCCTTGGTGCTAGATGAACGAACGTCTCTCCAATTGCTCAGTTCTGAGAGATAAGTGTGTGTGAAAGCCGTCCTTCACCTAGCTTGTTGGGAACACAAAGTTTCTTTTCAGTTGCAAACTCCATTCCATACATATATACGGGGAGGTACAAGCTCCAACTCGGTTTTACAGTGAAAACTGCAGGAACTTCAAACCGGAACTAGGAAACAGACTGAGAAAGCAGAGAAAAAGTGTCTCCTGCAACCCGTTCCCTTGGTGCTAGATGAAAGAACGTCTCTCCCCTTGCTCAGTTCTGAGAGATAAGTGTGTGTGAAAGCCGTCCTTCAGCTAGCTTGTTGGGAACACAAAGTTTCTTTTCAGTTGCAAACTCCATTCCATACATATATATTTGGAGGTAGAAGCTCCAACTCGGTTTTACAGTGAAAACTGCAGGAACTTCAAACCGGCACTAGGAAACAGACTGAGAAAGCAGAGAAAAAGTGTCTCCTGCAACCCGTTCCCTTGGTGCTAGATGAACGAAAGTCTCTCCACTTGCTCAGTTCTGAGAGATAAGTGTGTGTGAAGGCCGTCCTTCACCTAGCTTTTTGGGAACACAAAGTTTCTTTTCAGTTGCAAACTCCATTCCATACATATATATTTGGAGGTAGAAGCTCCAACTCGGTTTTACAGTGAAAACTGCAGGAACTTCACACCGGCACTAGGAAACAGTCTGAGAAAGCAGAGAAAAATTGCCTCCTGCAACCCGTTCCCTTGGTTCTAGATGAACGAACGTCTCTCCACTTGCTCAGTTCTGAGAGATAAGTGTGTGTGAAAGCCGTCCTTCACCTAGCTTGTTGGGAACACAAAGTTTCTTTTCAGTTGCAAACCCCATTCCATACATATATATGGGGAGGTACAAGCTCCAACTCGGTTTTACAGTGAAAACTGCAGGAACTTCAAACCGGCACTAGGATACAGACTGAGAAAGCAGAGAAAAAGTGTCTCCTGCAACCCGTTCCCTTGGTGCTAGATGAACGAACGTCTCTCCACTTGCTCAGTTCTGAGAGATAAGTGTGTGTGAAAGCCGTCCTTCAACTAGCTTGTTGGGAACACAATGTTTCTTTTCAGTTGCAAACTCCATTCCATACATATATATGGGGAGGTACAAGCTCCAACTCGGTTTTACAGTGAAAACTGCAGGAACTTCAAACCGGAACTAGGAAACAGACTGAGAAAGCAGAGAAAAAGTGTCTCCTGCAACCCGTTCCCTTGGTGCTAGATGAACGAACGTCTCTCCCCTTGCTCAGTTCTGAGAGATAAGTGTGTGTGAAAGCCGTCCTTCAGCTAGCTTGTTGGGAACACAAAGTTTCTTTTCAGTTGCAAACTCCATTCCATACATATATATTTGGAGGTAGAAGCTCCAACTCGGTTTTACAGTGAAAACTGCAGGAACTTCAAACCGGCACTAGGAAACAGACTGAGAAAGCAGAGAAAAAGTGTCTCCTGCAACCCGTTCCCTTGGTGCTAGATGAACGAAAGTCTCTCCACTTGCTCAGTTCTGAGAGATAAGTGTGTGTGAAGGCCGTCCTTCACCTAGCTTTTTGGGAACACAAAGTTTCTTTTCAGTTGCAAACTCCATTCCATACATATATATTTGGAGGTAGAAGCTCCAACTCGGTTTTACAGTGAAAACTGCAGGAACTTCACACCGGCACTGGGAAACAGTCTGAGAAAGCAGAGAAAAAGTGCCTCCTGCAACCCGTTCCCTTGGTGCTAGATGAACGAACGTCTCTCCACTTGCTCAGTTCTGAGAGATAAGTGTGTGTGAAAGCCGTCCTTCAACTAGCTTGTTGGGAACACAAAGTTTCTTTTCAGTTGCAAACTCCATTCCATACATATATATGGGGAGGTACAAGCTTCAACTCCGTTTTACAGTGAAAACTGCAGGAACTTCAAACCGGCACTAGGAAACAGACTGAGAAAGCAGAGAAAAAGTGTCTCCTGCAACCCGTTCCCTTGGTGCTAGAAGAACGAACGTCTCTCCACTTGCTCAGTTCTGAGAGATAAGTGTGTGTGAAAGCCGTCCTTCACCTAGCTTGTTGGGAACACAAAGATTCTTTTCAGTTGCAAACCCCATTCCATACATATATATGGGGAGGTACAAGCTCCAACTCGGTTTTACAGTGAAAACTGCAGGAACTTCAAACCGGCACTAGGAAACAGACTGAGAAAGCAGAGAAAAAGTGTCTCCTGCAACCCGTTCCCTTGGTGCTAGATGAACGAACGTCTCTCCACTTGCTCAGTTCTGAGAGATAAGTGTGTGTGAAAGCCGTCCTTCACCTAGCTTGTTGTTAACACAAAGTTTCTTTTCAGTTGCAAACTCCATTCCATACATATATATGGGGAGGTACTAGGTCCAACTTGGTTTTACAGTGAAAACTGCAGGAACTTCAAACCGGCACTAGGAAACAGACTGAGAAAGCAGAGAAAAAGTGTCTCCTGCAACCCGTTCCCTTGGTGCTAGATGAACGAAAGTCTCTCCAATTGCTCAGTTCTGAGAGATAAGTGTGTGTGAAAGCCGTCCTTCACCTAGCTTTTTGGGAGCACAAAGTTTCTTTTCAGTTGCAAACTCCTTTCCATACATATATATTTGGAGGTAGAAGCTCCAACTCGGTTTTACAGTGAAAACTGCAGGAACATCAAACCGGCACTAGGAAACAGACTGAGAAAGCAGAGAAAAAGTGTCTCTTGCAACCCGTTCCCTTGGTGCTAGATGAACGAACGTCTCTCCACTTGCTCAGTTCTGAGAGATAAGTGTGTGTGAAAGCCGTCCTTCACCTAGCTTGTTGTTAACACAAAGTTTCTTTTCAGTTGCAAACCCCATTCCATACATATATATGGGGAGGTACAAACTCCAACTCGGTTTTACAGTGAAAACTGCAGGAACTTCAAACCGGCACTAGGAAACAGACTGAGAAAGCAGAGAAAAAGTGTCTCCTGCAACCCGTTCCCTTGGTGCTAGATGAACGAACGTCTCTCCACTTGCTCAGTTCTGAGAGATAAATGTGTGTGAAAGCAGTCCTTCACCTTGCTTGTTGGGAACACAAAGTTTCTTTTCAGTTGCAAACTCCATTCCATACATATATATGGGGAGGTACAAGCTCCAACTCGGTTTTACAGTGAAAACTGCAGGAACTTCAAACCGGCACTAGGAAACAGACTGAGAAAGCAGAGAAAAAGTGTCTCCTGCAACCCGTTCCCTTGGTGCTAGATGAACGAACGTCTCTCCACTTGCTCAGTTCTGAGAGATAAGTGTGTGTGAAAGCCGTCCTTCACCTAGCTTGTTGGGAACACAAAGTTTCTTTTCAGTTGCAAACTCCATTCCATACATATATATGGGGAGGTACTAGGTCCAACTCGGTTTTACAGTGAAAACTGCAGGAACTTCAAACCGGCACTAGGAAACAGACTGAGAAAGCAGAGAAAAAGTGTCTCCTGCAACCCGTTCCCTTGGTGCTAGATGAACGAACGTCTCTCCACTTGCTCAGTTCTGAGAGATAAGTGTGTGTGAAAGCCGTCCTTCAGCTAGCTTGTTGGGAACACAAAGTTTCTTTTCAGTTGCAAACTCCATTCCATACATATATATTTGGAGGTAGAAGCTCCAACTCGGTTTTACAGTGAAAACTGCAGGAACTTCAAACCGGCACTAGGAAACAGACTGAGAAAGCAGAGAAAAAGTGTCTCCTGCAACCCGTTCCCTTGGTGCTAGATGAACGAAAGTCTCTCCACTTGCTCAGTTCTGAGAGATAAGTGTGTGTGAAGGCCGTCCTTCACCTAGCTTTTTGGGAACACAAAGTTTCTTTTCAGTTGCAAACTCCATTCCATACATATATATTTGGAGGTAGAAGCTCCAACTCGGTTTTACAGTGAAAACTGCAGGAACTTCACACCGGCACTGGGAAACAGTCTGAGAAAGCAGAGAAAAAGTGCCTCCTGCAACCCGTTCCCTTGGTGCTAGATGAACGAACGTCTCTCCACTTGCTCAGTTCTGAGAGATAAGTGTGTGTGAAAGCCGTCCTTCACCTAGCTTGTTGGGAACACAAAGTTTCTTTTCAGTTGCAAACTCCATTCCATACATATATATGGGGAGGTACAAGCTTCAACTCCGTTTTACAGTGAAAACTGCAGGAACTTCAAACCGGCACTAGGAAACAGACTGAGAAAGCAGAGAAAAAGTGTCTCCTGCAACCCGTTCCCTTGGTGCTAGAAGAACGAACGTCTCTCCACTTGCTCAGTTCTGAGAGATAAGTGTGTGTGAAAGCCGTCCTTCACCTAGCTTGTTGGGAACACAAAGATTCTTTTCAGTTGCAAACCCCATTCCATACATATATATGGGGAGGTACAAGCTCCAACTCGGTTTTACAGTGAAAACTGCAGGAACTTCAAACCGGCACTAGGAAACAGACTGAGAAAGCAGAGAAAAAGTGTCTCCTGCAACCCGTTCCCTTGGTGCTAGATGAACGAACGTCTCTCCACTTGCTCAGTTCTGAGAGATAAGTGTGTGTGAAAGCCGTCCTTCACCTAGCTTGTTGTTAACACAAAGTTTCTTTTCAGTTGCAAACTCCATTCCATACATATATATGGGGAGGTACTAGGTCCAACTTGGTTTTACAGTGAAAACTGCAGGAACTTCAAACCGGCACTAGGAAACAGACTGAGAAAGCAGAGAAAAAGTGTCTCCTGCAACCCGTTCCCTTGGTGCTAGATGAACGAAAGTCTCTCCAATTGCTCAGTTCTGAGAGATAAGTGTGTGTGAAAGCCGTCCTTCACCTAGCTTTTTGGGAGCACAAAGTTTCTTTTCAGTTGCAAACTCCTTTCCATACATATATATTTGGAGGTAGAAGCTCCAACTCGGTTTTACAGTGAAAACTGCAGGAACTTCAAACCGGCACTAGGAAACAGACTGAGAAAGCAGAGAAAAAGTGTCTCTTGCAACCCGTTCCCTTGGTGCTAGATGAACGAACGTCTCTCCACTTGCTCAGTTCTGAGAGATAAGTGTGTGTGAAAGCCGTCCTTCACCTAGCTTGTTGTTAACACAAAGTTTCTTTTCAGTTGCAAACCCCATTCCATACATATATATGGGGAGGTACAAACTCCAACTCGGTTTTACAGTGAAAACTGCAGGAACTTCAAACCGGCACTAGGAAACAGACTGAGAAAGCAGAGAAAAAGTGTCTCCTGCAACCCGTTCCCTTGGTGCTAGATGAACGAACGTCTCTCCACTTGCTCAGTTCTGAGAGATAAATGTGTGTGAAAGCAGTCCTTCACCTTGCTTGTTGGGAACACAAAGTTTCTTTTCAGTTGCAAACTCCATTCCATACATATATATGGGGAGGTACAAGCTCCAACTCGGTTTTACAGTGAAAACTGCAGGAACTTCAAACCGGCACTAGGAAACAGACTGAGAAAGCAGAGAAAAAGTGTCTCCTGCAACCCGTTCCCTTGGTGCTAGATGAACGAACGTCTCTCCACTTGCTCAGTTCTGAGAGATAAGTGTGTGTGAAAGCCGTCCTTCACCTAGCTTGTTGGGAACACAAAGTTTCTTTTCAGTTGCAAACTCCATTCCATACATATATATGGGGAGGTACTAGGTCCAACTCGGTTTTACAGTGAAAACTGCAGGAACTTCAAACCGGCACTAGGAAACAGACTGAGAAAGCAGAGAAAAAGTGTCTCCTGCAACCCGTTCCCTTGGTGCTAGATGAACGAACGTCTCTCCACTTGCTCAGTTCTGAGAGATAAGTGTGTGTGAAAGCCGTCCTTCACCTAGCTTGTTGGGAACACAAAGTTTCTTTTCAGTTGCAAACCCCATTCCATACATATATATGGGGAGGTACAAGCTCCAACTCGGTTTTACAGTGAAAACTGCAGGAACTTCAAACCGGCACTAGGAAAAAGACTGAGAAAGCAGAGAAAAAGTGTCTCCTGCAACCCGTTCCCTTGGTGCTAGATGAACGAACGTCTCTCCACTTGCTCAGTTCTGAGAGATAAATGTGTGTGAAAGCAGTCCTTCACCTTGCTTGTTGGGAACACAAAGTTTCTTTTCAGTTGCAAACTCCATTCCATACATATATATGGGGAGGTACAAGCTCCAACTCGGTTTTACAGTGAAAACTGCAGGAACTTCAAACCGGCACTAGGAAACAGACTGAGAAAGCAGAGAAAAAGTGTCTCCTGCAACCCGTTCCCTTGGTGCTAGATGAACGAACGTCTCTCCACTTGCTCAGTTCTGAGAGATAAGTGTGTGTGAAAGCCGTCCTTCACCTAGCTTGTTGGGAACACAAAGTTTCTTTTCAGTTGCAAACTCCATTCCATACATATATATGGGGAGGTACTACGTCCAACACGGTTTTACAGTGAATACTGCAGGAACTTCAAACCGGCACTAGGAAAGAGACTGAGAAAGCAGAGAAAAAGTGTCTCCTGCAACCCGTTCCCTTGGTGCTAGATGAACGAAAGTCTCTCCAATTGCTCAGTTCTGAGAGATAAGTGTGTGTGAAAGCCGTCCTTCACCTAGCTTTTTGGGAACACAAAGTTTCTTTTCAGTTGCAAACTCCTTTCCATACATATATATTTGGAGGTAGAAGCTCCAACTCGGTTTTACAGTGAAAAATGCAGGAACTTCAAACCGGCACTAGGAAACAGACTGAGAAAGCAGAGAAAATGTGTCTCCTGCAACCCGTTCCCTTGGTGCTAGATGAACGAACGTTTCTCCACTTGCTCAGTTCTGAGAGATAAGTGTGTGTGAAAGCCGTCCTTCACATAGCTTGTTGGGAACACAAAGTTTCTTTTCAGTTGCAAACCCCATTCCATACATATATATGGGGAGGTACAAGCTCCAACTCGGTTTTACAGTGAAAACTGCAGGAACTTCAAACCGGCACTAGGAAACAGACTGAGAAAGCAGAGAAAAAGTGTCTCCTGCAACCCGTTCCCTTGGTGCTAGATGAACGAACGTCTCTCCACTTGCTCAGTTCTGAGAGATAAGTGTGTGTGAAAGCCGTCCTTCACCTAGATTTTTGGGAACACAAAGTTTCTTTTCAGTTGCAAACTCCATTCCATACATATATATTTGGAGGTAGAAGCTCCAACTCGGTTTTACAGTGAATACTGCAGGAACTTCAAACCGGCACTAGGAAACAGACTGAGAAAGCAGAGAAAAAGTGTCTCCTGCAACCCGTTCCCTTGGTGCTAGATGAACGAACGTCTCTCCACTTGCTCAGTTCTGAGAGATAAGTGTGTGTGAAAGCCGTCCCTCACCTAGCTTGTTGGGAACACAAAGTTTCTTTTCAGTTGCAAACTCCATTCCATACATATATATGGGGAGGTACTAGCTCCAACTCGGTTTTACAGTGAAAACTGCAGGAACTTCAAACCGGCACTAGGAAACAGACTGAGAAAGCAGAGAAAAAGTGTCTCCTGCAACCCGTTCCCTTGGTGCTAGATGAACGAAAGTCTCTCCAATTGCTCAGTTCTGAGAGATAAGTGTGTGTGAAAGCCGTCCTTCACCTAGCTTTTTGGGAACACAAAGTTTCTTTTCAGTTGCAAACTCCTTTCCATACATATATATTTGGAGGTAGAAGCTCCAACTCGGTTTTACAGTGAAAACTGCAGGAACTTCAAACCGGCACTAGGAAACAGACTGAGAAAGCAGAGAAAAAGTGTCTCTTGCAACCCGTTCCCTTGGTGCTAGATGAACGAACGTCTCTCCACTTGCTCAGTTCTGAGAGATAAGTGTGTGTGAAAGCCGTCCTTCACCTAGCTTGTTGTTAACACAAAGTTTCTTTTCAGTTGCAAACTCCATTCCATACATATATATGGGGAGGTACAAACTCCAACTCGGTTTTACAGTGAAAACTGCAGGAACTTCAAACCGGCACTAGGAAACAGACTGAGAAAGCAGAGAAAAAGTGTCTCCTGCAACCCGTTCCCTTGGTGCTAGATGAACGAACGTCTCTCCACTTGCTCAGTTCTGAGAGATAAGTGTGTGTGAGAGCCGTCCTTCACCTAGATTTTTGGGAACACAAAGTTTCTTTTCAGTTGCAAACTCCATTCCATACATATATATTTGGAGGTAGAAGCTCCAACTCGGTTTTACAGTGAATACTGCAGGAACTTCAAACCGGCACTAGGAAACAGACTGAGAAAGCAGAGAAAAAGTGTCTCCTGCAACCCGTTCCCTTGGTGCTAGATGAACGAACGTCTCTCCACTTGCTCAGTTCTGAGAGATAAGTGTGTGTGAAAGCCGTCCTTCACCTAGCTTGTTGGGAACACAAAGTTTCTTTTCAGTTGCAAACTCCATTCCATACATATATATGGGGAGGTACTAGCTCCAACTCGGTTTTACAGTGAAAACTGCAGGAACTTCAAACCGGCACTAGGAAACAGACTGAGAAAGCAGAGAAAAAGTGCCTCCTGCAACCCGTTCCCTTGGTGCTAGATGAACGAACGTCTCTCCACTTGCTCAGTTCTGAGAGATAAGTGTGTGTGAAAGCCGTCCTTCACCTAGCTTGTTGGGAACACAAAGTTTCTTTTCAGTTGCAAACTCCATTCCATACATATATATGGGGAGGTACTAGCTCCAACTCAGTTTGACAGTGAAAACTGCAGGAACTTCAAACCGGCACTAGGAAACATACTGAGAAAGCAGAGAAAAAGTGTCTCCTGCAACCCGTTCCCTTGGTGCTAGATGAACGAACGTCTCTCCACTTGCTCAGTTCTGAGAGATAAGTGTGTGTGAAAGCCGTCCTTCACCTAGCTTTTTGGGAACACAAAGTTTCTTTTCAGTTGCAAACTCCATTCCATACATATATATGGGTAGGTACTAGCTCCAACTCGGTTTTACAGTGAAAACTGCAGGAACTTCAAACCGGCACTAGGAAACAGACTGAGAAAGCAGAGAAAAAGTGTCTCCTGCAACCCGTTCCCTTGGTGCTAGATGAACGAAATCTCTCCACTTGCTCAGTTCTGAGAGATAAGTGTGTGTGAAAGCCGTCCTTCACCTAGCTTGTTGGGAACACAAAGTTTCTTTTCAGTTGCAAACTCCATTCCATACATATATATGGGGAGGTACAAGCTCCAACTCGGTTTGACAGTGAAAACTGCAGGAACTTCAAACCGGCACTAGGAAACAGACTGAGAAAGCAGAGAAAAAGTGTCTCCTGCAACCCGTTCCCTTGGTGCTAGATGAACGAACGTCTCTCCACTTGCTCAGTTCTGAGAGATAAGTGTGTGTGAAAGCCGTCCTTCACCTAGCTTGTTGGGAACACAAAGTTTCTTTTCAGTTGCAAACTCCATTCCATACATATATATGGGGAGGTACTATCTCCAACTCGGTTTGACAGTGAAAACTGCAGGAACTTCAAACCGGCACTAGGAAACAGACTGAGAAAGCAGAGAAAAAGTGTCACCTGCAACCCGTTCCCTTGGTGCTAGATGAACGAACGTCTCTCCGCTTGCTCAGTTCTGAGAGATAAGTGTGTGTGAAAGCCGTCCTTCACCTTGCTTGTTGGGAACACAAAGTTTCTTTTCAGTTGCAAACTCCATTCCATACATATATATGGGGAGGTAGAAGCTCCAACTCGGTTTGACAGTGAAAAATGCAGGAACTTCAAACCGGCACTAGGAAACAGACTGAGAAAGCAGAGAAAAATTGTCTCCTGCAACCCGTTCCCTTGGTGCTAGATGAACGAACGTCTCTCCACTTGCTCTGTTCTGAGAGATAAGTGTGTGTGAAAGCCGTCCTTCAACTAGCTTGTTGGGAACACAAATTTCTTTTCTAGTTGCAAACTCCATTCCATACATATATATGGGGAGGTAGAAGCTCCAACTCGGTTTTACAGTGAAAACTGCAGGAACTTCAAACCGGCACTAGGAAACAGACTGAGAAAGCAGAGAAAAAGTGTCTCCTGCAACCCGTTCCGTTGGTGCTAGATGAACGAACGTCTCTCCAATTGCTCAGTTCTGAGAGATAAGTGTGTGTGAAAGCCGTCCTTCACCTAGCTTGTTGGGAACACAAAGTTTCTTTTCAGTTGCAAACCCCATTCCATACATATATATGGGGAGGTACAAGCTCCAACTCGGTTTTACAGTGAAAACTGCAGGAACTTCAAACCGGCACTAGGAAACAGACTGAGGAAGCAGAGAAAAAGTGTCTCCTGCAACCCGTTCCCTTGGTGCTAGATGAACGAACGTCTCTCCACTTGCTCAGTTCTGAGAGATAAGTGTGTGTGAAAGCCGTCCTTCAACTAGCTTGTTGGGAACACAAATTTCTTTTCTAGTTGCAAACTCCATTCCATACATATATATGGGGAGGTACTAGCTCCAACTCGGTTTGACAGTGAAAATTGCAGGAACTTCAAACCGGCACTAGGAAACAGACTGAGAAAGCAGAGAAAAAGTGTCCCCAGCAACCCGATCCCTTGGTGCTACATGAAAGAACGTCTCTCCACTTGCTCAGTTCTGAGAGATAAGTGTGTGTGAACGCCGTCCTTCACCTAGCTTGTTGGGAACACAAAGTTTCTTTTCAGTTGCAAACTCCATTCCATACATATATATGGGGAGGTACTAGCTTCAACTCGGTTTTACAGTGAAAACTACAGGAACTTCAAACCGGCACTAGGAAACAGACTGAGAAAGCAGAGAAAAAGTGTCTCCTGCAACCCGTTCCCTTGGTGCTAGATGAACGAACGTCTCTCCACTTGCTCAGTTCTGAGAGATAAGTGTGTGTGAAAGCCGTCCTTCACCTAGCTTGTTGGGAACACAAAGTTTCTTTTCAGTTGCAAACTCCATTCCATACATATATATGGGGAGGTACTAGCTCCAACACGGTTTGACAGTGAAAACTGCAGGAACTTCAAACCGGCACTAGGAAACAGACTGAGAAAGCAGAGAAAAAGTGTCTCCTGCAAACCGTTCCCTTGATGCTATATGAACGAAAGTCTCTCCACTTGCTATGTTCTGAGAGATAAGTGTGTGTGAAAGCCGTCCTTCACCTAGCTTGTTGGGAACACAAAGTTTCTTTTCAGTTGCAAACTCCATTCCATACATATATATGGGGAGGTAGAAGCTCCAACTCGGTTTTACAGTGAAAACTGCAGGAACTTCAAACTGGCACTAGGAAACAGTCTGAGAAAGCAGAGAAAAAGTGTCTCCTGCAACCCGTTCCCTTTGTGCTAGATGAACGAACGTCTCTCCACTTGCTCAGTTCTGAGAGATAAGTGTGTGTGAAAGCCGTCCTTCACCTAGCTTGTTGGAACACAAAGATTCTTTTCAGTTGCAAACTCCATTCCATACATATATATGGGGAGGTACAAGCTCCAACTCGGTTTTACAGTGAAAACTGCAGGAACTTCAAACCGGCACTAGGAAACAGACTGAGAAAGCAGAGAAAAAGTGTCTCCTGCAACCCGTTCCCTTGGTGCTAGATGAACGAACGTCTCTCCACTTGCTCAGTTCTGAGAGATAAGTGTGTGTGAAAGCCGTCCTTCACCTAGCTTTTTGGGAACACAAAGTTTCTTTTCACTTGCAAACTCCATTCCATACATATATATTTGGAGGTAGAAGCTCCAACTCGGTTTTACAGTGAAAACTGCAGGAACTTCAAACCGGCACTAGGAAACAGTCTGAGAAAGTAGAGAAAAAGTGCCTCCTGCAACCCGTTCCCTTGGTGCTAGATGAACGAACGTCTCTCCACTTGCTCAGTTCTGAGAGATAAGTGTGTGTGAAAGCCGTCCTTCACCTAGCTTGTTGTTAACACAAAGTTTCTTTTCAGTTGCAAACTCCATTCCATACATATATATGGGGAGGTACTAGCTCCAACTCGGTTTGACAGTGAAAACTGCAGGAACTTCAAACCGGCACTAGGAAACAGACTGAGAAAGCAGAGAAAAAGTGTCTCCTGCAAACCGTTCCCTTGATGCTAGAAGAACGAACGTCTCTCCACTTGCTCAGTTCTGAGAGATAAGTGTGTGTGAAAGCCGTCCTTCACCTAGCTTGTTGGGAACACAAAGTTTCTTTTCAGTTGCAAACTCCATTCCATACATATATATGGGTAGGTACTAGCTCCAACTCGGTTTGACAGTGAAAACTGCAGGAACTTCAAACCGGCACTAGGAAACAGACTGAGAAAGCAGAGAAAAAGTGTCTCCTGCAACCCGTTCCCTTGGTGCTAGATGAACGAAAGTCTCTCCACTTGCTCAGTTCTGAGAGATAAGTGTGTGTGAAAGCCGTCCTTCACCTAGCTTGTTGGGAACACAAAGTTTCTTTTCAGTAGCAAACTCCATTCCATACATATATATGGGGAGGTACTAGCTCCAACTCGGTTTGACAGTGAAAACTGCAGGAACTTCAAACCGGCACTAGGAAACAGACTGAGAAAGCAGAGAAAAAGTGTCTCCTGCAACCCGTTCCCTTGGTGCTAGATGAACGAACGTCTCTCCACTTGCTCAGTTCTGAGAGATAAGTGTGTGTGAAAGCCGTCCTTCACCTAGCTTTTTGGGAACACAAAGTTTCTTTTCACTTGCAAACTCCATTCCATACATATATATTTGGAGGTAGAAGCTCCAACTCGGTTTTACAGTGAAAACTGCAGGAACTTCAAACCGGCACTAGGAAACAGTCTGAGAAAGTAGATAAAAAGTGCCTCCTGCAACCCGTTCCCTTGGTGCTAGATGAACGAACGTCTCTCCACTTGCTCAGTTCTGAGAGATAAGTGTGTGTGAAAGCCGTCCTTCACCTAGCTTGTTGTTAACACAAAGTTTCTTTTCAGTTGCAAACTCCATTCCATACATATATATGGGGAGGTACTAGCTCCAACTCGGTTTTACAGTGAAAACTGCAGGAACTTCAAACCGGCACTAGGAAACAGTCTGAGAAAGCAGAGAAAAAGTGTCTCCTGCAACCCGTTCCCTTGGTGCTAGATGAACGAACGTCTCTCCACTTGCTCAGTTCTGAGAGATAAGTGTGTGTGAAAGCCGTCCTTCACCTTGCTTGTTGGGAACACAAAGTTTCTTTTCAGTTGCAAACTTCATTCCATACATATATATGGTGAGGTTGAAGCTCCAACTCGGTTTCACAGTGAAAACTGCAGGAACTTCAAACCGGCACTAGGAAACAGACTTGGAAAGCAGAGAAAAATTGTCTCCTGCAACCCGTTTCCTTGGTGCTAGATGAACGAAAGTCTCTCCACTTGCTCAGTTCTGAGAGATAAGTGTGTGTGAAAGCCGAACTTCACCTAGCTTGTTGGGAACACAAAGTTTCTTTTCAGTTGCAAACTCCATTCCATACATATATATGGTGAGGTAGAAGCTCCAACTCGGTTTCACAGTGAAAACTGCAGGAACTTCAAACAGGCACTAGGAAACAGACTGAGAAAACAGAGAAAAAGTGTCTCCTGCAACCCGTTCCCTTGGTGCTAGATGAACGAACGTCTCTCCACTTGCTCAGTTCTGAGAGATAAGTGTGTGTGAAAGCCGCTCTTCACCAAGCTTGTTGGGAACACAAAGTTTCTTTTCAGTTGTATACTCCATTCCATACATATATATGGGGAGATACTAGCTCCAAATCGGTTTGACAATGAAAACTGCAGGAACTTCTAACCGGCACTAGGAAACAGACTGAGAAAGCAGAGAAAAAGTGTCACCTGCAACCCGTTCCCTTGGTGCTAGATGAACGAACGTCTCTCCACTTGCTCAGTTCTCAGAGATATGTGCGTGTGAAAGCCGTCCTTCAACTAGCTTGTTGGGAACACAAAGTTTCTTTTCAGTTGCAAACTCCTTTCCATACATATATATGGGGAGGTACTAGCTCCAACTCGGTTTGACAGTGAAAACTGCAGGAACTTCAAACCGGCACTAGGAAACAGACTGAGGAAGCAGAGAAAAAGTGTCACCTGCAACCCGTTCCCTTGGTGCTAGATGAACGAACGTCTCTCCACTTGCTCGGTTCTGAGAGATAAGTGTGTGTGAAAGCCGTCCTTCACCTAGCTTGTTGGGAACACAAAGTTTCTTTTCAGTTGCAAACTCCATTCCATACATATATATGGGGAGGTAGAAGCTCCAACTCGATTTTACAGTGAAAACTGCAGGAACTTCAAACCGGCACTAGGAAACAGACTGAGAAAGCAGAGAAAAAGTGTCTCCTGCAACCCGTTCCGTTGGTGCTAGATGAACGAACGTCTCTCCAATTGCTCAGTTCTGAGAGATAAGTGTGTGTGAAAGCCGTCCTTCAACTAGCTTGTTGGGAACACAAAGTTTCTTTTCAGTTGCAAACTCCATTCCATACATATATATGGGGAGGTACAAGCTCCAACTCGGTTTTACAGTGAAAACTGCAGGAACTTCAAACCGGCACTAGGAAACAGACTGAGGAAGCAGAGAAAAAGTGTCTCCTGCAACACGTTCCCTTGGTGCTACATGAAAGAAGGTCTCTCCACTTGCTAAGTTCTGAGAGATAAGTGTGTGTGAAAGCCGTCCTTCACCTAGCTTGTTGGGAACACAAAGTTTCTTTTCAGTTGTATACTCCATTCCATACATATATATGGGGAGATACTAGCTCCAAATCGGTTTGACAATGAAAACTGCAGGAACTTCAAACCGGCACTAGGAAACAGACTGAGAAAGCAGAGAAAAAGTGTCTCCTGCAACCCGTTCCCTTGGTGCTAGATGAACGAACGTCTCTCCACTTGCTCAGTTCTGAGAGATAAGTGTGTGTGAAAGCCGTCCTTCACCTAGCTTGTTGGGAACACAAAGTTTCTTTTCAGTTGCAAACTCCATTCCATACATATATATGGGGAGGTACTAGCTCCAACTCGGTTTGACAGTGAAAACTGCAGGAACTTCAAACCGGCACTAGGAAACAGACTGAGAAAGCAGAGAAAAAGTGTCACCTGCAACCCGTTCCCTTGGTGCTAGATGAACGAACGTCTCTCCACTTGCTCAGTTCTGATAGATAAGTGTGATTGAAAGCCGTCCTTCACCTAGCTTGTTGGGAACACAAAGTTTCTTTTCAGTTGCAAACTCCATTCCATATATATATATGGGGAGGTACTAGCTCCAACACGGTTTGACAGTGAAAACTGCAGGAACTTCAAACCGGCACTAGGAAACAGACTGAGAAAGCAGAGAAAAAGTGTCTCCTGCAAACCGTTCCCTTGGTGCTATATGAACGAAAGTCTCTCCACTTGCTATGTTCTGAGAGATAAGTGTGTGTGAAAGCCGTCCTTCACCTAGCTTGTTGGGAACACAAAGTTTCTTTTCAGTTGCAAACTCCATTCCATACATATATATGGGTAGGTACTAGCTCCACTCGGTTTGACAGTGAAAACTGCAGGAACTTCAAACCGGCACTAGGAAACAGACTGAGAAAGCAGAGAAAAAGTGTCTCCTGCAACCCGTTCCCTTGGTGCTAGATGAACGAAAGTCTCTCCACTTGCTCAGTTCTGAGAGATAAGTGTGTGTGAAAGCCGTCCTTCACCTAGCTTGTTGGGAACACAAAGTTTCTTTTCAGTTGCAAACTCCATTCCATACATATATATGGGGAGGTACTAGCTCCAACTCGGTTTGACAGTGAAAACTGCAGGAACTTCAAACCGGCACTAGGAAACAGACTGAGAAAGCAGAGAAAAAGTGTCTCCTGCAACCCGTTCCCTTGGTGCTAGATGAACGAACGTCTCTCCACTTGCTCAGTTCTGAGAGATAAGTGTGTGTGAAAGCCGTCCTTCACCTAGCTTTTTGGGAACACAAAGTTTCTTTTCACTTGCAAACTCCATTCCATACATATATATTTGGAGGTAGAAGCTCCAACTCGGTTTTACAGTGAAAACTGCAGGAACTTCAAACCGGCACTAGGAAACAGTCTGAGAAAGTAGATAAAAAGTGCCTCCTGCAACCCGTTCCCTTGGTGCTAGATGAACGAACGTCTCTCCACTTGCTCAGTTCTGAGAGATAAGTGTGTGTGAAAGCCGTCCTTCACCTAGCTTGTTGTTAACACAAAGTTTCTTTTCAGTTGCAAACTCCATTCCATACATATATATGGGGAGGTACTAGCTCCAACTCGGTTTTACAGTGAAAACTGCAGGAACTTCAAACCGGCACTAGGAAACAGTCTGAGAAAGCAGAGAAAAAGTGTCTCCTGCAACCCGTTCCCTTGGTGCTAGATGAACGAACGTCTCTCCACTTGCTCAGTTCTGAGAGATAAGTGTGTGTGAAAGCCGTCCTTCACCTTGCTTGTTGGGAACACAAAGTTTCTTTTCAGTTGCAAACTTCATTCCATACATATATATGGTGAGGTTGAAGCTCCAACTCGGTTTCACAGTGAAAACTGCAGGAACTTCAAACCGGCACTAGGAAACAGACTTGGAAAGCAGAGAAAAATTGTCTCCTGCAACCCGTTTCCTTGGTGCTAGATGAACGAAAGTCTCTCCACTTGCTCAGTTCTGAGAGATAAGTGTGTGTGAAAGCCGAACTTCACCTAGCTTGTTGGGAACACAAAGTTTCTTTTCAGTTGCAAACTCCATTCCATACATATATATGGTGAGGTAGAAGCTCCAACTCGGTTTCACAGTGAAAACTGCAGGAACTTCAAACAGGCACTAGGAAACAGACTGAGAAAACAGAGAAAAAGTGTCTCCTGCAACCCGTTCCCTTGGTGCTAGATGAACGAACGTCTCTCCACTTGCTCAGTTCTGAGAGATAAGTGTGTGTGAAAGCCGCTCTTCACCAAGCTTGTTGGGAACACAAAGTTTCTTTTCAGTTGTATACTCCATTCCATACATATATATGGGGAGATACTAGCTCCAAATCGGTTTGACAATGAAAACTGCAGGAACTTCTAACCGGCACTAGGAAACAGACTGAGAAAGCAGAGAAAAAGTGTCACCTGCAACCCGTTCCCTTGGTGCTAGATGAACGAACGTCTCTCCACTTGCTCAGTTCTCAGAGATATGTGCGTGTGAAAGCCGTCCTTCAACTAGCTTGTTGGGAACACAAAGTTTCTTTTCAGTTGCAAACTCCTTTCCATACATATATATGGGGAGGTACTAGCTCCAACTCGGTTTGACAGTGAAAACTGCAGGAACTTCAAACCGGCACTAGGAAACAGACTGAGGAAGAAGAGAAAAAGTGTCACCTGCAACCCGTTCCCTTGGTGCTAGATGAACGAACGTCTCTCCACTTGCTCGGTTCTGAGAGATAAGTGTGTGTGAAAGCCGTCCTTCACCTAGCTTGTTGGGAACACAAAGTTTCTTTTCAGTTGCAAACTCCATTCCATACATATATATGGGGAGGTAGAAGCTCCAACTCGATTTTACAGTGAAAACTGCAGGAACTTCAAACCGGCACTAGGAAACAGACTGAGAAAGCAGAGAAAAAGTGTCTCCTGCAACCCGTTCCGTTGGTGCTAGATGAACGAACGTCTCTCCAATTGCTCAGTTCTGAGAGATAAGTGTGTGTGAAAGCCGTCCTTCAACTAGCTTGTTGGGAACACAAAGTTTCTTTTCAGTTGCAAACTCCATTCCATACATATATATGGGGAGGTACAAGCTCCAACTCGGTTTTACAGTGAAAACTGCAGGAACTTCAAACCGGCACTAGGAAACAGACTGAGGAAGCAGAGAAAAAGTGTCTCCTGCAACACGTTCCCTTGGTGCTACATGAAAGAAGGTCTCTCCACTTGCTAAGTTCTGAGAGATAAGTGTGTGTGAAAGCCGTCCTTCACCTAGCTTGTTGGGAACACAAAGTTTCTTTTCAGTTGTATACTCCATTCCATACATATATATGGGGAGATACTAGCTCCAAATCGGTTTGACAATGAAAACTGCAGGAACTTCAAACCGGCACTAGGAAACAGACTGAGAAAGCAGAGAAAAAGTGTCTCCTGCAACCCGTTCCCTTGGTGCTAGATGAACGAACGTCTCTCCACTTGCTCAGTTCTGAGAGATAAGTGTGTGTGAAAGCCGTCCTTCACCTAGCTTGTTGGGAACACAAAGTTTCTTTTCAGTTGCAAACTCCATTCCATACATATATATGGGGAGGTACTAGCTCCAACTCGGTTTGACAGTGAAAACTGCAGGAACTTCAAACCGGCACTAGGAAACAGACTGAGAAAGCAGAGAAAAAGTGTCACCTGCAACCCGTTCCCTTGGTGCTAGATGAACGAACGTCTCTCCACTTGCTCAGTTCTGATAGATAAGTGTGATTGAAAGCCGTCCTTCACCTAGCTTGTTGGGAACACAAAGTTTCTTTTCAGTTGCAAACTCCATTCCATATATATATATGGGGAGGTACTAGCTCCAACACGGTTTGACAGTGAAAACTGCAGGAACTTCAAACCGGCACTAGGAAACAGACTGAGAAAGCAGAGAAAAAGTGTCTCCTGCAAACCGTTCCCTTGGTGCTATATGAACGAAAGTCTCTCCACTTGCTATATTCTGAGAGATAAGTGTGTGTGAAAGCCGTCCTTCACCTAGCTTGTTGGGAACACAAAGTTTCTTTTCAGTTGCAAACTCCATTCCATACATATATATGGGGAGGTAGAAGCTCCAACTCGGTTTTACAGTGAAAACTGCAGGAACTTCAAACCGGCACTAGGAAACAGACTGAGAAAGCAGAGAAAAAGTGTCTCCTGCAACCCGTTCCTTGGTGCTAGATGAACGAACGTCTCTCCACTTGCTCAGTTCTGAGAGATAATTGTGTGTGAAAGCCGTCCTTCAACTAGCTTGTTGGGAACACAAATTTTCTTTTCAGTTGCAAACTCAATTCCATACATATATATGGGGAGGTACTAGCTCCAACTCGCTTTGACAGTGAAAACCGCAGGAACTTCAAACCGGCACTAGGAAACAGACTGAGAAAGCAGAGAAAAAGTGTCTCCTGTAACCCGTTCCCTTGGTGCTACATGAAAGAACGTCTCTCCACTTGCTCAGTTCTGAGAGATAAGTGTGTGTGAAAGCCGTCCTTCACCTAGCTTGTTGGGAACACAAAGATTCTTTTCAGTTGCAAACTCCATTCCATACATATATATGGGGAGGTACTAGCTCCAACTCGGTTTTACAGTGAAAACTGCAGGAACTTCAAACCGGCACTAGGAAACAGACTGAGGAAGCAGAGAAAAAGTGTCTCCTGCAACCCGTTCCCTTGGTGCTAGATGAACGAACGTCTCTCCACTTGCTCAGTTCTGAGAGATAAGGGTGTGTGAAAGCCGTCCTTCACCTAGCTTGTTGGGAACACAAAGTTTCTTTTCAGTTGCAAACTCCATTCCATACATATATATGGGGAGGTACTAGCTCCAACTCGGTTTTACAGTGAAAACTGCAGGAACTTCAAACCGGCACTAGGAAACAGACTGAGAAAGCAGAGAAAAAGTGTCTCCTGCAACCCGTTCCCTTGGTGCTAGATGAACGAACGTCTCTCCACTTGCTCAGTTCTGAGAGATAAGTGTGTGAGAAAGCCGTCCTTCACCTAGCTTGTTGGGAACACAAAGTTTCTTTTCAGTTCCAAACTCCATTCCATACATATATATGGGGAGGTACTAGCTCCAACTCGGTTTTACAGTGAAAACTGCAGGAACTTCAAAACGGCACTAGGAAACAGACTGAGAAAGCAGAGAAAAAGTGTCTCCTGCAACCCGTTCCCTTGGTGCTAGATGAACGAACGTCTCTCCAATTGCTCTGTTCTGAGAGATAAGTGTGTGTGAAAGCCGTCCTTCACCTAGCTTGTTGGGAACACAAAGTTTCTTTTCAGTTGCAAACTCCATTCCATACATATATATGGGGAGGTAGAAGCTCCAACTCGGTTTTACAGTGAAAACTGCAGGAACTTCAAACCGGCACTAGGAAACAGACTGAGAAAGCAGAGAAAAAGTGTCTCCTGCAACCCGTTCCCTTGGTGCTAGATGAACGAACGTCTCTCCACTTGCTCAGTTCTGAGAGATAAGTGTGTGTGAAAGCCGTCCTTCACCTAGCTTGTTGGGAACACAAAGTTTCTTTTCAGTTGCAAACTCCATTCCATACATATATATGGGGAGGTACTAGCTCCAACTCGGTTTTACAGTGAAAACTGCAGGAACTTCAAACCGGCACTAGGAAACAGACTGAGAAAGCAGAGAAAAAGTGTCTCCAGCAACCCGTTCCCTTGGTGCTAGATGAACGAACGTCTCTCCACTTGCTCAGTTCTGAGAGATAAGTGTGTGTGAAAGCCGTCCTTCACCTAGCTTGTTGGTAACAGAAAGTTTCTTTTCAGATGCAAACTCCATTCCATACATATATATGGGGAGGTACTAGCTCCAACTCGGTTTGACAGTGAAAACTGCAGGAACTTCAAACCGGCACTAGGAAACAGACTGAGGAAGCAGAGAAAAAGTGTCTCCGGCAACCCGTTCCCTTGGTGCTACATGAAAGAACGTCTCTCCACTTGCTCAGTTCTGAGAGATAAGTGTGTGTGAAAGCCGTCCTTCACCTAGCTTGTTGGGAACACAAAGTTTCTTTTCAGTTGCAAACTCCATTCCATACATATATATGGGGAGGTACTAGCTCCAACTCGGTTTTACAGTGAAAACTGCAGGAACTTCAAAACGGCACTAGGAAACAGACTGAGAAAGCAGAGAAAAAGTGTCTCCTGCAACCCGTTCCCTTGGTGCTAGATGAACGAACGTCTCTCCAATTGCTCTGTTCTGAGAGATAAGTGTGTGTGAAAGCCGTCCTTCACCTAGCTTGTTGGGAACACAAAGTTTCTTTTCAGTTGCAAACTCCATTCCATACATATATATGGGGAGGTAGAAGCTCCAACTCGGTTTTACAGTGAAAACTGCAGGAACTTCAAACCGGCACTAGGAAACAGACTGAGAAAGCAGAGAAAAAGTGTCTCCTGCAACCCGTTCCCTTGGTGCTAGATGAACGAACGTCTCTCCACTTGCTCAGTTCTGAGAGATAAGTGTGTGTGAAAGCCTTCCTTCACCTAGCTTGTTGGGAACACAAAGTTTCTTTTCAGTTGCAAACTCCATTCCATACATATATATGGGGAGGTACTAGCTCCAACTCGGTTTTACAGTGAAAACTGCAGGAACTTCAAACCGGCACTAGGAAACAGACTGAGAAAGCAGAGAAAAAGTGTCTCCTGCAAACCGTTCCCTTGGTGCTACATGAAAGAACGTCTCTCCACTTGCTCAGTTCTGAGAGATAAGTGTGTGTGAAAGCCGTCCTTCACCTAGCTTGATGGGAACACAAAGTTTCTTTTCAGATGCAAACTCCATTCCATACATATATATGGGGAGGTACTAGCTCCAACTCGGTTTTACAGTGAAAACTGCAGGAACTTCAAACCGGCACTAGGAAACAGACTGAGGAAGCAGAGAAAAAGTGTCTCCGGCAACCCGTTCCCTTGGTGCTACATGAAAGAACGTCTCTCCACTTGCTCAGTTCTGAGAGATAAGTGTGTGTGAAAGCCGTCCTTCACCTAGCTTGTTGGGAACACAAAGTTTCTTTTCAGTTGCAAACTCCATTCCATACATATATATGGGGAGGTATTAGCTCCAACTCGGTTTTACCGTGAAAACTGCAGGAACTTCAAACCGGCACTAGGAAACAGACTGAGAAAGCAGAGGAAAAGTGTCTCCTGCAACCCGTTCCCTTGGTGCTAGATGAACGAACGTCTCTCCACTTGCTCAGTTCTGAGAGATAAGTGTGTGTGAAAGCCGTCCTTCAACTAGCTTGTTGGGAACACAAAGTTTCTTTTCAGTTGCAAACTCCATTCCATACATATATATGGGGAGGTACTTGCTCCAACTCCGTTTGACATTGAAAAGTGCAGGAACTTCAAACCGGCAATAGGAAACAGATTGAGAAAGATGAAAAATAGTTTCTCCTGCAACCCGTTCCCTTGGTGCTAGATGAACGAACGTCTCTCCACTTGCTCAGATCTGAAAGATAAGTGCGTGTGAAAGCCGTCCTTCACCTAGCTTGTTGGGAACACAAAGTTTCTTTTCAGTTGCAAACTCCATTCCATACATATATATGGGGAGGTAGAAGCTCCAACTCGGTTTTACAGTGAAAACTGCTGGAACTTCAAACCGGCAGTAGGAAACAGAGTGAGAAAGCAGAGAAAAAGTGTCTCCTTCAACCCGTTCCTTTGGTGCTAGATGAACGAACGTCTCTCCACTTGCTCAGTTCTGAGAGATAGGTGCGTGTGAAAGCCGTCCTTCTCCTAGCTTTTTGGGAACACAAATTTCTTTTCAGTTGCAAAATCCATTCCATACATATATATGGGGAGGTACAAGCTCCAACTCGGTTTGACAGTGAAAACTGCAGGAACTTCAAACCGGCACTATGAAACAGACTGAGAAAGCAGAGAAAAAGTGCCTCCTGCAACCCGTTCCCTTGGTGCTACATGAAAGAACGTCTCTCCACTTGCTCAGTTCTGATAGATAAGTGTGTGTGAAAGCCGTCCTTCACCTAGCTTGTTGTTAACACAAAGTTTCTTTTCAGTTGCAAACTCCATTCCATACATATATATGGGGAGGTACTAGCTCCAACTCGGTTTTACAGTGAAAACTGCAGGAACTTCAAAACGGCACTAGGAAACAGACTGAGAAAGCAGAGAAAAAGTGTCTCCTGCAACCCGTTCCCTTGGTGCTAGATGAACGAACGTCTCTCCAATTGCTCTGTTCTGAGAGATAAGTGTGTGTGAAAGCCGTCCTTCACCTAGCTTGTTGGGAACACAAAGTTTCTTTTCAGTTGCAAACTCCATTCCATACATATATATGGGGAGGTAGAAGCTCCAACTCGGTTTTACAGTGAAAACTGCAGGAACTTCAAACCGGCACTAGGAAACAGACTGAGAAAGCAGAGAAAAAGTGTCTCCTGCAACCCGTTCCCTTGGTGCTACATGAAAGAACGTCTCTCCACTTGCTCAGTTCTGAGAGATAAGTGTGTGTGAAAGCCGTCCTTCACCTAACTTGTTGGTAACACAAAGTTTCTTTTCAGATGCAAACTCCATTCCATACATATATATGGGGAGGTACTAGCTCCAACTCGGTTTTACAGTGAAAACTGCAGGAACTTCAAACCGGCACTAGGAAACAGACTGAGGAAGCAGAGAAAAAGTGTCTCCTGCAAACCGTTCCCTTGGTGCTATATGAACGAAAGTCTCTCCACTTGCTATGTTCTGAGAGATAAGTGTGTGTGAAAGCCGTCCTTCACCTAGCTTGTTGGGAACACAAAGTTTCTTTTCAGTTGCAAACTCCATTCCATACATATATATGGGGAGGTATTAGCTCCAACTCGGTTTTACAGTGAAAACTGCAGGAACTTCAAACCGGCACTAGGAAACAGACTGAGAAAGCAGAGGAAAAGTGTCTCCTGCAACCCGTTCCCTTGGTGCTAGATGAACGAACGTCTCTCCACTTGCTCAGTTCTGAGAGATAAGTGTGTGTGAAAGCCGTCCTTCAACTAGCTTGTTGGGAACACAAAGTTTCTTTTCAGTTGCAAACTCCATTCCATACATATATATGGGGAGGAACTAGCTCCAACTCGGTTTGACAGTGAAAACTGCAGGAACTTCAAAACGGCACTAGGAAACAGACTGAGAAAGCAGAGAAAAAGTGTCTCCTGCAACCCGTTCCCTTGGTGCTAGATGAACGATCGTCTCTCCACTTGCTCAGTTCTGAGAGATAAGTGTGTGTGAAAGCCGTCCTTCACCTAGCTTGTTGGGAACACAAAGTTTCTTTTCAGTTGCAAACTCCATTCCATACATATATATGGGGAGGTAGAAGCTCCAACTCGGTTTTACAGTGAAAACTGCAGGAACTTCAAACCGGCACTAGGAAACAGACTGAGAAAGCAGAGAAAAAGTGTCTCCTGCAACCCGTTCCCTTGGTGCTACATGAAAGAACGTCTCTCCACTTGCTCAGTTCTGACAGATAAGTGTGTGTGAAAGCCGTCCTTCACCTAGCTTGTTGGTAACACAAAGTTTCTTTTCAGATGCAAACTCCATTCCATACATATATATGGGGAGGTACTAGCTCCAACTCGGTTTTACAGTGAAAACTGCAGGAACTTCAAACCGGCACTAGGAAACAGACTGAGAAAGCAGAGAAAAAGTGTCTCCTGCAACCCGTTCCCTTGGTGCTACATGAAAGAACGTCTCTCCACTTGCTCAGTTCTGAGAGATAAGTGTGTGTGAAAGCCGTCCTTCACCTAGCTTGTTGGGAACACAAAGTTTCTTTTCAGTTGCAAACTCCATTCCATACATATATATGGGGAGGTAGAAGCTCCAACTCGGTTTTACAGTGAAAACTGCAGGAACTTCAAACCGGCACTAGGAAACAGACTGAGAAAGCAGAGAAAAAGTGTCTCCTGCAACCCGTTCCCTTGGTGCTAGATGAACGAACGTCTCTCCACTTGCTCAGTTCTGAGAGATAAGTGTGTGTGAAAGCCTTCCTTCACCTAGCTTGTTGGGAACACAAAGTTTCTTTTCAGTTGCAAACTCCATTCCATAC
The DNA here is from genome assembly GCF_048773025.1 of Camelus bactrianus. Classification (NCBI taxonomy): domain Eukaryota; kingdom Metazoa; phylum Chordata; class Mammalia; order Artiodactyla; family Camelidae; genus Camelus; species Camelus bactrianus. The sequence continues at coordinate 52,309,799 of NC_133555.1, read as the reverse complement.
ATATATATGGGGAGGTACTAGCTCCAACTCGGTTTTACAGTGAAAACTGCAGGAACTTCAAACCGGCACTAGGAAACAGACTGAGAAAGCAGAGAAAAAGTGTCTCCAGCAACCCGTTCCCTTGGTGCTACATGAAAGAACGTCTCTCCACTTGCTCAGTTCTGAGAGATAAGTGTGTGTGAAAGCCGTCCTTCACCTAGCTTGTTGGTAACAGAAAGTTTCTTTTCAGATGCAAACTCCATTCCATACATATATATGGGGAGGTACTAGCTCCAACTCGGTTTTACAGTGAAAACTGCAGGAACTTCAAACCGGCACTAGGAAACAGACTGAGGAAGCAGAGAAAAAGTGTCTCCGGCAACCCGTTCCCTTGGTGCTACATGAAAGAACGTCTCTCCACTTGCTCAGTTCTGAGAGATAAGTGTGTGTGAAAGCCGTCCTTCACCTAGCTTGTTGGGAACACAAAGTTTCTTTTCAGTTGCAAACTCCATTCCATACATATATATGGGGAGGTACTAGCTCCAACTCGGTTTTACAGTGAAAACTGCAGGAACTTCAAAACGGCACTAGGAAACAGACTGAGAAAGCAGAGAAAAAGTGTCTCCTGCAACCCGTTCCCTTGGTGCTAGATGAACGAACGTCTCTCCAATTGCTCTGTTCTGAGAGATAAGTGTGTGTGAAAGCCGTCCTTCACCTAGCTTGTTGGGAACACAAAGTTTCTTTTCAGTTGCAAACTCCATTCCATACATATATATGGGGAGGTAGAAGCTCCAACTCGGTTTTACAGTGAAAACTGCAGGAACTTCAAACCGGCACTAGGAAACAGACTGAGAAAGCAGAGAAAAAGTGTCTCCTGCAACCCGTTCCCTTGGTGCTAGATGAACGAACGTCTCTCCACTTGCTCAGTTCTGAGAGATAAGTGTGTGTGAAAGCCTTCCTTCACCTAGCTTGTTGGGAACACAAAGTTTCTTTTCAGTTGCAAACTCCATTCCATACATATATATGGGGAGGTACTAGCTCCAACTCGGTTTTACAGTGAAAACTGCAGGAACTTCAAACCGGCACTAGGAAACAGACTGAGAAAGCAGAGAAAAAGTGTCTCCTGCAAACCGTTCCCTTGGTGCTAGATGAACGAACGTCTCTCCACTTGCTCAGTTCTGAGAGATAAGTGTGTGTGAAAGCCGTCCTTCACCTAGCTTGATGGGAACACAAAGTTTCTTTTCAGATGCAAACTCCATTCCATACATATATATGGGGAGGTACTAGCTCCAACTCGGTTTTACAGTGAAAACTGCAGGAACTTCAAACCGGCACTAGGAAACAGACTGAGGAAGCAGAGAAAAAGTGTCTCCGGCAACCCGTTCCCTTGGTGCTACATGAAAGAACGTCTCTCCACTTGCTCAGTTCTGAGAGATAAGTGTGTGTGAAAGCCGTCCTTCACCTAGCTTGTTGGGAACACAAAGTTTCTTTTCAGTTGCAAACTCCATTCCATACATATATATGGGGAGGTATTAGCTCCAACTCGGTTTTACCGTGAAAACTGCAGGAACTTCAAACCGGCACTAGGAAACAGACTGAGAAAGCAGAGGAAAAGTGTCTCCTGCAACCCGTTCCCTTGGTGCTAGATGAACGAACGTCTCTCCACTTGCTCAGTTCTGAGAGATAAGTGTGTGTGAAAGCCGTCCTTCAACTAGCTTGTTGGGAACACAAAGTTTCTTTTCAGTTGCAAACTCCATTCCATACATATATATGGGGAGGTACTTGCTCCAACTCCGTTTGACATTGAAAAGTGCAGGAACTTCAAACCGGCAATAGGAAACAGATTGAGAAAGATGAAAAATAGTTTCTCCTGCAACCCGTTCCCTTGGTGCTAGATGAACGAACGTCTCTCCACTTGCTCAGATCTGAAAGATAAGTGCGTGTGAAAGCCGTCCTTCACCTAGCTTGTTGGGAACACAAAGTTTCTTTTCAGTTGCAAACTCAATTCCATACATATATATGGGGAGGTAGAAGCTCCAACTCGGTTTTACAGTGAAAACTGCTGGAACTTCAAACCGGCAGTAGGAAACAGAGTGAGAAAGCAGAGAAAAAGTGTCTCCTTCAACCCGTTCCTTTGGTGCTAGATGAACGAACGTCTCTCCACTTGCTCAGTTCTGAGAGATAGGTGCGTGTGAAAGCCGTCCTTCTCCTAGCTTTTTGGGAACACAAATTTCTTTTCAGTTGCAAAATCCATTCCATACATATATATGGGGAGGTACAAGCTCCAACTCGGTTTGACAGTGAAAACTGCAGGAACTTCAAACCGGCACTAGGAAACAGACTGAGAAAGCAGAGAAAAAGTGTCTCCTGCAACCCGTTCCCTTGGTGCTAGATGAACGAACGTCTCTCCACTTCCTCAGTTCTGAGAGATAAGAGTGTGTGAAAGCCGTCCTTCACCTAGCTTGTTGGGAACACAAAGTTTCTTTTCAGTTGCAAACTCCATTCCATACATATATATGGGGAGGTACAAGCTACAACTCGGTTTTACAGTGAAAACTGCAGGAACTTCAAACCGGCACTATGAAACAGACTGAGAAAGCAGAGAAAAAGTGTCTCCCGCAACCCGTTCCCTTGGTGCTACATGAAAGAACGTCTCTCCACTTGCTCAGTTCTGATAGATAAGTGTGTGTGAAAGCCGTCCTTCACCTAGCTTGTTGTTAACACAAAGTTTCTTTTCAGTTGCAAACTCCATTCCATACATATATATGGGGAGGTACTAGCTCCAACTCGGTTTTACAGTGAAAACTGCAGGAACTTCAAAACGGCACTAGGAAACAGACTGAGAAAGCAGAGAAAAAGTGTCTCCTGCAACCCGTTCCCTTGGTGCTAGATGAACGAACGTCTCTCCAATTGCTCTGTTCTGAAAGATAAGTGTGTGTGAAAGCCGTCCTTCACCTAGCTTGTTGGGAACACAAAGTTTCTTTTCAGTTGCAAACTCCATTCCATACATATATATGGGGAGGTAGAAGCTCCAACTCGGTTTTACAGTGAAAACTGCAGGAACTTCAAACCGGCACTAGGAAACAGACTGAGAAAGCAGAGAAAAAGTGTCTCCTGCAACCCGTTCCCTTGGTGCTACATGAAAGAACGTCTCTCCACTTGCTCAGTTCTGAGAGATAAGTGTGTGTGAAAGCCGTCCTTCACCTAGCTTGTTGGTAACACAAAGTTTCTTTTCAGATGCAAACTCCATTCCATACATATATATGGGGAGGTACTAGCTCCAACTCGGTTTTACAGTGAAAACTGCAGGAACTTCAAACCGGCACTAGGAAACAGACTGAGGAAGCAGAGAAAAAGTGTCTCCTGCAAACCGTTCCCTTGGTGCTATATGAACGAAAGTCTCTCCACTTGCTATGTTCTGAGAGATAAGTGTGTGTGAAAGCCGTCCTTCAACTAGCTTGTTGGGAACACAAAGTTTCTTTTCAGTTGCAAACTCCATTCCATACATATATATGGGGAGGTATTAGCTCCAACTCGGTTTTACAGTGAAAACTGCAGGAACTTCAAACCGGCACTAGGAAACAGACTGAGAAAGCAGAGGAAAAGTGTCTCCTGCAACCCGTTCCCTTGGTGCTAGATGAACGAACGTCTCTCCACTTGCTCAGTTCTGAGAGATAAGTGTGTGTGAAAGCCGTCCTTCAACTAGCTTGTTGGGAACACAAAGTTTCTTTTCAGTTGCAAACTCCATTCCATACATATATATGGGGAGGAACTAGCTCCAACTCGGTTTGACAGTGAAAACTGCAGGAACTTCAAAACGGCACTAGGAAACAGACTGAGAAAGCAGAGAAAAAGTGTCTCCTGCAACCCGTTCCCTTGGTGCTAGATGAACGATCGTCTCTCCACTTGCTCAGTTCTGAGAGATAAGTGTGTGTGAAAGCCGTCCTTCACCTAGCTTGTTGGGAACACAAAGTTTCTTTTCAGTTGCAAACTCCATTCCATACATATATATGGGGAGGTAGAAGCTCCAACTCGGTTTTACAGTGAAAACTGCAGGAACTTCAAACCGGCACTAGGAAACAGACTGAGAAAGCAGAGAAAAAGTGTCTCCTGCAACCCGTTCCCTTGGTGCTACATGAAAGAACGTCTCTCCACTTGCTCAGTTCTGACAGATAAGTGTGTGTGAAAGCCGTCCTTCACCTAGCTTGTTGGGAACACAAAGTTTCTTTTCAGATGCAAACTCCATTCCATACATATATATGGGGAGGTACTAGCTCCAACTCGGTTTTACAGTGAAAACTGCAGGAACTTCAAACCGGCACTTGGAAACAGACTGAGGAAGCAGAGGAAAAGTGTCTCCTGCAACCCGTTCCCTTGGTGCTAGATGAACGAACGTCTCTCCACTTGCTCAGTTCTGAGAGATAAGTGTGTGTGAAAGCCGTCCTTCAACTAGCTTGTTGGGAACACAAAGTTTCTTTTCAGTTGCAAACTCCATTCCATACATATATATGGGGAGGAACTAGCTCCAACTCGGTTTGTAGTGAAAACTGCAGGAACTTCAAACCGGCACTAGGAAACAGACTGAGAAAGCAGAGAAAAAGTGTCTCCTGCAACCCGTTCCCTTGGTGCTAGATGAACGAACGTCTCTCCAATTGCTCAGTTCTGAGAGATAAGTGTGTGTGAAAGCCGTCTTTCACCTAGCTTGTTGGGAACACAAAGTTTCTTTTCAGTTGCAAACTCCATTCCATACATATATATTGGGAGGTACCAGCTCCAACTCGGTTTTACAGTGAAAACTGCAGGAACTTTAAACCGGCACTAGGAAACAGACTGAGAAAGCAGAGGAAAAGAGTCTCCTGCAACCCGTTCCCTTGGTGCTAGATGAACGAACGTCTCTCCACTTGCTCAGTTCTGAGAGATAAGTGTGTGTGAAAGCCGTCCTTCACCTAGCTTGATGGGAACACAAAGTTTCTTTTCAGTTGCAAACTCCATTCCATACATATATATGGGGAGGTACTTGCTCCAACTCCGTTGACATTGAAAAGTGCAGGAACTTCAAACCGGCACTAGGAAACAGACTGAGGAAGCAGAGAAAAAGTGTCTCCGGCAACCCGTTCCCTTGGTGCTAGATGAACGAACGTCTCTCCACTTGCTCAGTTCTGAAAGATAAGTGCGTGTGAAAGCCGTCCTTCACCTAGCTTGTTGGGAACACAAAGTTTCTTTTCAGTTGCAAACTCCATTCCATACATATATATGGGGAGGTAGAAGCTCCAACTCGGTTTTACAGTGAAAACTGCTGGAACTTCAAACCGGCACTAGGAAACAGAGTGAGAAAGCAGAGAAAAAGTGTCTCCTTCAACCCGTTCCTTTGGTGCTAGATGAACGAACGTCTCTCCACTTGCTCAGTTCTGAGAGATAGGTGCGTGTGAAAGCCGTCCTTCTCCTAGCTTTTTGGGAACACAAATTTCTTTTCAGTTGCAAAATCCATTCCATACATATATATGGGGAGGTACAAGCTCCAACTCGGTTTGACAGTGAAAACTGCAGGAACTTCAAACCGGCACTAGGAAACAGACTGAGAAAGCAGAGAAAAAGTGTCTCCTGCAACCCGTTCCCTTGGTGCTAGATGAACGAACGTCTCTCCACTTGCTCAGTTCTGAGAGATAAGTGTGTGTGAAAACCGTCTTTCACCTAGCTTGTTGGGAACACAAAGTTTCTTTTCAGTTGCAAACTCCATTCCATACATATATATTGGGAGGTACCAGCTCCAACTCGGTTTTACAGTGAAAACTGCAGGAACTTCAAACCGGCACTAGGAAACAGACTGAGAAAGCAGAGAAAAATTGTCTCCTGCAACCCGTTCCCTTGGTGCTACATGAAAGAACGTCTCTCCACTTGCTCAGTTCTGAGAGATAAGTGTGTGTGAAAGCCGTCCTTCACCTAGCTTGTTGGTAACACAAAGTTTCTTTTCAGATGCAAACTCCATTCCATACATATATATGGGGAGGTACTAGCTCCAACTCGGTTTTACAGTGAAAACTGCAGGAACTTCAAACCGGCACTTGGAAACAGACTGAGGAAGCAGAGGAAAAGTGTCTCCTGCAACCCGTTCCCTTGGTGCTAGATGAACGAACGTCTCTCCACTTGCTCAGTTCTGAGAGATAAGTGTGTGTGAAAGCCGTCCTTCAACTAGCTTGTTGGGAACACAAAGTTTCTTTTCAGTTGCAAACTCCATTCCATACATATATATGGGGAGGAACTAGCTCCAACTCGGTTTGTAGTGAAAACTGCAGGAACTTCAAACCGGCACTAGGAAACAGACTGAGAAAGCAGAGAAAAAGTGTCTCCTGCAACCCGTTCCCTTGGTGCTAGATGAACGAACGTCTCTCCAATTGCTCAGTTCTGAGAGATAAGTGTGTGTGAAAGCCGTCTTTCACCTAGCTTGTTGGGAACACAAAGTTTCTTTTCAGTTGCAAACTCCATTCCATACATATATATTGGGAGGTACCAGCTCCAACTCGGTTTTACAGTGAAAACTGCAGGAACTTTAAACCGGCACTAGGAAACAGACTGAGAAAGCAGAGGAAAAGAGTCTCCTGCAACCCGTTCCCTTGGTGCTAGATGAACGAACGTCTCTCCACTTGCTCAGTTCTGAGAGATAAGTGTGTGTGAAAGCCGTCCTTCACCTAGCTTGATGGGAACACAAAGTTTCTTTTCAGTTGCAAACTCCATTCCATACATATATATGGGGAGGTACTTGCTCCAACTCCGTTGACATTGAAAAGTGCAGGAACTTCAAACCGGCACTAGGAAACAGACTGAGGAAGCAGAGAAAAAGTGTCTCCGGCAACCCGTTCCCTTGGTGCTAGATGAACGAACGTCTCTCCACTTGCTCAGTTCTGAAAGATAAGTGCGTGTGAAAGCCGTCCTTCACCTAGCTTGTTGGGAACACAAAGTTTCTTTTCAGTTGCAAACTCCATTCCATACATATATATGGGGAGGTAGAAGCTCCAACTCGGTTTTACAGTGAAAACTGCTGGAACTTCAAACCGGCACTAGGAAACAGAGTGAGAAAGCAGAGAAAAAGTGTCTCCTTCAACCCGTTCCTTTGGTGCTAGATGAACGAACGTCTCTCCACTTGCTCAGTTCTGAGAGATAGGTGCGTGTGAAAGCCGTCCTTCTCCTAGCTTTTTGGGAACACAAATTTCTTTTCAGTTGCAAAATCCATTCCATACATATATATGGGGAGGTACAAGCTCCAACTCGGTTTGACAGTGAAAACTGCAGGAACTTCAAACCGGCAGTAGGAAACAGACTGAGAAAGCAGAGAAAAAGTGTCTCCTGCAACCCGTTCCCTTGGTGCTAGATGAACGAACGTCTCTCCACTTGCTCAGTTCTGAGAGATAAGTGTGTGTGAAAGCCGTCTTTCACCTAGCTTGTTGGGAACACAAAGTTTCTTTTCAGTTGCAAACTCCATTCCATACATATATATTGGGAGGTACCAGCTCCAACTCGGTTTTACAGTGAAAACTGCAGGAACTTTAAACCGGCACTAGGAAACAGACTGAGAAAGCAGAGGAAAAGTGTCTCCTGCAACCAGTTCCCTTGGTGCTAGATGAACGAACGTCTCTCCACTTGCTCAGTTCTGAGAGATAAGTGTGTGTGAAAGCCGTCCTTCACCTAGCTTGATGGGAACACAAAGTTTCTTTTCAGTTGCAAACTCCATTCCATACATATATATGGGGAGGTACTTGCTCCAACTCCGTTTGACAGTGAAAACTGCAGGAACTTCAAACCGGCAATAGGAAACAGATTGAGAAAGATGACAATTAGTTTCTCCTGCAACCCGTTCCCTTGGTGCTAGATGAACGAACGTCTCTCCACTTGCTCAGTTCTGAGAGATAAGTGTGTGTGAAAGCCGTCCTTCAACAAGCTTGTTGGGAACACAAAGTTTCTTTTCAGTTGCAAACTCCATTCCATACATATATATGGGGAGGAACTAGCTCCAACTCGGTTTGACAGTGAAAACTGCAGGAACTTCAAACCGGCACTAGGAAACAGACTGAGAAAGCAGAGAAAAAGTGTCTCCTGCAACCCGTTCCCTTGGTGCTAGATGAACGATCGTCTCTCCACTTGCTCAGTTCTGAGAGATAAGTGTGTGTGAAAGCCGTCTTTCACCTAGCTTGTTGGGAACACAAAGTTTCTTTTCAGTTGCAAACTCCATTCCATACATATATATTGGGAGGTACCAGCTCCAACTCGGTTTTACAGTGAAAACTGCAGGAACTTCAAACCGGCACTAGGAAACAGACTGAGAAAGCAGAGGAAAAGTGTCTCCTGCAACCCGTTCCCTTGGTGCTAGATGAACGAACGTCTCTCCACTTGCTCAGTTCTGAGAGATAAGTGTGTGTGAAAGCCGTCCTTCACCTAGCTTGATGGGAACACAAAGTTTCTTTTCAGTTGCAAACTCCATTCCATACATATATATGGGGAGGTACTTGCTCCAACTCCGTTTGACATTGAAAAGTGCAGGAACTTCAAACCGGCAATAGGAAACAGATTGAGAAAGCTGACAAATAGTTTCTCCTGCAACCCGTTCCCTTGGTGCTAGATGAACGAACGTCTCTCCACTTGCTCAGTTCTGATAGATAAGTGTGTGTGAAAGCCTTCCTTCACCTAGCTTGTTGGGAACACAAAGTTTCTTTTCAGTTGCCAACTCAATTCCATACATATATATGGGGAGGTACTAGCTCCAACTCGGTTTGACAGTGAAAACTGCAGGAACTTCAAACCGGCACTAGGAAACAGACTGAGAAAGCAGAGAAAAAGTGTCTCCTGCAACCCGTTCCCTTGGTGCTAGATGAACGAACGTCTCTCCACTTGCTCAGTTCTGAGAGATAAGTGTGTGTGAAAGCCGTCCTTCAACAAGCTTGTTGGGAACACAAAGTTTCTTTTCAGTTGCAAACTCCATTCCATACATATATATGGGGAGGAACTAGCTCCAACTCGGTTTGACAGTGAAAACTGCAGGAACTTCAAACCGGCACTAGGAAACAGACGGAGAAAGCAGAGAAAAAGTGTCTCCTGCAAGCCGTTCCCTTGGTGCTAGATGAACGATCGTCTCTCCACTTGCTCAGTTCTGAGAGATAATTGTGTGTGAAAGCCGTCTTTCACCTAGCTTGTTGGGAACACAAAGTTTCTTTTCAGTTGCAAACTCCATTCCATACATATATATTGGGAGGTACCAGCTCCAACTCGGTTTTACAGTGAAAACTGCAGGAACTTTAAACCGGCACTAGGAAACAGACTGAGAAAGCAGAGGAAAAGTGTCTCCTGCAACCCGTTCCCTTGGTGCTAGATGAACGAACGTCTCTCCACTTGCTCAGTTCTGAGAGATAAGTGTGTGTGAAAGCCGTCCTTCACCTAGCTTGATGGGAACACAAAGTTTCTTTTCAGTTGCAAACTCCATTCCATACATATATATGGGGAGGTACTTGCTCCAACTCCGTTTGACATTGAAAAGTGCAGGAACTTCAAACCGGCAATAGGAAACAGATTGAGAAAGCTGACAAATAGTTTCTCCTGCAACCCATTCCCTTGGTGCTAGATGAACGAACGTCTCTCCACTTGCTCAGTTCTGAAAGATAAGTGTGTGTGAAAGCCGTCCTTCACCTAGCTTGTTGGGAACACAAAGTTTCTTTTCAGTTGCCAACTCCATTCCATACATATATATGGGGAGGTTCAAGCTACAACTCGGTTTTACAGTGAAAACTGCAGGAACTTCAAACCGGCACTAGGAAACAGACTGAGAAAGCAGAGAAAAATTGTCTCCTGCAACCCGTTCCCTTGGTGCTACATGAAAGAACGTCTCTCCACTTGCTCAGTTCTGATAGATAAGTGTGTGTGAAAGCCGTCCTTCACCTAGCTTGTTGGGAACACAAAGTTTCTTTTCAGTTGCCAACTCAATTCCATACATATATATGGGGAGGTACTAGCTCCAACTCGGTTTGACAGTGAAAACTGCAGGAACATCAAACCGGCACTAGGAAACAGACTGAGAAAGCAGAGAAAAAGTGTCTCCTGCAACCCATTCCCTTAGTGCTAGATGAACGAACGTCTCTCCACTTGCTCAGTTCTGAGAGATAAGTGGTGTGAAAGCCGTCCTTCACCTAGCTTGTTGGGAACACAAAGTTTCTTTTCAGTTGCAAACCCCATTCCATACATATATATGGGGAGGAAATAGCTCCAACTCGGTTTTACAGTGAAAACTGCAGGAACTTCAAACCGGCAGTAGGAAACAGACTGAGAAAGCAGAGAAAAAGTGTCACCGGCAACCCGTTCCCTTGGTGCTAGATGAACGAACGTCTCTCCACTTGCTCTGTTCTGAGAGATAAGTGTGTGTGAAAGCCGTCCTTCACCTAGCTTGTTGGGAACACAAAGTTTCTTTTCAGTTGCAAACTCCATTCCATACATATATATGTTGAGGTAGAAGCTCCAACTCGGTTTTACAGTGAAAACTGCAGGAACTTCAAACCGGCACTAGGAAACAGACTGAGAAAGCAGAGAAAAAGTGTCTCCTGCAACCCGTTCCGTTGGTGCTAGATGAACGAACGTCTCTCCAATTGCTCAGTTCTGAGAGATAAGTGTGTGTGAAAGCCGTCCTTCACCTAGCTTGTTGGGAAAACAAAGTTTCTTTTCAGTTGCAAACCCCATTCCATACATATATATGGGGAGGTACAAGCTCCAACTCGGTTTTACAGTGAAAACTGCAGGAACTTCAAACCGGCACTAGGAAACAGACTGGGGAAGCAGAGAAAAAGTGTCTCCTGCAACCCGTTCCCTTGGTGCTACATGAAAGAACGTCTCTCCACTTGCTCAGTTCTGAGAGATAAGTGTGTGTGAAAGCCGTCCTTCACCTAGCTTGTTGGGAACACAAAGTTTCTTTTCAGTTGCAAACTCCATTCCATACATATATATGGGGAGGTACTAGCTCCAACTCGGTTTGACAGTGAAAACTGCAGGAACTTCAAACCGGCACTAGGAAACAGACTGAGAAAGCAGAGAAAAAGTGTCTCCTGCAACCCGTTCCCTTTGTGCTACATGAACGAACGTCTCTCCACTTGCTCAGTTCTGAGAGATAAGTGTGTGTGAAAGCCGTCCTTCACCTTGCTTGTTGGGAACACAAAGTTTCTTTTCAGTTGCAAACTCCATTCCATACATATATATGGGGAGGTAGAAGCTCCAACTCGGTTTTACAGTGAAAACTGCAGGAACTTCAAAGCGGCACTAGGAAACAGACAGAGAAAGCAGAGAAAAATTGTCTCCTGCAACCCGTTCCCTTGGTGCTAGATGAACGAACGTCTCTCCACTTCCTCAGTTCTGAGAGATAAGAGTGTGTGAAAGCCGTCCTTCACCTAGCTTGTTGGGAACACAAAGTTTCTTTTCAGTTGCAAACTCCATTCCATACATATATATGGGGAGGTACTTGCTCCAACTCCGTTTGACATTGAAAAGTGCAGGAACTTCAAACCGGCAATAGGAAACAGATTGAGAAAGATGACAAATAGTTTCTCCTGCAACCCGTTCCCTTGGTGCTAGATGAACGAACGTCTCTCCACTTGCTCAGTTCTGAGAGATAAGTGTGTGTGAAAGCCGTCCTTCACCTAGCTTGTTGGGAAAACAAAGTTTCTTTTCAGTTGCAAACTCCATTCCATACATATATATGGGGAGGTACAAGCTCCAACTCGGTTTTACAGTGAAAACTGCAGGAACTTCAAACCGGCACTAGGAAACAGACTGGGGAAGCAGAGAAAAAGTGTCTCCTGCAACCCGTTCCCTTGGTGCTACATGAAAGAACGTCTCTCCACTTGCTCAGTTCTGAGAGATAAGTGTGTGTGAAAGCCGTCCTTCACCTAGCTTGTTGGGAACACAAAGTTTCTTTTCAGTTGCAAACTCCATTCCATACATATATATGGGGAGGTACTAGCTCCAACTCGGTTTGACAGTGAAAACTGCAGGAACTTCAAACCGGCACTAGGAAACAGACTGAGAAAGCAGAGAAAAAGTGTCTCCTGCAACCCGTTCCCTTTGTGCTACATGAACGAACGTCTCTCCACTTGCTCAGTTCTGAGAGATAAGTGTGTGTGAAAGCCGTCCTTCACCTTGCTTGTTGGGAACACAAAGTTTCTTTTCAGTTGCAAACTCCATTCCATACATATATATGGGGAGGTACCAGCTCCAACTCGGTTTTACAGTGAAAACTGCAGGAACTTCAAAGCGGCACTAGGAAACAGACTGAGAAAGCAGAGAAAAATTGTCTCCTGCAACCCGTTCCCTTGGTGCTAGATGAACGAACGTCTCTCCACTTCCTCAGTTCTGAGAGATAAGAGTGTGTGAAAGCCGTCCTTCACCTAGCTTGTTGGGAACACAAAGTTTCTTTTCAGTTGCAAACTCCATTCCATACATATATATGGGGAGGTACTTGCTCCAACTATGTTTGACATTGAAAAGTGCAGGAACTTCAAACCGGCAATAGGAAACAGATTGAGAAAGCTGACAAATAGTTTCTCCTGCAACCCGTTCCCTTGGTGCTAGATGAACGAACGTCTCTCCACTTGCTCAGTTCTGAAAGATAAGTGCGTGTGAAAGCCGTCCTTCACCTAGCTTGTTGGGAACACAAAGTTTCTTTTCAGTTGCAAACTCCATTCCATACATATATATGGGGAGGTAGAAGCTCCAACTCGGTTTTACAGTGAAAACTGCTGGAACTTCAAACCGGCAGTAGGAAACAGAGTGAGAAAGCAGAGAAAAAGTGTCCCCTTCAACCCGTTCCTTTGGTGCTAGATGAAAGAACGTCTCTCCACTTGCTCAGTTCTGAGAGATAAGTGTGTGTGAAAGCCGTCCTTCAACTAGCTTGTTGGGAACACAAAGTTTCTTTTCAGTTGCAAACTCCATTCCATACATATATATGGGGAGGAACTAGCTCCAACTCGGTTTGACAGTGAAAACTGCAGGAACTTCAAACCGGCACTAGGAAACAGACTGAGAAAGCAGAGAAAAAGTGTCTCCTGCAACCCGTTCCCTTGGTGCTAGATGAACGAACGTCTCTCCACTTGCTCAGTTCTGAGAGATAAGTGTGTGTGAAAGCCGTCTTTCACCTAGCTTGTTGGGAACACAAAGTTTCTTTTCAGTTGCAAACTCCATTCCATACATATATATTGGGAGGTACCAGCTCCAACTCGGTTTTACAGTGAAAACTGCAGGAACTTCAAACCGGCACTAGGAAACAGACTGAGAAAGCAGAGGAAAAGTGTCTCCTGCAACCCGTTCCCTTGGTGCTAGATGAACGAACGTCTCTCCACTTGCTCAGTTCTGAGAGATAAATGTGTGTGAAAGCCGTCTTTCACCTAGCTTGTTGGGAACACAAAGTTTCTTTTCAGTTGCAAACTCCATTCCATACATATATATGGGGAGGTACCAGCTCCAACTCCGTTTGACATTGAAAAGTGCAGGAACTTCAAACCGGCACTAGGAAACAGATTGAGAAAGCTGACAAATAGTTTCTCCTGCAACCCGTTCCCTTGGTGCTAGATGAACGAACGTCTCTCCACTTGCTCAGTTCTGAGAGATAAGAGTGTGTGAAAGCCGTCCTTCACCTAGCTTGTTGGGAACACAAAGTTTCTTTTCAGTTGCAAACTCCATTCCATACATATATATGGGGAGGTACTTGCTCCAACTCCGTTTGACATTGAAAAGTGCAGGAACTTCAAACCGGCAATAGGAAACAGATTGAGAAAGCTGACAAATAGTTTCTCCTGCAACCCGTTCCCTTGGTGCTACATGAAAGAACGTCTCTCCACTTGCTCAGTTCAGAAAGATAAGTGTGTGTGAAAGCCGTCCTTCACCTAACTTGTTGGGAACACAAAGTTTCTTTTCAGTTGCAAACTCCATTCCATACATATATATGGGGAGGTAGAAGCTCCAACTCGGTTTTACAGTGAAAACTGCAGGAACTTCAAACCGGCACTAGGAAACAGACTGAGAAAGCAGAGAAAAAGTGTCTCCTGCAACCCGTTCCCTTGGTGCTAGATGAACGAACGTCTCTCCACTTGCTCAGTTCTGAGAGATAAGTGTGTGTGAAAGCCGTCCTTCTCCTAGCTTTTTGGGAACACAAAGTTTCTTTTCAGTTGCAAACTCCATTCCATACATATATATAGGGAGGAACTAGCTCCAACTCGGTTTGACAGTGAAAACTGCAGGAACTTCAAACCGGCACTAGGAAACAGACTGAGAAAGCAGAGAAAAAGTGTCTCCTGCAACCCGTTCCCTTGGTGCTAGATGAACGATCGTCTCTCCACTTGCTCAGTTCTGAGAGATAAGTGTGTGTGAAAGCCGTCTTTCACCTAGCTTGTTGGGAACACAAAGTTTCTTTTCAGTTGCAAACTCCATTCCATACATATATATTGGGAGGTACCAGCTCCAACTCGGTTTTACAGTGAAAACTGCAGGAACTTTAAACCGGCACTAGGAAACAGACTGAGAAAGCAGAGGAAAAGTGTCTCCTGCAACCCGTTCCCTTGGTGCTAGATGAACGAACGTCTCTCCACTTGCTCAGTTCTGAGAGATAAGAGTGTGTGAAAGCCGTCCTTCACCTAGCTTGTTGGGAACACAAAGTTTCTTTTCAGTTGCAAACTCCATTCCATACATATATATGGGGAGGTAGAAGCTCCAACTCCGTTTGACATTGAAAAGTGCAGGAACTTCAAACCGGCAATAGGAAACAGATTGAGAAAGCTGACAAATAGTTTCTCCTGCAACCCGTTCCCTTGGTGCTAGATGAACGAACGTCTCTCCACTTGCTCAGTTCTGAAAGATAAGTGCGTGTGAAAGCCGTCCTTCACCTAGCTTGTTGTTAACACAAAGTTTCTTTTCAGTTGCCAACTCAATTCCATACATATATATGGGGAGGTACTAGCTCCAACTCGGTTTTACAGTGAAAACTGCTGGAACTTCAAACCGGCAGTAGGAAACAGAGTGAGAAAGCAGAGAAAAAGTGTCTCCTTCAACCCGTTCCTTTGGTGCTAGATGAACGAACGTCTCTCCACTTGCTCAGTTCTGAGAGATAGGTGCGTGTGAAAGCCGTCCTTCTCCTAGCTTTTTGGGAACACAAATTTCTTTTCAGTTGCAAAATCCATTCCATACATATATATGGGGAGGTACAAGCTCCAACTCGGTTTGACAGTGAAAACTGCAGGAACTTCAAACCGGCACTAGGAAACAGACTGAGAAAGCAGAGAAAAAGTGTCTCCTGCAACCCGTTCCCTTGGTGCTAGATGAACGAACGTCTCTCCACTTCCTCAGTTCTGAGAGATAAGAGTGTGTGAAAGCCGTCCTTCACCTAGCTTGTTGGGAACACAAAGTTTCTTCTCAGTTGCAAACTCCATTCCATACATATATATGGGGAGGTACTTGCTCCAACTCCGTTTGACATTGAAAAGTGCAGGAACTTCAAACCGGCAATAGGAAACAGATTGAGAAAGCTGACAAATAGTTTCTCCTGCAACCCGTTCCCTTGGTGCTAGATGAACGAACGTCTCTCCACTTGCTCAGTTCTGAAAGATAAGTGCGTGTGAAAGCCGTACTTCACCTAGCTTCTTGGGAACACAAAGTTTCTTTTCAGTTGCAAACTCCATTCCATACATATATATGGGGAGGTAGAAGCTCCAACTCGGTTTTACAGTGAAAACTGCAGGAACTTCAAACCGGCACTATGAAACAGACTGAGAAAGCAGAGAAAAAGTGTCTCCTGCAACACGTTCCCTTGGTGCTACATGAAAGAACGTCTCTCCACTTGCTCAGTTCTGATAGATAAGTGTGTGTGAAAGCCGTCCTTCACCTAGCTTGTTGTTAACACAAAGTTTCTTTTCAGTTGCCAACTCAATTCCATACATATATATGGGGAGGTACTAGCTCCAACTCGGTTTTACAGTGAAAACTGCAGGAACTTCAAACCGGCACTAGGAAACAGACTGAGAAAGCAGAGAAAAAGTGTCTCCTGCAACCCGTTCCCTTGGTGCTAGATGAACGAACGTCTCTCCACTTGCTCAGTTCTGAGAGATAAGTGTGTGTGAAAGCCGTCCTTCAACTAGCTTGTTGGGAACACAAAGTTTCTTTTCAGTTGCAAACTCCATTCCATACATATATATGGGGAGGAACTAGCTCCAACTCGGTTTGACAGTGAAAACTGCAGGAACTTCAAACCGGCACTAGGAAACAGACTGAGAAAGCAGAGAAAAAGTGTCTCCTGCAACCCGTTCCCTTGGTGCTAGATGAACGATCGTCTCTCCACTTGCTCAGTTCTGAGAGATAAGTGTGTGTGAAAGCCGTCTTTCACCTAGCTTGTTGGGAACACAAAGTTTCTTTTCAGTTGCAAACTCCATTCCATACATATATATTGGGAGGTACCAGCTCCAACTCCGTTTTACAGTGAAAACTGCAGGAACTTTAAACCGGCACTAGGAAACAGACTGAGAAAGCAGAGGAAAAGTGTCTCCTGCAACCCGTTCCCTTGGTGCTAGATGAACGAACGTCTCTCCACTTGCTCAGTTCTGAGAGATAGGTGTGTGTGAAAGCCGTCCTTCACCTAGCTTGATGGGAACACAAAGTTTCTTTTCAGTTGCAAACTCCATTCCATACATATATATGGGGAGGTACTTGCTCCAACTCGGTTTTACAGTGAAAACTGCAGGAACTTCAAACCGGCACTAGGAAACAGACTGAGAAAGCAGAGAAAAAGTGTCCCCTGCAACCCGTTCCCTTGGTGCTAAATGAATGAACGTCTCTCCACTTCCTCAGTTCTGAGAGATAAGAGTGTGTGAAAGCCGTCCTTCACCTAGCTTGTTGGGAACACAAAGTTTCTTTTCAGTTGCAAACTCCATTCCATACATATATATGGGGAGGTACAAGCTACAACTCGGTTTTACAGTGAAAACTGCAGGAACTTCAAACCGGCACTAGGAAACAGACTGAGAAAGCAGAGAAAAAGTGTCTCCTGCAACCCGTTCCCTTGGTGCTAGTTGAACGAACGTCTCTCCACTTGCTCAGTTCTGAGGGATAAGTGTGTGTGAAAGCCGTCCTTCAACTAGCTTGTTGGGAACACAAATTTTCTTTTCAGTTGCAAACCCCATTCCATACATATATATGGGGAGGAAATAGCTCCAACTCGGTTTTACAGTGAAAACTGCAGGAACTTCAAACCGGCACTAGGAAACAGACTGAGAAAGCAGAGAAAAAGTGTCTCCTGCAACCCGTTCCCTTGGTGCTAGTTGAACGAACGTCTCTCCACTTGCTCAGTTCTGAGAGATAAGTGTGTGTGAAAGCCGTCCTTCAACTAGCTTGTTGGGAAAACAAATTTTCTTTTCAGTTGCAAACCCCATTCCATACATATATATGGGGAGGTACAAGCTCCAACTCGGTTTTACAGTGAAAACTGCAGGAACTTCAAACCGGCAGTAGGAAACAGACTGAGAAAGCAGAGAAAAAGTGTTTCCTGCAACCCGTTCCCTTGGTGCTAGATGAAAGAACGTCTCTCCACTTCCTCAGTTCTGAGAGATAAGAGTGTGTGAAAGCCGTCCTTCACCTAGCTTGTTGGGAACACAAAGTTTCTTTTCAGTTGCAAACTCCATTCCATACATATATATGGGGAGGTACAAGTTACAACTCGGTTTTACAGTGATAACTGCAGGAACTTCAAACCGGCACTAGGAAACAGACTGAGAAAGCAGAGAAAAAGTGTCTCCTGCAACCCGTTCCCTTGGTGCTACATGAAAGAACGTCTCTCCACTTGCTCAGTTCTGATAGATAAGTGTGTGTGAAAGCCGTCCTTCACCTAGCTTGTTGGGAACACAAAGTTTCTTTTCAGTTGCCAACTCAATTCCATACATATATATGGGGAGGTACTACCTCCAACTCGGTTTGACAGTGAAAACTGCAGGAACATCACACCGGCACTAGGAAACAGATTGAGAAAGCAGAGAAAAAGTGTCCCCTGCAACCCGTTCCCTTGGTGCTAGATGAACGAACGTCTCTCCACTTGCTCAGTTCTGAGAGATAAGTGGTGTGAAAGCCGTCCTTCACCTAGCTTGTTGGTAACACAAAGTTTCTTTTCAGATGCAAACTCCATTCCATACATATATATGGGGAGGTACAAGCTCCAACTCGGTTTTACAGTGAAAACTGCAGGAACTTCAAACCGGCACTAGGAAACAGACTGAGAAAGCAGAGGAAATGTGTCTCCTGCAACCCGTTCCCTTGGTGCTAGTTGAACGAACGTCTCTCCACTTGCTCAATTCTGAGAGATAGGTGCGTGTGAAAGCCGTCCTTCTCCTAGCTTTTTGGGAACACAAATTTCTTTTCAGATGCAAACTCCATTCCATACATATATATGGGGAGGTACAAGCTCCAACTCGGTTTTACAGTGAAAACTGCAGGAACTTCAAACCGGCACTAGGAAACAGACTGAGAAAGCAGTGGAAATGTGTCTCCTGCAACCCGTTCCCTTGGTGCTAGTTGAACGAACGTCTCTCCACTTGCTCAGTTCTGAGAGATAAGTGTGTGTGAAAGCCGTCCTTCAACTAGCTTGTAGGGAACACAAAGTTTCTTTTCAGTTGCAAACCCCATTCCATACATATATATGGGGAGGAAATAGCTCCAACTCGGTTTTACAGTGAAAACTGCAGGAACTTCAAACCGGCACTAGGAAACAGACTGAGAAAGCAGAGAAAAAGTGTCACCTGCAACCCGTTCCCTTGGTGCTAGATGAACGAACGTCTCTCCAATTGCTCTGTTCTGAGAGATAAGTGTGTGTGAAAGCCGTCCTTCACCTAGCTTGTTGGGAACACAAAGTTTCTTTTCAGTTGCCAACTCAATTCCATACATATATATGGGGAGGTACTAGCTCCAACTCGGTTTGACAGTGAAAACTGCAGGAACTTCAAACCGGCACTAGGAAACAGACTGAGAAAGCAGAGAAAAAGTGTCTCCTGCAACCCGTTCCGTTGGTGCTAGATGAACGAACGTCTCTCCACTTGCTCAGTTCTGAGAGATAAGTGTGTGTGAAAGCCGTCCTTCACCTAGCTTGTTGGGAAAACAAAGTTTCTTTTCAGTTGCAAACCCCATTCCATACATATATATGGGGAGGTACAAGCTCCAACTCGGTTTTACAGTGAAAACTGCAGGAACTTCAAACCGGCACTAGGAAACAGACTGGGGAAGCAGAGAAAAAGTGTCTCCTGCAACCCGTTCCCTTGGTGCTACATGAAAGAACGTCTCTCCACTTGCTCAGTTCTGAGAGATAAGTGTGTGTGAAAGCCGTCCTTCACCTAGCTTGTTGGGAACACAAAGTTTCTTTTCAGTTGCCAACTCAATTCCATACATATATATGGGGAGGTAGAAGCTCCAACTCGGTTTTACAGTGAAAACTGCAGGAACTTCAAAGCGGCACTAGGAAACAGACTGAGAAAGCAGAGAAAAATTGTCTCCTGCAACCCGTTCCCTTGGTGCTAGATGAACGAACGTCTCTCCACTTCCTCAGTTCTGAGAGATAAGAGTGTGTCAAAGCCGTCCTTCACCTAGCTTGTTGGGAACACAAAGTTTCTTTTCAGTTGCAAACTCCATTCCATACATATATATGGGGAGGTACTTGCTCCAACTCCGTTTGACATTGAAAAGTGCAGGAACTTCAAACCGGCAATAGGAAACAGATTGAGAAAGCTGACAAATAGTTTCTCCTGCAACCCGTTCCCTTGGTGCTAGATGAACGAACGTCTCTCCACTTGCTCAGTTCTGAAAGATAAGTGCGTGTGAAAGCCGTCCTTCACCTAGCTTGTTGGGAACACAAAGTTTCTTTTCAGTTGCAAACTCCATTCCATACATATATATGGGGAGGTAGAAGCTCCAACTCGGTTTTACAGTGAAAACTGCTGGAACTTCAAACCGGCAGTAGGAAACAGAGTGAGAAAGCAGAGAAAAAGTGTCTCCTTCAACCCGTTCCTTTGGTGCTAGATGAACGAACGTCTCTCCACTTGCTCAGTTCTGAGAGATAGGTGCGTGTGAAAGCCGTCCTTCTCCTAGCTTTTTGGGAACACAAATTTCTTTTCAGTTGCAAAATCCATTCCATACATATATATGGGGAGGTACAAGCTCCAACTCGGTTTGACAGTGAAAACTGCAGGAACTTCAAACCGGCACTAGGAAACAGATTGAGAAAGCAGAGAAAAAGTGTCTCCTGCAACCCGTTCCCTTGGTGCTAGATGAACGAACGTCTCTCCACTTCCTCAGTTCTGAGAGATAAGAGTGTGTGAAAGCCGTCCTTCACCTAGCTTGTTGGGAACACAAAGTTTCTTTTCAGTTGCAAACTCCATTCCATACATATATATGGGGAGGTACAAGCTACAACTCGGTTTTACAGTGAAAACTGCAGGAACTTCAAACCGGCACTATGAAACAGACTGAGAAAGCAGAGAAAAAGTGTCTCCTGCAACCCGTTCCCTTGGTGCTACATGAAAGAACGTCTCTCCACTTGCTCAGTTCTGATAGATAAGTGTGTGTGAAAGCCGTCCTTCACCTAGCTTGTTGTTAACACAAAGTTTCTTTTCAGTTGCCAACTCAATTCCATACATATATATGGGGAGGTACTAGCTCCAACTCGGTTTTACAGTGAAAACTGCAGGAACTTCAAACCGGCACTAGGAAACAGACTGAGAAAGCAGAGAAAAAGTGTCTCCTGCAACCCGTTCCCTTGGTGCTAGATGAACGAACGTCTCTCCACTTGCTCAGTTCTGAGAGATAAGTGTGTGTGAAAGCCGTCCTTCAACTAGCTTGTTGGGAACACAAAGTTTCTTTTCAGTTGCAAACTCCATTCCATACATATATATGGGGAGGAACTAGCTCCAACTCGGTTTGACAGTGAAAACTGCAGGAACTTCAAACCGGCACTAGGAAACAGACTGAGAAAGCAGAGAAAAAGTGTCTCCTGCAACCCGTTCCCTTGGTGCTAGATGAACGATCGTCTCTCCACTTGCTCAGTTCTGAGAGATAAGTGTGTGTGAAAGCCGTCTTTCACCTAGCTTGTTGGGAACACAAAGTTTCTTTTCAGTTGCAAACTCCATTCCATACATATATATTGGGAGGTACCAGCTCCAACACGGTTTTACAGTGAAAACTGCAGGAACTTTAAACCGGCACTAGGAAACAGACTGAGAAAGCAGAGGAAAAGTGTCTCCTGCAACCCGTTCCCTTGGTGCTAGATGAACGAACGTCTATCCACTTGCTCAGTTCTGAGAGATAAGTGTGTGTGAAAGCCGTCCTTCACCTAGCTTGATGGGAACACAAAGTTTCTTTTCAGTTGCAAACTCCATTCCATACATATATATGGGGAGGTACTTGCTCCAACTCCGTTTGACATTGAAAAGTGCAGGAACTTCAAACCGGCAATAGGAAACAGATTGAGAAAGCTGACAAATAGTTTCTCCTGCAACCCGTTCCCTTGGTGCTAGATGAACGAACGTCTCTCCACTTGCTCAGTTCTGAAAGATAAGTGCGTGTTAAAGCCGTCCTTCACCTAGCTTGATGGGAACACAAAGTTTCTTTTCAGTTGCAAACTCCATTCCATACATATATATGGGGAGGTAGAAGCTCCAACTCGGTTTTACAGTGAAAACTGCAGGAACTTCAAACCGGCACTATGAAACAGACTGAGAAAGCAGAGAAAAAGTGTCTCCTGCAACCCGTTCCCTTGGTGCTACATGAAAGAACGTCTCTCCACTTGCTCAGTTCTGATAGATAAGTGTGTGTGAAAGCCGTCCTTCACCTAGCTTGTTGTTAACACAAAGTTTCTTTTCAGTTGCCAACTCAATTCCATACATATATATGGGTAGGTACTAGCTCCAACTCGGTTTTACAGTGAAAACTGCAGGAACTTCAAACCGGCACTAGGAAACAGACTGAGAAAGCAGAGAAAAAGTGTCTCCTGCAACCCGTTCCCTTGGTGCTAGATGAACGAACGTCTCTCCACTTGCTCAGTTCTGAGAGATAAGTGTGTGTGAAAGCCGTCCTTCACCTAGCTTGTTGGGAACACAAAGTTTCTTTTCAGTTGCAAACTCCATTCCATACATATATATGGGGAGGAACTAGCTCCAACTCGGTTTGACAGTGAAAACTGCAGGAACTTCAAACCGGCACTAGGAAACAGACTGAGAAAGCAGAGAAAAATTGTCTCCTGCAACCCGTTCCCTTGGTGCTAGATGAACGATCGTCTCTCCACTTGCTCAGTTCTGAGAGATAAGTGTGTGTGAAAGCCGTCTTTCACCTAGCTTGTTGGGAACACAAAGTTTCTTTTCAGTTGCAAACTCCATTCCATACATATATATTGGGAGGTACCAGCTCCAACACGGTTTTACAGTGAAAACTGCAGGAACTTTAAACCGGCACTAGGAAACAGACTGAGAAAGCAGAGGAAAAGTGTCTCCTGCAACCCGTTCCCTTGGTGCTAGATGAACGAACGTCTATCCACTTGCTCAGTTCTGAGAGATAAGTGTGTGTGAAAGCCGTCCTTCACCTAGCTTGATGGGAACACAAAGTTTCTTTTCAGTTGCAAACTCCATTCCATACATATATATGGGGAGGTACTTGCTCCAACTCCGTTTGACATTGAAAAGTGCAGGAACTTCAAACCGGCAATAGGAAACAGATTGAGAAAGCTGACAAATAGTTTCTCCTGCAACCCGTTCCCTTGGTGCTAGATGAACGAACGTCTCTCCACTTGCTCAGTTCTGAAAGATAAGTGCGTGTTAAAGCCGTCCTTCACCTAGCTTGATGGGAACACAAAGTTTCTTTTCAGTTGCAAACTCCATTCCATACATATATATGGGGAGGTAGAAGCTCCAACTCGGTTTTACAGTGAAAACTGCAGGAACTTCAAACCGGCACTATGAAACAGACTGAGAAAGCAGAGAAAAAGTGTCTCCTGCAACCCGTTCCCTTGGTGCTACATGAAAGAACGTCTCTCCACTTGCTCAGTTCTGATAGATAAGTGTGTGTGAAAGCCGTCCTTCACCTAGCTTGTTGTTAACACAAAGTTTCTTTTCAGTTGCCAACTCAATTCCATACATATATATGGGTAGGTACTAGCTCCAACTCGGTTTTACAGTGAAAACTGCAGGAACTTCAAACCGGCACTAGGAAACAGACTGAGAAAGCAGAGAAAAAGTGTCTCCTGCAACCCGTTCCCTTGGTGCTAGATGAACGAACGTCTCTCCACTTGCTCAGTTCTGAGAGATAAGTGTGTGTGAAAGCCGTCCTTCACCTAGCTTGTTGGGAACACAAAGTTTCTTTTCAGTTGCAAACTCCATTCCATACATATATATGGGGAGGAACTAGCTCCAACTCGGTTTGACAGTGAAAACTGCAGGAACTTCAAACCGGCACTAGGAAACAGACTGAGAAAGCAGAGAAAAAGTGTCTCCTGCAACCCGTTCCCTTGGTGCTAGATGAACGATCGTCTCTCCACTTGCTCAGTTCTGAGAGATAAGTGTGTGTGAAAGCCGTCTTTCACCTAGCTTGTTGGGAACACAAAGTTTCTTTTCAGTTGCAAACTCCATTCCATACATATATATTGGGAGGTACCAGCTCCAACTCGGTTTTACAGTGAAAACTGCAGGAACTTTAAACCGGCACTAGGAAACAGACTGAGAAAGCAGAGGAAAAGTGTCTCCTGCAACCCGTTCCCTTGGTGCTAGATGAACGAACGTCTCTCCACTTGCTCAGTTCTGAGAGATAAGAGTGTGTGAAAGCCGTCCTTCACCTAGCTTGTTGGGAACACAAAGTTTCTTTTCAGTTGCAAACTCCATTCCATACATATATATGGGGAGGTACTTGCTCCAACTCCGTTTGACATTGAAAAGTGCAGGAACTTCAAACCGGCAATAGGAAACAGATTGAGAAAGCTGACAAATAGTTTCTCCTGCAACCCGTTCCCTTGGTGCTAGATGAACGAACGTCTCTCCACTTGCTCAGTTCTGAAAGATAAGTGCGTGTGAAAGCCGTCCTTCACCTAGCTTGTTGGGAACACAAAGTTTCTTTTCAGTTGCAAACTCCATTCCATACATATATATGGGGAGGTTGAAGCTCCAACTCGGTTTTACAGTGAAAACTGCTGGAACTTCAAACCGGCAGTAGGAAACAGAGTGAGAAAGCAGAGAAAAAGTGTCTCCTTCAAACTGTTCCTTTGGTGCTAGATGAACGAACGTCTCTCCACTTGCTCAGTTCTGAGAGATAGGTGCGTGTGAAAGCCGTCCTTCTCCTAGCTTTTTGGGAACACAAATTTCTTTTCAGTTGCAAAATCCATTCCATACATATATATGGGGAGGTACAAGCTCCAACTCGGTTTGACAGTGAAAACTGCAGGAACTTCAAACCGGCACTAGGAAACAGACTGAGAAAGCAGAGAAAAAGTGTCTCCTGCAACCCGTTCCCTTGGTGCTAGATGAACGAACGTCTCTCCACTTCCTCAGTTCTGAGAGATAAGATGTGTGAAAGCCGTCCTTCACCTAGCTTGTTGGGAACACAAAGTTTCTTCTCAGTTGCAAACTCCATTCCATACATATATATGGGGAGGTACTTGCTCCAACTCCGTTTGACATTGAAAAATGCAGGAACTTCAAACCGGCAATAGGAAACAGATTGAGAAAGCTGACAAATAGTTTCTACTGCAACCCGTTCCCTTGGTGCTAGATGAACGAACTTCTCTCCACTTGCTCAGTTCTGAAAGTTAAGTGCGTGTGAAAGCCGTCCTTCACCTAGCTTCTTGGGAACACAAAGTTTCTTTTCAGTTGCAAACTCCATTCCATACATATATATGGGGAGGTAGAAGCTCCAACTCGGTTTTACAGTGAAAACTGCAGGAACTTCAAACCGGCACTATGAAACAGACTGAGAAAGCAGAGAAAAAGTGTCTCCTGCAACCCGTTCCCTTGGTGCTACATGAAAGAACGTCTCTCCACTTGCTCAGTTCTGATAGATAAGTGTGTGTGAAAGCCGTCCTTCACCTAGCTTGTTGTTAACACAAAGTTTCTTTTCAGTTGCCAACTCAATTCCATACATATATAAGGGGAGGTACTAGCTCCAACTCGGTTTTACAGTGAAAACTGCAGGAACTTCAAACCGGCACTAGGAAACAGACTGAGAAAGCAGAGAAAAAGTGTCTCCTGCAACCCGTTCCCTTGGTGCTAGATGAACGAACGTCTCTCCACTTGCTCAGTTCTGAGAGTTAAGTGTGTGTGAAAGCCGTCCTTCAACTAGCTTGTTGGGAACACAAAGTTTCTTTTCAGTTGCAAACTCCATTCCATACATATATATGGGGAGGAACTAGCTCCAACTCGGTTTGACAGTGAAAACTGCAGGAACTTCAAACCGGCACTAGGAAACAGACTGAGAAAGCAGAGAAAAAGTGTCTCCTGCAACCCGTTCCCTTGGTGCTAGATGAACGATCGTCTCTCCACTTGCTCAGTTCTGAGAGATAAGTGTGTGTGAAAGCCGTCTTTCACCTAGCTTGTTGGGAACACAAAGTTTCTTTTCAGTTGCAAACTCCATTCCATACATATATATTGGGAGGTACCAGCTCCAACTCGGTTTTACAGTGAAAACTGCAGGAACTTTAAACCGGCACTAGGAAACAGACTGAGAAAGCAGAGGAAAAGTGTCTCCTGCAACCCGTTCCCTTGGTGCTAGATGAACGAACGTCTCTCCACTTGCTCAGTTCTGAGAGATAAGTGTGTGTGAAAGCCGTCCTTCACCTAGCTTGATGGGAACACAAAGTTTCTTTTCAGTTGCAAACTCCATTCCATACATATATATGGGGAGGTACTTGCTCCAACTCCGTTTGACATTGAAAAGTGCAGGAACTTCAAACCGGCAATAGGAAACAGATTGAGAAAGCTGACAAATAGTTTCTCCTGCAACCCGTTCCCTTGGTGCTAGATGAACGAACGTCTCTCCACTTGCTCAGTTCTGAAAGATAAGTGCGTGTGAAAGCCGTCCTTCACCTAGCTTGTTGGGAACACAAAGTTTCTTTTCAGTTGCAAACTCCATTCCATACATATATATGGGGAGGTACTTGCTCCAACTCCGTTTGACATTGAAAAGTGCAGGAACTTCAAACCGGCAATAGGAAACAGATTGAGAAAGCTGACAAATAGTTTCTCCTGCAACCCGTTCCCTTGGTGCTAGATGAACGAACGTCTCTCCACTTGCTCAGTTCTGAGAGATAAGTGTGTGTGAAAGCCGTCCTTCAACTAGCTTGTTGGGAACACAAAGTTTCTTTTCAGTTGCAAACTCCATTCCATACATATATATGGGGAGGAACTAGCTCCAACTCGGTTTGACAGTGAAAACTGCAGGAACTTCAAACCGGCACTAGGAAACAGACTGAGAAAGCAGAGAAAAAGTGTCTCCTGCAACCCGTTCCCTTGGTGCTAGATGAACGATCGTCTCTCCACTTGCTCAGTTCTGAGAGATAAGTGTGTGTGAAAGCCGTACTTCACCTAGCTTGTTGGGAACACAAAGTTTCTTTTCAGTTGCAAACTCCATTCCATACATATATATTGGGAGGTACCAGCTCCAACTCGGTTTTACAGTGAAAACTGCAGGAACTTCAAACCGGCACTAGGAAACAGACTGAGAAAGCAGAGGAAAAGTGTCTCCTGCAACCCGTTCCCTTGGTGCTAGATGAACGAACGTCTCTCCACTTGCTCAGTTCTGAGAGATAAGTGTGTGTGAAAGCCGTCCTTCACCTAGCTTGATGGGAACACAAAGTTTCTTTTCAGTTGCAAACTCCATTCCATACATATATATGGGGAGGTACTTGCTCCAACTCCGTTTGACATTGAAAAGTGCAGGAACTTCAAACCGGCAATAGGAAACAGATTGAGAAAGCTGACAAATAGTTTCTCCTGCAACCCGTTCCCTTGGTGCTAGATGAACGAACGTCTCTCCACTTGCTCATTTCTGAGAGATAAGTGCGTGTGAAAGCCGTCCTTCACCTAGCTTGATGGGAACACAAAGTTTCTTTTCAGTTGCAAACTCCATTCCATACATATATATGGGGAGGTACTTGCTCCAACTCCGTTTGACATTGAAAAGTGCAGGAACTTCAAACCGGCAATAGGAAACAGATTGAGAAACCTGACAAATAGTTTCTCCTGCAACCCGTTCCCTTGGTGCTAGATGAACGAACGTCTCTCCACTTGCTCAGTTCTGAAAGATAAGTGCGTGTGAAAGCCGTCCTTCAACTAGCTTGATGGGAACACAAAGTTTCTTTTCAGTTGCAAACTCCATTCCATACATATATATGGGGAGGTACTTGCTCCAACTCCGTTTGACATTGAAAAGTGCAGGAACTTCAAACCGGCAATAGGAAACAGATTGAGAAAGCTGACAAATAGTTTCTCCTGCAACCCGTTCCCTTGGTGCTAGATGAACGAACGTCTCTCCACTTGCTCAGTTCTGAAAGATAAGTGCGTGTGAAAGCCGTCCTTCACCTAGCTTGTTGGGAACACAAAGTTTCTTTTCAGTTGCAAACTCCATTCCATACATATATACGGGGAGGTTGAAGCTCCAACTCGGTTTTACAGTGAAAACTGCTGGAACTTCAAACCGGCAGTAGGAAACAGAGTGAGAAAGCAGAGAAAAAGTGTCTCCTTCAAACTGTTCCTTTGGTGCTAGATGAACGAACGTCTCTCCACTTGCTCAGTTCTGAGAGATAGGTGCGTGTGAAAGCCGTCCTTCTCCTAGCTTTTTGGGAACACAAATTTCTTTTCAGTTGCAAAATCCATTCCATACATATATATGGGGAGGTACAAGCTCCAACTCGGTTTGACAGTGAAAACTGCAGGAACTTCAAACCGGCACTAGGAAACAGACTGAGAAAGCAGAGAAAAAGTGTCTCCTGCAACCCGTTCCCTTGGTGCTAGATGAACGAACGTCTCTCCACTTCCTCAGTTCTGAGAGATAAGAGTGTGTGAAAGCCGTCCTTCACCTAGCTTTTTGGGAACACAAAGTTTCTTCTCAGTTGCAAACTCCATTCCATACATATATATGGGGAGGTACTTGCTCCAACTCCGTTTGACATTGAAAAATGCAGGAACTTCAAACCGGCAATAGGAAACAGATTGAGAAAGCTGACAAATAGTTTCTCCTGCAACCCGTTCCCTTGGTGCTAGATGAACGAACTTCTCTCCACTTGCTCAGTTCTGAAAGTTAAGTGCGTGTGAAAGCCGTCCTTCACCTAGCTTCTTGGGAACACAAAGTTTCTTTTCAGTTGCAAACTCCATTCCATACATATATATGGGGAGGTAGAAGCTCCAACTCGGTTTTACAGTGAAAACTGCAGGAACTTCAAACCGGCACTATGAAACAGACTGAGAAAGCAGAGAAAAAGTGTCTCCTGCAACCCGTTCCCTTGGTGCTACATGAAAGAACGTCTCTCCACTTGCTCAGTTCTGATAGATAAGTGTGTGTGAAAGCCGTCCTTCACCTAGCTTGTTGTTAACACAAAGTTTCTTTTCAGTTGCCAACTCAATTCCATACATATATATGGGGAGGTACTAGCTCCAACTCGGTTTTACAGTGAAAACTGCAGGAACTTCAAACCGGCACTAGGAAACAGACTGAGAAAGCAGAGAAAAAGTGTCTCCTGCAACCCGTTCCCTTGGTGCTAGATGAACGAACGTCTCTCCACTTGCTCAGTTCTGAGAGTTAAGTGTGTGTGAAAGCCGTCCTTCAACTAGCTTGTTGGGAACACAAAGTTTCTTTTCAGTTGCAAACTCCATTCCATACATATATATAGGGAGGAACTAGCTCCAACTCGGTTTGACAGTGAAAACTGCAGGAACTTCAAACCGGCACTAGGAAACAGACTGAGAAAGCAGAGAAAAAGTGTCTCCTGCAACCCGTTCCCTTGGTGCTAGATGAACGATCGTCTCTCCACTTGCTCAGTTGTGAGAGATAAGTGTGTGTGAAAGCCGTCTTTCACCTAGCTTGTTGGGAACACAAAGTTTCTTTTCAGTTGCAAACTCCATTCCATACATATATATTGGGAGGTACCAGCTCCAACTCGGTTTTACAGTGAAAACTGCAGGAACTTTAAACCGGCACTAGGAAACAGACTGAGAAAGCAGAGGAAAAGTGTCTCCTGCAACCCGTTCCCTTGGTGCTAGATGAACGAACGTCTCTCCACTTGCTCAGTTCTGAGAGATAAGTGTGTGTGAAAGCCGTCCTTCACCTAGCTTGATGGGAACACAAAGTTTCTTTTCAGTTGCAAACTCCATTCCATACATATATATGGGGAGGTACTTGCTCCAACTCCGTTTGACATTGAAAAGTGCAGGAACTTCAAACCGGCAATAGGAAACAGATTGAGAAAGCTGACAAATAGTTTCTCCTGCAACCCGTTCCCTTGGTGCTAGATGAACGAACGTCTCTCCACTTGCTCAGTTCTGAAAGATAAGTGCGTGTGAAAGCCGTCCTTCACCTAGCTTGATGGGAACACAAAGTTTTTTTCAGTTGCAAACTCCATTCCATACATATATATGGGGAGGTACTTGCTCCAACTCCGTTTGACATTGAAAAGTGCAGGAACTTCAAACCGGCAATAGGAAACAGATTGAGAAAGCTGACAAATTGTTTCTCCTGCAACCCGTTCCCTTGGTGCTAGATGAACGAACGTCTCTCCACTTGCTCAGTTCTGAAAGATAAGTGCGTGTGAAAGCCGTCCTTCACCTAGCTTGTTGGGAACACAAAGTTTCTTTTCAGTTGCAAACTCCATTCCATACATATATATGGGGAGGTACTTGCTCCAACTCCGTTTGACATTGAAAAGTGCAGGAACTTCAAACCGGCAATAGGAAACAGATTGAGAAAGCTGACAAATAGTTTCTCCTGCAACCCGTTCCCTTGGTGCTAGATGAACGAACGTCTCTCCACTTGCTCAGTTCTGAGAGTTAAGTGTGTGTGAAAGCCGTCCTTCAACTAGCTTGTTGGGAACACAAAGTTTCTTTTCAGTTGCAAACTCCATTCCATACATATATATGGGGAGGAACTAGCTCCAACTCGGTTTGACAGTGAAAACTGCAGGAACTTCAAACCGGCACTAGGAAACAGACTGAGAAAGCAGAGAAAAAGTGTCTCCTGCAACCCGTTCCCTTGGTGCTAGATGAACGATCGTCTCTCCACTTGCTCAGTTCTGAGAGATAAGTGTGTGTGAAAGCCGTACTTCACCTAGCTTGTTGGGAACACAAAGTTTCTTTTCAGTTGCAAACTCCATTCCATACATATATATTGGGAGGTACCAGCTCCAACTCGGTTTTACAGTGAAAACTGCAGGAACTTCAAACCGGCACTAGGAAACAGACTGAGAAAGCAGAGGAAAAGTGTCTCCTGCAACCCGTTCCCTTGGTGCTAGATGAACGAACGTCTCTCCACTTGCTCAGTTCTGAGAGATAAGTGTGTGTGAAAGCCGTCCTTCACCTAGCTTGATGGGAACACAAAGTTTCTTTTCAGTTGCAAACTCCATTCCATACATATATATGGGGAGGTACTTGCTCCAACTGCGTTTGACATTGAAAAGTGCAGGAACTTCAAACCGGCAATAGGAAACAGATTGAGAATGCTGACAAATAGTTTCTCCTGCAACCCGTTCCCTTGGTGCTAGATGAACGAACGTCTCTCCACTTGCTCATTTCTGAGAGATAAGTGCGTGTGAAAGCCGTCCTTCACCTAGCTTGATGGGAACACAAAGTTTCTTTTCAGTTGCAAACTCCATTCCATACATATATATGGGGAGGTACTTGCTCCAACTCCGTTTGACATTGAAAAGTGCAGGAACTTCAAACCGGCAATAGGAAACAGATTGAGAAACCTGACAAATAGTTTCTCCTGCAACCCGTTCCCTTGGTGCTAGATGAACGAACGTCTCTCCACTTGCTCAGTTCTGAAAGATAAGTGCCTGTGAAAGCCGTCCTTCACCTAGCTTGATGGGAACACAAAGTTTCTTTTCAGTTGCAAACTCCATTCCATACATATATATGGGGAGGTACTTGCTCCAACTCCGTTTGACATTGAAAAGTGCAGGAACTTCAAACCGGCAATAGGAAACAGATTGAGAAACCTGACAAATAGTTTCTCCTGCAACCCGTTCCCTTGGTGCTAGATGAACGAACGTCTCTCCACTTGCTCAGTTCTGAAAGATAAGTGCGTGTGAAAGCCGTCCTTCACCTAGCTTGTTGGGAACACAAAGTTTCTTTTCAGTTGCAAACTCCATTCCATACATATATATGGGGAGGTACTTGCTCCAACTCCGTTTGACATTGAAAAGTGCAGGAACTTCAAACCGGCAATAGGAAACAGATTGAGAAAGGTGACAAATAGTTTCTCCTGCAACCCGTTCCCTTGGTGCTAGATGAACGAACGTCTCTCCACTTGCTCAGTTCTGAAAGATAAGTGCGTGTGAAAGCCGTCCTTCACCTAGCTTCTTGGGAACACAAAGTTTCTTTTCAGTTGCAAACTCCATTCCATACATATATATGGGGAGGTAGAAGCTCCAACTCGGTTTTACAGTGAAAACTGCTGGAACTTCAAACCGGCAGTAGGAAACAGAGTGAGAAAGCAGAGAAAAAGTGTCTCCTTCAACCCGTTCCTTTGGTGCTAGATGAACGAACGTCTCTCCACTTGCTCAGTTCTGAGAGATAGGTGCGTGTGAAAGCCGTCCTTCTCCTAGCTTTTTGGGAACACAAATTTCTTTTCAGTTGCAAAATCCATTCCATACATATATATGGGGAGGTACAAGCTCCAACTCGGTTTGACAGTGAAAACTGCAGGAACTTCAAACCGGCACTAGGAAACAGACTGAGAAAGCAGAGAAAAAGTGTCCCCTGCAACCCGTTCCCTTGGTGCTAGATGAACGAACGTCTCTCCACTTCCTCAGTTCTGAGAGATAAGAGTGTGTGAAAGCCGTCCTTCACCTAGCTTGTTGGGAACACAAAGTTTCTTTTCAGTTGCAAACTCCATTCCATACATATATATGGGGAGGTACAAGCTACAACTCGGTTTTACAGTGAAAACTGCAGGAACTTCAAACCGGCACTAGGAAACAGACTGAGAAAGCAGAGAAAAAGTGTCTCCTGCAACCCGTTCCCTTGGTGCTAGTTGAACGAACGTCTCTCCACTTGCTCAGTTCTGAGAGATAAGTGTGTGTGAAAGCCGTCCTTCAACTAGCTTGTTGGGAACACAAAGTTTCTTTTCAGTTGCAAACCCCATTCCATACATATATATGGGGAGGAAATAGCTCCAACTCGGTTTTACAGTGAAAACTGCAGGAACTTCAAACCGGCACTAGGAAACAGACTGAGAAAGCAGAGAAAAAGTGTCACCTGCAACCCGTTCCCTTGGTGCTAGATGAACGAACGTCTCTCCAATTGCTCTGTTCTGAGAGATAAGTGTGTGTGAAAGCCGTCCTTCACCTAGCTTGTTGGGAACACAAAGTTTCTTTTCAGTTGCAAACTCCATTCCATACATATATATGGGGAGGTAGAAGCTCCAACTCGGTTTTACAGTGAAAACTGCAGGAACTTCAAACCGGCACTAGGAAACAGACTGAGAAAGCAGAGAAAAAGTGTCTCCTGCAACCCGTTCCGTTGGTGCTAGATGAACGAACGTCTCTCCAATTGCTCAGTTCTGAGAGATAAGTGTGTGTGAAAGCCGTCCTTCACCTAGCTTGTTGGGAAAACAAAGTTTCTTTTCAGTTGCAAACCCCATTCCATACATATATATGGGGAGGTACAAGCTCCAACTCGGTTTTACAGTGAAAACTGCAGGAACTTCAAACCGGCACTAGGAAACAGACTGAGGAAGCAGAGAAATAGTGTCTCCTGCAACCCGTTCCCTTGGTGCTAGATGAACGAACGTCTCTCCACTTGCTCAGTTCTGAAAGATAAGTGGTGTGAAAGCCGTCCTTCACCTAGCTTGTTGGTAACACAAAGTTTCTTTTCAGATGCAAACTCCATTCCATACATATATATGGGGAGGTACAAGCTCCAACTCGGTTTGACAGTGAAAACTGCAGGAACTTCAAAACGGCACTAGGAAACAGACTGAGAAAGCAGAGGAAATGTGTCTCCTGCAACCCGTTCCCTTGGTGCTAGTTGAACGAACGTCTCTCCACTTGCTCAGTTCTGAGAGATAAGTGTGTGTGAAAGCCGTCCTTCAACTAGCTTGTTGGGAACACAAAGTTTCTTTTCAGTTGCAAACCCCATTCCATACATATATATGGGGAGGAAATAGCTCCAACTCGGTTTTACAGTGAAAACTGCAGGAACTTCAAACCGGCACTAGGAAACAGTCTGAGAAAGCAGAGAAAAAGTGTCACTGGCAACCCGTTCCCTTGGTGCTAGATGAACGAACGTCTCTCCACTTGCTCTGTTCTGAGAGATAAGTGTGTGTGAAAGCCGTCCTTCACCTAGCTTGTTGGGAACACAAAGTTTCTTTTCAGTTGCAAACTCCATTCCATACATATATATGGGGAGGTAGAAGCTCCAACTCGGTTTTACAGTGAAAACTGCAGGAACTTCAAACCGGCACTAGGAAACAGACTGAGAAAGCAGAGAAAAAGTGTCTCCTGCAACCCGTTCCCTTGGTGCTAGATGAACGAACGTCTCTCCACTTGCTCAGTTCTGAAAGATAAGTGGTGTGAAAGCCGTCCTTCACCTAGCTTGTTGGTAACACAAAGTTTCTTTTCAGATGCAAACTCCATTCCATACATATATATGGGGAGGTACAAGCTCCAACTCGGTTTGACAGTGAAAACTGCAGGAACTTCAAAACGGCACTAGGAAACAGACTGAGAAAGCAGAGGAAATGTGTCTCCTGCAACCCGTTCCCTTGGTGCTAGTTGAACGAACGTCTCTCCACTTGCTCAGTTCTGAGAGATAAGTGTGTGTGAAAGCCGTCCTTCAACTAGCTTGTTGGGAACACAAAGTTTCTTTTCAGTTGCAAACCCCATTCCATACATATATATGGGGAGGAAATAGCTCCAACTCGGTTTTACAGTGAAAACTGCAGGAACTTCAAACCGGCACTAGGAAACAGTCTGAGAAAGCAGAGAAAAAGTGTCACTGGCAACCCGTTCCCTTGGTGCTAGATGAACGAACGTCTCTCCACTTGCTCTGTTCTGAGAGATAAGTGTGTGTGAAAGCCGTCCTTCACCTAGCTTGTTGGGAACACAAAGTTTCTTTTCAGTTGCAAACTCCATTCCATACATATATATGGGGAGGTAGAAGCTCCAACTCGGTTTTACAGTGAAAACTGCAGGAACTTCAAACCGGCACTAGGAAACAGACTGAGAAAGCAGAGAAGAAGTGTCTCCTGCAACCCGTTCCGTTGGTGCTAGATGAACGAACGTCTCTCCACTTGCTCAGTTCTGAGAGATAAGTGTGTGTGAAAGCCGTCCTTCACCTAGCTTGTTGGGAACACAAAGTTTCTTTTCAGTTGCAAACTCCATTCCATACATATATATGGGGAGGTACAAGCTACAACTCGGTTTTACAGTGAAAACTGCAGGAACTTCAAACCGGCACTAGGAAACAGACTGAGAAAGCAGAGAAAAAGTGTCTCCTGCAACCCGTTCCCTTGGTGCTAGTTGAACGAACGTCTCTCCACTTGCTCAGTTCTGAGAGATAAGTGTGTGTGAAAGCCGTCCTTCAACTAGCTTGTTGGGAACACAAAGTTTCTTTTCAGTTGCAAACCCCATTCCATACATATATATGGGGAGGAAATAGCTCCAACTCGGTTTTACAGTGAAAACTGCAGGAACTTCAAACCGGCACTAGGAAACAGACTGAGAAAGCAGAGAAAAAGTGTCACCTGCAACCCGTTCCCTTGGTGCTAGATGAACGAACGTCTCTCCAATTGCTCTGTTCTGAGAGATAAGTGTGTGTGAAAGCCGTCCTTCACCTAGCTTGTTGGGAACACAAAGTTTCTTTTCAGTTGCAAACTCCATTCCATACATATATATGGGGAGGTAGAAGCTCCAACTCGGTTTTACAGTGAAAACTGCAGGAACTTCAAACCGGCACTAGGAAACAGACTGAGAAAGCAGAGAAAAAGTGTCTCCTGCAACCCGTTCCGTTGGTGCTAGATGAACGAACGTCTCTCCAATTGCTCAGTTCTGAGAGATAAGTGTGTGTGAAAGCCGTCCTTCACCTAGCTTGTTGGGAAAACAAAGTTTCTTTTCAGTTGCCAACCCCATTCCATACATATATATGGGGAGGTACAAGCTCCAACTCGGTTTTACAGTGAAAACTGCAGGAACTTCAAACCGGCACTAGGAAACAGACTGAGGAAGCAGAGAAATAGTGTCTCCTGCAACCCGTTCCCTTGGTGCTAGATGAACGAACGTCTCTCCACTTGCTCAGTTCTGAAAGATAAGTGGTGTGAAAGCCGTCCTTCACCTAGCTTGTTGGTAACACAAAGTTTCTTTTCAGATGCAAACTCCATTCCATACATATATATGGGGAGGTACAAGCTCCAACTCGGTTTGACAGTGAAAACTGCAGGAACTTCAAAACGGCACTAGGAAACAGACTGAGAAAGCAGAGGAAATGTGTCTCCTGCAACCCGTTCCCTTGGTGCTAGTTGAACGAACGTCTCTCCACTTGCTCAGTTCTGAGAGATAAGTGTGTGTGAAAGCCGTCCTTCAACTAGCTTGTTGGGAACACAAAGTTTCTTTTCAGTTGCAAACCCCATTCCATACATATATATGGGGAGGAAATAGCTCCAACTCGGTTTTACACTGAAAACTGCAGGAACTTCAAACCGGCACTAGGAAACAGTCTGAGAAAGCAGAGAAAAAGTGTCACTGGCAACCCGTTCCCTTGGTGCTAGATGAACGAACGTCTCTCCACTTGCTCTGTTCTGAGAGATAAGTGTGTGTGAAAGCCGTCCTTCACCTAGCTTGTTGGGAACACAAAGTTTCTTTTCAGTTGCAAACTCCATTCCATACATATATATGGGGAGGTAGAAGCTCCAACTCGGTTTTACAGTGAAAACTGCAGGAACTTCAAACCGGCACTAGGAAACAGACTGAGAAAGCAGAGAAAAAGTGTCTCCTGCAACCCGTTCCGTTGGTGCTAGATGAACGAACGTCTCTCCACTTGCTCAGTTCTGAGAGATAAGTGTGTGTGAAAGCCGTCCTTCACCTAGCTTGTTGGGAACACAAAGTTTCTTTTCAGTTGCAAACCCCATTCCATACATATATATGGGGAGGTACAAGCTCCAACTCGGTTTTACAGTGAAAACTGCAGGAACTTCAAACCGGCACTAGGAAACAGACTGGGGAAGCAGAGAAAAAGTGTCTCCTGCAACCCGTTCCCTTGGTGCTACATGAAAGAACGTCTCTCCACTTGCTCAGTTCTGAGAGATAAGTGTGTGTGAAAGCCGTCCTTCACCTAGCTTGTTGGGAACACAAAGTTTCTTTTCAGTTGCAAACTCCATTCCATACATATATATGGGGAGGTACAAGCTACAACTCGGTTTTACAGTGAAAACTGCAGGAACTTCAAACCGGCACTAGGAAACAGACTGAGAAAGCAGAGAAAAAGTGTCTCCTGCAACCCGTTCCCTTGGTGCTAGTTGAACGAACGTCTCTCCACTTGCTCAGTTCTGAGAGATAAGTGTGTGTGAAAGCCGTCCTTCAACTAGCTTGTTGGGAACACAAAGTTTCTTTTCAGTTGCAAACTCCATTCCATACATATATATGGGGAGGTAGAAGCTCCAACTCGGTTTTACAGTGAAAACTGCAGGAACTTCAAACCGGCACTAGGAAACAGACTGAGAAAGCAGAGAAAAAGTGTCTCCTGCAACCCGTTCCGTTGGTGCTAGATGAACGAACGTCTCTCCACTTGCTCAGTTCTGAGAGATAAGTGTGTGTGAAAGCCGTCCTTCACCTAGCTTGTTGGGAACACAAAGTTTCTTTTCAGTTGCAAACTCCATTCCATACATATATATGGGGAGGTACAAGCTACAACTCGGTTTTACAGTGAAAACTGCAGGAACTTCAAACCGGCACTAGGAAACAGACTGAGAAAGCAGAGAAAAAGTGTCTCCTGCAACCCGTTCCCTTGGTGCTAGTTGAACGAACGTCTCTCCACTTGCTCAGTTCTGAGAGATAAGTGTGTGTGAAAGCCGTCCTTCAACTAGCTTGTTGGGAACACAAAGTTTCTTTTCAGTTGCAAACCCCATTCCATACATATATATGGGGAGGAAATAGCTCCAACTCGGTTTTACAGTGAAAACTGCAGGAACTTCAAACCGGCACTAGGAAACAGTCTGAGAAAGCAGAGAAAAAGTGTCACTGGCAACCCGTTCCCTTGGTGCTAGATGAACGAACGTCTCTCCACTTGCTCTGTTCTGAGAGATAAGTGTGTGTGAAAGCCGTCCTTCACCTAGCTTGTTGGGAACACAAAGTTTCTTTTCAGTTGCAAACTCCATTCCATACATATATATGGGGAGGTAGAAGCTCCAACTCGGTTTTACAGTG
The DNA here is from genome assembly GCF_048773025.1 of Camelus bactrianus. Taxonomy (NCBI): domain Eukaryota; kingdom Metazoa; phylum Chordata; class Mammalia; order Artiodactyla; family Camelidae; genus Camelus; species Camelus bactrianus. Next base: position 52,272,178 of record NC_133555.1, on the reverse strand, counting down.
AAAACTGCAGGAACTTCAAACCGGCACTAGGAAACAGACTGAGAAAGCAGAGAAAAAGTGTCTCCTGCAACCCGTTCCGTTGGTGCTAGATGAACGAACGTCTCTCCACTTGCTCAGTTCTGAGAGATAAGTGTGAGTGAAAGCCGTCCTTCACCTAGCTTGTTGGGAACACAAAGTTTCTTTTCAGTTGCAAACCCCATTCCATACATATATATGGGGAGGTACAAGCTCCAACTCGGTTTTACAGTGAAAACTGCAGGAACTTCAAACCGGCACTAGGAAACAGACTGGGGAAGCAGAGAAAAAGTGTCTCCTGCAACCCGTTCCCTTGGTGCTACATGAAAGAACGTCTCTCCACTTGCTCAGTTCTGAGAGATAAGTGTGTGTGAAAGCCGTCCTTCACCTAGCTTGTTGGGAACACAAAGTTTCTTTTCAGTTGCAAACTCCATTCCATACATATATATGGGGAGGTACAAGCTACAACTCGGTTTTACAGTGAAAACTGCAGGAACTTCAAACCGGCACTAGGAAACAGACTGAGAAAGCAGAGAAAAAGTGTCTCCTGCAACCCGTTCCCTTGGTGCTAGTTGAACGAACGTCTCTCCACTTGCTCAGTTCTGAGAGATAAGTGTGTGTGAAAGCCGTCCTTCAACTAGCTTGTTGGGAACACAAAGTTTCTTTTCAGTTGCAAACTCCATTCCATACATATATATGGGGAGGTAGAAGCTCCAACTCGGTTTTACAGTGAAAACTGCAGGAACTTCAAACCGGCACTAGGAAACAGACTGAGAAAGCAGAGAAAAAGTGTCTCCTGCAACCCGTTCCGTTGGTGCTAGATGAACGAACGTCTCTCCACTTGCTCAGTTCTGAGAGATAAGTGTGTGTGAAAGCCGTCCTTCACCTAGCTTGTTGGGAACACAAAGTTTCTTTTCAGTTGCAAACTCCATTCCATACATATATATGGGGAGGTACAAGCTACAACTCGGTTTTACAGTGAAAACTGCAGGAACTTCAAACCGGCACTAGGAAACAGACTGAGAAAGCAGAGAAAAAGTGTCTCCTGCAACCCGTTCCCTTGGTGCTAGTTGAACGAACGTCTCTCCACTTGCTCAGTTCTGAGAGATAAGTGTGTGTGAAAGCCGTCCTTCAACTAGCTTGTTGGGAACACAAAGTTTCTTTTCAGTTGCAAACCCCATTCCATACATATATATGGGGAGGAAATAGCTCCAACTCGGTTTTACAGTGAAAACTGCAGGAACTTCAAACCGGCACTAGGAAACAGACTGAGAAAGCAGAGAAAAAGTGTCACCTGCAACCCGTTCCCTTGGTGCTAGATGAACGAACGTCTCTCCAATTGCTCTGTTCTGAGAGATAAGTGTGTGTGAAAGCCGTCCTTCACCTAGCTTGTTGGGAACACAAAGTTTCTTTTCAGTTGCAAACTCCATTCCATACATATATATGGGGAGGTAGAAGCTCCAACTCGGTTTTACAGTGAAAACTGCAGGAACTTCAAACCGGCACTAGGAAACAGACTGAGAAAGCAGAGAAAAAGTGTCTCCTGCAACCCGTTCCGTTGGTGCTAGATGAACGAACGTCTCTCCAATTGCTCAGTTCTGAGAGATAAGTGTGTGTGAAAGCCGTCCTTCACCTAGCTTGTTGGGAAAACAAAGTTTCTTTTCAGTTGCAAACCCCATTCCATACATATATATGGGGAGGTACAAGCTCCAACTCGGTTTTACAGTGAAAACTGCAGGAACTTCAAACCGGCACTAGGAAACAGACTGAGGAAGCAGAGAAATAGTGTCTCCTGCAACCCGTTCCCTTGGTGCTAGATGAACGAACGTCTCTCCACTTGCTCAGTTCTGAAAGATAAGTGGTGTGAAAGCCGTCCTTCACCTAGCTTGTTGGTAACACAAAGTTTCTTTTCAGATGCAAACTCCATTCCATACATATATATGGGGAGGTACAAGCTCCAACTCGGTTTGACAGTGAAAACTGCAGGAACTTCAAAACGGCACTAGGAAACAGACTGAGAAAGCAGAGGAAAAGTGTCTCCTGCAACCCGTTCCCTTGGTGCTAGATGAACGAACGTCTCTCCACTTGCTCAGTTCTGAGAGATAAGAGTGTGTGAAAGCCGTCCTTCACCTAGCTTGTTGGGAACACAAAGTTTCTTTTCAGTTGCAAACTCCATTCCATACATATATATGGGGAGGTACTTGCTCCAACTCCGTTTGACATTGAAAAGTGCAGGAACTTCAAACCGGCAATAGGAAACAGATTGAGAAAGCTGACAAATAGTTTCTCCTGCAACCCGTTCCCTTGGTGCTAGATGAACGAACGTCTCTCCACTTGCTCAGTTCTGAAAGATAAGTGCGTGTGAAAGCCGTCCTTCACCTAGCTTGTTGGGAACACAAAGTTTCTTTTCAGTTGCAAACTCCATTCCATACATATATATGGGGAGGTTGAAGCTCCAACTCGGTTTTACAGTGAAAACTGCTGGAACTTCAAACCGGCAGTAGGAAACAGAGTGAGAAAGCAGAGAAAAAGTGTCTCCTACAACCTGTTCCTTTGGTGCTAGATGAACGAACGTCTCTCCACTTGCTCAGTTCTGAGAGATAGGTGCGTGTGAAAGCCGTCCTTCTCCTAGCTTTTTGGGAACACAAATTTCTTTTCAGTTGCAAAATCCATTCCATACATATATATGGGGAGGTACAAGCTCCAACTCGGTTTGACAGTGAAAACTGCAGGAACTTCAAACCGGCACTAGGAAACAGACTGAGAAAGCAGAGAAAACGTGTCTCCTGCAACCCGTTCCCTTGGTGCTAGATGAACGAACGTCTCTCCACTTGCTCAGTTCTGAGAGATAAGAGTGTGTGAAAGCCGTCCTTCACCTAGCTTGTTGGGAACACAAAGTTTCTTCTCAGTTGCAAACTCCATTCCATACATATATATGGGGAGGTACTTGCTCCAACTCCGTTTGACATTGAAAAGTGCAGGAACTTCAAACCGGCAATAGGAAACAGATTGAGAAAGCTGACAAATAGTTTCTCCTGCAACCCGTTCCCTTGGTGCTAGATGAACGAACTTCTCTCCACTTGCTCAGTTCTGAAAGTTAAGTGCGTGTGAAAGCCGTCCTTCACCTAGCTTCTTGGGAACACAAAGTTTCTTTTCAGTTGCAAACTCCATTCCATACATATATATGGGGAGGTAGAAGCTCCAACTCGGTTTTACAGTGAAAACTGCAGGAACTTCAAACCGGCACTATGAAACAGACTGAGAAAGCAGAGAAAAAGTGTCTCCTGCAACCCGTTCCCTTGGTGCTACATGAAAGAACGTCTCTCCACTTGCTCAGTTCTGATAGATAAGTGTGTGTGAAAGCCGTCCTTCACCTAGCTTGTTGTTAACACAAAGTTTCTTTTCAGTTGCCAACTCAATTCCATACATATATATGGGGAGGTACTAGCTCCAACTCGGTTTTACAGTGAAAACTGCAGGAACTTCAAACCGGCACTAGGAAACAGACTGAGAAAGCAGAGAAAAAGTGTCTCCTGCAACCCGTTCCCTTGGTGCTAGATGAACGAACGTCTCTCCACTTGCTCAGTTCTGAGAGATAAGTGTGTGTGAAAGCCGTCCTTCAACTAGCTTGTTGGGAACACAAAGTTTCTTTTCAGTTGCAAACTCCATTCCATACATATATATGGGGAGGAACTAGCTCCAACTCGGTTTGACAGTGAAAACTGCAGGAACTTCAAACCGGCACTAGGAAACAGACTGAGAAAGCAGAGAAAAAGTGTCTCCTGCAACCCGTTCCCTTGGTGCTAGATGAACGATCGTCTCTCCACTTGCTCAGTTCTGAGAGATAAGTGTGTGTGAAAGCCGTCTTTCACCTAGCTTGTTGGGAACACAAAGTTTCTTTTCAGTTGCAAACTCCATTCCATACATATATATTGGGAGGTACCAGCTCCAACTCGGTTTTACAGTGAAAACTGCAGGAACTTTAAACCGGCACTAGGAAACAGACTGAGAAAGCAGAGGAAAAGTGTCTCCTGCAACCCGTTCCCTTGGTGCTAGATGAACGAACGTCTCTCCACTTGCTCAGTTCTGAGAGATAAGTGTGTGTGAAAGCCGTCCTTCACCTAGCTTGATGGGAACACAAAGTTTCTTTTCAGTTGCAAACTCCATTCCATACATATATATGGGGAGGTACTTGCTCCAACACCGTTTGACATTGAAAAGTGCAGGAACTTCAAACCGGCAGTAGGAAACAGATTGAGAAAGCTGACAAATAGTTTCTCCTGCAACCCGTTCCCTTGGTGCTAGATGAACGAACGTCTCTCCACTTGCTCAGTTCTGAAAGATAAGTGCGTGTGAAAGCCGTCCTTCACCTAGCTTGATGGGAACACAAAGTTTCTTTTCAGTTGCAAACTCCATTCCATACATATATATGGGGAGGTACTTGCTCCAACTCCGTTTGACATTGAAAAGTGCAGGAACTTCAAACCGGCAATAGGAAACAGATTGAGAAAGCTGACAAATTGTTTCTCCTGCAACCCGTTCCCTTGGTGCTAGATGAACGAACGTCTCTCCACTTGCTCAGTTCTGAAAGATAAGTGCGTGTGAAAGCCGTCCTTCACCTAGCTTGTTGGGAACACAAAGTTTCTTTTCAGTTGCAAACTCCATTCCATACATATATATGGGGAGGTACTTGCTCCAACTCCGTTTGACATTGAAAAGTGCAGGAACTTCAAACCGGCAATAGGAAACAGATTGAGAAAGCTGACAAATAGTTTCTCCTGCAACCCGTTCCCTTGGTGCTAGATGAACGAACGTCTCTCCACTTGCTCAGTTCTGAGAGATAAGTGTGTGTGAAAGCCGTCCTTCAACTAGCTTGTTGGGAACACAAAGTTTCTTTTCAGTTGCAAACTCCATTCCATACATATATATGGGGAGGAACTAGCTCCAACTCGGTTTGACAGTGAAAACTGCAGGAACTTCAAACCGGCACTAGGAAACAGACTGAGAAAGCAGAGAAAAAGTGTCTCCTGCAACCCGTTCCCTTGGTGCTAGATGAACGACCGTCTCTCCACTTGCTCAGTTCTGAGAGATAAGTGTGTGTGAAAGCCGTACTTCACCTAGCTTGTTGGGAACACAAAGTTTCTTTTCAGTTGCAAACTCCATTCCATACATATATATTGGGAGGTACCAGCTCCAACTCGGTTTTACAGTGAAAACTGCAGGAACTTCAAACCGGCACTAGGAAACAGACTGAGAAAGCAGAGGAAAAGTGTCTCCTGCAACCCGTTCCCTTGGTGCTAGATGAACGAACGTCTCTCCACTTGCTCAGTTCTGAGAGATAAGTGTGTGTGAAAGCCGTCCTTCACCTAGCTTGATGGGAACACAAAGTTTCTTTTCAGTTGCAAACTCCATTCCATACATATATATGGGGAGGTACTTGCTCCAACTCCGTTTGACATTGAAAAGTGCAGGAACTTCAAACCGGCAATAGGAAACAGATTGAGAAAGCTGACAAATAGTTTCTCCTGCAACCCGTTCCCTTGGTGCTAGATGAACGAACGTCTCTCCACTTGCTCAGTTCTGAAAGATATGTGCGTGTGAAAGCCGTCCTTCACCTAACTTGATGGGAACACAAAGTTTCTTTTCAGTTGCAAACTCCATTCCATACATATATATGGGGAGGTACTTGCTCCAACTCCGTTTGACATTGAAAAGTGCAGGAACTTCAAACCGGCAATAGGAAACAGATTGAGAAAGCTGACAAATTGTTTCTCCTGCAACCCGTTCCCTTGGTGCTAGATGAACGAACGTCTCTCCACTTGCTCAGTTCTGAAAGATAAGTGTGTGTGAAAGCCGTCCTTCAACTAGCTTGTTGTTAACACAAAGTTTCTTTTCAGTTGCCAACTCAATTCCATACATATATATGGGGAGGTACTAGCTCCAACTCCGTTTGACATTGAAAAGTGCAGGAACTTCAAACCGGCACTAGGAAACAGACTGAGAAAGCAGAGAAAAAGTGTCTCCTGCAACCCGTTCCCTTGGTGCTAGATGAACGAACGTCTCTCCACTTGCTCAGTTCTGAGAGATAAGTGTGTGTGAAAGCCGTCCTTCAACTAGCTTGTTGGGAACACAAAGTTTCTTTTCAGTTGCAAACTCCATTCCATACATATATATGGGGAGGAACTAGCTCCAACTCGGTTTGACAGTGAAAACTGCAGGAACTTCAAACCGGCACTAGGAAACAGACTGAGAAAGCAGAGGAAAAGTGTCTCCTGCAAACCGTTCCCTTGGTGCTAGATGAACGATCGTCTCTCCACTTGCTCAGTTCTGAGAGATAAGTGTGTGTGAAAGCCGTCTTTCACCTAGCTTGTTGGGAACACAAAGTTTCTTTTCAGTTGCAAACTCCATTCCATACATATATATTTGGAGGTAGAAGCTCCAACTCGGTTTTACAGTGAAAACTGCAGGAACTTTAAACCGGCACTAGGAAACAGACTGAGAAAGCAGAGGAAAAGTGTCTCCTGCAAACCGTTCCCTTGGTGCTAGATGAACGAACGTCTCTCCACTTGCTCAGTTCTGAGAAATAAGTGTGTGTGAAAGCCGTCCTTCACCTAGCTTGATGGGAACACAAAGTTTCTTTTCAGTTGCAAACTCCATTCCATACATATATATGGGGAGGTACTTGCTCCAACTCCGTTTGACATTGAAAAGTGCAGGAACTTCAAACCGGCAATAGGAAACAGATTGAGAAAGCTGACAAATAGTTTCTCCTGCAACCCGTTCCCTTGGTGCTAGATGAACGAACGTCTCTCCACTTGCTCAGTTCTGAAAGATAAGTGCGTGTGAAAGCCGTCCTTCACCTAGCTTGTTGGGAACACAAAGTTTCTTTTCAGTTGCAAACTCCATTCCATACATATATATGGGGAGGTAGAAGCTCCAACTCGGTTTTACAGTGAAAACTGCTGGAACTTCAAACCGGCAGTAGGAAACAGAGTGAGAAAGCAGAGAAAAAGTGTCTCCTTCAACCCGTTCCTTTGGTGCTAGATGAACGAACGTCTCTCCACTTGCTCAGTTCTGAGAGATAGGTGCGTGTGAAAGCCGTCCTTCTCCTAGCTTTTTGGGAACACAAATTTCTTTTCAGTTGCAAACTACATTCCATACATATATATGGGGAGGTACAAGCTCCAACTCGTTTTGACAGTGAAAACTGCAGGAACTTCAAACCGGCACTAGGAAACAGACTGAGAAAGCAGAGAAAAAGTGTTTCCTGCAACCCGTTCCCTTGGTGCTAGATGAAAGAACGTCTCTCCACTTCCTCAGTTCTGAGAGATAAGAGTGAGTGAAAGCCGTCCTTCACCAAGCTTGTTGGGAACACAAAGTTTCTTTTCAGTTGCAAACTCCATTCCATACATATATATGGGGAGGTACAAGCTATAACTCGGTTTTACAGTGAAAACTGCAGGAACTTCAAACCGGCACTAGGAAACAGACTGAGAAAGCAGAGAAAAAGTGTCTCCTGCAACCCGTTCCCTTGGTGCTACATGAAAGAACGTCTCTCCACTTGCTCAGTTCTGATAGATAAGTGTGTGTGAAAGCCGTCCTTCACCTAGCTTGTTGGGAACACAAAGTTTCTTTTCAGTTGCCAACTCAATTCCATACATATATATGGGGAGGTACTAGCTCCAACTCGGTTTGACAGTGAAAACTGCAGGAACATCAAACCGGCACTAGGAAACAGACTGAGAAAGCAGAGGAAATGTGTCTCCTGCAACCCGTTCCCTTGGTGCTAGTTGAACGAACGTCTCTCCACTTGCTCAGTTCTGAGAGATAAGTGTGTGTGAAAGCCGTCCTTCAACTAGCTTGTTGGGAACACAAAGTTTCTTTTCAGTTGCAAACCCCATTCCTTGCATATATATGGGGAGGAAATAGCTCCAACTCGGTTTTACAGTGAAAACTGCAGGAACTTCAAACCGGCACTAGGAAAAAGACTGAGAAAGCAGAGGAAATGTGTCTCCTGCAACCCGTTCCCTTGGTGCTAGTTGAACGAACGTCTCTCCACTTGCTCAGTTCTGAGAGATAAGTGTGTGTGAAAGCCGTCCTTCAACTAGCTTGTTGGGAACACAAAGTTTCTTTTCAGTTGCAAACCCCATTCCTTACATATATATGGGGAGGAAATAGCTCCAACTCGGTTTTACAGTGAAAACTGCAGGAACTTCAAACCGGCACTAGGAAACAGACTGAGAAAGCAGAGGAAATGTGTCTCCTGCAACCCGTTCCCTTGGTGCTAGTTGAACGAACGTCTCTCCACTTGCTCAGTTCTGAGAGATAAGTGTGTGTGAAAGCCGTCCTTCAACTAGCTTGTTGGGAACACAAAGTTTCTTTTCAGTTGCAAACCCCATTCCATACATATATATGGGGAGGAAATAGCTCCAACTCGGTTTTACAGTGAAAACTGCAGGAACTTCAAACCGGCACTAGGAAACAGACTGAGAAAGCAGAGAAAAAGTGTCACCTGCAACCCGTTCCCTTGGTGCTAGATGAACGAACGTCTCTCCACTTGCTCTGTTCTGAGAGATAAGTGTGTGTGAAAGCCGTCCTTCACCTAGCTTGTTGGGAACACAAAGTTTCTTTTCAGTTGCAAACTCCATTCCATACATATATATGGGGAGGTAGAAGCTCCAACTCGGTTTTACAGTGAAAACTGCAGGAACTTCAAACCGGCACTAGGAAACAGACTGAGAAAGCAGAGAAAAAGTGTCTCCTGCAACCCGTTCCGTTGGTGCTAGATGAACGAACGTCTCTCCAATTGCTCAGTTCTGAGAGATAAGTGTGTGTGAAAGCCGTCCTTCACCTAGCTTGTTGGGAAAACAAAGTTTCTTTTCAGTTGCAAACCCCATTCCATACATATATATGGGGAGGTACAAGCTCCAACTCGGTTTTACAGTGAAAACTGCAGGAACTTCAAACCGGCACTAGGAAACAGACTGAGGAAGCAGAGAAAAAGTGTCTCCTGCAACCCGTTCCCTTGGTGCTACATGAAAGAACGTCTCTCCACTTGCTCAGTTCTAAGAGATAAGTGTGTGTGAAAGCCGTCCTTCACCTAGCTTGTTGGGAACACAAAGTTTCTTTTCAGTTGCCAACTCAATTCCATACATATATATGGGGAGGTACTAGCTCCAACTCGGTTTGACAGTGAAAACTGCAGGAACTTCAAACCGGCACTAGGAAACAGACTGAGAAAGCAGAGAAAAAGTGTCTCCTGCAACCCGTTCCCTTTGTGCTACATGAACGAACGTCTCTCCACTTGCTCAGTTCTGAGAGATAAGTGTGTGTGAAAGCCGTCCTTCACCTTGCTTGTTGGGAACACAAAGTTTCTTTCAGTTGCAAACTCCATTCCATACATATATATGGGGAGGTAGAATCTCCAACTCGGTTTTACAGTGAAAACTGCAGGAACTTCAAAGCGGCACTAGGAAACAGACTGAGAAAGCAGAGAAAAATTGTCTCCTGCAACCCGTTCCCTTGGTGCTAGATGAACGAACGTCTCTCCACTTGCTCAGTTCTGAGAGATAAGTGTGTGTGAAAGCCGTCCTTCAACTAGCTTGTTGGGAACACAAATTTCTTTTCAGTTGCAAACTCCATTCCATACATATATATGGGGAGGTACTAGCTCCAACTCGGTTTGATAGTGAAAACTGCAGGAACTTCAAACCGGCACTAGGAAACAGACTGAGAAAGCAGAGAAAAAGTGTCTCCAGCAACCCGATCCCTTGGTGCTACATGAAAGAACGTCTCTCCACTTGCTCAGTTCTGAGAGATAATTGTGTGTGAAAGCCGTCCTTCAACTAGCTTGTTGGGAACACAAATTTTCTTTTCAGTTGCAAACTCCATTCCATACATATATATGGGGAGGTACTAGCTCCAACTCGGTTTGACAGTGAAAACTGCAGGAACTTCAAACCGGCACTAGGAAACAGACTGAGAAAGCAGAGAAAAAGTGTCCCCTGTAACCCGTTCTCTTGGTGCTACATGAAAGAACGTCTCTCCACTTGTTCAGTTCTGAGAGATAAGTGTGTGTGAAAGCCGTCCTTCACCTAGCTTGTTGGGAACACAAAGTTTCTTTTCAGTTGCAAACTCCATTCCATACATATATATGGGGAGGTACAAGCTCCAACTCGGTTTTACAGTGAAAACTGCAGGAAGTTCAAACCGGCACTAGGAAACAGACTGTGGAAGCAGAGAAAAAGTGTCTCCTGCAACCCGTTCCCTTGGTGCTAGATGAACGAACGTCTCTCCACTTGCTCAGTTCTGAGAGATAAGTGTGTGTGAAAGCCGTCCTTCACCTAGCTTGTTGGGAACACAAAGTTTCTTTTCAGTTGCAAACTCCATTCCATACATATATATGGGGAGGTACTAGCTCCAACTCGGTTTTACAGTGAAAACTGCAGGAACTTCAAACCGGCACTAGGAAACAGACTGAGAAAGCAGAGAAAAAGTGTCTCCTGCAACCCGTTCCCTTGGTGCTAGATGAACGAACGTCTCTCCACTTGCTCAGTTCTGAGAGATAAGTGTGTGTGAAAGCCGTCCTTCACCTAGCTTGTTGGGAACACAAAGTTTCTTTTCAGTTGCAAACTCCATTCCATACATATATATGGGGAGGTTGAAGCTCCAACTCGGTTTTACAGTGAAAACTGCAGGAACTTCAAAACGGCACTAGGAAACAGACTGAGAAAGCAGAGAAAAAGTGTCTCCTGCAACCCGTTCCCTTGGTGCTAGATGAACGAACGTCTCTCCAATTGCTCTGTTCTGAGAGATAAGTGTGTGTGAAAGCCGTCCTTCACCTAGCTTGTTGGGAACACAAAGTTTCTTTTCAGTTGCAAACTCCATTCCATACATATATATGGGGAGGTAGAAGCTCCAACTCGGTTTTACAGTGAAAACTGCAGGAACTTCAAACCGGCACTAGGAAACAGACTGAGAAAGCAGAGAAAAAGTGTCTCCTGCAACCCGTTCCCTTGGTGCTAGATGAACGAACGTCTCTCCACTTGCTCAGTTCTGAGAGATAAGTGTGTGTGAAAGCCTTCCTTCACCTAGCTTGTTGGGAACACAAAGTTTCTTTTCAGTTGCAAACTCCATTCCATACATACATATGGGGAGGTACTAGCTCCAACTCTGTTTTACAGTGAAAACTGCAGGAACTTCAAACCGGCACTAGGAAACAGACTGAGAAAGCAGAGAAAAAGTGTCTCCTGCAACCCGTTCCCTTGGTGCTACATGAAAGAACGTCTCTCCACTTGCTCAGTTCTGAGAGATAAGTGTGTGTGAAAGCCGTCCTTCACCTAGCTTGTTGGTAACACAAAGTTTCTTTTCAGATGCAAACTCCATTCCATACATATATATGGGGAGGTACTAGCTCCAACTCGGTTTTACAGTGAAAACTGCAGGAACTTCAAACCGGCACTAGGAAACAGACTGAGGAAGCAGAGAAAAAGTGTCTCCGGCAACCCGTTCCCTTGGTGCTACATGAAAGAACGTCTCTCCACTTGCTCAGTTCTGAGAGATAAGTGTGTGTGAAAGCCGTCCTTCACCTAGCTTGTTGGGAACACAAAGTTTCTTTTCAGTTGCAAACTCCATTCCATACATATATATGGGGAGGTATTAGCTCCAACTCGGTTTTACAGTGAAAACTGCAGGAACTTCAAACCGGCACTAGGAAACAGACTGAGAAAGCAGAGGAAAAGTGTCTCCTGCAACCCGTTCCCTTGGTGCTAGATGAACGAACGTCTCTCCACTTGCTCAGTTCTGAGAGATAAGTGTGTGTGAAAGCCGTCCTTCAACTAGCTTGTTGGGAACACAAAGTTTCTTTTCAGTTGCAAACTCCATTCCATACATATATATGGGGAGGAACTAGCTCCAACTCGGTTTGACAGTGAAAACTGCAGGAACTTCAAACCGGCACTAGGAAACAGACTGAGAAAGCAGAGAAAAAGTGTCTCCTGCAACCCGTTCCCTTGGTGCTAGATGAACGATCGTCTCTCCACTTGCTCAGTTCTGAGAGATAAGTGTGTGTGAAAGCGGTCTTTCACCTAGCTTGTTGGGAACACAAAGTTTCTTTTCAGTTGCAAACTCCATTCCATACATATATATTGGGAGGTACCAGCTCCAACTCGGTTTTACAGTGAAAACTGCAGGAACTTTAAACCGGCACTAGGAAACAGACTGAGAAAGCAGAGGAAAAGTGTCTCCTGCAACCCGTTCCCTTGGTGCTAGATGAACGAACGTCTCTCCACTTGCTCAGTTCTGAGAGATAAGTGTGTGTGAAATCCGTCCTTCACCTAGCTTGATGGGAACACAAAGTTTCTTTTCAGTTGCAAACTCCATTCCATACATATATATGGGGAGGTACTTGCTCCAACTCCATTTGACATTGAAAAGTGCAGGAACTTCAAACCGGCAATAGGAAACAGATTGAGAAAGATGACAAATAGTTTCTCCTGCAACCCGTTCCCTTGGTGCTAGATGAACGAACGTCTCTCCACTTGCTCAGTTCTGAAAGATAAGTGCGTGTGAAAGTCGTCCTTCACCTAGCTTGTTGGGAACACAAAGTTTCTTTTCAGTTGCAAACTCCATTCCATACATATATATGGGGAGGTAGAAGCTCCAACTCGGTTTTACAGTGAAAACTACTGGAACTTCAAACCGGCAGTAGGAAACAGAGTGAGAAAGCAGAGAAAAAGTGTCTCCTTCAACCCGTTCCTTTGGTGCTAGATGAACGAACGTCTCTCCACTTGCTCAGTTCTGAGAGATAGGTGCGTGTGAAAGCCGTCCTTCTCCTAGCTTTTTGGGAACACAAATTTCTTTTCAGTTGCAAAATCCATTCCATACATATATATGGGAAGGTACAAGCTCCAACTCGGTTTGACAGTGAAAACTGCAGGAACTTCAAACCGGCACTAGGAAACAGACTGAGAAAGCAGAGAAAATGTGTCTCCTGCAACCCGTTCCCTTGGTGCTAGATGAACGAACGTCTCTCCACTTCCTCAGTTCTGAGAGATAAGAGTGTGTGAAAGCCGTCCTTCACCTAGCTTGTTGGGAACACAAAGTTTCTTTTCAGTTGCAAACTCCATTCCATACATATATATGGGGAGGTACAAGCTCCAACTCGGTTTTACAGTGAAAACTGCAGGAACTTCAAACCGGCACTATGAAACAGACTGAGAAAGCAGAGAAAAAGTGTCTCCTGCAACCCGTTCCCTTGGTGCTACATGAAAGAACGTCTCTCCACTTGCTCAGTTCTGATAGATAAGTGTGTGTGAAAGCCGTCCTTCACCTAGCTTGTTGTTAACACAAAGTTTCTTTTCAGTTGCCAACTCAATTCCATACATATATATGGGGAGGTACTAGCTCCAACTCGGTTTGACAGTGAAAACTGCAGGAACATCAAACCGGCACTAGGAAACAGACTGAGAAAGCAGAGAAAAAGTGTCTCCTGCAACCCATTCCCTTAGTGCTAGATGAACGAACGTCTCTCCACTTGCTCAGTTCTGAGAGATAAGTGGTGTGAAAGCCGTCCTTCACCTAGCTTGTTGGTAACACAAAGTTTCTTTTCAGATGCAAACTCCATTCCATACATATATATGGGGAGGTACAAGCTCCAACTCGGTTTTACAGTGAAAACTGCAGGAACTTCAAACCGGCACTAGGAAACAGACTGAGAAAGCAGAGGAAATGTGTCTCCTGCAACCCGTTCCCTTGGTGCTAGTTGAACGAACGTCTCTCCACGTGCTCAGTTCTGAGAGATAAGTGTGTGTGAAAGCCGTCCTTCACCTAGCTTGTTGGGAACACAAAGTTTCTTTTCAGTTGCAAACCCCATTCCATACATATATATGGGGAGGAAAAAGCTCCAACTCGGTTTGACAGTGAAAACTGCAGGAACTTCAAACCGGCACTAGGAAACAGACTGAGAAAGCAGAGAAAAAGTGTCTCCTGCAACCCGTTCCCTTGGTGCAAGATGAAATATCGTCTCTCCACTTGCTCAGTTCTGAGAGATAAGTGTGTGTGAAAGCCGTACTTCACCTAGCTTGTTGGGAACACAAAGTTTCTTTTCAGTTGCAAACTCCATTCCATACATATATATGGGGAGGTACCAGCTCCAACTCGGTTTTACAGTGAAAACTGCAGGAACTTTAAACCGGCACTAGGAAACAGACTGAGAAAGCAGAGGAAAAGTGTCTCCTGCAACCCGTTCCCTTGGTGCTAGATGAACGAACGTCTCTCCCCTTGCTCAGTTCTGAGAGATAAGTGTGTGTGAAAGCCGTCCTTCACCTAGCTTGATGGGAACACAAAGTTTCTTTTCAGTTGCAAACTCCATTCCATACATATATATGGGGAGGTACTAGCTCCAACTCCGTTTGACATTGAAAACTGCAGGAACTTCAAACCGGCAATAGGAAACAGATTGAGAAAGCTGACAAAAAGTGTCTCCTGCAACCCGTTCCCTTGGTGCTAGATGAACGAACGTCTCTCCACTTGCTCTGTTCTGAGAGATAAGTGCGTTTGAAAGCCGTCCTTCACCTAGCTTGTTGGGAACACAAAGATTCTTTTCAGTTGCAAACTCCATTCCATACATATATATGGGGAGGTAGAAGCTCCAACTCGGTTTTACAGTGAAAACTGCTGGAACTTCAAAACGGCAGTAGGAAACAGAGTGTGAAAGCAGGGAAAAAGTGTCTCCTTCAACCCGTTCCTTTGGTGCTAGATGAACGAACGTCTCTCCACTTGCTCAGTTCTGAGAGATAGGTGCTTGTGAAAGCCGTCCTTCTCCTAGCTTTTTGGGAACACAAATTTCTTTTCAGTTGCAAACTCCATTCCATACATATATATGGGGAGGTACAAGCTCCAACTCGGTTTGACAGTGAAAACTGCAGGAACTTCAAACCGGCACTAGGAAACAGACTGAGAAAGCAGAGAAAAAGTGTCTCTTGCAACCCGTTCCCTTGGTGCTAGATGAACGAACGTCTCTCCACTTGCTCAGTTCTGAGAGATAAGAGTGTGTGAAAGCCGTCCTTCACCTAGCTTGTTGGGAACACAAAGTTTCTTTTCAGTTGCAAACTCCATTCCATACATATATATGGGGAGGTATAAGCTACAACTCGGTTTTACAGTGAAAACTGCAGGAACTTCAAACCGGCACTAGGAAACAGACTCAGAAAGCAGAGAAAAAGTGTCTCCTGCAACCCGTTCCCTTGGTGCTACATGAAAGAACGTCTCTCCACTTGCTCAGTTCTGATAGATAAGTGTGTGTGAAAGCCGTCCTTCACCTAGCTTGTTGGGAACACAAAGTTTCTTTTCAGTTGCCAACTCAATTCCATACATATATATGGGGAGGTACAAGCTCCAACTCGGTTTGACAGTGAACACTGCAGGAACTTCAAACCGGCACTAGGAAACAGACTGAGAAAGCAGAGAAAAAGTGTCTCCTGCAACCCGTTCCCTTGGTGCTAGATGAACGAACGTCTCTCAACTTGCTCAGTTCTGAGGGATAAGTGTGTGTGAAAGCCGTCCTTCACCTAGCTTGTTGGGAACACAAAGTTTCTTTTCAGATGCAAACTCCATTCCATACATATATATGGGGAGGTACAAGCTCCAACTCGGTTTTAAAGTGAAAACTGCAGGAACTTCAAACCGGCACTAGGAAACAGACTGAGGAAGCAGAGAAAAAGTGTCTCCTGCAACCCGTTCCCTTGGTGCTACATGAAAGAACGTCTCTCCACTTGCTCAGTTCTGAGAGATAAGTGTGTGTGAAAGCCGTCCTTCACCTAGCTTGTTGGGAACACAAAGTTTCTTTTCAGTTGCCAACTCAATTCCATACATATATATGGGGAGGTACTAGCTCCAACTCGGTATGACAGTGAAAACTGCAGGAACTTCAAACCGGCACTAGGAAACAGACTGAGAAAGCAGAGAAAAAGTGTCTCCTGCAACCCGTTCCCTTGGTGCTAGATGAACGAACGTCTCTCCACTTGCTCAGTTCTGAGAGATAAGTGTGTGTGAAAGCCGTCCTTCACCAACTTGTTGGGAACACAAAGTTTCTTTTCAGTTGCAAACTCCATTCCATACATATATATGGGGAGGTACTAGCTCCAACTCGGTTTTACAGTGAAAACTGCAAGAACTTCAAACCGGCACTAGGAAACAGACTGAGAAAGCAGAGAAAAAGTGTCTCCTGCAACCCGTTCCCTTGGTGCAAGATGAAATATCGTCTCTCCACTTGCTCAGTTCTGAGAGATAAGTGTGTGTGAAAGCCGTACTTCACCTAGCTTGTTGGGAACACAAAGTTTCTTTTCAGTTGCAAACTCCATTCCATACATATATATGGGGAGGTACCAGCTCCAACTCGGTTTGACAGTGAAAACTGCAGGAACTTTAAACCGGCACTAGGAAACAGACTGAGAAAGCAGAGGAAAAGTGTCTCCTGCAACCCGTTCCCTTGGTGCTAGATGAATGAACGTCTCTCCCCTTGCTCAGTTCTGAGAGATAAGTGTGTGTGAAAGCCGTCCTTCACCTAGCTTGATGGGAACACAAAGTTTCTTTTCAGTTGCAAACTCCATTCCATACATATATATGGGGAGGTACTAGCTCCAACTCCGTTTGACATTGAAAACTGCAGGAACTTCAAACCGGCAATAGGAAACAGATTGAGAAAGCTGACAAAAAGTGTCTCCTGCAACCCGTTCCCTTGGTGCTAGATGAACGAACGTCTCTCCACTTGCTCTGTTCTGAGAGATAAGTGCGTGTGAAAGCCGTCCTTCACCTAGCTTGTTGGGAACACAAAGATTCTTTTCAGTTGCAAACTCCATTCCATACATATATATGGGGAGGTAGAAGCTCCAACTCGATTTTACAGTGAAAACTGCTGGAACTTCAAAACGGCAGTAGGAAACAGAGTGTGAAAGCAGGGAAAAAGTGTCTCCTTCAACCCGTTCCTTTGGTGCTAGATGAACGAACGTCTCTCCACTTGCTCAGTTCTGAGAGATAGGTGCTTGTGAAAGCCGTCCTTCTCCTAGCTTTTTGGGAACACAAATTTCTTTTCAGTTGCAAACTCCATTCCATACATATATATGGGGAGGTACAAGCTCCAAATCGGTTTGACAGTGAAAACTGCAGGAACTTCAAACCGGCACTAGGAAACAGACTGAGAAAGCAGAGAAAAAGTGTCTCTTGCAACCCGTTCCCTTGGTGCTAGATGAACGAACGTCTCTCCACTTGCTCAGTTCTGAGAGATAAGAGTGTGTGAAAGCCGTCCTTCACCTAGCTTGTTGGGAACACAAAGTTTCTTTTCAGTTGCAAACTCCATTCCATACATATATATGGGGAGGTATAAGCTACAACTCGGTTTTACAGTGAAAACTGCAGGAACTTCAAACCGGCACTAGGAAACAGACTCAGAAAGCAGAGAAAAAGTGTCTCCTGCAACCCGTTCCCTTGGTGCTACATGAAAGAACGTCTCTCCACTTGCTCATTTCTGATAGATAAGTGTGTGTGAAAGCCGTCCTTCACCTAGCTTGTTGGGAACACAAAGTTTCTTTTCAGTTGCCAACTCAATTCCATACATATATATGGGGAGGTACAAGCTCCAACTCGGTTTGACAGTGAACACTGCAGGAACTTCAAACCGGCACTAGGAAACAGACTGAGAAAGCAGAGAAAAAGTGTCTCCTGCAACCCGTTCCCTTGGTGCTAGATGAACGAACGTCTCTCAACTTGCTCAGTTCTGAGGGATAAGTGTGTGTGAAAGCCGTCCTTCACCTAGCTTGTTGGGAACACAAAGTTTCTTTTCAGATGCAAACTCCATTCCATACATATATATGGGGAGGTACAAGCTCCAACTCGGTTTTAAAGTGAAAACTGCAGGAACTTCAAACCGGCACTAGGAAACAGACTGAGGAAGCAGAGAAAAAGTGTCTCCTGCAACCCGTTCCCTTGGTGCTACATGAAAGAACGTCTCTCCACTTGCTCAGTTCTGAGAGATAAGTGTGTGTGAAAGCCGTCCTTCACCTAGCTTGTTGGGAACACAAAGTTTCTTTTCAGTTGCCAACTCAATTCCATACATATATATGGGGAGGTACTAGCTCCAACTCGGTATGACAGTGAAAACTGCAGGAACTTCAAACCGGCACTAGGAAACAGACTGAGAAAGCAGAGAAAAAGTGTCTCCTGCAACCCGTTCCCTTGGTGCTAGATGAACGAACGTCTCTCCACTTGCTCAGTTCTGAGAGATAAGTGTGTGTGAAAGCCGTCCTTCACCAACTTGTTGGGAACACAAAGTTTCTTTTCAGTTGCAAACTCCATTCCATACATATATATGGGGAGGTACTAGCTCCAACTCGGTTTTACAGTGAAAACTGCAAGAACTTCAAACCGGCACTAGGAAACAGACTGAGAAAGCAGAGGAAAAGTGTCACCTGCAACCCGTTCCCTTGGTGCTAGTTGAACGAACGTCTCTCCACTTGCTCAGTTCTGAGAGATAAGTGTGTGTGAAAGCCGTTCTTCAACTAGCTTGTTGGGAACACAAAGTTTCTTTTCAGTTGCAAACTCCATTCCATACATATATATGGGGAGGAACTAGCTCCAACTCGGTTTGACAGTGAAAACTGCAGGAACTTCAAACCGGCACTAGGAAACAGACTGAGAAAGCAGAGAAAAAGTGTCTCCTGCAACCCGTTCCCTTGGTGCTAGATGAACGATCGTCTCTCCACTTGCTCAGTTCTGAGAGATATGTGTGTGTTAAAGCCGTCCTTCACCTAGCTTGTTGGGAACACAAAGTTTCTTTTCAGTTGCAAACTCCATTCCATACATATATATGGGGAGGTAGAAGCTCCATCTCCGTTTTACAGTGAAAACTGCAGGAACTTCAAACCGGCAGTAGGAAACAGAGTGAGAAAGCAGAGAAAAAGTGTCTCCTTCAACCCGTTCCTATGGTGCTAGATGAACGAACGTCTCTCCACTTGCTCAGTTCTGAGAGATAGGTGCGTGTGAAAGCCGTCCTTCTCCTAGCTTTTTGGGAACACAAAGTTTCTTTACAGTTGCAAACTCCATTCCATACATATATATGGGGAGGTACAAGCTCCAACTCGGTTTGACAGTGAAAACTGCAGGAAGTTCAAACCGGCACTAGGAAACAGTCTGAGAAAGTAGAGAAAAAGTGTCTCCTGCAACCCGTTCCCTTGGTGCTAGATGAACGAACGTCTCTACACTTGCTCAGTTCTGAGAGATAAGAGTGTGTGAAAGCCGTCCTTCAACTAGGTTGTTGGGAACACAAAGTTTCTTTTCAGTTGCAAACTCCATTCCATACATATATATGGGGAGGTAGAAGCTCCAACTCGGTTTTACAGTGAAAACTGCAGGAACTTCAAACCGGCACTAGGAAACAGACTGAGAACGCAGAGAAAAAGTGTCTCCTGCAACCCGTTCCCTTGGTGCTAGATGAACGAACGTCTCTCCACTTGCTCATTTATGAGAGATAATTATGTGTGAAAGCCATCCTTCACCTAGCTTGTTGGGAACACAAAGTTTCTTTTCAGTTGTAAACTCCATTCCATACATATATATGGGAAGGTACTAGCTCCAACTCGGTTTGACAGTGAAAACTGCAGGAACTTCAAACCGGCACTAGGAAACAGACTGAGAAAGCAGAGAAAAAGTGTCTCCTGCAATCCGTTCCCTTGGTGCTAGATGAACGAACGTCTCTCCACTTGCTCAGTTCTGAGAGATAAGTGCGTGTGAAAGCCATCCTTCACCTAGCTTGTTGGGAACACAAAGTTTCTTTTCAGTTGCAAACTCCATTCCATACATATATATGGGGAGGTACTAGCTCCAAATCGGTTTGACAGTGAAAACTGCAGGAACTTCAAACCGGCACTAGGAAACAGACTGAGAAAGCAGAGAAAAAGTGTTTCCTGCAACCCGTTCCCTTGGTGCTAGATGAACGAACGTCTCTCCACTTCCTCAGTTCTGAGAGATAAGAGTGTGTGAAAGCCGTCCTTCACCAAGCTTGTTGGGAACATAAAGTTTCTTTTCAGTTGCAAACTCCATTCCATACATATATATGGGGAGGTACAAGCTACAACTCGGTTTTACAGTGAAAACTGCAGGAACTTCAAACCGGCACTAGGAAACAGACTGAGAAAGCAGAGAAAAAGTGTCTCCTGCAACCCGTTCCCTTGGTGCTACATGAAAGAACGTCTCTCCACTTGCTCAGTTCTGATAGATAAGTGTGTGTGAAAGCCGTCCTTCACCTAGCTTGTTGGGAACACAAAGTTTCTTTTCAGTTGCCAACTCAATTCCATACATATATATGGGGAGGTACTAGCTCCAACTCGGTTTGACAGTGAAAACTGCAGGAACATCAAACCGGCACTAGGAAACAGACTGAGAAAGCAGAGAAAAAGTGTCTCCTGCAACCCATTCCCTTAGTGCTAGATGAACGAACGTCTCTCCACTTGCTCAGTTCTGAGAGATAAGTGGTGTGAAAGCCGTCCTTCACCTAGCTTGTTGGGAACACAAAGTTTCTTTTCAGTTGCCAACTCAATTCCATACATATATATGGGGAGGTACAAGCTCCAACTCGGTTTTAAAGTGAAAACTGCAGGAACTTCAAACCGGCACTAGGAAACAGACTGAGGAAGCAGAGAAAAAGTGTCTCCTGCAACCCGTTCCCTTGGTGCTACATGAAAGAACGTCTCTCCACTTGCTCAGTTCTGAGAGATAAGTGTGTGTGAAAGCCGTCCTTCACCTAGCTTGTTGGGAACACAAAGTTTCTTTTCAGTTGCCAACTCAATTCCATACATATATATGGGGAGGTACTAGCTCCAACTCGGTATGACAGTGAAAACTGCAGGAACTTCAAACCGGCACTAGGAAACAGACTGAGAAAGCAGAGAAAAAGTGTCGCCTGCAACCCGTTCCCTTGGTGCTAGATGAACGAACGTCTCTCCACTTGCTCAGTTCTGAGAGATAAGTGTGTGTGAAAGCCGTCCTTCACCAACTTGTTGGGAACACAAAGTTTCTTTTCAGTTGCAAACTCCATTCCATACATATATATGGGGAGGTACTAGCTCCAACTCGGTTTTACAGTGAAAACTGCAAGAACTTCAAACCGGCACTAGGAAACAGACTGAGAAAGCATAGGAAAAGTGTCACCTGCAACCCGTTCCCTTGGTGCTAGTTGAACGAACGTCTCTCCACTTGCTCAGTTCTGAGAGATAAGTGTGTGTGAAAGCCGTCCTTCAACTAGCTTGTTGGGAACACAAAGTTTCTTTTCAGTTGCAAACTCCATTCCATACATATATATGGGGAGGTAGAAGCTCCAACTCGGTTTTACAGTGAAAACTGCAGGAACTTCAAACCGGCACTAGGAAACAGACTGAGAACGCAGAGAAAAAGTGTCTCCTGCAACCCGTTCCCTTGGTGCTAGATGAACGAACGTCTCTCCACTTGCTCATTTATGAGAGATAATTATGTGTGAAAGCCATCCTTCACCTAGCTTGTTGGGAACACAAAGTTTCTTTTCAGTTGTAAACTCCATTCCATACATATATATGGGGAGGTACTAGCTCCAACTCGGTTTGACAGTGAAAACTGCAGGAACTTCAAACCGGCACTAGGAAACAGACTGAGAAAGCAGAGAAAAAGTGTCTCCTGCAACCCGTTCCCTTGGTGCTAGATGAACGAACGTCTCTCCACTTGCTCAGTTCTGAGAGATAAGTGCGTGTGAAAGCCGTCCTTCACCTAGCTTGTTGGGAACACAAAGTTTCTTTTCAGTTGCAAACTCCATTCCATACATATATATGGGGAGGTACTAGCTCCAACTCGGTTTGACAGTGAAAACTGCAGGAACTTCAAACCGGCACTAGGAAACAGACTGAGAAAGCAGAGAAAAAGTGTTTCCTGCAACCCGTTCCCTTGGTGCTAGATGAACGAACGTCTCTCCACTTGCTCAGTTCTGAGAGATAAGAGTGTGTGAAAGCCGTCCTTCACCAAGCTTGTTGGGAACACAAAGTTTCTTTTCAGTTGCAAACTCCATTCCATACATATATATGGGGAGGTACAAGCTACAACTCGGTTTTACAGTGAAAACTGCAGGAACTTCAAACCGGCACTAGGAAACAGACTGAGAAAGCAGAGAAAAAGTGTCTCCTGCAACCCGTTCCCTTGGTGCTACATGAAAGAACGTCTCTCCACTTGCTCAGTTCTGATAGATAAGTGTGTGTGAAAGCCGTCCTTCACCTAGCTTGTTGGGAACACAAAGTTTCTTTTCAGTTGCCAACTCAATTCCATACATATATATGGGGAGGTACTAGCTCCAACTCGGTTTGACAGTGAAAACTGCAAGAACATCAAACCGGCACTAGGAAACAGACTGAGAAAGCAGAGAAAAAGTGTCTCCTGCAACCCATTCCCTTAGTGCTAGATGAACGAACGTCTCTCCACTTGCTCAGTTCTGAGAGATAAGTGGTGTGAAAGCCGTCCTTCACCTAGCTTGTTGGTAACACAAAGTTTCTTTTCAGATGCAAACTCCATTCCATACATATATATGGGGAGGTACAAGCTCCAACTCGGTTTTACAGTGAAAACTGCAGGAACTTCAAACCGGCACTAGGAAACAGACTGAGAAAGCAGAGGAAATGTGTCTCCTGCAACCCGTTCCCTTGGTGCTAGTTGAACGAACGTCTCTCCACTTGCTCAGTTCTGAGAGATAAGTGTGTGTGAAAGCCGTCCTTCAACTAGCTTGTTGGGAACACAAAGTTTCTTTTCAGTTGCAAACCCCATTCCTTACATATATATGGGGAGGAAATAGCTCCAACTCGGTTTTACAGTGAAAACTGCAGGAACTTCAAACCGGCACTAGGAAAAAGACTGAGAAAGCAGAGGAAATGTGTCTCCTGCAACCCGTTCCCTTGGTGCTAGTTGAACGAACGTCTCTCCACTTGCTCAGTTCTGAGAGATAAGTGTGTGTGAAAGCCGTCCTTCAACTAGCTTGTTGGGAACACAAAGTTTCTTTTCAGTTGCAAACCCCATTCCTTACATATATATGGGGAGGAAATAGCTCCAACTCGGTTTTACAGTGAAAACTGCAGGAACTTCAAACCGGCCTAGGAAACAGACTGAGAAAGCAGAGAAAAAGTGTCACCTGCAACCCGTTCCCTTGGTGCTAGATGAACGAACGTCTCTCCACTTGCTCTGTTCTGAGAGATAAGTGTGTGTGAAAGCCGTCCTTCACCTAGCTTGTTGGGAACACAAAGTTTCTTTTCAGTTGCAAACTCCATTCCATACATATATATGGGGAGGTAGAAGCTCCAACTCGGTTTTACACTGAAAACTGCAGGAACTTCAAACCGGCACTAGGAAACAGACTGAGAAAACAGAGAAAAAGTGTCTCCTGCAACCCGTTCCGTTGGTGCTAGATGAACGAACGTCTCTCCAATTGCTCAGTTCTGAGAGATAAGTGTGTGTGAAAGCCGTCCTTCACCTAGCTTGTTGGGAAAACAAAGTTTCTTTTCAGTTGCAAACCCCATTCCATACATATATATGGGGAGGTACAAGCTCCAACTCGGTTTTACAGTGTAAACTGCAGGAACTTCAAACCGGCACTAGGAAACAGACTGAGGAAGCAGAGAAAAAGTGTCTCCTGCAACCCGTTCCCTTGGTGCTAGATGAACGAACGTCTCTCCACTTGCTCAGTTCTGAAAGATAAGTGCGTGTGACAGCCGTCCTTCACCTAGCTTGTTGGGAACACAAAGTTTCTTTTCAGTTGCAAACTCCATTCCATACATATATATGGGGAGGTAGAAGCTCCAACTCGGTTTTACAGTGAAAACTGCTGGAACTTCAAACCGGTAGTAGGAAACAGAGTGAGAAAGCAGAGAAAAAGTGTCTCCTTCAACCCGTTCCTTTGGTGCTAGATGAACGAACGTCTCTCCACTTGCTCAATTCTGAGTGATAGGTGCGTGTGAAAGCCGTCCTTCTCCTAGCTTTTTGGGAACACAAATTTCTTTTCAGTTGCAAACTCCATTCCATACATATATATGGGGAGGTACAAGCTCCAACTCGGTTTGACAGTGAAAACTGCAGGAAATTCAAACCGGCACTAGGAAACAGACTGAGAAAGCAGAGAAAAAGTGTTTCCTGCAACCCGTTCCCTTGGTGCTAGATGAAAGAACGTCTCTCCACTTCCTCAGTTCTGAGAGATAAGAGTGTGTGAAAGCCGTCCTTCACATAGCTTGTTGGGAACACAAAGTTTCTTTTCAGTTGCAAACTCCATTCCATACATATATATGGGGAGGTACAAGCTACAACTCGGTTTTAAAGTGAAAACTGCAGGAACTTCAAACCGGCACTAGGAAACAGACTGAGAAAGCAGAGAAAAAGTGTCTCCTGCAACCCGTTCCCTTGGTGCTACATGAAAGAACGTCTCTCCACTTGCTCAGTTCTGATAGATAAGTGTGTGTGAAAGCCGTCCTTCACCTAGCTTGTTGGGAACACAAAGTTTCTTTTCAGTTGCCAACTCAATTCCATACATATATATGGGGAGGTACTAGCTCCAACTCGGTTTGACAGTGAAAACTGCAGGAACATCAAACCGGCACTAGGAAACAGACTGAGAAAGCAGAGAAAAAGTGTCTCCTGCAACCCATTCCCTTAGTGCTAGATGAACGAACGTCTCTCCACTTGCTCAGTTCTGAGAGATAAGTGTGTGTGAAAGCCGTCCTTCACCTAGCTTGTTGGTAACACAAAGTTTCTTTTCAGATGCAATCTCCATTCCATACATATATATGGGGAGGTACAAGCTCCAACTCGGTTTTACAGTGAAAACTGCAGGAACTTCAAACCGGCACTAGGAAACAGACTGAGAAAGCAGAGAAAAAGTGTCACCTGCAACCCGTTCCCTTGGTGCTAGATGAACGAACGTCTCTCCACTTGCTCTGTTCTGAGAGATAAGTGTGTGTGAAAGCCGTCCTTCACCTAGCTTGTTGGGAACACAAAGTTTCTTTTCAGTTGCAAACTCCATTCCATACATATATATGGGGAGGTAGAAGCTCCAACTCGGTTTTACAGTGAAAACTGCAGGAACTTCAAACCGGCACTAGGAAACAGACTGAGAAAGCAGAGAAAAAGTGTCTCCTGCAACCCGTTCCGTTGGTGCTAGATGAACGAACGTCTCTCCAATTGCTCAGTTCTGAGAGATAAGTGTGTGTGAAAGCCGTCCTTCACCTAACTTGTTGGGAAAACAAAGTTTCTTTTCAGTTGCAAACCCCATTCCATACATATATATGGGGAGGTACAAGCTCCAACTCGGTTTTACAGTGAAAACTGCAGGAACTTCAAACCGGCACTAGGAAACACACTGAGGAAGCAGAGAAAAATTGTCTCCTGCAACCCGTTCCCTTGGTGCTACATGAAAGAACGTCTCTCCACTTGCTCAGTTCTGAGAGATAAGTGTGTGTGAAAGCCGTCCTTCACCTAGCTTGTTGGGAACACAAAGTTTCTTTTCAGTTGCCAACTCAATTCCATACATATATATGGGGAGGTACTAGCTCCAACTCGGTTTGACAGTGAAAACTGCAGGAACTTCAAACCGGCACTAGGAAACAGA
Source organism: Camelus bactrianus (assembly GCF_048773025.1). Lineage (NCBI taxonomy): Eukaryota > Metazoa > Chordata > Mammalia > Artiodactyla > Camelidae > Camelus > Camelus bactrianus. The sequence goes on along the minus strand of NC_133555.1, from coordinate 52,246,509 downwards.
CTGAGAAAGCAGAGAAAAAGTGTCTCCTGCAACCCGTTCCCTTTGTGCTACATGAACGAACGTCTCTCCACTTGCTCAGTTCTGAGAGATAAGTGTGTGTGAAAGCCGTCCTTCACCTTGCTTGTTGGGAACACAAAGTTTCTTTTCAGTTGCAAACTCCATTCCATACATATATATGGGGAGGTAGAAGCTCCAACTCGGTTTTACAGTGAAAACTGCAGGAACTTCAAACCGGCACTAGGAAACAGACTGAGAAAGCAGAGAAAAATTGTCTCCTGCAACCCGTTCCCTTGGTGCTAGATGAACGAACGTCTCTCCACTTGCTCAGTTCTGAGAGATAAGTGTGTGTGAAAGCCGTCCTTCAACTAGCTTGTTGGGAACACAAATTTCTTTTCAGTTGCAAACTCCATTCCATACATATATATGGGGAGGTACTAGCTCCAACTCGGTTTGACAGTGAAAACTGCAGGAACTTCAAACCGGCACTAGGAAACAGACTGAGAAAGCAGAGAAAAAGTGTCTCCCGCAACGCGATCCCTTGGTGCTACATGAAAGAACGTCTCTCCACTTGCTCAGTTCTGAGAGATAATTGTGTGTGAAAGCCGTCCTTCAACTAGCTTGTTGGGAACACAAATTTTCTTTTCAGTTGCAAACTCCATTCCATACATATATATGGGGAGGTACCAGCTCCAACTCGGTTTGACAGTGAAAACTGTAGGAACTTCAAACCGGCACTAGGAAACAGACTGAGAAAGCAGAGAAAAAGTGTCTCCTGTAACCCGTTCTCTTGGTGCTACATGAAAGAACGTCTCTCCACTTGCTCAGTTCTGAGAGATAAGTGTGTGTGAAAGCCGTCCTTCACCTAGCTTGTTGGGAACACAAAGTTTCTTTTCAGTTGCAAACTCCATTCCATACATATATATGGGGAGGTACAAGCTCCAACTCGGTTTTACAGTGAAAACTGCAGGAACTTCAAACCGGCACTAGGAAACAGACTGAGGAAGCAGAGAAAAAGTGTCTCCTGCAACCCGTTCCCTTGGTGCTAGATGAACGAACGTCTCTCCACTTGCTCAGTTCTGAGAGATAAGTGTGTGTGAAAGCCGTCCTTCACCTAGCTTGTTGGGAACACAAAGTTTCTTTTCAGTTGCAAACTCCATTCCATACATATATATGGGGAGGTACTAGCTCCAACTCGGTTTTACAGTGAAAACTGCAGGAACTTCAAACCGGCACTAGGAAACAGACTGAGAAAGCAGAGAAAAAGTGTCTCCTGCAACCCGTTCCCTTGGTGCTAGATGAACGAACGTCTCTCCACTTGCTCAGTTCTGAGAGATAAGTGTGTGTGAAAGCCGTCCTTCACCTAGCTTGTTGGGAACACAAAGTTTCTTTTCAGTTGCAAACTCCATTCCATACATATATATGGGGAGGTACTAGCTCCAACTCGGTTTTACAGTGAAAACTGCAGGAACTTCAAACCGGCACTAGGAAACAGACTGAGAAAGCAGAGAAAAAGTGTCTCCTGCAACCCGTTCCCTTGGTGCTAGATGAACGAACGTCTCTCCAATTGCTCTGTTCTGAGAGATAAGTGTGTGTGAAAGCCGTCCTTCACCTAGCTTGTTGGGAACACAAAGTTTCTTTTCAGTTGCAAACTCCATTCCATACATATATATGGGGAGGTAGAAGCTCCAACTCGGTTTTACAGTGAAAACTGCAGGAACTTCAAACCGGCACTAGGAAACTGAGAAAGCAGAGAAAAAGTGTCTCCTGCAACCCGTTCCCTTGGTGCTAGATGAACGAACGTCTCTCCACTTGCTCAGTTCTGAGAGATAAGTGCGTGTGAAAGCCGTCCTTCACCTAGCTTGTTGGGAACACAAAGTTTCTTTTCAGTTGCAAACTCCATTCCATACATATATATGGGGAGGTACTAGCTCCAACTCGGTTTGACAGTGAAAACTGCAGGAACTTCAAACCGGCACTAGGAAACAGACTGAGAAAGCAGAGAAAATGTGTCTCCTGCAACCCGTTCCCTTGGTGCTAGATGAACGAACGTCTCTCCACTTGCTAAGTTCTGAGAGATAAGTGCGTGTGAAAGCCGTCCTTCACCTAGCTTTTTGGGAACACAAAGTTTCTTTTCAGTTTCAAACTCCATTCCATACATATATATGGGGAGGTACTAGCTCCAACTCGGTTTCACAGTGAAAACTGCAGGAACTTCAAACCGGCACTAGGAAACAGACTGAGAAAGCAGAGAAAAACTGTCTCCTGCAACCCGTTCCCTTGGTGCTAGATGAACGAACGTCTCTCCACTTGCTCAGTTCTGAAAGATAATTGTGTGTGAAAGCCGTCCTTAACCTAGCTTGTTGGGAACACAAAGTTTCTTTTCAGTTGCAAACTCCATTCCATACATATATATGGGGAGGTAGAAGCTCCAACTCGGTTTTACAGTGATAACTGCAGGAACTTCAAACCGGCACTAGGAAACAGACTGAGAAAGCAGAGAAAAAGTGTCTCCTGCAACCCGTTCCCTTGGTGCTAGATGAACGAACGTCTCTCCACTTGCTCAGTTCTGAGAGATAAGTGTGTGTGAAAGCCGCTCTTCACCAAGCTTGTTGGGAACACAAAGTTTCTTTTCAGTTGCAAACTCCATTCCATACATATATATGGGGAGGTACTAGCTCCAACTCGGTTTGACAGTGAAAACTGCAGGAACTTCAAACCGGCACTAGGAAACAGACTGAGAAAGCAGAGAAAAAGTGTCTCCTGCAACCCGTTCCCTTGGTGCTAGATGAACGAACGTCTCTCCACTTGCTCAGTTCTGAGAGATATGTGCGTGTGAAAGCCGTCCTTCACTTAGCTTGTTGGGAACACAAAGTTTCTTTTCAGTTGCAAACTCCATTCCATACATATATATGGGGAGGTACTAGCTCCAACTCGGTTTCACAGTGAAAACTGCAGGAACTTCAAACCGGCACTAGGAAACAGACTGAGATAGCAGAGAAAAAGTGTCTCCTGCAACCAGTTCCCTTGGTGCTAGATGAACGAACGTCTCTCCACTTGCTCAGTTCTGAGAGATAAGTGTGTGTGAAAGCCGTCCTTCACCTAGCTTGTTGGGAACACAAAGTTTCTTTTCAGTTGCAAACTCCATTCCATACATATATATGGGGAGGTTGAAACTCCAACTCGGTTTTACAGTGAAAACTGCAGGAACTTCAAACCGGCACTAGGAAACAGACTGAGGAAGCAGAGAAAAAGTGTCTCCTGCAACCCGTTCCCTTTGTGCTACATGAACGAACGTCTCTCCACTTGCTCAGTTCTGAGAGATAAGTGTGTGTGAAAGCCGTCCTTCACCTAACTTGTTGGGAAAACAAAGTTTCTTTTCAGTTGCAAACCCCATTCCATACATATATATGGGGAGGTACAAGCTCCAACTCGGTTTTACAGTGAAAACTGCAGGAAATTCAAACCGGCACTAGGAAACACACTGAGGAAGCAGAGAAAAATTGTCTCCTGCAACCCGTTCCCTTGGTGCTACATGAAAGAACGTCTCTCCACTTGCTCAGTTCTGAGAGATAAGTGTGTGTGAAAGCCGTCCTTCACCTAGCTTGTTGGGAACACAAAGTTTCTTTTCAGTTGCCAACTCAATTCCATACATATATATGGGGAGGTACTAGCTCCAACTCGGTTTGACAGTGAAAACTGCAGGAACTTCAAACCGGCACTAGGAAACAGACTGAGAAAGCAGAGAAAAAGTGTCTCCTGCAACCCGTTCCCTTTGTGCTACATGAACGAACGTCTCTCCACTTGCTCAGTTCTGAGAGATAAGTGTGTGTGAAAGCCGTCCTTCACCTTGCTTGTTGGGAACACAAAGTTTCTTTTCAGTTGCAAACTCCATTCCATACATATATATGGGGAGGTAGAAGCTCCAACTCGGTTTTACAGTGAAAACTGCAGGAACTTCAAACCGGCACTAGGAAACAGACTGAGAAAGCAGAGAAAAATTGTCTCCTGCAACCCGTTCCCTTGGTGCTAGATGAACGAACGTCTCTCCACTTGCTCAGTTCTGAGAGATAAGTGTGTGTGAAAGCCGTCCTTCAACTAGCTTGTTGGGAACACAAATTTCTTTTCAGTTGCAAACTCCATTCCATACATATATATGGGGAGGTACTAGCTCCAACTCGGTTTGACAGTGAAAACTGCAGGAACTTCAAACCGGCACTAGGAAACAGACTGAGAAAGCAGAGAAAAAGTGTCTCCCGCAACGCGATCCCTTGGTGCTACATGAAAGAACGTCTCTCCACTTGCTCAGTTCTGAGAGATAATTGTGTGTGAAAGCCGTCCTTCAACTAGCTTGTTGGGAACACAAATTTTCTTTTCAGTTGCAAACTCCATTCCATACATATATATGGGGAGGTACCAGCTCCAACTCGGTTTGACAGTGAAAACTGTAGGAACTTCAAACCGGCACTAGGAAACAGACTGAGAAAGCAGAGAAAAAGTGTCTCCTGTAACCCGTTCTCTTGGTGCTACATGAAAGAACGTCTCTCCACTTGCTCAGTTCTGAGAGATAAGTGTGTGTGAAAGCCGTCCTTCACCTAGCTTGTTGGGAACACAAAGTTTCTTTTCAGTTGCAAACTCCATTCCATACATATATATGGGGAGGTACAAGCTCCAACTCGGTTTTACAGTGAAAACTGCAGGAACTTCAAACCGGCACTAGGAAACAGACTGAGGAAGCAGAGAAAAAGTGTCTCCTGCAACCCGTTCCCTTGGTGCTAGATGAACGAACGTCTCTCCACTTGCTCAGTTCTGAGAGATAAGTGTGTGTGAAAGCCGTCCTTCACCTAGCTTGTTGGGAACACAAAGTTTCTTTTCAGTTGCAAACTCCATTCCATACATATATATGGGGAGGTACTAGCTCCAACTCGGTTTTACAGTGAAAACTGCAGGAACTTCAAACCGGCACTAGGAAACAGACTGAGAAAGCAGAGAAAAAGTGTCTCCTGCAACCCGTTCCCTTGGTGCTAGATGAACGAACGTCTCTCCACTTGCTCAGTTCTGAGAGATAAGTGTGTGTGAAAGCCGTCCTTCACCTAGCTTGTTGGGAACACAAAGTTTCTTTTCAGTTGCAAACTCCATTCCATACATATATATGGGGAGGTACTAGCTCCAACTCGGTTTTACAGTGAAAACTGCAGGAACTTCAAACCGGCACTAGGAAACAGACTGAGAAAGCAGAGAAAAAGTGTCTCCTGCAACCCGTTCCCTTGGTGCTAGATGAACGAACGTCTCTCCAATTGCTCTGTTCTGAGAGATAAGTGTGTGTGAAAGCCGTCCTTCACCTAGCTTGTTGGGAACACAAAGTTTCTTTTCAGTTGCAAACTCCATTCCATACATATATATGGGGAGGTAGAAGCTCCAACTCGGTTTTACAGTGAAAACTGCAGGAACTTCAAACCGGCACTAGGAAACTGAGAAAGCAGAGAAAAAGTGTCTCCTGCAACCCGTTCCCTTGGTGCTAGATGAACGAACGTCTCTCCACTTGCTCAGTTCTGAGAGATAAGTGCGTGTGAAAGCCGTCCTTCACCTAGCTTGTTGGGAACACAAAGTTTCTTTTCAGTTGCAAACTCCATTCCATACATATATATGGGGAGGTACTAGCTCCAACTCGGTTTGACAGTGAAAACTGCAGGAACTTCAAACCGGCACTAGGAAACAGACTGAGAAAGCAGAGAAAATGTGTCTCCTGCAACCCGTTCCCTTGGTGCTAGATGAACGAACGTCTCTCCACTTGCTAAGTTCTGAGAGATAAGTGCGTGTGAAAGCCGTCCTTCACCTAGCTTTTTGGGAACACAAAGTTTCTTTTCAGTTTCAAACTCCATTCCATACATATATATGGGGAGGTACTAGCTCCAACTCGGTTTCACAGTGAAAACTGCAGGAACTTCAAACCGGCACTAGGAAACAGACTGAGAAAGCAGAGAAAAACTGTCTCCTGCAACCCGTTCCCTTGGTGCTAGATGAACGAACGTCTCTCCACTTGCTCAGTTCTGAAAGATAATTGTGTGTGAAAGCCGTCCTTAACCTAGCTTGTTGGGAACACAAAGTTTCTTTTCAGTTGCAAACTCCATTCCATACATATATATGGGGAGGTAGAAGCTCCAACTCGGTTTTACAGTGATAACTGCAGGAACTTCAAACCGGCACTAGGAAACAGACTGAGAAAGCAGAGAAAAAGTGTCTCCTGCAACCCGTTCCCTTGGTGCTAGATGAACGAACGTCTCTCCACTTGCTCAGTTCTGAGAGATAAGTGTGTGTGAAAGCCGCTCTTCACCAAGCTTGTTGGGAACACAAAGTTTCTTTTCAGTTGCAAACTCCATTCCATACATATATATGGGGAGGTACTAGCTCCAACTCGGTTTGACAGTGAAAACTGCAGGAACTTCAAACCGGCACTAGGAAACAGACTGAGAAAGCAGAGAAAAAGTGTCTCCTGCAACCCGTTCCCTTGGTGCTAGATGAACGAACGTCTCTCCACTTGCTCAGTTCTGAGAGATATGTGCGTGTGAAAGCCGTCCTTCACTTAGCTTGTTGGGAACACAAAGTTTCTTTTCAGTTGCAAACTCCATTCCATACATATATATGGGGAGGTACTAGCTCCAACTCGGTTTCACAGTGAAAACTGCAGGAACTTCAAACCGGCACTAGGAAACAGACTGAGATAGCAGAGAAAAAGTGTCTCCTGCAACCAGTTCCCTTGGTGCTAGATGAACGAACGTCTCTCCACTTGCTCAGTTCTGAGAGATAAGTGTGTGTGAAAGCCGTCCTTCACCTAGCTTGTTGGGAACACAAAGTTTCTTTTCAGTTGCAAACTCCATTCCATACATATATATGGGGAGGTAGAAGCTCCAACTCGGTTTTACAGTGAAAACTGCAGGAACTTCAAACCGGCACTAGGAAACTGAGAAAGCAGAGAAAAAGTGTCTCCTGCAACCCGTTCCCTTGGTGCTAGATGAACGAACGTCTCTCCACTTGCTCAGTTCTGAGAGATAAGTGCGTGTGAAAGCCGTCCTTCACCTAGCTTGTTGGGAACACAAAGTTTCTTTTCAGTTGCAAACTCCATTCCATACATATATATGGGGAGGTACTAGCTCCAACTCGGTTTGACAGTGAAAACTGCAGGAACTTCAAACCGGCACTAGGAAACAGACTGAGAAAGCAGAGAAAATGTGTCTCCTGCAACCCGTTCCCTTGGTGCTAGATGAACGAACGTCTCTCCACTTGCTAAGTTCTGAGAGATAAGTGCGTGTGAAAGCCGTCCTTCACCTAGCTTTTTGGGAACACAAAGTTTCTTTTCAGTTTCAAACTCCATTCCATACATATATATGGGGAGGTACTAGCTCCAACTCGGTTTCACAGTGAAAACTGCAGGAACTTCAAACCGGCACTAGGAAACAGACTGAGAAAGCAGAGAAAAACTGTCTCCTGCAACCCGTTCCCTTGGTGCTAGATGAACGAACGTCTCTCCACTTGCTCAGTTCTGAAAGATAATTGTGTGTGAAAGCCGTCCTTAACCTAGCTTGTTGGGAACACAAAGTTTCTTTTCAGTTGCAAACTCCATTCCATACATATATATGGGGAGGTAGAAGCTCCAACTCGGTTTTACAGTGATAACTGCAGGAACTTCAAACCGGCACTAGGAAACAGACTGAGAAAGCAGAGAAAAAGTGTCTCCTGCAACCCGTTCCCTTGGTGCTAGATGAACGAACGTCTCTCCACTTGCTCAGTTCTGAGAGATAAGTGTGTGTGAAAGCCGCTCTTCACCAAGCTTGTTGGGAACACAAAGTTTCTTTTCAGTTGCAAACTCCATTCCATACATATATATGGGGAGGTACTAGCTCCAACTCGGTTTGACAGTGAAAACTGCAGGAACTTCAAACCGGCACTAGGAAACAGACTGAGAAAGCAGAGAAAAAGTGTCTCCTGCAACCCGTTCCCTTGGTGCTAGATGAACGAACGTCTCTCCACTTGCTCAGTTCTGAGAGATATGTGCGTGTGAAAGCCGTCCTTCACTTAGCTTGTTGGGAACACAAAGTTTCTTTTCAGTTGCAAACTCCATTCCATACATATATATGGGGAGGTACTAGCTCCAACTCGGTTTCACAGTGAAAACTGCAGGAACTTCAAACCGGCACTAGGAAACAGACTGAGATAGCAGAGAAAAAGTGTCTCCTGCAACCAGTTCCCTTGGTGCTAGATGAACGAACGTCTCTCCACTTGCTCAGTTCTGAGAGATAAGTGTGTGTGAAAGCCGTCCTTCACCTAGCTTGTTGGGAACACAAAGTTTCTTTTCAGTTGCAAACTCCATTCCATACATATATATGGGGAGGTTGAAACTCCAACTCGGTTTTACAGTGAAAACTGCAGGAACTTCAAACCGGCACTAGGAAACAGACTGAGGAAGCAGAGAAAAAGTGTCTCCTGCAACCCGTTCCCTTTGTGCTACATGAACGAACGTCTCTCCACTTGCTCAGTTCTGAGAGATAAGTGTGTGTGAAAGCCGTCCTTCACCTAACTTGTTGGGAAAACAAAGTTTCTTTTCAGTTGCAAACCCCATTCCATACATATATATGGGGAGGTACAAGCTCCAACTCGGTTTTACAGTGAAAACTGCAGGAACTTCAAACCGGCACTAGGAAACACACTGAGGAAGCAGAGAAAAATTGTCTCCTGCAACCCGTTCCCTTGGTGCTACATGAAAGAACGTCTCTCCACTTGCTCAGTTCTGAGAGATAAGTGTGTGTGAAAGCCGTCCTTCACCTAGCTTGTTGGGAACACAAAGTTTCTTTTCAGTTGCCAACTCAATTCCATACATATATATGGGGAGGTACTAGCTCCAACTCGGTTTGACAGTGAAAACTGCAGGAACTTCAAACCGGCACTAGGAAACAGACTGAGAAAGCAGAGAAAAAGTGTCTCCTGCAACCCGTTCCCTTTGTGCTACATGAACGAACGTCTCTCCACTTGCTCAGTTCTGAGAGATAAGTGTGTGTGAAAGCCGTCCTTCACCTTGCTTGTTGGGAACACAAAGTTTCTTTTCAGTTGCAAACTCCATTCCATACATATATATGGGGAGGTAGAAGCTCCAACTCGGTTTTACAGTGAAAACTGCAGGAACTTCAAACCGGCACTAGGAAACAGACTGAGAAAGCAGAGAAAAATTGTCTCCTGCAACCCGTTCCCTTGGTGCTAGATGAACGAACGTCTCTCCACTTGCTCAGTTCTGAGAGATAAGTGTGTGTGAAAGCCGTCCTTCAACTAGCTTGTTGGGAACACAAATTTCTTTTCAGTTGCAAACTCCATTCCATACATATATATGGGGAGGTACTAGCTCCAACTCGGTTTGACAGTGAAAACTGCAGGAACTTCAAACCGGCACTAGGAAACAGACTGAGAAAGCAGAGAAAAAGTGTCTCCCGCAACGCGATCCCTTGGTGCTACATGAAAGAACGTCTCTCCACTTGCTCAGTTCTGAGAGATAATTGTGTGTGAAAGCCGTCCTTCAACTAGCTTGTTGGGAACACAAATTTTCTTTTCAGTTGCAAACTCCATTCCATACATATATATGGGGAGGTACCAGCTCCAACTCGGTTTGACAGTGAAAACTGTAGGAACTTCAAACCGGCACTAGGAAACAGACTGAGAAAGCAGAGAAAAAGTGTCTCCTGTAACCCGTTCTCTTGGTGCTACATGAAAGAACGTCTCTCCACTTGCTCAGTTCTGAGACATAAGTGTGTGTGAAAGCCGTCCTTCACCTAGCTTGTTGGGAACACAAAGTTTCTTTTCAGTTGCAAACTCCATTCCATACATATATATGGGGAGGTACAAGCTCCAACTCGGTTTTACAGTGAAAACTGCAGGAACTTCAAACCGGCACTAGGAAACAGACTGAGGAAGCAGAGAAAAAGTGTCTCCTGCAACCCGTTCCCTTGGTGCTAGATGAACGAACGTCTCTCCACTTGCTCAGTTCTGAGAGATAAGTGTGTGTGAAAGCCGTCCTTCACCTAGCTTGTTGGGAACACAAAGTTTCTTTTCAGTTGCAAACTCCATTCCATACATATATATGGGGAGGTACTAGCTCCAACTCGGTTTTACAGTGAAAACTGCAGGAACTTCAAACCGGCACTAGGAAACAGACTGAGAAAGCAGAGAAAAAGTGTCTCCTGCAACCCGTTCCCTTGGTGCTAGATGAACGAACGTCTCTCCACTTGCTCAGTTCTGAGAGATAAGTGTGTGTGAAAGCCGTCCTTCACCTAGCTTGTTGGGAACACAAAGTTTCTTTTCAGTTGCAAACTCCATTCCATACATATATATGGGGAGGTACTAGCTCCAACTCGGTTTTACTGTGAAAACTGCAGGAACTTCAAACCGGCACTAGGAAACAGACTGAGAAAGCAGAGAAAAAGTGTCTCCTGCAACCCGTTCCCTTGGTGCTAGATGAACGAACGTCTCTCCAATTGCTCTGTTCTGAGAGATAAGTGTGTGTGAAAGCCGTCCTTCACCTAGCTTGTTGGGAACACAAAGTTTCTTTTCAGTTGCAAACTCCATTCCATACATATATATGGGGAGGTAGAAGCTCCAACTCGGTTTTACAGTGAAAACTGCAGGAACTTCAAACCGGCACTAGGAAACTGAGAAAGCAGAGAAAAAGTGTCTCCTGCAACCCGTTCCCTTGGTGCTAGATGAACGAACGTCTCTCCACTTGCTCAGTTCTGAGAGATAAGTGCGTGTGAAAGCCGTCCTTCACCTAGCTTGTTGGGAACACAAAGTTTCTTTTCAGTTGCAAACTCCATTCCATACATATATATGGGGAGGTACTAGCTCCAACTCGGTTTGACAGTGAAAACTGCAGGAACTTCAAACCGGCACTAGGAAACAGACTGAGAAAGCAGAGAAAATGTGTCTCCTGCAACCCGTTCCCTTGGTGCTAGATGAACGAACGTCTCTCCACTTGCTAAGTTCTGAGAGATAAGTGCGTGTGAAAGCCGTCCTTCACCTAGCTTTTTGGGAACACAAAGTTTCTTTTCAGTTTCAAACTCCATTCCATACATATATATGGGGAGGTACTAGCTCCAACTCGGTTTCACAGTGAAAACTGCAGGAACTTCAAACCGGCACTAGGAAACAGACTGAGAAAGCAGAGAAAAACTGTCTCCTGCAACCCGTTCCCTTGGTGCTAGATGAACGAATGTCTCTCCACTTGCTCAGTTCTGAAAGATAATTGTGTGTGAAAGCCGTCCTTAACCTAGCTTGTTGGGAACACAAAGTTTCTTTTCAGTTGCAAACTCCATTCCATACATATATATGGGGAGGTAGAAGCTCCAACTCGGTTTTACAGTGATAACTGCAGGAACTTCAAACCGGCACTAGGAAACAGACTGAGAAAGCAGAGAAAAAGTGTCTCCTGCAACCCGTTCCCTTGGTGCTAGATGAACGAACGTCTCTCCACTTGCTCAGTTCTGAGAGATAAGTGTGTGTGAAAGCCGCTCTTCACCAAGCTTGTTGGGAACACAAAGTTTCTTTTCAGTTGCAAACTCCATTCCATACATATATATGGGGAGGTACTAGCTCCAACTCGGTTTGACAGTGAAAACTGCAGGAACTTCAAACCGGCACTAGGAAACAGACTGAGAAAGCAGAGAAAAAGTGTCTCCTGCAACCCGTTCCCTTGGTGCTAGATGAACGAACGTCTCTCCACTTGCTCAGTTCTGAGAGATATGTGCGTGTGAAAGCCGTCCTTCACTTAGCTTGTTGGGAACACAAAGGTTCTTTTCAGTTGCAAACTCCATTCCATACATATATATGGGGAGGTACTAGCTCCAACTCGGTTTCACAGTGAAAACTGCAGGAACTTCAAACCGGCACTAGGAAACAGACTGAGATAGCAGAGAAAAAGTGTCTCCTGCAACCAGTTCCCTTGGTGCTAGATGAACGAACGTCTCTCCACTTGCTCAGTTCTGAGAGATAAGTGTGTGTGAAAGCCGTCCTTCACCTAGCTTGTTGGGAACACAAAGTTTCTTTTCAGTTGCAAACTCCATTCCATACATATATATGGGGAGGTTGAAACTCCAACTCGGTTTTACAGTGAAAACTGCAGGAACTTCAAACCGGCACTAGGAAACAGACTGAGGAAGCAGAGAAAAAGTGTCTCCTGCAACCCGTTCCCTTTGTGCTACATGAACGAACGTCTCTCCACTTGCTCAGTTCTGAGAGATAAGTGTGTGTGAAAGCCGTCCTTCACCTAGCTTGTTGGGAACACAAAGTTTCTTTTCAGTTGCAAACTCCATTCCATACATACATATGGGGAGGTACTAGCTCCAACGCGGTTTTACAGAGAAAACTGCAGGAACTTCATACCGGCACTAGGAAACAGACTGAGAAAGCAGAGAAAATGTGTCACCTGCAACCCGTTCCCTTGGTGCTAGATGAACGAACGTCTCTCCACTTGCTCAGTTCTGAGAGATATGTGCGTGTGAAAGCCGTCCTTCACCTAGTTTGTTGGGAACACAAAGTTTCTTTTCAGTTGCAAACTCCTTTCCATACATATATATGGGGAGGTACTAGCTCCAACTCGGTTTGACAGTGAAAACTGCAGGAACTTCAAACCGGCACTAGGAAACAGACTGAGAAAGCAGAGAAAAAGTGTCTCCTGCAACCCGTTCCCTTGGTGCTAGATGAACGAACGTCTCTCCAATTGCTCTGTTCTGAGAGAGAAGTGTGTGTGAAAGCCGTCCTTCACCTAGCTTGTTGGGAACACAAAGTTTCTTTTCAGTTGCAAACTCCATTCCATACATATATATGGGGAGGTAGAAGCTCCAAATCGGTTTTACAGTGAAAACAGCAGGAACTTCCAAACGGCACTAGGAAAAAGACTGAGAAAGCAGAGAAAAATTGTCTCCTGCAACCCGTTCCCTTGGTGCTAGATGAACGAACGTCTCTCCAATTGCTCAGTTCTGGGAGATAAGTGTGTGTGAAAGCCGTACTTCATCTAGCTTGTTGGGAACACAAAGTTTCTTTTCAGTTGCAAACTCCATTCCATACATATATATGGGGAGGTACAAGCTCCAACTCGGTTTTACAGTGAAAACTGCAGGAACTTCAAACCGGCACTAGGAAACAGACTGAGGAAGCAGAGAAAAAGTGTCTCCTGCAACCCGTTCCCTTGGTGCTACATGAAAGAACGTCTCTCCACTTGCTCATTTCTGAGAGATAAGTGTGTGTGAAAGCCGTCCTTCACCTAGCTTGTTGGGAACACAAAGTTCCTTTTCAGTTGCAAACTCCATTCCATACATATATATGGGGAGGTACTAGCTCCAACTCCGTTTTACAGAGAAAACTGCAGGAACTTCAAACTGGCACTAGGAAACAGACTGAGGAAGCAGAGAAAAAGTGTCTCCTGCAACACGTTCCCTTGGTACTACATGAAAGAACGTCTCTCCACTTGCTCAGTTCTGAGAGATAAGTGTGTGTGAAAGCCGTCCTTCACCTAGCTTGTTGGTAACACAAAGTTTCTTTTCAGTTGCCAACTGAATTCCATACATATATATGGGGAGGTACTAGCTCCAACTCGGTTTGACAGTGAAAACTGCAGGAACTTCAAACCGGCACTAGGAAACAGACTGAGAAAGCAGAGAAAAACTGTCTCCTGCAACCCGTTTCCTTTGTGCTACATGAACGAACGTCTCTCCACTTGCTCAGTTCTGAGAGTTAAGTGTGTGTGAAAGCCGTCCTTCACCTAGCTTGTTGGGAACACAAAGTTTCTTTTCAGTTGCAAACTCCATTCCATACATATATAAGGGGAGGTACTAGCTCCAACTCGGTTTTACAGTGAAAACTGCAGGAACTTCAAACCGGCACTAGGAAACAGACTGAGGAAGCAGAGAAAAATTGTCTCCTGCAACCCGTTCCCTTGGTGCTACATGAAAGAACGTCTCTCCACTTGCTCAGTTCTGAGAGTTAAGTGTGTGTGAAAGCCGTCCTTCACCTATCTTGTTGGGAACACATAGTTTCTTTTCAGTTGCAAACTCCATTCCATACATATATATGGGGAGGTACTAGCTTCAACTCGGTTTTACAGTGAAAACTGCAGGAAATTCAAACCGGCACTAGGAAACAGACTGAGAAAGCAGAGAAAAAGTGTCTCCTGCAACCCTTTCCCTTGGTGCTAGATGAACGAACGTCTCTCCACTTGCTCAGTTCTGAGAGATAAGTGTGTGTGAAAGCCGTCCTTCACCTAGCTTGTTGGGAACACAAAGTTTCTTTTCAGTTGCAAACTCCATTCCATACATATATATGGGGAGATACTAGCTCCTAATCGGTTTGACAATGAAAACTGCAGGTACTTCAAACCGGCACTAGGAAACAGACTGAGAAAGCAGAGAAAAAGTGTCTCCTGCAACCCGTTTCCTTGGTGCTAGATGAACGAACGTCTCTCCACTTGCTCAGTTCTGAGAGATATGTGCTTGGGAAAGCCGTCCTTCACCTAGCTTGTTGGGAACACAAAGTTTCTTTTCAGTTGCCAACTCAATTCCATACATATATATGGGGAGGTACTAGCTCCAACTCGGTTTGACAGTGAAAAGTGCAGGAACTTCAAACCGGCACTAGGAAACAGACTGAGAAAGCAGAGAAAAAGTGTCTCCTGCAACCCGTTCCCTTGGTGCTAGATGAACGAACGTCTCTCCACTTGCTCAGTTCTGAGAGATAAGTGTGTGTGAAAGCCGTCCTTCACCTAGATTGTTGGGAACACAAAGTTTCTTTTCAGTTGCAAGCTCCTTTCCATACATATATATGGGGAGGTACTAGCTCCAACTCGGTTTGACAGTGAAAACTGCAGGAACTTCCAACCGGCACTAGGAAACAGACTGAGAAAGCAGAGAAAAAGTGTCTCCTGCAACCCGTTCCCTTGGTGCTAGATGAACGAACGTCTCTCCAATTGCTCAGTTCTGAGAGATAAGTGTGTGTGAAAGCCGTCCTTCACCTAGCTTGTTGGGAACACAAAGTTTCTTTTCAGTTGCAAACCCCATTCAATACATATATATGGGGAGGTACAAGCTCCAACTCGGTTTTACAGTGAAAACTGCAGGAACTTCAAACCGGCACTAGGAAACAGACTGAGGAAGCAGAGAAAAAGTGTCTCCTGCAACCCGTTCCCTTGGTGCTACATGAAAGAACGTCTCTCCACTTGCTCAGTTCTGAGAGATAAGTGTGTGTGAAAGCCGTCCTTCACCTAGCTTGTTGGGAACACAAAGTTTCTTTTCAGTTGCAAACTCCATTCCATACATATATATGCGGAGGTACTAGCTCCAACTCTGTTTTACAGTGAAAACTGCAGGAACTTCAAACCGGCACTAGGAAACAGACTGAGAAAGCAGAGAAAAAGTGTCTCCTGCAACCCGTTCCCTTGGTGCTAGATGAACGAACGTCTCTCCACTTGCTCAGTTCTGAGAGATAAGTGTGTGTGAAAGCCGTCCTTCACCTAGCTTGTTGGTAACACAAAGTTTCTTTTCAGTTGCCAACTGAATTCCATACATATATATGGGGAGGTACTAGCTCCAACTCGGTTTGACAGTGAAAACTGCAGGAACTTCAAACCGGCAGTAGGAAACAGACTGAGAAAGCAGAGAAAAACTGTCTCCTGCAACCCGTTTCCTTTGTGCTACATGAACGAACGTCTCTCCACTTGCTCAGTTCTGAGAGTTAAGTGTGTGTGAAAGCCGTCCTTCACCTAGCTTGTTGGGAACACAAAGTTTCTTTTCAGTTGCAAACTCCATTCCATACATATATATGGGGAGGTACTATCTCCAACTCGGTTTTACAGTGAAAACTGCAGGAACTTCAAACCGGCACTAGGAAACAGACTGAGGAAGCAGAGAAAAATTGTCTCCTGCAACCCGTTCCCTTGGTGCTACATGAAAGAACGTCTCTCCACTTGCTCAGTTCTGAGAGTTAAGTGTGTGTGAAAGCCGTCTTTCACCTAGCTTGTTGGGAACACATAGTTTCTTTTCAGTTGCAAACTCCATTCCATACATATATATGGGGAGGTACTAGCTTCAACTCGGTTTTACAGTGAAAACTGCAGGAAATTCAAACCGGCACTAGGAAACAGACTGAGAAAGCAGAGAAAAAGTGTCTCCTGCAACCCTTTCCCTTGGTGCTAGATGAACGAACGTCTCTCCACTTGCTCAGTTCTGAGAGATAAGTGTGTGTGAAAGCCGTCCTTCACCTAGCTTGTTGGGAACACAAAGTTTCTTTTCAGTTGCAAACTCCATTCCTTACATATATATGGGGAGATACTAGCTCCTAATCGGTTTGACAATGAAAACTGCAGGTACTTCAAACCGGCACTAGGAAACAGACTGAGAAAGCAGAGAAAAAGTGTCTCCTGCAACCCGTTTCCTTGGTGCTAGATGAACGAACGTCTCTCCACTTGCTCAGTTCTGAGAGATATGTGCTTGGGAAAGCCGTCCTTCACCTAGCTTGTTGGGAACACAAAGTTTCTTTTCAGTTGCCAACTCAATTCCATACATATATATGGGGAGGTACTAGCTCCAACTCGGTTTGACAGTGAAAAGTGCAGGAACTTCAAACCGGCACTAGGAAACAGACTGAGAAAGCAGAGAAAAAGTGTCTCCTGCAACCCGTTCCCTTGGTGCTAGATGAACGAACGTCTCTCCACTTGCTCAGTTCTGAGAGATAAGTGTGTGTGAAAGCCGTCCTTCACCTAGCTTGTTGGGAACACAAAGTTTCTTTTCAGTTGCAAGCTCCTTTCCATACATATATATGGGGAGGTACTAGCTCCAACTCGGTTTGACAGTGAAAACTGCAGGAACTTCCAACCGGCACTAGGAAACAGACTGAGAAAGCAGAGAAAAAGTGTCTCCTGCAACCCGTTCCCTTGGTGCTAGATGAACGAACGTCTCTCCAATTGCTCAGTTCTGAGAGATAAGTGTGTGTGAAAGCCGTCCTTCACCTAGCTTGTTGGGAACACAAAGTTTCTTTTCAGTTGCAAACCCCATTCAATACATATATATGGGGAGGTACAAGCTCCAACTCGGTTTTACAGTGAAAACTGCAGGAACTTCAAACCGGCACTAGGAAACAGACTGAGGAAGCAGAGAAAAAGTGTCTCCTGCAACCCGTTCCCTTGGTGCTACATGAAAGAACGTCTCTCCACTTGCTCAGTTCTGAGAGATAAGTGTGTGTGAAAGCCGTCCTTCACCTAGCTTGTTGGGAACACAAAGTTTCTTTTCAGTTGCAAACTCCATTCCATACATATATATGCGGAGGTACTAGCTCCAACTCTGTTTTACAGTGAAAACTGCAGGAACTTCAAACCGGCACTAGGAAACAGACTGAGAAAGCAGAGAAAAAGTGTCTCCTGCAACCCGTTCCCTTGGTGCTAGATGAACGAACGTCTCTCCACTTGCTCAGTTCTGAGAGATAAGTGTGTGTGAAAGCCGTCCTTCACCTAGCTTGTTGGGAACACAAAGTTTCTTTTCAGTTGCAAACTCCACTCCATACATATATATGGGGAGGTACAAGCTCCAACTCGGTTTGACAGTGAAAACGGCAGGAACTTCAAACCGGCACTAGGAAACAGACTGAGAAAGCAGAGAAAATGTGTCTCCTGCAACCCGTTCCCTTGGTGCTAGATGAACGAACGTCTCTCCACTTGCTAAGTTCTGAGAGATAAGTGCGTGTGAAAGCCGTCCTTCACCTACCTTTTTGGGAACACAAAGTTTCTTTTCAGTTTCAAACTCCATTCCATACATATATATGGGGAGGTACTAGCTCCAACACGGTTTCACAGTGAAAACTGCAGGAACTTCAAACCGGCACTAGGAAACAGACTGAGAAAGCAGAGAAAAACTGTCTCCTGCAACCCGTTCCCTTGGTGCTAGATGAACGAACGTCTCTCCACTTGCTCAGTTCTGAGAGATAATTGTGTGTGAAAGCCGTCCTTAACCTAGCTTGTTGGGAACACAAAGTTTCTTTTCAGTTGCAAACTCCATTCCATACATATATATGGGGAGGTAGAAGCTCCAACTCGGTTTTACAGTGATAACTGCAGGAACTTCAAACCGGCACTAGGAAACAGACTGAGAAAGCAGAGAAAAAGTGCCTCCTGCAACCCGTTCCCTTGGTGCTAGATGAACGAACGTCTCTCCACTTGCTCAGTTCTGAGAGATAAGTGTGTGTGAAAGCCGCTCTTCACCAAGCTTGTTGGGAACACAAAGTTTCTTTTCAGTTGTAAACTCCATTCAATACATATATATGGGGAGATACTAGCTCCAAATCTGTTTGACAATGAAAACTGCAGGAACTTCAAACCGGCACTAGGAAACAGACTGAGAAAGCAGAGAAAAAGTGTCCCCTGCAACCCGTTCCTTTGGTGCTAGATGAACGAACGTCTCTCCACTTGCTCAATTCTGAGAGATAAGTGTGTATGAAAGCCGTCCTTCACCTAGCTTGTTGGGAACACAAAGTTTCTTTTCAGTTGCAAACTCCATTCCATACATATATATGGGGAGGTAGAAGCTCCAACTCGGTTTTACAGTGAAAACTGCAGGAACTTCAAATCGGCACTAGGAAAAAGACTGAGAAAGCAGAGAAAAAGTGTCCCCTGCAACCCGTTCCCTTGGAGCTAGATGAACGAACGTCTCTCCACTTGCTCAGTTCTGAGAGATAAGTGTGTGTGAAAGCCGTACTTCACCTAGCTTGTTGGGAACACAAAGTTTCTTTTCAGTTGCAAACTCCATTCCATACATATATATGGGGAGGTACAAGCTCCAACTCTGTTTTACAGTGAAAACTGCAGGAACTTCAAACCGGCACTAGGAAACAGACTGAGGAAGCAGAGAAAAAGTGTCTCCTGCAACCCGTTCCCTTTGTGCTACATGAACGAACGTCTCTCCACTTGCTCAGTTCTGAGAGATAAGTGTGTGTGAAAGCCGTCCTTCACCTAGCTTGTTGGGAACACAAAGTTTCTTTTCAGTTGCAAACTCCATTCCATACATATATATGGGGAGGTACTAGCTCCAACTCGGTTTTACAGAGAAAACTGCAGGAACTTCAAACTGGCACTAGGAAACAGACTGAGGAAGCAGAGAAAAAGTGTCTCCTGCAACCAGTTCCCTTGGTGCTACATGAAAGAACGTCTCTCCACTTGCTCAGTTCTGAGAGATAAGTGTGTGTGAAAGCCGTCCTTCACCTAGCTTGTTGGTAACACAAAGTTTCTTTTCAGTTGCCAACTCAATTCCATACATATATATGGGGAGGTACTAGCTCCAACTCGGTTTGACAGTGAAAACTGCAGGAACTTCAAACCGGCACTAGGAAACAGACTGAGAAAGCAGAGAAAATGTGTCACCTGCAACCCGTTCCCTTGGTGCTAGATGAACGAACGTCTCTCCACTTGCTCAGTTCTGAGAGATATGTGCGTGTGAAAGCCGTCCTTCACCTAGCTTGTTGGGAACACAAAGTTTCTTTTCAGTTGCAAACTCCTTTCCATACATATATATGGGGAGGTACTAGCTCCAACTCGGTTTTACAGTGAAAACTGCAGGAACTTCAAACCGGCACTAGGAAACAGACTGAGAAAGCAGAGAAAAAGTGTCTCCTTCAACCCGTTCCCTTGGTGCTAGATGAACGAACGTCTCTCCAATTGCTCTGTTCTGAGAGAGAAGTGTGTGTGAAAGCCGTCCTTCACCTAGCTTGTTGGGAACACAAAGTTTCTTTTCAGTTGCAAACTCCATTCCATACATATATATGGGGAGGTAGAAGCTCCAACTCGGTTTTACAGTGAAAACTGCAGGAACTTCCAAACGGCACTAGGAACCAGACTGAGAAAGCAGAGAAAAATTGTCTCCTGCAACCCGTTCCCTTGGTGCTAGATGAACGAACGTCTCTCCAATTGCTCAGTTCTGAGAGATAAGTGTGTGTGAAAGCCGTACTTCACCTAGCTTGTTGGGAACACAAAGTTTCTTTTCAGTTGCCAACCCCATTCCATACATATATATGGGGAGGTACAAGCTCCAACTCGGTTTTACAGTGAAAACTGCAGGAACTTCAAACCGGCACTAGGAAACAGACTGAGGAAGCAGAGAAAAAGTGTCTCCTGCAACCCGTTCCCTTGGTGCTACATGAAAGAACGTCTCTCCACTTGCTCAGTTCTGAGAGATAAGTGTGTGTGAAAGCCGTCCTTCACCTAGCTTGTTGGTAACACAAAGTTTCTTTTCAGTTGCCAACTGAATTCCATACATATATATGGGGAGGTACTAGCTCCAACTCGGTTTCACAGTGAAAACTGCAGGAACTTCAAACCGGTACTAGGAAACAGACTGAGAAAGCAGAGAAAAAGTGTCTCCTGCAACCCGTTCCCTTGGTGCTAGATGAACGAACGTCTCTCCACTTGCTCAGTTCTGAGAGATAAGTGTGTGTGAAAGCCGTCCTTCACCTAGCTTGTTGGGAACACAAAGTTTCTTTTCAGTTGCAAACTCCATTCCATACATATATATGGGGAGGTAGAAGCTCCAACTCGGTTTTACAGTGATAACTGCAGGAACTTCAAACCGGCACTAGGAAACAGACTGAGAAAGCAGAGAAAAAGTGCCTCCTGCAACCCGTTCCCTTGGTGCTAGATGAACGAACGTCTCTCCACTTGCTCAGTTCTGAGAGATAAGTGTGTGTGAAAGCCGCTCTTCACCAAGCTTGTTGGGAACACAAAGTTTCTTTTCAGTTGTAAACTCCATTCAATACATATATATGGGGAGATACTAGCTCCAAATCTGTTTGACAATGAAAACTGCAGGAACTTCAAACCGGCACTAGGAAACAGACTGAGAAAGCAGAGAAAAAGTGTCCCCTGCAACCCGTTCCTTTGGTGCTAGATGAACGAACGTCTCTCCACTTGCTCAATTCTGAGAGATAAGTGTGTATGAAAGCCGTCCTTCACCTAGCTTGTTGGGAACACAAAGTTTCTTTTCAGTTGCAAACTCCATTCCATACATATATATGGGGAGGTAGAAGCTCCAACTCGGTTTTACAGTGAAAACTGCAGGAACTTCAAATCGGCACTAGGAAAAAGACTGAGAAAGCAGAGAAAAAGTGTCCCCTGCAACCCGTTCCCTTGGAGCTAGATGAACGAACGTCTCTCCACTTGCTCAGTTCTGAGAGATAAGTGTGTGTGAAAGCCGTCCTTCACCTAGCTTGTTGGGAACACAAAGTTTCTTTTCAGTTGCAAACTCCATTCCATACATATATATGGGGAGGTACTAGCTCCAACTCGGTTTTACAGAGAAAACTGCAGGAACTTCAAACTGGCACTAGGAAACAGACTGAGGAAGCAGAGAAAAAGTGTCTCCTGCAACCCGTTCCCTTGGTGCTACATGAAAGAACGTCTCTCCACTTGCTCAGTTCTGAGAGATAAGTGTGTGTGAAAGCCGTCCTTCACCTAGCTTGTTGGTAACACAAAGTTTCTTTTCAGTTGCCAACTCAATTCCATACATATATATGGGGAGGTACTAGCTCCAACTCGGTTTGACAGTGAAAACTGCAGGAACTTCAAACCGGCACTAGGAAACAGACTGAGAAAGCAGAGAAAATGTGTCACCTGCAACCCGTTCCCTTGGTGCTAGATGAACGAACGTCTCTCCACTTGCTCAGTTCTGAGAGATATGTGCGTGTGAAAGCCGTCCTTCACCTAGCTTGTTGGGAACACAAAGTTTCTTTTCAGTTGCAAACTCCTTTCCATACATATATATGGGGAGGTACTAGCTCCAACTCGGTTTTACAGTGAAAACTGCAGGAACTTCAAACCGGCACTAGGAAACAGACTGAGAAAGCAGAGAAAAAGTGTCTCCTTCAACCCGTTCCCTTGGTGCTAGATGAACGAACGTCTCTCCAATTGCTCTGTTCTGAGAGAGAAGTGTGTGTGAAAGCCGTCCTTCACCTAGCTTGTTGGGAACACAAAGTTTCTTTTCAGTTGCAAACTCCATTCCATACATATATATGGGGAGGTAGAAGCTCCAACTCGGTTTTACAGTGAAAACTGCAGGAACTTCCAAACGGCACTAGGAACCAGACTGAGAAAGCAGAGAAAAATTGTCTCCTGCAACCCGTTCCCTTGGTGCTAGATGAACGAACGTCTCTCCAATTGCTCAGTTCTGAGAGATAAGTGTGTGTGAAAGCCGTACTTCACCTAGCTTGTTGGGAACACAAAGTTTCTTTTCAGTTGCCAACCCCATTCCATACATATATATGGGGAGGTACAAGCTCCAACTCGGTTTTACAGTGAAAACTGCAGGAACTTCAAACCGGCACTAGGAAACAGACTGAGGAAGCAGAGAAAAAGTGTCTCCTGCAACCCGTTCCCTTGGTGCTACATGAAAGAACGTCTCTCCACTTGCTCATTTCTGAGAGATAAGTGTGTGTGAAAGCCGTCCTTTACCTAGCTTGTTGGGAACACAAAGTTCCTTTTCAGTTGCAAACTCCATTCCATACATATATATGGGGAGGTACTAGCTCCAACTCGGTTTGACAGTGAAAACTGCAGGAACTTCAAACTGGCACTAGGAAACAGACTGAGGAAGCAGAGAAAAAGTGTCTCCTGCAACACGTTCCCTTGGTGCTACATGAAAGAACGTCTCTCCACTTGCTCAGTTCTGAGAGATAAGTGTGTGTGAAAGCCGTCCTTCACCTAGCTTGTTGGTAACACAAAGTTTCTTTTCAGTTGCCAACTGAATTCCATACATATATATGGGGAGGTACTAGCTCCAACTCGGTTTCACAGTGAAAACTGCAGGAACTTCAAACCGGTACTAGGAAACAGACTGAGAAAGCAGAGAAAAAGTGTCTCCTGCAACCCGTTCCCTTGGTGCTAGATGAACGAACGTCTCTCCACTTGCTCAGTTCTGAGAGATAAGTGTGTGTGAAAGCCGTCCTTCACCTAGCTTGTTGGGAACACAAAGTTTCTTTTCAGTTGCAAACTCCATTCCATACATATATATGGGGAGGTAGAAACTCCAACTCGGTTTTACAGTGAAAACTGCAGGAACTTCAAATCGGCACTAGGAAACAGACTGAGAAAGCAGAGAAAAAGTGTCCCCTGCAACCCGTTCCCTTGGAGCTAGATGAACGAACGTCTCTCCACTTGCTCAGTTCTGAGAGATAAGTGTGTGTGAAAGCCGTCCTTCACCTAGCTTGTTGGGAACACAAAGTTTCTTTTCAGTTGCAAACTCCATTCCATACATATATATGGGGTGGTACAAGCTCCATCTCGGTTTTACAGAGAAAACTGCAGGAACTTCAAACCGGCACTAGGAAACAGACTGAGGAAGCAGAGAAAAAGTGTCTCCTGCAACCCGTTCCCTTTGTGCTACATAAACGAACGTCTCTCCACTTGCTCAGTTCTGAGAGATAAGTGTGTGTGAAAGCCGTCCTTCACCTAGCTTGTTGGGAACACAAAGTTTCTTTTCAGTTGCAAACTCCTTTCCATACATATATATGGGGAGGTACTAGCTCCAACTCGGTTTGACAGTGAAAACTGCAGGAACTTCAAACCGGCACTAGGAAACAGACTGAGAAAGCAGAGAAAAAGTGTCTCCTGCAACCCGTTCCCTTGGTGCTAGATGAACGAACGTCTCTCCAATTGCTCTGTTCTGAGAGAGAAGTGTGTGTGAAAGCCGTCCTTCACCTAGCTTGTTGGGAACACAAAGTTTCTTTTCAGTTGCAAACTCCATTCCATACATATATAAGGGGAGGTAGAAGCTCCAAATCGGTTTTACAGTGAAAACTGCAGGAACTTCCAAACGGCACTAGGAAAAAGACTGAGAAAGCAGAGAAAAATTGTCTCCTGCAACCCGTTCCCTTGGTGCTAGATGAACGAACGTCTCTCCACTTGCTCAGTTCTGAGAGATAAGTGTGTGTGAAAGCCGTACTTCACCTAGCTTGTTGGGAACACAAAGTTTCTTTTCAGTTGCAAACTCCATTCCATACATATATATGGGGAGGTACTAGCTCCAACTCGGTTTTACAGAGAAAACTGCAGGAACTTCAAACTGGCACTAGGAAACAGACTGAGGAAGCAGAGAAAAAGTGTCTCCTGCAACCCGTTCCCTTGGTGCTACATGAAAGAACGTCTCTCCACTTGCTCAGTTCTGAGAGATAAGTGTGTGTGAAAGCCGTCCTTCACCTAGCTTGTTGGTAACACAAAGTTTCTTTTCAGTTGCCAACTCAATTCCATACATATATATGGGGAGGTACTAGCTCCAACTCTTTTTGACAGTGAAAACTGCAGGAACTTCAAACCGGCACTAGGAAACAGACTGAGAAAGCAGAGAAAATGTGTCACCTGCAACCCGTTCCCTTGGTGCTAGATGAACGAACGTCTCTCCACTTGCTCAGTTCTGAGAGATATGTGCGTGTGAAAGCCGTCCTTCACCTAGCTTGTTGGGAACACAAAGTTTCTTTTCAGTTGCAAACTCCTTTCCATACATATATATGGGGAGGTACTAGCTCCAACTCGGTTTTACAGTGAAAACTGCAGGAACTTCAAACCGGCACTAGGAAACAGACTGAGAAAGCAGAGAAAAAGTGTCTCCTTCAACCCGTTCCCTTGGTGCTAGATGAACGAACGTCTCTCCAATTGCTCTGTTCTGAGAGAGAAGTGTGTGTGAAAGCCGTCCTTCACCTAGCTTGTTGGGAACACAAAGTTTCTTTTCAGTTGCAAACTCCATTCCATACATATATATGGGGAGGTAGAAGCTCCAACTCGGTTTTACAGTGAAACCTGCAGGAACTTCCAAACGGCACTAGGAAACAGACTGAGAAAGCAGAGAAAAATTGTCTCCTGCAACCCGTTCCCTTGGTGCTAGATGAACGAACGTCTCTCCAATTGCTCAGTTCTGAGAGATAAGTGTGTGTGAAAGCCGTACTTCACCTAGCTTGTTGGGAACACAAAGTTTCTTTTCAGTTGCAAACCCCATTCCATACATATATATGGGGAGGTACAAGCTCCAACTCGGTTTTACAGTGAAAACTGCAGGAACTTCAAACCGGCACTAGGAAACAGACTGAGGAAGCAGAGAAAAAGTGTCTCCTGCAACCCGTTCCCTTGGTGCTACATGAAAGAACGTCTCTCCACTTGCTCATTTCTGAGAGATAAGTGTGTGTGAAAGCCGTCCTTCACCTAGCTTGTTGGGAACACAAAGTTCCTTTTCAGTTGCAAACTCCGTTCCATACATATATATGGGGAGGTACTAGCTCCAACTCCGTTTTACAGAGAAAACTGCAGGAACTTCAAACTGGCACTAGGAAACAGACTGAGGAAACAGAGAAAAAGTGTCTCCTGCAACACGTTCCCTTGGTGCTACATGAAAGAACGTCTCTCCACTTGCTCAGTTCTGAGAGATAAGTGTGTGTGAAAGCCGTCCTTCACCTAGCTTGTTGGTAACACAAAGTTTCTTTTCAGTTGCCAACTGAATTCCATACATATATATGGGGAGGTACTAGCTCCAACTCGGTTTCACAGTGAAAACTGCAGGAACTTCAAACCGGTACTAGGAAACAGACTGAGAAAGCAGAGAAAAAGTGTCTCCTGCAACCCGTTCCCTTGGTGCTAGATGAACGAACGTCTCTCCACTTGCTCAGTTCTGAGAGATAAGTGTGTGTGAAAGCCGTCCTTCACCTAGCTTGTTGGGAACACAAAGTTTCTTTTCAGTTGCAAACTCCATTCCATACATATATATGGGGAGGTAGAAACTCCAACTCGGTTTTACAGTGAAAACTGCAGGAACTTCAAATCGGCACTAGGAAACAGACTGAGAAAGCAGAGAAAAAGTGTCCCCTGCAACCCGTTCCCTTGGAGCTAGATGAACGAACGTCTCTCCACTTGCTCAGTTCTGAGAGATAAGTGTGTGTGAAAGCCGTCCTTCACCTAGCTTGTTGGGAACACAAAGTTTCTTTTCAGTTGCAAACTCCATTCCATACATATATATGGGGTGGTACAAGCTCCAACTCGGTTTTACAGAGAAAACTGCAGGAACTTCAAACCGGCACTAGGAAACAGACTGAGGAAGCAGAGAAAAAGTGTCTCCTGCAACCCGTTCCCTTGGTGCTACATAAACGAACGTCTCTCCACTTGCTCAGTTCTGAGAGATAAGTGTGTGTGAAAGCCGTCCTTCACCTAGCTTGTTGGGAACACAAAGTTTCTTTTCAGTTGCAAACTCCATTCCATACATACATATGGGGAGGTACTAGCTCCAACTCGGTTTTACAGAGAAAACTGCAGGAACTTCAAACCGGCACTAGGAAACAGACTGAGAAAGCAGAGAAAATGTGTCACCTGCAACCCGTTCCCTTGGTGCTAGATGAACGAACGTCTCTCCACTTGCTCAGTACTGAGAGATATGTGCGTGTGAAAGCCGTCCTTCACCTAGCTTGTTGGGAACACAAAGTTTCTTTTCAGTTGCCAACTGAATTCCATACATATATATGGGGAGGTACTAGCTCCAACTCGGTTTCACAGTGAAAACTGCAGGAACTTCAAACCGGTACTAGGAAACAGACTGAGAAAGCAGAGAAAAAGTGTCTCCTGCAACCCGTTCCCTTGGTGCTAGATGAACGAACGTCTCTCCACTTGCTCAGTTCTGAGAGATAAGTGTGTGTGAAAGCCGTCCTTCACCTAGCTTGTTGGGAACACAAAGTTTCTTTTCAGTTGCAAACTCCATTCCATACATATATATGGGGAGGTAGAAACTCCAACTCGGTTTTACAGTGAAAACTGCAGGAACTTCAAATCGGCACTAGGAAACAGACTGAGAAAGCAGAGAAAAAGTGTCCCCTGCAACCCGTTCCCTTGGAGCTAGATGAACGAACGTCTCTCCACTTGCTCAGTTCTGAGAGATAAGTGTGTGTGAAAGCCGTCCTTCACCTAGCTTGTTGGGAACACAAAGTTTCTTTTCAGTTGCAAACTCCATTCCATACATATATATGGGGTGGTACAAGCTCCAACTCGGTTTTACAGAGAAAACTGCAGGAACTTCAAACCGGCACTAGGAAACAGACTGAGGAAGCAGAGAAAAAGTGTCTCCTGCAACCCGTTCCCTTTGTGCTACATAAACGAACGTCTCTCCACTTGCTCAGTTCTGAGAGATAAGTGTGTGTGAAAGCCGTCCTTCACCTAGCTTGTTGGGAACACAAAGTTTCTTTTCAGTTGCAAACTCCATTCCATACATACATATGGGGAAGTACTAGCTCCAACTCGGTTTTACAGAGAAAACTGCAGGAACTTCAAACCGGCACTAGGAAACAGACTGAGAAAGCAGAGAAAATGTGTCACCTGCAACCCGTTCCCTTGGTGCTAGATGAACGAACGTCTCTCCACTTGCTCAGTTCTGAGAGATATGTGCGTGTGAAAGCCGTCCTTCACCTAGCTTGTTGGGAACACAAAGTTTCTTTTCAGTTGCAAACTCCTTTCCATACATATATATGGGGAGGTACTAGCTCCAACTCGGTTTGACAGTGAAAACTGCAGGAACTTCAAACCGGCACTAGGAAACAGACTGAGAAAGCAGAGAAAAAGTGTCTCCTGCAACCCGTTCCCTTGGTGCTAGATGAACGAACGTCTCTCCAATTGCTCTGTTCTGAGAGAGAAGTGTGTGTGAAAGCCGTCCTTCACCTAGCTTGTTGGGAACACAAAGTTTCTTTTCAGTTGCAAACTCCATTCCATACATATATATGGGGAGGTAGAAGCTCCAAATCGGTTTTACAGTGAAAACTGCAGGAACTTCCAAACGGCACTAGGAAAAAGACTGAGAAAGCAGAGAAAAATTGTCTCCTGCAACCCGTTCCCTTGGTGCTAGATGAACGAACGTCTCTCCAATTGCTCAGTTCTGAGAGATAAGTGTGTGTGAAAGCCGTACTTCACCTAGCTTGTTGGGAACACAAAGTTTCTTTTCAGTTGCAAACTCCATTCCATACATATATATGGGGAGGTACAAGCTCCAACTCGGTTTTACAGTGAAAACTGCAGGAACTTCAAACCGGCACTAGGAAACAGCCTGAGGAAGCAGAGAAAAAGTGTCTCCTGCAACCCGTTCCCTTGGTGCTACATGAAAAACGTCTCTCCACTTGCTCATTTCTGAGAGATAAGTGTGTGTGAAAGCCGTCCTTCACCTAGCTTGTTGGGAACACAAAGTTCCTTTTCAGTTGCAAACTCCATTCCATACATATATATGGGAAGGTACGAGCTCCAACTCCGTTTTACAGAGAAAACTGCAGGAACTTCAAACTGGCACTAGGAAACAGACTGAGGAAGCAGAGAAAAAGTGTCTCCTGCAACACGTTCCCTTGGTGCTACATGAAAGAACGTCTCTCCACTTGCTCACTTCTGAGAGATAAGTGTGTGTGAAAGCCGTCCTTCAACTAGCTTGTTGGTAACACAAAGTTTCTTTTCAGTTGCCAACTGAATTCCATACATATATATGGGGAGGTACTAGCTCCAACTCGGTTTGATAGTGAAAACTGCAGGAACTTCAAACCGGCACTAGGAAACAGACTGAGAAAGCAGAGAAAAAGTGTCTCCTGCAACCCGTTTCCTTTGTGCTACATGAACGAACGTCTCTCCACTTGCTCAGTTCTGAGAGTTAAGTGTGTGTGAAAGCCGTCCTTCACCTAGCTTGTTGGGAACACAAAGTTTCTTTTCAGTTGCAAACTCCATTCCATACATATATATGGGGAGGTACTAGCTCCAACTCGGTTTTACAGTGAAAACTGCAGGAACTTCAAACCGGCACTAGGAAACAGACTGAGGAAGCAGAGAAAAAGTGTCTCCTGCAACCCGTTCCCTTGGTGCTACATGAAAGAACGTCTCTCCACTTGCTCAGTTCTGAGAGTTAAGTGTGTGTGAAAGCCGTCCTTCACCTAGCTTGTTGGGAACACATAGTTTCTTTTCAGTTGCAAACTCCATTCCATACATATATATGGGGAGGTACTAGCTTCAACTCGGTTTTACAGTGAAAACTGCAGGAAATTCAAACCGGCACTAGGAAACAGACTGAGAAGCAGAGAAAAAGTGTCTCCTGCAACCCTTTCCCTTGGTGCTAGATGAACGAACGTCTCTCCACTTGCTCAGTTCTGAGAGATAAGTGTGTGTGAAAGCCGTCCTTCACCTAGCTTGTTGGGAACACAAAGTTTCTTTTCAGTTGCAAACTCCATTCCATACATATATATGGGGAGATACTAGCTCCTAATCGGTTTGACAATGAAAACTGCAGGTACTTCAAACAGGCACTAGGAAACAGACTGAGAAAGCAGAGAAAAAGTGGCTCCTGCAACCCGTTTCCTTGGTGCTAGATGAACAAACGTCTCTCCACTTGCTCAGTTCTGAGAGATATGTGCTTGGGAAAGCCGTCCTTCACCTAGCTTGTTGGGAACACAAAGATTCTTTTCAGTTGCCAACTCAATTCCATACATATATATGGGGAGGTAGTAGCTCCAACTCGGTTTGACAGTGAAAACTGCAGGAACTTCAAACCGGCACTAGGAAACAGACTGAGAAAGCAGAGAAAAAGTGTCTCCTGCAACCCGTTCCCTTGGTGCTAGATGAACGAACGTCTCTCCACTTGCTCAGTTCTGAGAGATAAGTGTGTGTGAAAGCCGTCCTTCACCTAGCTTGTTGGGAACACAAAGTTTCTTTTCAGTTGCAAGCTCCTTTCCATACATATATATGGGGAGGTACTAGCTCCAACTCGGTTTGACAGTGAAAACTGCAGGAACTTCCAACCGGCACTAGGAAACAGACTGAGAAAGCAGAGAAAAAGTGTCTCCTGCAACCCGTTCCCTTGGTGCTAGATGAACGAACGTCTCTCCAATTGCTCAGTTCTGAGAGATAAGTGTGTGTGAAAGCCGTCCTTCACCTAGCTTGTTGGGAACACAAAGTTTCTTTTCAGTTGCAAACCCCATTCAATACATATATATGGGGAGGTACAAGCTCCAACTCGGTTTTACAGTGAAAACTGCAGGAACTTCAAACCGGCACTAGGAAACAGACTGAGGAAGCAGAGAAAAAGTGTCTCCTGCAACCCGTTCCCTTGGTGCTACATGAAAGAACGTCTCTCCACTTGCTCAGTTCTGAGAGTTAAGTGTGTGTGAAAGCCGTCCTTCACCTAGCTTGTTGGGAACACAAAGTTTCTTTTCAGTTGCAAACTCCATTCCATACATATATATGGGGAGGTACTAGCTCCAACTCGGTTTTACAGTGAAAACTGCAGGAACTTCAAACCGGCACTAGGAAACAGACTGAGAAAGCAGAGAAAAAGTGTCTCCTGCAACCCGTTCCCTTGGTGCTAGATGAACGAACGTCTCTCCACTTGCTCAGTTCTGAGAGATAAGTGTGTGTGAAAGCCGTCCTTCACCTAGCTTGTTGGGAACACAAAGTTTCTTTTCAGTTGCAAACTCCATTCCATACATATATATGGGGAGGTACAAGCTCCAACTCGGTTTGACAGTGAAAACGGCAGGAACTTCAAACCGGCACTAGGAAACAGACTGAGAAAGCAGAGAAAATGTGTCTCCTGCAACCCGTTCCCTTGGTGCTAGATGAACGAACGTCTCTCCACTTGCTAAGTTCTGAGAGATAAGTGCGTGTGAAAGCCGTCCTTCACCTAGCTTTTTGGGAACACAAAGTTTCTTTTCAGTTTCAAACTCCATTCCATACATATATATGGGGAGGTACTAGCTCCAACTCGGTTTCACAGTGAAAACTGCAGGAACTTCAAACCGGCACTAGGAAACAGACTGAGAAAGCAGAGAAAAACTGTCTCCTGCAACCCGTTCCCTTGGTGCTAGATGAACGAACGTCTCTCCACTTGCTCAGTTCTGAGAGATAATTGTGTGTGAAAGCCGTCCTTAACCTAGCTTGTTGGGAACACAAAGTTTCTTTTCAGTTGCAAACTCCATTCCATACATATATATGGGGAGGTAGAAGCTCCAACTCGGTTTTACAGTGATAACTGCAGGAACTTCAAACCGGCACTAGGAAACAGACTGAGAAAGCAGAGAAAAAGTGCCTCCTGCAACCCGTTCCCTTGGTGCTAGATGAACGAACGTCTCTCCACTTGCTCAGTTCTGAGAGATAAGTGTGTGTGAAAGCCGCTCTTCACCAAGCTTGTTGGGAACACAAAGTTTCTTTTCAGTTGTAAACTCCATTCCATACATATATATGGGGAGATACTAGCTCCAAATCGGTTTGACAATGAAAACTGCAGGAACTTCAAACCGGCACTAGGAAACAGACTGAGAAAGCAGAGAAAAAGTGTCCCCTGCAACCCGTTCCTTTGGTGCTAGATGAACGAACGTCTCTCCACTTGCTCAATTCTGAGAGATAAGTGTGTGTGAAAGCCGTCCTTCACCTAGCTTGTTGGGAACACAAAGTTTCTTTTCAGTTGCAAACTCCATTCCATACATATATATGGGGAGGTAGAAGCTCCAACTCGGTTTTACAGTGAAAACTGCAGGAACTTCAAATCGGCACTAGGAAAAAGACTGAGAAAGCAGAGAAAAAGTGTCCCCTGCAACCCGTTCCCTTGGAGCTAGATGAACGAACGTCTCTCCACTTGCTCAGTTCTGAGAGATAAGTGTGTGTGAAAGCCGTCCTTCACCTAGCTTGTTGGGAACACAAAGTTTCTTTTCAGTTGCAAACTCCATTCCATACATATATATGGGGAGGTACAAGCTCCAACTCTGTTTTACAGTGAAAACTGCAGGAACTTCAAACCGGCACTAGGAAACAGACTGAGGAAGCAGAGAAAAAGTGTCTCCTGCAACCCGTTCCCTTTGTGCTATATGAACGAACGTGTCTCCAATTGCTCAGTTCTGAGAGATAAGTGTGTGTGAAAGCCGTCCTTCACCTAGCTTGTTGGGAACACAAAGTTTCTTTTCAGTTGTAAACTCCATTCCATACATATATATGGGGAGGTACTAGCTCCAACTCGGTTTTACAGAGAAAACTGCAGGAACTTCAAACTGGCACTAGGAAACAGACTGAGGAAGCAGAGAAAAAGTGTCTCCTGCAACCCGTTCCCTTGGTGCTACATGAAAGAACGTCTCTCCACTTGCTCAGTTCTGAGAGATAAGTGTGTGTGAAAGCCGTCCTTCACCTAGCTTGCTGGTAACACAAAGTTTCTTTTCAGTTGCCAACTCAATTCCATACATATATATGGGGAGGTACTAGCTCCAACTCGGTTTGACAGTGAAAACTGCAGGAACTTCAAACCGGCACTAGGAAACAGACTGAGAAAGCAGAGAAAATGTGTCACCTGCAACCCGTTCCCTTGGTGCTAGATGAACGAACGTCTCTCCACTTGCTCAGTTCTGAGAGATATGTGCGTGTGAAAGCCGTCCTTCACCTAGCTTGTTGGGAACACAAAGTTTCTTTTCAGTTGCAAACTCCTTTCCATACATATATATGGGGAGGTACTAGCTCCAACTCGGTTTGACAGTGAAAACTGCAGGAACTTCAAACCGGCACTAGGAAACAGACTGAGAAAGCAGAGAAAAAGTGTCTCCTTCAACCCGTTCCCTTGGTGCTAGATGAACGAACGTCTCTCCAATTGCTCTGTTCTGAGAGAGAAGTGTGTGTGAAAGCCGTTCTTCACCTAGCTTGTTGGGAACACAAAGTTTCTTTTCAGTTGCAAACTCCATTCCATACATATATATGGGGAGGTAGAAGCTCCAACTCGGTTTTACAGTGACAAATGCAGGAACTTCCGAACGGCACTAGGAAACAGACTGAGAAAGCAGAGAAAAATTGTCTCCTGCAACCCGTTCCTTGGTGCTAGATGAACGAACGTCTCTCCAATTGCTCAGTTCTGAGAGATAAGTGTGTGTGAAAGCCGTACTTCACCTAGCTTGTTGGGAACAAAAAGTTTCTTTTCAGTTGCAAACCCCATTCCATACATATATATGGGGAGGTACAAGCTCCAACTCGGTTTTACAGTGAAAACTGCAGGAACTTCAAACCGGCACTAGGAAACAGACTGAGGAAGCAGAGAAAAAGTGTCTCCTGCAACCCGTTCCCTTGGTGCTACATGAAAGAACGTCTCTCCACTTGCTCATTTCTGAGAGATAAGTGTGTGTGAAAGCCGTCCTTCACCTAGCTTGTTGGGAACACAAAGTTCCTTTTCAGTTGCAAACTCCATTCCATACATATATATGGGGAGGTACTAGCTCCAACTCCGTTTTACAGAGAAAACTGCAGGAACTTCAAACTGGCACTAGGAAACAGACTGAGGAAGCAGAGAAAAAGTGTCTCCTGCAACACGTTCCCTTGGTGCTACATGAAAGAACGTCTCTCCACTTGCTCAGTTCTGAGAGATAAGTGTGTGTGAAAGCCGTCCTTCACCTAGCTTGTTGGTAACACAAAGTTTCTTTTCAGTTGCCAACTGAATTCCATACATATATATGGGGAGGTACTAGCTCCAACTCGGTTTGACAGTGAAAACTGCAGGAACTTCAAACCGGCACTAGGAAACAGACTGAGAAAGCAGAGAAAAAGTGTCTCCTGCAACCCGTTCCCTTTGTGCTACATGAACGAACGTCTCTCCACTTGCTCAGTTCTGAGAGTTAAGTGTGTGTGAAAGCCGTCCTTCACCTAGCTTGTTGGGAACACAAAGTTTCTTTTCAGTTGCAAACTCCATTCCATACATATATATGGGGAGGTACTAGCTCCAACTCGGTTTTACAGTGAAAACTGCAGGAACTTCAAACCGGCACTAGGAAACAGACTGAGGAAGCAGAAAAAAAGTGTCTCCTTCAACCCGTTCCCTTGGTGCTACATGAAAGAACGTCTCTCCACTTGCTCAGTTCTGAGAGTTATGTGCTTGGGAAAGCCGTCCTTCACCTAGCTTGTTGGGAACACAAAGTTTCTTTTCAGTTGCAAACCCCATTCCATACATATATATGGGGAGGTACTAGCTCCAACTCGGTTTGACAGTGAAAACTGCAGGAACTTCAAACCGGCACTAGGAAACAGACTGAGAAAGCAGAGAAAAAGTGTCTCCTGCAACCCGTTCCCTTGGTGCTAGATGAACGAACGTCTCTCCACTTGCTCAGTTCTGAGAGATAAGTGTGTGTGAAAGCCGTCCTTCACCTAGCTTGTTGGGAACACAAAGTTTCTTTTCAGTTGCAAACTCCTTTCCATACATATATATGGGGAGGTACTAGCTCCAACTCGGTTTGACAGTGAAAACTGCAGGAACTTCCAACCGGCACTAGGAAACAGACTGAGAAAGCAGAGAAAAAGTGTCTCCTGCAACCCGTTCCCTTGGTGCTAGATGAACGAACGTCTCTCCAATTGCTCAGTTCTGAGAGATAAGTGTGTGTGAAAGCCGTACTTCACCTAGCTTGTTGGGAACACAAAGTTTCTTTTCAGTTGCAAACCCCATTCAATACATATATATGGGGAGGTACAAGCTCCAACTCGGTTTTACAGTGAAAACTGCAGGAACTTCAAACCGGCACTAGGAAACAGACTGAGGAAGCAGAGAAAAAGTGTCTCCTGCAACCCGTTCCCTTGGTGCTACATGAAAGAACGTCTCTCCACTTGCTCAGTTCTGAGAGATAAGTGTGTGTGAAAGCCGTCCTTCACCTAGCTTGTTGGGAACACAAAGTTTCTTTTCAGTTGCAAACTCCATTCCATACATATATATGGGGAGGTACTAGCTCCAACTCGGTTTGACAGTGAAAACGGCAGGAACTTCAAACCGGCACTAGGAAACAGACTGAGAAAGCAGAGAAAATGTGTCTCCTGCAACCCGTTCCCTTGGTGCTAGATGAACGAACGTCTCTCCACTTGCTAAGTTCTGAGAGATAAGTGCGTGTGAAAGCCGTGCTTCACCTAGCTTTTTGGGAACACAAAGTTTCTTTTCAGTTTCAAACTCCATTCCATACATATATATGGGGAGGTACTAGCTCCAACTCGGTTTCACAGTGAAAACTGCAGGAACTTCAAACCGGCACTAGGAAACAGACTGAGAAAGCAGAGAAAAACTGTCTCCTGCAACCCGTTCCCTTGGTGCTAGATGAACGAACGTCTCTCCACTTGCTCAGTTCCGAGAGATAAGTGTGTGTGAAAGCCGTCCTTAACCTAGCTTGTTGGGAAAACAAAGTTTCTTTTCAGTTGCAAACTCCATTCCATACATATATATGGGGAGGTAGAAGCTCCAACTCGGTTTTACAGTGATAACTGCAGGAACTTCAAACCGGCACTAGGAAACAGACTGAGAAAGCAGAGAAAAAGTGCCTCCTGCAACCCGTTCCCTTGGTGCTAGATGAACGAACGTCTCTCCAATTGCTCAGTTCTGAGAGATAAGTGTGTGTGAAAGCCGTACTTCACCTAGCTTGTTGGGAACAAAAAGTTTCTTTTCAGTTGCAAACCCCATTCCATACATATATATGGGGAGGTACAAGCTCCAACTCGGTTTTACAGTGAAAACTGCAGGAACTTCAAACCGGCACTAGGAAACAGACTGAGGAAGCAGAGAAAAAGTGTCTCCTGCAACCCGTTCCCTTGGTGCTACATGAAAGAACGTCTCTCCACTTGCTCATTTCTGAGAGATAAGTGTGTGTGAAAGCCGTCCTTCACCTAGCTTGTTGGGAACACAAAGTTCCTTTTCAGTTGCAAACTCCATTCCATACATATATATGGGGAGGTACTAGCTCCAACTCCGTTTTACAGAGAAAACTGCAGGAACTTCAAACTGGCACTAGGAAACAGACTGAGGAAGCAGAGAAAAAGTGTCTCCTGCCAAACGTTCCCTTGGTGCTACATGAAAGAACGTCTCTCCACTTGCTCAGTTCTGAGAGATAAGTGTGTGTGAAAGCCGTCCTTCACCTAGCTTGTTGGTAACACAAAGTTTCTTTTCAGTTGCCAACTGAATTCCATACATATATATGGGGAGGTACTAGCTCCAACTCGGTTTGACAGTGATAACTGCAGGAACTTCAAACCGGCACTAGGAAACAGACTGAGAAAGCAGAGAAAAAGTGTCTCCTGCAACCCGTTCCCTTTGTGCTACATGAACGAACGTCTCTCCACTTGCTCAGTTCTGAGAGTTAAGTGTGTGTGAAAGCCGTCCTTCACCTAGCTTGTTGGGAACACAAAGTTTCTTTTCAGTTGCAAACTCCATTCCATACATATATATGGGGAGGTACTAGCTCCAACTCGGTTTTACAGTGAAAACTGCAGGAACTTCAAACCGGCACTAGGAAACAGACTGAGGAAGCAGAAAAAAAGTGTCTCCTT
This sequence comes from Camelus bactrianus, assembly GCF_048773025.1. Lineage (NCBI taxonomy): Eukaryota > Metazoa > Chordata > Mammalia > Artiodactyla > Camelidae > Camelus > Camelus bactrianus. Next base: position 52,210,148 of record NC_133555.1, on the reverse strand, counting down.
CAACCCGTTCCCTTGGTGCTACATGAAAGAACGTCTCTCCACTTGCTCAGTTCTGAGAGTTATGTGCTTGGGAAAGCCGTCCTTCACCTAGCTTGTTGGGAACACAAAGTTTCTTTTCAGTTGCAAACCCCATTCCATACATATATATGGGGAGGTACTAGCTCCAACTCGGTTTGACAGTGAAAACTGCAGGAACTTCAAACCGGCACTAGGAAACAGACTGAGAAAGCAGAGAAAAAGTGTCTCCTGCAACCCGTTCCCTTGGTGCTAGATGAACGAACGTCTCTCCACTTGCTCAGTTCTGAGAGATAAGTGTGTGTGAAAGCCGTCCTTCACCTAGCTTGTTGGGAACACAAAGTTTCTTTTCAGTTGCAAACTCCTTTCCATACATATATATGGGGAGGTACTAGCTCCAACTCGGTTTGACAGTGAAAACTGCAGGAACTTCCAACCGGCACTAGGAAACAGACTGAGAAAGCAGAGAAAAAGTGTCTCCTGCAACCCGTTCCCTTGGTGCTAGATGAACGAACGTCTCTCCAATTGCTCAGTTCTGAGAGATAAGTGTGTGTGAAAGCCGTACTTCACCTAGCTTGTTGGGAACACAAAGTTTCTTTTCAGTTGCAAACCCCATTCAATACATATATATGGGGAGGTACAAGCTCCAACTCGGTTTTACAGTGACAACTGCAGGAACTTCAAACCGGCACTAGGAAACAGACTGAGGAAGCAGAGAAAAAGTGTCTCCTGCAACCCGTTCCCTTGGTGCTACATGAAAGAACGTCTCTCCACTTGCTCAGTTCTGAGAGATAAGTGTGTGTGAAAGCCGTCCTTCACCTAGCTTGTTGGGAACACAAAGTTTCTTTTCAGTTGCAAACTCCATTCCATACATATATATGGGGAGGTACTAGCTCCAACTCGGTTTGACAGTGAAAACGGCAGGAACTTCAAACCGGCACTAGGAAACAGACTGAGAAAGCAGAGAAAATGTGTCTCCTGCAACCCGTTCCCTTGGTGCTAGATGAACGAACGTCTCTCCACTTGCTAAGTTCTGAGAGATAAGTGCGTGTGAAAGCCGTGCTTCACCTAGCTTTTTGGGAACACAAAGTTTCTTTTCAGTTTCAAACTCCATTCCATACATATATATGGGGAGGTACTAGCTCCAACTCGGTTTCACAGTGAAAACTGCAGGAACTTCAAACCGGCACTAGGAAACAGACTGAGAAAGCAGAGAAAATGTGTCACCTGCAACCCGTTCCCTTGGTGCTAGATGAACGAACGTCTCTCCACTTGCTCAGTTCTGAGAGATATGTGCGTGTGAAAGCCGTCCTTCACCTAGCTTGTTGGGAACACAAAGTTTCTTTTCAGTTGCAAACTCCTTTCCATACATATATATGGGGAGGTACTAGCTCCAACTCGGTTTTACAGTGAAAACTGCAGGAACTTCAAACCGGCACTAGGAAACAGACTGAGAAAGCAGAGAAAAAGTGTCTCCTTCAACCCGTTCCCTTGGTGCTAGATGAACGAACGTCTCTCCAATTGCTCTGTTCTGAGAGAGAAGTGTGTGTGAAAGCCGTCCTTCACCTAGCTTGTTGGGAACACAAAGTTTCTTTTCAGTTGCAAACTCCATTCCATACATATATATGGGGAGGTAGAAGCTCCAACTCGGTTTTACAGTGAAAACTGCAGGAACTTCCAAACGGCACTAGGAACCAGACTGAGAAAGCAGAGAAAAATTGTCTCCTGCAACCCGTTCCCTTGGTGCTAGATGAACGAACGTCTCTCCAATTGCTCAGTTCTGAGAGATAAGTGTGTGTGAAAGCCGTACTTCACCTAGCTTGTTGGGAACACAAAGTTTCTTTTCAGTTGCCAACCCCATTCCATACATATATATGGGGAGGTACAAGCTCCAACTCGGTTTTACAGTGAAAACTGCAGGAACTTCAAACCGGCACTAGGAAACAGACTGAGGAAGCAGAGAAAAAGTGTCTCCTGCAACCCGTTCCCTTGGTGCTACATGAAAGAACGTCTCTCCACTTGCTCAGTTCTGAGAGATAAGTGTGTGTGAAAGCCGTCCTTCACCTAGCTTGTTGGGAACACAAAGTTTCTTTTCAGTTGCAAACTCCATTCCATACATATATATGGGGAGGTACTAGCTCCAACTCGGTTTTACAGTGAAAACTGCAGGAACTTCAAACCGGCACTAGGAAACAGACTGAGAAAGCAGAGAAAAAGTGTCTCCTGCAACCCGTTCCCTTGGTGCTAGATGAACGAACGTCTCTCCACTTGCTCAGTTCTGAGAGATAAGTGTGTGTGAAAGCCGTCCTTCACCTAGCTTGTTGGGAACACAAAGTTTCTTTTCAGTTGCAAACTCCATTCCATACATATATATGGGGAGGTACTAGCTCCAACTCGGTTTGACAGTGAAAACGGCAGGAACTTCAAACCGGCACTAGGAAACAGACTGAGAAAGCAGAGAAAATGTGTCTCCTGCAACCCGTTCCCTTGGTGCTAGATGAACGAACGTCTCTCCACTTGCTAAGTTCTGAGAGATAAGTGCGTGTGAAAGCCGTGCTTCACCTAGCTTTTTGGGAACACAAAGTTTCTTTTCAGTTTCAAACTCCATTCCATACATATATATGGGGAGGTACTAGCTCCAACTCGGTTTCACAGTGAAAACTGCAGGAACTTCAAACCGGCACTAGGAAACAGACTGAGAAAGCAGAGAAAATGTGTCACCTGCAACCCGTTCCCTTGGTGCTAGATGAACGAACGTCTCTCCACTTGCTCAGTTCTGAGAGATATGTGCGTGTGAAAGCCGTCCTTCACCTAGCTTGTTGGGAACACAAAGTTTCTTTTCAGTTGCAAACTCCTTTCCATACATATATATGGGGAGGTACTAGCTCCAACTCGGTTTTACAGTGAAAACTGCAGGAACTTCAAACCGGCACTAGGAAACAGACTGAGAAAGCAGAGAAAAAGTGTCTCCTTCAACCCGTTCCCTTGGTGCTAGATGAACGAACGTCTCTCCAATTGCTCTGTTCTGAGAGAGAAGTGTGTGTGAAAGCCGTCCTTCACCTAGCTTGTTGGGAACACAAAGTTTCTTTTCAGTTGCAAACTCCATTCCATACATATATATGGGGAGGTAGAAGCTCCAACTCGGTTTTACAGTGAAAACTGCAGGAACTTCCAAACGGCACTAGGAACCAGACTGAGAAAGCAGAGAAAAATTGTCTCCTGCAACCCGTTCCCTTGGTGCTAGATGAACGAACGTCTCTCCAATTGCTCAGTTCTGAGAGATAAGTGTGTGTGAAAGCCGTACTTCACCTAGCTTGTTGGGAACACAAAGTTTCTTTTCAGTTGCCAACCCCATTCCATACATATATATGGGGAGGTACAAGCTCCAACTCGGTTTTACAGTGAAAACTGCAGGAACTTCAAACCGGCACTAGGAAACAGACTGAGGAAGCAGAGAAAAAGTGTCTCCTGCAACCCGTTCCCTTGGTGCTACATGAAAGAACGTCTCTCCACTTGCTCAGTTCTGAGAGATAAGTGTGTGTGAAAGCCGTCCTTCACCTAGCTTGTTGGGAACACAAAGTTTCTTTTCAGTTGCAAACTCCATTCCATACATATATATGGGGAGGTACTAGCTCCAACTCGGTTTTACAGTGAAAACTGCAGGAACTTCAAACCGGCACTAGGAAACAGACTGAGAAAGCAGAGAAAAAGTGTCTCCTGCAACCCGTTCCCTTGGTGCTAGATGAACGAACGTCTCTCCACTTGCTCAGTTCTGAGAGATAAGTGTGTGTGAAAGCCGTCCTTCACCTAGCTTGTTGGGAACACAAAGTTTCTTTTCAGTTGCAAACTCCATTCCATACATATATATGGGGAGGTACTAGCTCCAACTCGGTTTGACAGTGAAAACGGCAGGAACTTCAAACCGGCACTAGGAAACAGACTGAGAAAGCAGAGAAAATGTGTCTCCTGCAACCCGTTCCCTTGGTGCTAGATGAACGAACGTCTCTCCACTTGCTAAGTTCTGAGAGATAAGTGCGTGTGAAAGCCGTGCTTCACCTAGCTTTTTGGGAACACAAAGTTTCTTTTCAGTTTCAAACTCCATTCCATACATATATATGGGGAGGTACTAGCTCCAACTCGGTTTCACAGTGAAAACTGCAGGAACTTCAAACCGGCACTAGGAAACAGACTGAGAAAGCAGAGAAAAACTGTCTCCTGCAACCCGTTCCCTTGGTGCTAGATGAACGAACGTCTCTCCACTTGCTCAGTTCTGAGAGATAATTGTGTGTGAAACCCGTCCTTAACCTAGCTTGTTGGGAACACAAAGTTTCTTTTCAGTTGCAAACTCCATTCCATACATATATATGGGGAGGTAGAAGCTCCAACTCGGTTTTACAGTGATAACTGCAGGAACTTCAAACCGGCACTAGGAAACAGACTGAGAAAGCAGAGAAAAAGTGTCCCCTGCAACCCGTTCCCTTGGTGCTAGATGAATGAACGTCTCTCCACTTGCTCAGTTCTGAGAGATAAGTGTGTGTGAAAGCCACTCTTCACCAAGCTTGTTGGGAACAAAAAGTTTCTTTTCAGTTGTAAACTCCATTCCATACATATATATGGGGAGATACTAGCTCCAAATCGGTTTGACAATGAAAACTGCAGGAACTTCAAACCGGCACTAGGAAACAGACTGAGAAAGCAGAGAAAAAGTGTCTCCTGCAACCCATTCCCTTCGTGCTAGATGAACGAACGTCTCTCCACTTGCTCAGTTCTGAGAGATAAGTGTGTGTGAAAGCCGTTCTTCACCTAGCTTGTTGGGAACACAAAGTTTCTTTTCAGTTGCAAACTCCATTCCATACATATATATGGGGAGGTACTAGCTCCAACTCGGTTTGACAGTGAAAACTGCAGGAACTTCAAACCGGCACTAGGAAACAGACTGAGAAAGCAGAGAAAAAGTGTCTCCTGCAACCCGTTCCCTTGGTGCTAGATGAACGAACGTCTCTCCACTTGCTCAGTTCTGAGAGATATGTGCGTGTGAAAGCCGTCCTTCACTTAGCTTGTTGGGAACACAAAGTTTCTTTTCAGTTGCAAACTCCATTCCATACATATATATGGGGAGGTACTAGCTCCAACTCGGTTTCACAGTGAAAACTGCAGGAACTTCAAACCGGCACTAGGAAACAGACTGAGAAAGCAGAGAAAAAGTGTCCCCTGCAACCCGTTCCCTTGGAGCTAGATGAACGAACGTCTCTCCACTTGCTCAGTTCTGAGAGATAAGTGTGTGTGAAAGCCGTCCTTCACCTAGCTTGTTGGGAACACAAAGTTTCTTTTCAGTTGCAAACTCCATTCCATACATATATATGGGGAGGTACAAGCTCCAACTCGTTTTTACAGTGAAAACTGCAGGAACTTCAAACCGGCACTAGGAAACAGACTGAGGAAGCAGAGAAAAAGTGTCTCCTGCAACCCGTTCCCTTTGTGCTACATGAACGAACGTCTCTCCACTTGCTCAGTTCTGAGAGATAAGTGTGTGTGAAAGCCGTCCTTCACCTAGCTTGTTGGGAACACAAAGTTTCTTTTCAATTGCAAACTCCATTCCATACATATATATGGGGAGGTACTAGCTCCAACTCGGTTTTACAGAGAAAACTGCAGGAACTTCAAACTGGCACTAGGAAACAGACTGAGGAAGCAGAGAAAAAGTGTCTCCTGCAACCCGTTCCCTTGGTGCTACATGAAAGAACGTCTCTCCACTTGCTCAGTTCTGAGAGATAAGTGTGTGTGAAAGCCGTCCTTCACCTAGCTTGTTGGGAACACAAAGTTCCTTTTCAGTTGCAAACTCCATTCCATACATATATATGGGGAGGTACTAGCTCCAACTCCGTTTTACCGAGAAAACTGCAGGAACTTCAAACTGGGACTAGGAAACAGACTGAGGAAGCAGAGAAAAAGTGTCTCCTGCAACACGTTACCTTGGTGCTACATGAAAGAACGTCTCTCCACTTGCTCAGTTCTGAGAGATAAGTGTGTGTGAAAGCCGTCCTTCACCTAGCTTGTTGGTAACACAAAGTTTCTTTTCAGTTGCCAACTGAATTCCATACATATATATGGGGAGGTACTAGCTCCAACTCGGTTTCACAGTGAAAACTGCAGGAACTTCAAACCGGCACTAGGAAACAGACTGAGAAAGCAGAGAAAAAGTGTCTCCTGCAACCCGTTCCCTTGGTGCTACATGAAAGAACGTCTCTCCACTTGCTCAGTTCTGAGAGTTAATTGTGTGTGAAAGCCGTCCTTCACCTAGCTTGTTGGGAACACATAGTTTCTTTTCAGTTGCAAACTCCATTCCATACATATATATGGGGAGGTACTAGCTTCAACTCGGTTTTACAGTGAAAACTGCAGGAACTTCAAACCGGCACTAGGAAACAGACTGAGAAAGCAGAGAAAAAGTGTCTCCTGCAACCCTTTCCCTTGGTGCTAGATGAACGAACGTCTCTCCACTTGCTCAGTTCTGAGAGATAAGTGTGTGTGAAAGCCGTCCTTCACCTAGCTTGTTGGGAACACAAAGTTTCTTTTCAGTTGCAAACTCCATTCCATACATATATATGGGGAGATACTAGCTCCTAATCGGTTTGACAATGAAAACTGCAGGAACTTCAAACCGGCACTAGGAAACAGACTGAGAAAGCAGAGAAAAAGTGTCTCCTGCAACCCGTTTCCTTGGTGCTAGATGAACGAACGTCTCTCCACTTGCTCAGTTCTGAGAGATAAGTGTGTGTGAAAGCCGTCCTTCACCTAGCTTGTTGGGAACACAAAGTTTCTTTTCAGTTGCAAACCCCATTCAATACATATATATGGGGAGGTACAAGCTCCAACTCGGTTTTACAGTGAAAACTGCAGGAACTTCAAACCGGCACTAGGAAACAGACTGAGGAAGCAGAGAAAAAGTGTCTCCTGCAACCCGTTCCCTTGGTGCTACATGAAAGAACGTCTCTCCACTTGCTCAGTTCTGAGAGATAAGTGTGTGTGAAAGCCGTCCTTCACCTAGCTTGTTGGGAACACAAAGTTTCTTTTCAGTTGCAAACTCCATTCCATACATATATATGGGGAGGTACTAGCTCCAACTCGGTTTTACAGTGAAAACTGCAGGAACTTCAAACCGGCACTAGGAAACAGACTGAGAAAGCAGAGAAAAAGTGTCTCCTGCAACCCGTTCCCTTGGTGCTAGATGAACGAACGTCTCTCCACTTGCTCAGTTCTGAGAGATAAGTGTGTGTGAAAGCCGTCCTTCACCTAGCTTGTTGGGAACACAAAGTTTCTTTTCAGTTGCAAACTCCATTCCATACATATATATGGGGAGGTACTAGCTCCAACTCGGTTTGACAGTGAAAACGGCAGGAACTTCAAACCGGCACTAGGAAACAGACTGAGAAAGCAGAGAAAATGTGTCTCCTGCAACCCGTTCCCTTGGTGCTAGATGAACGAACGTCTCTCCACTTGCTAAGTTCTGAGAGATAAGTGCGTGTGAAAGCCGTGCTTCACCTAGCTTGTTGGGAACACAAAGTTTCTTTTCAGTTTCAAACTCCATTCCATACATATATATGGGGAGGTACTAGCTCCAACTCGGTTTCACAGTGAAAACTGCAGGAACTTCAAACCGGCACTAGGAAACAGACTGAGAAAGCAGAGAAAAACTGTCTCCTGCAACCCGTTCCCTTGGTGCTAGATGAACGAACGTCTCTCCACTTGCTCAGTTCTGAGAGATAAGTGTGTGTGAAAGCCGTCCTTAACCTAGCTTGTTGGGAAAACAAAGTTTCTTTTCAGTTGCAAACTCCATTCCATACATATATATGGGGAGGTAGAAGCTCCAACTCGGTTTTACAGTGATAACTGCAGGAACTTCAAACCGGCACTAGGAAACAGACTGAGAAAGCAGAGAAAAAGTGCCTCCTGCAACCCGTTCCCTTGGTGCTAGATGAACGAACGTCTCTCCACTTGCTCAGTTCTGAGAGATAAGTGTGTGTGAAAGCCGCTCTTCACCAAGCTTGTTGGGAACAAAAAGTTTCTTTTCAGATGTAAACTCCATTCCATACATATATATGGGGAGATACTAGCTCCAAATCGGTTTGACAATGAAAACTGCAGGAACTTCAAACCGGCACTAGGAAACAGACTGAGAAAGCAGAGAAAAAGTGTCTCCTGCAACCCATTCCCTTCGTGCTAGATGAACGAACGTCTCTCCACTTGCTCAGTTCTGAGAGATAAGTGTGTGTGAAAGCCGTTCTTCACCTAGCTTGTTGGGAACACAAAGTTTCTTTTCAGTTGCAAACTCCATTCCATACATATATATGGGGAGGTACTAGCTCCAACTCGGTTTGACAGTGAAAACTGCAGGAACTTCAAACCGGCACTAGGAAACAGACTGAGAAAGCAGAGAAAAAGTGTCTCCTGCAACCCGTTCCCTTGGTGCTAGATGAACGAACGTCTCTCCACTTGCTCAGTTCTGAGAGATATGTGCGTGTGAAAGCCGTCCTTCACTTAGCTTGTTGGGAACACAAAGTTTCTTTTCAGTTTCAAACTCCATTCCATACATATATATGGGGAGGTACTAGCTCCAACTCGGTTTCACAGTGAAAACTGCAGGAACTTCAAACCGGCACTAGGAAACAGACTGAGAAAGCAGAGAAAAAGTGTCCCCTGCAACCCGTTCCCTTGGAGCTAGATGAACGAACGTCTCTCCACTTGCTCAGTTCTGAGAGATAAGTGTGTGTGAAAGCCGTCCTTCACCTAGCTTGTTGGGAACACAAAGTTTCTTTTCAGTTGCAAACTCCATTCCATACATATATATGGGGAGGTACTAGCTCCAACTCGGTTTGACAGTGAAAACTGCAGGAACTTCAAACCGGCACTAGGAAACAGACTGAGAAAGCAGAGAAAATGTGTCACCTGCAACCCGTTACCTTGGTGCTAGATGAACGAACGTCTCTCCAATTGCTCTGTTCTGAGAGATATGTGCGTGTGAAAGCCGTCCTTCACCTAGCTTGTTGGGAACACAAAGTTTCTTTTCAGTTGCAAACTCCTTTCCATACATATATATGGGGAGGTACTAGCTCCAACTCGGTTTGACAGTGAAAACTGCAGGAACTTCAAACCGGCACTAGGAAACAGACTGAGAAAGCAGAGAAAAAGTGTCTCCTTCAACCCGTTCCCTTGGTGCTAGATGAACGAACGTCTCTCCAATTGCTCTGTTCTGAGAGAGAAGTGTGTGTGAAAGCCGTCCTTCACCTAGCTTGTTGGGAACACAAAGTTTCTTTTCAGTTGCAAACTCCATTCCATACATATATATGGGGAGGTAGAAGCTCCAACTCGGTTTTACAGTGACAAATGCAGGAACTTCCGAACGGCACTAGGAAACAGACTGAGAAAGCAGAGAAAAATTGTCTCCTGCAACCCTTTCCCTTGGTGCTAGATGAACGAACGTCTCTCCAATTGCTCAGTTCTGAGAGATAAGTGTGTGTGAAAGCCGTACTTCACCTAGCTTGTTGGGAACAAAAAGTTTCTTTTCAGTTGCAAACCCCATTCCATACATATATATGGGGAGGTACAAGCTCCAACTCGGTTTTACAGTGAAAACTGCAGGAACTTCAAACCGGCACTAGGAAACAGACTGAGGAAGCAGAGATAAAGTGTCTCCTGCAACCCGTTCCCTTGGTGCTACATGAAAGAACGTCTCTCCACTTGCTCATTTCTGAGAGATAAGTGTGTGTGAAAGCCGTCCTTCACCTAGCTTGTTGGGAACACAAAGTTCCTTTTCAGTTGCAAACTCCATTCCATACATATATATGGGGAGGTACTAGCTCCAACTCCGTTTTACAGAGAAAACTGCAGGAACTTCAAACTGGCACTAGGAAACAGACTGAGGAAGCAGAGAAAAAGTGTCTCCTGCAACACGTTCCCTTGGTGCTACATGAAAGAACGTCTCTCCACTTGCTCAGTTCTGAGAGATAAGTGTGTGTGAAAGCCGTCCTTCACCTAGCTTGTTGGTAACACAAAGTTTCTTTTCAGTTGCCAACTGAATTCCATACATATATATGGGGAGGTACTAGCTCCAACTCGGTTTGACAGTGAAAACGGCAGGAACTTCAAACCGGCACTAGGAAACAGACTGAAAAAGCAGAGAAAAAGTGTCTCCTGCAACCCGTTCCCTTTGTGCTACATGAACGAACGTCTCTCCACTTGCTCAGTTCTGAGAGTTAAGTGTGTGTATAAGCCGTCCTTCACCTAGCTTGTTGGGAACACAAAGTTTCTTTTCAGTTGCAAACTCCATTCCATACATATATATGGGGAGGTACTAGCTCCAACTCGGTTTTACAGTGAAAACTGCAGGAACTTCAAACCGGCACTAGGAAACAGACTGAGGAAGCAGAGAAAAAGTGTCTCCTGCAACCCGTTCCCTTGGTGCTACATGAAAGAACGTCTCTCCACTTCCTCAGTTCTGAGAGATATGTGCTTGGGAAAGCCGTCCTTCACCTAGCTTGTTGGGAACACAAAGTTTCTTTTCAGTTGCCAACTCAATTCCATACATATATATGGGGAGGTACTAGCTCCAACTCGGTTTGACAGTGAAAACTGCAGGAACTTCAAACCGGCACTAGGAAACAGACTGAGAAAGCAGAGAAAAAGTGTCTCCTGCAACCCGTTCCCTTGGTGCTAGATGAACGAACGTCTCTCCACTTGCTCAGTTCTGAGAGATAAGTGTGTGTGAAAGCCGTCCTTCACCTAGCTTGTTGGGAACACAAAGTTTCTTTTCAGTTGCAAACTCCTTTCCATACATATATATGGGGAGGTACTAGCTCCAACTCGGTTTGACAGTGAAAACTGCAGGAACTTCCAACCGGCACTAGGAAACAGACTGAGAAAGCAGAGAAAAACTGTCTCCTGCAACCCGTTCCCTTGGTGCTAGATGAACGAACGTCTCTCCACTTGCTCAGTTCTGAGAGATAATTGTGTGTGAAAGCCGTCCTTAACCTAGCTTGTTGGGAACACAAAGTTTCTTTTCAGTTGCAAACTCCATTCCATACATATATATGGGGAGGTAGAAGCTCCAACTCGGTTTTACAGTGATAACTGCAGGAACTTCAAACCGGCACTAGGAAACAGACTGAGAAAGCAGAGAAAAAGTGCCTCCTGCAACCCGTTCCCTTGGTGCTAGATGAACGAACGTCTCTCCACTTGCTCAGTTCTGAGAGATAAGTGTGTGTGAAAGCCACTCTTCACCAAGCTTGTTGGGAACAAAAAGTTTCTTTTCAGTTGTAAACTCCATTCCATACATATATATGGGGAGGTACTAGCTCCAAATCGGTTTGACAATGAAAACTGCAGGAACTTCAAACCGGCACTAGGAAACAGAGTGAGAAAGCAGAGAAAAAGTGTCTCCTGCAACCCATTCCCTTCGTGCTAGATGAACGAACGTCTCTCCACTTGCTCAGTTCTGAGAGATAAGTGTGTGTGAAAGCCGTTCTTCACCTAGCTTGTTGGGAACACAAAGTTTCTTTTCAGTTGCAAACTCCATTCCATACATATATATGGGGAGGTACTAGCTCCAACTCGGTTTGACAGTGAAAACTGCAGGAACTTCAAACCGGCACTAGGAAACAGACTGAGAAAGCAGAGAAAAAGTGTCTCCTGCAACCCGTTCCCTTGGTGCTAGATGAACGAACGTCTCTCCACTTGCTCAGTTCTGAGAGATATGTGCGTGTGAAAGCCGTCCTTCACTTAGCTTGTTGGGAACACAAAGTTTCTTTTCAGTTGCAAACTCCATTCCATACATATATATGGGGAGGTACTAGCTCCAACTCGGTTTCACAGTGAAAACTGCAGGAACTTCAAACCGGCACTAGGAAACAGACTGAGAAAGCAGAGAAAAAGTGTCCCCTGCAACCCGTTCCCTTGGAGCTAGATGAACGAACGTCTCTCCACTTGCTCAGTTCTGAGAGATAAGTGTGTGTGAAAGCCGTCCTTCACCTAGCTTGTTGGGAACACAAAGTTTCTTTTCAGTTGCAAACTCCATTCCATACATATATATGGGGAGGTACAAGCTCCAACTCGTTTTTACAGTGAAAACTGCAGGAACTTCAAACCGGCACTAGGAAACAGACTGAGGAAGCAGAGAAAAAGTGTCTCCTGCAACCCGTTCCCTTTGTGCTACATGAACGAACGTCTCTCCACTTGCTCAGTTCTGAGAGATAAGTGTGTGTGAAAGCCGTCCTTCACCTAGCTTGTTGGGAACACAAAGTTTCTTTTCAATTGCAAACTCCATTCCATACATATATATGGGGAGGTACTAGCTCCAACTCGGTTTTACAGAGAAAACTGCAGGAACTTCAAACTGGCACTAGGAAACAGACTGAGGAAGCAGAGAAAAAGTGTCTCCTGCAACCCGTTCCCTTGGTGCTACATGAAAGAACGTCTCTCCACTTGCTCAGTTCTGAGAGATAAGTGTGTGTGAAAGCCGTACTTCACCTAGCTTGTTGGGTACACAAAGTTCCTTTTCAGTTGCAAACTCCATTCCATACATATATATGGGGAGGTACTAGCTCCAACTCCGTTTTACCGAGAAAACTGCAGGAACTTCAAACTGGGACTAGGAAACAGACTGAGGAAGCAGAGAAAAAGTGTCTCCTGCAACACGTTACCTTGGTGCTACATGAAAGAACGTCTCTCCACTTGCTCAGTTCTGAGAGATAAGTGTGTGTGAAAGCCGTCCTTCACCTAGCTTGTTGGTAACACAAAGTTTCTTTTCAGTTGCCAACTGAATTCCATACATATATATGGGGAGGTACTAGCTCCAACTCGGTTTCACAGTGAAAACTGCAGGAACTTCAAACCGGCACTAGGAAACAGACTGAGAAAGCAGAGAAAAAGTGTCTCCTGCAACCCGTTCCCTTGGTTCTACATGAAAGAACGTCTCTCCACTTGCTCAGTTCTGAGAGTTAATTGTGTGTGAAAGCCGTCCTTCACCTAGCTTGTTGGGAACACATAGTTTCTTTTCAGTTGCAAACTCCATTCCATACATATATATGGGGAGGTACTAGCTTCAACTCGGTTTTACAGTGAAAACTGCAGGAACTTCAAACCGGCACTAGGAAACAGACTGAGAAAGCAGAGAAAAAGTGTCTCCTGCAACCCTTTCCCTTGGTGCTAGATGAACGAACGTCTCTCCACTTGCTCAGTTCTGAGAGATAAGTGTGTGTGAAAGCCGTCCTTCACCTAGCTTGTTGGGAACACAAAGTTTCTTTTCAGTTGCAAACTCCATTCCATACATATATATGGGGAGATACTAGCTCCTAATCGGTTTGACAGTGAAAACTGCAGGAACTTCAAAACGGCACTAGGAAACAGACTGAGAAAGCAGAGAAAAAGTGTCTCCTGCAACCCGTTCCCTTGGTGCTACATGAAAGAACGTCTCTCCACTTGCTCAGTTCTGAGAGATAAGTGTGTGTGAAAGCCGTCCTTCACCTAGCTTGTTGGGAACACAAAGTTTCTTTTCAGTTGCAAACTCCATTCCATACATATATATGGGGAGGTACTAGCTCCAACTCGGTTTTACAGTGAAAACTGCAGGAACTTCAAACCGGCACTAGGAAACAGACTGAGGAAGCAGAGAAAAAGTGTCTCCTGCAACCCGTTCCCTTGGTGCTACATGAAAGAACGTCTCTCCACTTCCTCAGTTCTGAGAGATATGTGCTTGGGAAAGCCGTCCTTCACCTAGCTTGTTGGGAACACAAAGTTTCTTTTCAGTTGCCAACTCAATTCCATACATATATATGGGGAGGTACTAGCTCCAACTCGGTTTGACAGTGAAAACTGCAGGAACTTCAAACCGGCACTAGGAAACAGACTGAGAAAGCAGAGAAAAAGTGTCTCCTGCAACCCGTTCCCTTGGTGCTAGATGAACGAACGTCTCTCCACTTGCTCAGTTCTGAGAGATAAGTGTGTGTGAAAGCCGTCCTTCACCTAGCTTGTTGGGAACACAAAGTTTCTTTTCAGTTGCAAACTCCTTTCCATACATATATATGGGGAGGTACTAGCTCCAACTCGGTTTGACAGTGAAAACTGCAGGAACTTCCAACCGGCACTAGGAAACAGACTGAGAAAGCAGAGAAAAAGTGTCTCCTACAACCCGTTCCCTTGGTGCTAGATGAACGAACGTCTCTCCACTTGCTCAGTTCTGAGAGATAAGTGTGTGTGAAAGCCGTCCTTCACCTAGCTTGTTGGGAACACAAAGTTTCTTTTCAGTTGCAAACTCCTTTCCATACATATATATGGGGAGGTACTAGCTCCAACTCGGTTTGACAGTGAAAACTGCAGGAACTTCCAACCGGCACTAGGAAACAGACTGAGGAAGCAGAGAAAAAGTGTCTCCTGCAACCCGTTCCCTTGGTGCTACATGAAAGAACGTCTCTCCACTTGCTCAGTTCTGAGAGATAAGTGTGTGTGAAAGCCGTCCTTCACCTAGCTTGTTGGGAACACAAAGTTTCTTTTCAGTTGCAAACTCCATTCCATACATATATATGGGGAGGTACTAGCTCCAACTCGGTTTGACAGTGAAAACGGCAGGAACTTCAAACCGGCACTAGGAAACAGACTGAGAAAGCAGAGAAAATGTGTCTCCTGCAACCCGTTCCCTTGGTGCTAGATGAACGAACGTCTCTCCACTTGCTAAGTTCTGAGAGATAAGTGCGTGTGAAAGCCGTGCTTCACCTAGCTTTTTGGGAACACAAAGTTTCTTTTCAGTTTCAAACTCCATTCCATACATATATATGGGGAGGTACTAGCTCCAACTCGGTTTCACAGTGAAAACTGCAGGAACTTCAAACCGGCACTAGGAAACAGACTGAGAAAGCAGAGAAAAACTGTCTCCTGCAACCCGTTCCCTTGGTGCTAGATGAACGAACGTCTCTCCACTTGCTCAGTTCTGAGAGATATGTGCGTGTGAAAGCCGTCCTTCACTTAGCTTGTTGGGAACACAAAGTTTCTTTTCAGTTGCAAACTCCATTCCATACATATATATGGGGAGGTACTAGCTCCAACTCGGTTTCACAGTGAAAACTGCAGGAACTTCAAACCGGCACTAGGAAACAGACTGAGAAAGCAGAGAAAAAGTGTCCCCTGCAACCCGTTCCCTTGGAGCTAGATGAACGAACGTCTCTCCACTTGCTCAGTTCTGAGAGATAAGTGTGTGTGAAAGCCGTCCTTCACCTAGCTTGTTGGGAACACAAAGTTTCTTTTCAGTTGCAAACTCCATTCCATACATATATATGGGGAGGTACAAGCTCCAACTCGTTTTTACAGTGAAAACTGCAGGAACTTCAAACCGGCACTAGGAAACAGACTGAGGAAGCAGAGAAAAAGTGTCTCCTGCAACCCGTTCCCTTTGTGCTACATGAACGAACGTCTCTCCACTTGCTCAGTTCTGAGAGATAAGTGTGTGTGAAAGCCGTCCTTCACCTAGCTTGTTGGGAACACAAAGTTTCTTTTCAATTGCAAACTCCATTCCATACATATATATGGGGAGGTACTAGCTCCAACTCGGTTTTACAGAGAAAACTGCAGGAACTTCAAACTGGCACTAGGAAACAGACTGAGGAAGCAGAGAAAAAGTGTCTCCTGCAACCCGTTCCCTTGGTGCTACATGAAAGAACGTCTCTCCACTTGCTCAGTTCTGAGAGATAAGTGTGTGTGAAAGCCGTACTTCACCTAGCTTGTTGGGTACACAAAGTTCCTTTTCAGTTGCAAACTCCATTCCATACATATATATGGGGAGGTACTAGCTCCAACTCCGTTTTACCGAGAAAACTGCAGGAACTTCAAACTGGGACTAGGAAACAGACTGAGGAAGCAGAGAAAAAGTGTCTCCTGCAACACGTTACCTTGGTGCTACATGAAAGAACGTCTCTCCACTTGCTCAGTTCTGAGAGATAAGTGTGTGTGAAAGCCGTCCTTCACCTAGCTTGTTGGTAACACAAAGTTTCTTTTCAGTTGCCAACTGAATTCCATACATATATATGGGGAGGTACTAGCTCCAACTCGGTTTCACAGTGAAAACTGCAGGAACTTCAAACCGGCACTAGGAAACAGACTGAGAAAGCAGAGAAAAAGTGTCTCCTGCAACCCGTTCCCTTGGTTCTACATGAAAGAACGTCTCTCCACTTGCTCAGTTCTGAGAGTTAATTGTGTGTGAAAGCCGTCCTTCACCTAGCTTGTTGGGAACACATAGTTTCTTTTCAGTTGCAAACTCCATTCCATACATATATATGGGGAGGTACTAGCTTCAACTCGGTTTTACAGTGAAAACTGCAGGAACTTCAAACCGGCACTAGGAAACAGACTGAGAAAGCAGAGAAAAAGTGTCTCCTGCAACCCTTTCCCTTGGTGCTAGATGAACGAACGTCTCTCCACTTGCTCAGTTCTGAGAGATAAGTGTGTGTGAAAGCCGTCCTTCACCTAGCTTGTTGGGAACACAAAGTTTCTTTTCAGTTGCAAACTCCATTCCATACATATATATGGGGAGATACTAGCTCCTAATCGGTTTGACAATGAAAACTGCAGGAACTTCAAACCGGCACTAGGAAACAGACTGAGAAAGCAGAGAAAAAGTGTCTCCTGCAACCCGTTTCCTTGGTGCTAGATGAACGAACGTCTCTCCACTTGCTCAGTTCTGAGAGATATGTGCTTGGGAAAGCCGTCCTTCACCTAGCTTGTTGGGAACACAAAGTTTCTTTTCAGTTGCCAACTCAATTCCATACATATATATGGGGAGGTACTAGCTCCAACTCGGTTTGACAGTGAAAACTGCAGGAACTTCAAACCGGCACTAGGAAACAGACTGAGAATGCAGAGAAAAAGTGTGTCCTTCAACCCGTTCCCTTGGTGCTAGATGAACGAACGTCTCTCCACTTGCTCAGTTCTGAGAGATAAGTGTGTGTGAAAGCCGTCCTTCACCTAGCTTGTTGGGAACACAAAGTTTCTTTTCAGTTGCAAACTCCATTCCATACATATATATGGTGAGGTACAAGCTCCAACTCGGTTTTACAGTGAAAACTGCAGGAACTTCAAACCGGCACTAGGAAACAGACTGAGGAAGCAGAGAAAAAGTGTCTCCTGCAACCCGTTCCCTTGGTGCTAGATGAACGAACGTCTCTCCACTTGCTCAGTTCTGAGAGATAAGTGTGTGTGAAAGCCGTCCTTCACCTAGCTTGTTGGGAACACAAAGTTTCTTTTCAGTTGCCAACTCAATTCCATACATATATATGGGGAGGTACTAGCTCCAACTCGGTTTGACAGTGAAAACTGCAGGAACTTCAAACCGGCACTAGGAAACAGACTGAGAAAGCAGAGAAAAAGTGTCTCCTGCAACCCGTTCCCTTGGTGCTAGATGAACGAACGTCTCTCCACTTGCTCAGTTCTGAGAGATAAGTGTGTGTGAAAGCTGTCCTACACCTAGCTTGTTGGGAACACAAAGTTTCTTTTCAGTTGCAAACTCCATTCCATACATATATAAGGGGAGGTACTAGCTCCAACTCGGTTTTACAGTGAAAACTTCAGGAACTTCAAACCGGCACTAGGAAACAGACTGAGAAAGCAGAGAAAAAGTGTCTCCTGCAACCCGTTCCCTTGGTGCTAGATGAACGAACGTCTCTCCACTTGCTCTGTTCTGAGAGATAAGTGTGTGTGAAAGCCGTCCTTCACCTAGCTTGTTGGGAACACAAAGTTTCTTTTCAGTTGCAAACTCCATTCCATACATATATATGGGGAGGTACAAGCTCCAACTCGGTTTTACAGTGAAAATTGCAGGAACTTCAAACCGGCACTAGGAAACAGACTGAGGAAGCAGAGAAAAAGTGTCTCCTGCAACCCATTCCCTTGGTGCTAGATGAACGAACGTCTCTCCACTTGCTCAGTTCTGAGAGATAAGTGTGTGTGAAAGCCGTCCTTCACCTAGCTTGTTGGGAACACAAAGTTTCTTTTCAGTTGCAAACTCCATTCCATACATATATATGGGGAGGTAGAAGCTCCAACTCGGTTTGACAGTGAAAACTGCAGGAACTTCTAAACGGCACTAGGAAACAGACTGAGAAAGCAGAGAAAAAGTGTCTCCTGCAACCCGTTCCCTTGGTGCTAGATGAACGAATGTCTCTCCACTTGCTCAGTTCTGAGAGATAAGTGTGTGTGAAAGCCGTCATTCCCCTAGCTTGTTGGGAACACAGAGTTTCTTTTCAGTTGCAAACTCCATTCCATACATATATATGGGGAGGTAGAAGCTCCAACTCGGTTTGACAGTGAAAACTGCAGGAACTTCTAAACGGCACTAGGAAACAGACTGAGAAAGCAGAGAAAAAGTGTCTCCTGCAACCCGTTCCCTTGGTGCTAGATGAACGAATGTCTCTCCACTTGCTCAGTTCTGAGAGATAAGTGTGTGTGAAAGCCGTCCTTCATCTAGCTTGTTGGGAACACAAAGTTTCTTTTCAGTTGCAAACTCCATTCCATACATATATATGGGGAGGTAGAAGCTCCAACTCGGTTTGACAGTGAAAACTGCAGGAACTTCTAAACGGCACTAGGAAACAGACTGAGAAAGCAGAGAAAAAGTGTCTCCTGCAACCCGTTCCCTTGGTGCTAGATGAACGAATGTCTCTCCACTTGCTCAGTTCTGAGAGATAAGTGTGTGTGAAAGCCGTCCTTCCCCTAGCTTGTTGGGAACACAGAGTTTCTTTTCAGTTGCAAACTCCATTCCATACATATATATGGGGAGGTAGAAGCTCCAACTCGGTTGTACAGTGAAAACTTCAGGAACTTCAAACCGGCACTAGGAAACAGACTGAGAAAGCAGAGAAAAAGTGTCCCCTGCAACCCGTTCCCTTGGTGCTAGATGAACGAACGTCTCTCCACTTGCTCAGTTCTGAGAGATAAGTGTGTGTGAAAGCCGTCCTTCACCTAGCTTGTTGGGAACACAAAGTTTCTTTTCAGTTGCAAACTCCATTCCATACATATATATGGGGAGGTACTAGCTCCAACTCGGTTTTACAGTGAAAACTGCAGGAACTTCAAACCGGCACTAGGAAACAGACTGAGAAAGCAGAGAAAAAGTGTCTCCTGCAACCCGTTCCCTTGGTGCTAGATGAACGAACGTCTCTCCACTTGCTCAGTTCTGAGAGATAAGTGTGTGTGAAAGCCGTCCTTCATCTAGCTTGTTGGGAACACAAAGTTTCTTTTCAGTTGCAAACTCCATTCCATACATATATATGGGGAGCAACTAGCTCTAACTCGGTTTGACAGTGAAAACTGCAGGAACTTCAAACCGGCACTAGGAAACAGACTGAGAAAGCAGAGAAAAAGTGTCTCCTGCAACCCGTTCCCTTGGTGCTAGATGAACGAACGTCTCTCCACTTGCTCTGTTCTGAGAGATAAGTGTGTGTGAAAGCCGTCCTTCACTTAGCTTGTTGGGAACACAAAGTTTCTTTTCAGTTGCAAACTCCATTCCATACATATATATGGGGAGGTAGAAGCTCCAACTCGGTTTTACAGTGAAAACTGCAGGAACTTCAAACCGGCACTAGGAAACAGACTGAGAAAGCAGAGAAAAAGTGTCCCCTGCAAACCGTTCCCTTGGTGCTAGATGAACGAACGTCTCTCCACTTGCTCAGTTCTGAGAGATAAGTGTGTGTGAAAGCCGTCCTTCACCTAGCTTGTTGGGAACACAAAGTCTCTTTTCATTTGCAAACTACATTCCATACATATATATGGGGAGGTATAAGCTCCAACTCGGTTTTACAGTGAAAACTGCAGGAACTTCAAACCGGCACTAGGAAACAGACTGAGAAAGCAGAGAAAAAGTTTCTCCTGCAACCCTTTCCCTTGGTGCTAGATGAACGAACGTCTCTCCACTTGCTCAGTTCTGAGAGATAAGTGTGTGTGAAAGCCGTCCTTCACCTTGCTTGTTGGGAACACAAAGTTTCTTTTCAGTTGCAAACTCCATTCCATACATATATATGGGGAGGTAGAAGCTCCAACTCGGTTTTACAGTGAAAACTGCAGGAACTTCAAACCAGCACTAGGAAACAGACTGAGAAAGCAGAGAATAAGGGTCTCCTGCAACCCGTTCCCTTGGTGCTAGATGAACGAACGTCTCTCCACTTGCTCAGTTCTGAGAGATAAGTGTGTGTGAAAGTCGTCCTTCACCTAGCTTGTTGGGAACACAAAGTTTCTTTTCAGTTGCAAACTCCATTCCATACATATATATGGGTATGTACTAGCTCCAACTCGGTTTGACAGTGAAAACTGCAGGAACTTCAAACCGGCACTAGGAAACAGACTGAGAAACAGAGAAAAAGTGTCTCCTGCAACCCGTTCCCTTGTTGCTAGATGAACGAACGTCTCTCCACTTGCTCAGTTCTGAGAGATAAGTGTGTGTGAAAGCCGTCCTTCACCTAGCTTGTTGGGAACACAAAGTTTCTTTTCAGTTGCAAACTCCATTCCATACATATATATGGGGAGGTACTAGCTCCAACTCGGTTTGACAGTGAAAACTGCAGGAACTTCAAACCGGCACTAGGAAACAGACTGAGAAAGCAGAGAAAAAGTGTCTCCTGCAACCCGTTCCCTTGGTGCTAGATTAACGAACGTCTATCCACTTGCTCTGTTCTGAGAGATAAGTGTGTGTGAAAGCCGTCCTTCACCTAGCTTTTTGGGAACACAAAGATTCTTTTCAGTTGCAAACTCCATTCCATACATATATATGGGGATTTAGAAGCTCCAACTCGGTTTTACAGTGAAAACTGCAGGAACTTCAAACCGGCACTAGGAAACAGACTGAGAAAGCAGAGAAAAAGTGTCCCCTGCAACACGTTCCCTTGGTGCTAGATGAACGAACGTCTCTCCACTTGCTCAATTCTGAGAGATAAGTGTGTGTGAAAGCCGTACTTCACCTAGCTTGTTGGGAACACAAAGTTTCTTTTCAGTTGCAAACTCCATTCCATACATATATATGGGGAGGTACTAGCTCCAACTCGGTTTGACAGTGAAAACTGCAGGAACTTCTAACCGGCACTAGGAAACAGACTGAGAAAGCAGAGAAAAAGTGTCTCCTGCAACCCGTTCCCTTGGTGCTAGATGAACGAACGTCTCTCCACTTGCTCTGTTCTGAGAGATAAGTGTGTGTGAAAGCCGTCCTTCCCCTAGCTTGTTGGGAACACAGAGTTTCTTTTCAGTTGCAAACTCCATTCCATACATATATATGGGGAGGTAGAAGCTCCAACTCGGTTGTACAGTGAAAACTGCAGGAACTTCAAACCGGCACTAGGAAACAGACTGAGAAAGCAGAGAAAAAGTGTCTCCTGCAACCCGTTCCCTTGGTGCTAGATGAACGAACGTCTCTCCACTTGCTCAGTTCTGAGAGATAAGTGTGTGTGAAAGCCGTCCTTCACCTAGCTTGTTGGGAACACAAAGTTTCTTTTCAGTTGCAAACTCCATTCCATACATATATATGGGGAGGTACTAGCTCCAACTCGGTTTTACAGTGAAAACTGCAGGAACTTCCAACCGGCACTAGGAAACAGACTGAGAAAGCAGAGAAAAAGTGTCTCCTGCAACCCGTTCCCTTGGTGCTAGATGAACGAACGTCTCTCCACTTGCTCAGTTCTGAGAGATAAGTGTGTGTGAAAGCCGTCCTTCATCTAGCTTGTTGGGAACACAAAGTTTCTTTTCAGTTGCAAACTCCATTCCATACATATATATGGGGAGCAACTAGCTCCAACTCGGTTTGACAGTGAAAACTGCAGGAACTTCAAACCGGCACTAGGAAACAGACTGAGAAAGCAGAGAAAAAGTGTCTCCTGCAACCCGTTCCCTTGGTGCTAGATGAACGAACGTCTCTTCACTTGCTCTGTTCTGAGAGATAAGTGTGTGTGAAAGCCGTCCTTCACTTAGCTTGTTGGGAACACAAAGTTTCTTTTCAGTTGCAAACTCCATTCCATACATATATATGGGGAGGTAGAAGCTCCAACTCGGTTTTACAGTGAAAACTGCAGGAACTTCAAACCGGCACTAGGAAACAGACTGAGAAAGCAGAGAAAAAGTGTCCCCTGCAAACCGTTCCCTTGGTGCTAGATGAACGAACGTCTCTCCACTTGCTCAGTTCTGAGAGATAAGTGTGTGTGAAAGCCGTCCTTCACCTAGCTTGTTGGGAACACAAAGTTTCTTTTCAGTTGCAAACTCCATTCCATACATATATATGGGGAGGTACAAGCTCCAACTCGGTTTTACAGTGAAAACTGCAGGAACTTCAAACCGGCACTAGGAAACAGACTGAGAAAGCAGAGAAAAAGTTTCTCCTGCAACCCTTTCCCTTGGTGCTAGATGAACGAACGTCTCTCCACTTGCTCAGTTCTGAGAGATAAGTGTGTGTGAAATCCGTCCTTCACCTTGCTTGTTGGGAACACAAAGTTTCTTTTCAGTTGCAAACTCCATTCCATACATATATATGGGGAGGTAGAAGCTCCAACTCGGTTTTACAGTGAAAACTGCAGGAACTTCAAACCAGCACTAGGAAACAGACTGAGAAAGCAGAGAATAAGGGTCTCCTGCAACCCGTTCCCTTGGTGCTAGATGAACGAACGTCTCTCCACTTGCTCAGTTCTGAGAGATAAGTGTGTGTGAAAGTCGTCCTTCACCTAGCTTGTTGGGAACACAAAGTTTCTTTTCAGTTGCAAACTCCATTCCATACATATATATGGGTATGTACTAGCTCCAACTCGGTTTGACAGTGAAAACTGCAGGAACTTCAAACCGGCACTAGGAAACAGACTGAGAAACAGAGAAAAAGTGTCTCCTGCAACCCGTTCCCTTGTTGCTAGATATACGAACGTCTCTCCACTTGCTCAGTTCTGAGAGATAAGTGTGTGTGAAAGCCGTCCTTCACCTAGCTTGTTGGGAACACAAAGTTTCTTTTCAGTTGCAAACTCCATTCCATACATATATATGGGGAGGTACTAGCTCCAACTCGGTTTGACAGTGAAAACTGCAGGAACTTCAAACCGGCACTAGGAAACAGACTGAGAAAGCAGAGAAAAAGTGTCTCCTGCAACCCGTTCCCTTGGTGCTAGATTAACGAACGTCTATCCACTTGCTCTGTTCTGAGAGATAAGTGTGTGTGAAAGCCGTCCTTCACCTAGCTTTTTGGGAACACAAAGATTCTTTTCAGTTGCAAACTCCATTCCATACATATATATGGGGATTTAGAAGCTCCAACTCGGTTTTACAGTGAAAACTGCAGGAACTTCAAACCGGCACTAGGAAACAGACTGAGAAAGCAGAGAAAAAGTGTCCCCTGCAACCCGTTCCCTTGGTGCTAGATGAACGAACGTCTCTCCACTTGCTCAATTCTGAGAGATAAGTGTGTGTGAAAGCCGTACTTCACCTAGCTTGTTGGGAACACAAAGTTTCTTTTCAGTTGCAAACTCCATTCCATACATATATATGGGGAGGTACTAGCTCCAACTCGGTTTGACAGTGAAAACTGCAGGAACTTCTAACCGGCACTAGGAAACAGACTGAGAAAGCAGAGAAAAAGTGTCTCCTGCAACCCGTTCCCTTGGTGCTATATGAACGAACGTCTCTCCACTTGCTCTGTTCTGAGAGATAAGTGTGTGTGAAAGCCGTCCTTCCCCTAGCTTGTTGGGAACACAGAGTTTCTTTTCAGTTGCAAACTCCATTCCATACATATATATGGGGAGGTAGAAGCTCCAACTCGGTTGTACAGTGAAAACTGCAGGAACTTCAAACCGGCACTAGGAAACAGACTGAGAAAGCAGAGAAAAAGTGTCCCCTGCAACCCGTACCCTTGGTGCTAGATGAACGAACGTCTCTCCACTTGCTCAGTTCTGAGAGATAAGTGTGTGTGAAAGCCGTCCTACACCTAGCTTGTTGGGAACACAAAGTTTCTTTTCAGTTGCAAACTCCATTCCATACATATATATGGGGAGGTACTAGCTCCAACTCGGTTTTACAGTGAAAACTGCAGGAACTTCAAACCGGCACTAGGAAACAGACTGAGAAAGCAGAGAAAAAGTGTCTCCTGCAACCCGTTCCCTTGGTGCTAGATGAACGAACGTCTCTCCACTTGCTCAGTTCTGAGAGATAAGTGTGTGTGAAAGCCGTCCTTCATCTAGCTTGTTGGGAACACAAAGTTTCTTTTCAGTTGCAAACTCCATTCCATACATATATATGGGGAGGAACTAGCTCCAACTCGGTTTGACAGTGAAAACTGCAGGAACTTCAAACCGGCACTAGGAAACAGACTGAGAAAGCAGAGAAAAAGTGTCTCCTGCAACCCGTTCCCTTGGTGCTAGATGAACGAACGTCTCTCCACTTGCTCTGTTCTGAGAGATAAGTGTGTGTGAAAGCCGTCCTTCACTTAGCTTGTTGGGAACACAAAGTTTCTTTTCAGTTGCAAACTCCATTCCATACATATATATGGGGAGGTAGAAGCTCCAACTCGGTTTTACAGTGAAAACTGCAGGAACTTCAAACCGTCACTAGGAAACAGACTGAGAAAGCAGAGAAAAAGTGTCCCCTGCAAACCGTTCCCTTGGTGCTAGATGAACGAACGTCTCTCCACTTGCTCAGTTCTGAGAGATAAGTGTGTGTGAAAGCCGTCCTTCACCTAGCTTGTTGGGAACACAAAGTCTCTTTTCAGTTGCAAACTCCATTCCATACATATATATGGGGAGGTACAAGCTCCAACTCGGTTTTACAGTGAAAACTGCAGGAACTTCAAACCGGCACTAGGAAACAGACTGAGAAAGCAGAGAAAAAGTTTCTCCTGCAACCCTTTCCCTTGGTGCTAGATGAACGAACGTCTCTCCACTTGCTCAGTTCTGAGAGATAAGTGTGTGTGAAAGCCGTCATTCACCTTGCTTGTTGGGAACACAAAGTTTCTTTTCAGTTGCAAACTCCATTCCATACATATATATGGGGAGGTAGAAGCTCCAACTCGGTTTTACAGTGAAAACTGCAGGAACTTCAAACCAGCACTAGGAAACAGACTGAGAAAGCAGAGAATAAGGGTCTCCTGCAACCCGTTCCCTTGGTGCTAGATGAACGAACGTCTCTCCACTTGCTCAGTTCTGAGAGATAAGTGTGTGTGAAAGTCGTCCTTCACCTAGCTTGTTGGGAACACAAAGTTTCTTTTCAGTTGCAAACTCCATTCCATACATATATATGGGGAGGTACTAGCTCCAACTCGGTTTGACAGTGAAAACTGCAGGAACTTCAAACCGGCACTAGGAAACAGACTGAGAAACAGAGAAAAAGTGTCTCCTGCAACCCGTTCCCTTGTTGCTAGATGAACGAACGTCTCTCCACTTGCTCAGTTCTGAGAGATAAGTGTGTGTGAAAGCCGTCCTTCACCTAGCTTGTTGGGAACACAAAGTTTCTTTTCAGTTGCAAACTCCATTCCATACATATATATGGGGAGGTACTAGCTCCAACTCGGTTTGACAGTGAAAATTGCAGGAACTTCAAACCGGCACTAGGAAACAGACTGAGAAAGCAGAGAAAAAGTGTCTCCTGCAACCCGTTCCCTTGGTGCTAGAATAACGAACGTCTATCCACTTGCTCTGTTCTGAGAGATAAGTGTGTGTGAAAGCCGTCCTTCACCTAGCTTTTTGGGAACACAAAGTTTCTTTTCAGTTGCAAACTCCATTCCGTACATATATATGGGGATTTAGAAGCTCCAACTCGGTTTTACAGTGAAAACTGCAGGAACTTCAAACCGGCACTAGGAAACAGACTGAGAAAGCAGAGAAAAAGTGTCCCCTGCAACCCGTTCCCTTGGTGCTAGATGAACGAACGTCTCTCCACTTGCTCAGTTCTGAGAGATAAGTGTGTGTGAAAGCCGTCCTTCACCTAGCTTGTTGGGAACACAAAGTTTCTTTTCAGTTGCAAACTCCATTCCATACATATATATGGGGAGGTACTAGCTCCAACTCGGTTTGACAGTGAAAACTGCAGGAACTTCAAACCGGCACTAGGAAACAGACTGAGAAAGCAGAGAAAAAGTGTCTCCTGCAACCCGTTCCCTTGGTGCTAGATTAACGAACGTCTATCCACTTGCTCTGTTCTGAGAGATAAGTGTGTGTGAAAGCCGTACTTCACCTAGCTTTTTGGGAACACAAAGTTTCTTTTCAGTTGCAAACTCCATTCCATACATATATATGGGGATTTAGAAGCTCCAACTCGGTTTTACAGTGAAAACTGCAGGAACTTCAAACCGGCACTAGGAAACAGACTGAGAAAGCAGAGAAAAAGTGTCCCCTGCAACCCGTTCCCTTGGTGCTAGATGAACGAACGTCTCTCCACTTGCTCAGTTCTGAGAGATAAGTGTGTGTGAAAGCCGTCCTTCACCTAGCTTGTTGGGAACACAAAGTTTCTTTTCAGTTGCAAACTCCATTCCATACATATATATGGGGAGGTACTAGCTCCAACTCGGTTTGACAGTGAAAACTGCAGGAACTTCTAACCGGCACTAGGAAACAGACTGAGAAAGCAGAGAAAAAGTGTCTCCTGCAACCCGTTCCCTTGGTGCTAGATGAACGAACGTCTCTCCACTTGCTCTGTTCTGAGAGATAAGTGTGTGTGAAAGCCGTCCTTCCCCTAGCTTGTTGGGAACACAGAGTTTCTTTTCAGTTGCAAACTCCATTCCATACATATATATGGGGAGGTAGAAGCTCCAACTCGGTTGTACAGTGAAAACTGCAGGAACTTCAAACCGGCACTAGGAAACAGACTGAGAAAGCAGAGAAAAAGTGTCCCCTGCAACCCGTTCCCTTGGTGCTAGATGAACGAACGTCTCTCCACTTGCTCAGTTCTGAGAGATAAGTGTGTGTGAAAGCCGTCCTTCACCTAGCTTTTTGGGAACACAAAGTTTCTTTTCAGTTGCAAACTCCATTCCATACATATATATGGGGAGGTACTAGCTCCAACTCGGTTTTACAGTGAAAACTGCAGGAACTTCAAACCGGCACTAGGAAACAGACTGAGAAAGCAGAGAAAAAGTGTCTCCTGCAACCCGTTCCCTTGGTGCTAGATGAACGAACGTCTCTCCACTTGCTCAGTTCTGAGAGATAAGTGTGTGTGAAAGCCGTCCTTCATCTAGCTTGTTGGGAACACAAAGTTTCTTTTAAGTTGCAAACTCCATTCCATACATATATATGGGGAGGAACTAGCTCCAACTCGGTTTGACAGTGAAAACTGCAGGAACTTCAAACCGGCACTAGGAAACAGACTGAGAAAGCAGAGAAAAAGTGTCTCCTGCAACCCGTTCCCTTTGTGCTAGATGAACGAACGTCTCTGCACTTGCTCTGTTCTGAGAGATAAGTGTGTGTGAAAGCCGTCCTTCACTTAGCTTGTTGGGAACACAAAGTTTCTTTTCAGTTGCAAACTCCATTCCATACATATATATGGGGAGGTAGAAGCTCCAACTCGGTTTTATAGTGAAAACTGCAGTAACTTCATACCGGCACTAGGAAACAGACTGAGAAAGCAGAGAAAAAGTGTCCCCTGCAAACCGTTCCCTTGGTGCTAGATGAACGAACGTCTCTCCACTTGCTCAGTTCTGAGAGATAAGTGTGTGTGAAAGCCGTCCTTCACCTAGCTTGTTGGGAACACAAAGTTTCTTTTCAGTTGCAAACTCCATTCCATACATATATATGGGGAGGTACAAGCTCCAACTCGGTTTTACAGTGAAAACTGCAGGAACTTCAAACCGGCACTAGGAAACAGACTGAGAAACAGAGAAAAAGTGTCTCCTGCAACCCGTTCCCTTGTTGCTAGATGAACGAACGTCTCTCCACTTGCTCAGTTCTGAGAGATAAGTGTGTGTGAAAGCCGTCCTTCACCTAGCTTGTTGGGAACACAAAGTTTCTTTTCAGTTGCAAACTCCATTCCATACATATATATGGGGATGTACTAGCTCCAACTCGGTTTGACAGTGAAAACTGCAGGAACTTCAAACCGGCACTAGGAAACAGACTGAGAAAGCAGAGAAAAAGTGTCTCCTGCAACCCGTTCCCTTGGTGCTAGATGAACGAACGTCTCTCCACTTGCTCTGTTCTGAGAGATAAGTGTGTGTGAAAGCCGTCCTTCACCTAGCTTGTTGGGAACACAAAGTTTCTTTTCAGTTGCAAACTCCATTCCATACATATATATGGGGAGGTAGAATCTCCAACTCGGTTTTACAGTGAAAACTGCAGGAACTTCAAACCGGCACTAGGAAACAGACTGAGAAAGCAGAGAAAAAGTGTCCCCTGCAACCCGTTCCCTTGGTGCTAGATGAACGAAAGTCTCTCCACTTGCTCAGTTCTGAGAGATAAGTGTGTGTGAAAGCCGTCCTTCACCTAGCTTGTTGGGAACACAAAGTTTCTTTTCAGTTGCAAACTCCATTCCATACATATATATGGGGAGGTACTAGCTCCAACTCGGTTTGACAGTGAAAACTGCAGGAACTTCAAACCGGCACTAGGAAACAGACTGAGAAAGCAGAGAAAAAGTGTCTCCTGCAACCCGTTCCCTTGTTGCTAGATGAACGAACGTCTCTCCACTTGCTCAGTTCTGAGAGATAAGTGTGTGTGAAAGCCGTCCTTCACGTAGCTTGTTGGGAACACAAAGTTTCTTTTCAGTTGCAAACTCCATTCCATACATATATATGGTTAGGTTCTAGCTCCAACTCGGTTTGACAGTGAAAACTGCAGGAACTTCAAACCGGCACTAGGAAACAGACTGAGAAAGCAGAGAAAAAGTGTCTCATGCAACCCGTTCCCTTGATGCTAGATGAACGAACGTCTCTCCACTTGCTCTGTTCTGAGAGATAAGTGTGTGTGAAAGCCGTCCTTCACCTAGCTTGTTGGGAACACAAAGTTTCTTTTCAGTTGCAAACTCCATTCCATACATATATATGGGGAGGTAGAAGCTCCAACTCGGTTTTACAGTGAAAACTGCAGGAACTTCAAACCGGCACTAGGAAACAGACTGAGAAAGCAGAGAAAAAGTGTCCCCTGCAACCCGTTCCCTTGGTGCTAGATGAACGAACGTCTCTCCACTTGCTCAGTTCTGAGAGATAAGTGTGTGTGAAAGCCGTCCTTCAGCTAGCTTGTTGGGAACACAAAGTTTCTTTTCAGTTGCAAACTCCATTCCATACATATATATGGGGAGGTACAAGCTCCAACTCGGTTTTACAGTGAAAACTGCAGGAACTTCAAACCGGCACTAGGAAACAGACTGAGAAAGCAGAGAAAATGTGTCTCCTGCAACCCGTTCCCTTGGTGCTAGATGAACGAACGTCTCTCCACTTGCTCTGTTCTGAGAGATAAGTGTGTGTGAAAGCCGTCCTTCACCTCGCTTGTTGGGAACACAGAGTTTCTTTTCAGTTGCAAACTCCATTCCACACATATATATGGGGAGGTAGAAGCTCCAACTCGGTTTTACAGTGAAAACTGCAGGAACTTCAAACCGGCACTAGGAAACAGACTGAGAAAGCAGAGAAAATGTGTCCCCTGCAACCCTTTCACTTGGTGCTAGATGAACGAACGTCTCTCCACTTGCTCAGTTCTGAGAGATAAGTGTGTGTGAAAGCCGTCCTTCACCTAGCTTGTTGGGAACACAAAGTTTCTTTTCAGTTGCAAACTCCATTCCATACATATATATGGGGAGGTACTAGCTCCAACTCGGTTTGACAGTGAAAACTGCAAGAACATCAAACCGGCACTAGGAAACAGACTGAGAAAGCAGAGAAAAAGTGTCTCCTGCAACCCGTTCCCTTGTTGCTAGATGAACGAACGTCTCTCCACTTGCTCAGTTCTGAGAGATAAGTGTGTGTGAAAGCCGTACTTCACCTAGCTTGTTGGGAACACAGAGTTTCTTTTCAGTTGCAAACTCCATTCCATACATATATATGGGGAGGTAGAAGCTCCAACTCGGTTTTACAGTGAAAACTGCAGGAACTTCATCCGGCACTAGGAAACAGACTGAGAAAGCAGAGAAAATGTGTCCCCTGCAACCCTTTCCCTTGGTGCTAGATGAACGAACGTCTCTCCACTTGCTCTGTTCTGAGAGATGTGTGTGTGAAAGCCGTCCTTCACCTAGCTTGTTGGGAACACAAAGTTTCTTTTCAGTTGCAAACTCCATTCCATACATATATATGGGGAGGTAGAAGCTCCAACTCGGTTTTACAGTGAAAACTGCAGGAACTTCAAACCGGCACTAGGAAACAGACTGAGAAAGCAGAGAAAATGTGTCCCCTGCAACCCTTTCCCTTGGTGCTAGATGAACGAACGTCTCTCCACTTGCTCAGTTCTGAGAGATAAGTGTGTGTGAAAGCCGTCCTTCACCTAGCTTGTTGGGATCACAAAGTTTCTTTTCAGTTGCAAACTCCATTCCATACATATATATGGGGAGGTACTAGCTCCAACTCGGTTTGACAGTGAAAACTGCAAGAACATCAAACCGGCACTAGGAAACAGACTGAGAAAGCAGAGAAAAAGTGTCTCCTGCAACCCGTTCCCTTGGTGCTAGATGAACGAACGTCTCTCCACTTGCTCTGTTCTGAGAGATGTGTGTGTGAAAGCCGTCCTTCACCTAGCTTGTTGGGAACACAAAGTTTCTTTTCAGTTGCAAACTCCATTCCATACATATATATGGGGATGTAGAAGCTCCAACTCGGTTTTACAGTGAAAACTGCAGGAACTTCAAACCGGCACTAGGAAACAGACTGAGAAAGCAGAGAAAAACTGTCTCCTGCAACCCGTCCCCTTGGTGCTAGATGAACGAACGTCTCTCCACTTGCTCTGTTCTGAGAGATGTGTGTGTGAAAGCCGTCCTTCACCTAGCTTGTTGGGAACACAAAGTTTCTTTTCAGTTGCAAACTCCATTCCATACATATATATGGGGAGGTAGAAGCTCCAACTCGGTTTTACAGTGAAAACTGCAGGAACTTCTAACCGGCACTAGGAAACAGACTGAGAAAGCAGAGAAAATGTGTCCCCTGCAACCCTTTCCCTTGGTGCTAGATGAACGAACGTCTCTCCACTTGCTCAGTTCTGAGAGATAATTGTGTGTGAAAGCCGTCCTTCACCTAGCTTGTTGGGATCACAAAGTTTCTTTTCAGTTGCAAACTCCATTCCATACATATATATGGGGAGGTACTAGCTCCAACTCGGTTTGACAGTGAAAACTGCAAGAACATCAAACCGGCACTAGGAAACAGACTGAGAAAGCAGAGAAAAAGTGTCTCCTGCAACCCGTTCCCTTGGTGCTAGATGAACGAACGTCTCTCCACTTGCTCTGTTCTGAGAGATGTGTGTGTGAAAGCCGTCCTTCACCTAGCTTGTTGGGAACACAAAGTTTCTTTTCAGTTGCAAACTCCATTCCATACATATATATGGGGATGTAGAAGCTCCAACTCGGTTTTACAGTGAAAACTGCAGGAACTTCAAACCGGCACTAGGAAACAGACTGAGAAAGCAGAGAAAAAGTGTCTCCTGCAACCCGTTCCCTTGGTGCTAGATGAACGAACGTCTCTCCACTTGCTCAGTTCTGAGAGATAAGTGTGTGTGAAAGCCGTCCTTCACCTAGCTTGTTGGGAACACAAAGTTTCTTTTCAGTTGCAAACTCCATTCCATACATATATATGGGGAGGTACTAGCTCCAACTCGGTTTGACAGTGAAAACTGCAGGAACTTCAAACCGGCACTAGGAAACAGACTGAGAAAGCAGAGAAAAAGTGTCTCCTGCAACCCGTTCCCTTGGTGCTAGATGAACGAACGTCTCTCCACTTGCTCAGTTCTGAGAGATAAGTGTGTGTGAAAGCCGTCCTTCACCTAGCTTGTTGGGAACACAAAGTTTCTTTTCAGTTGCAAACTCCATTCCATACATATATATGGGGAAGTACTAGCTCCAACTCGGTTTGACAGTGAAAACTGCAGGAACATCAAACCGGCACTAGGAAACAGACTGAGAAAGCAGAGAAAAAGTGTCTCCTGCAACCCGTTCCCTTGGTGCTAGATGAACGAACGTCTCTCCACTTGCTCAGTTCTGAGAGATAAGTGTGTGTGAAAGCCGTCCTTCACCTAGCTTGTTGGGAACACAAAGTTTCTTTTCAGTTGCAAATTCCATTCCATACATATATATGGGGAAGTACTAGCTCCAACTCGGTTTGACAGTGAAAACTGCAGGAACATCAAACCGGCACTAGGAAACAGACTGAGAAAGCAGAGAAAAAGTGTCTCTTGCAACCCGTTCCCTTGGTGCTAGATGAACGAACGTCTCTCCACTTGCTCTGTTCTGAGAGATGTGTGTGTGAAAGCCGTCCTTCACCTAGCTTGTTGGGAACACAAAGTTTCTTTTCAGTTGCAAACTCCATTCCATACATATATATGGGGAGGTAGAAGCTCCAACTCGGTTTTACAGTGAAAACTGCAGGAACTTCAAACCGGCACTAGGAAACAGACTGAGAAAGCAGAGAAAATGTGTCCCCTGCAACCCTTTCCCTTGGTGCTAGATGAACGAACGTCTCTCCACTTGCTCAGTTCTGAGAGATAAGTGTGTGTGAAAGCCGTCCTTCACCTAGCTTGTTGGGATCACAAAGTTTCTTTTCAGTTGCAAACTCCATTCCATACATATATATGGGGAGGTACTAGCTCCAACTCGGTTTGACAGTGAAAACTGCAAGAACATCAAACCGGCACTAGGAAACAGACTGAGAAAGCAGAGAAAAAGTGTCTCCTGCAACCCGTTCCCTTGGTGCTAGATGAACGAACGTCTCTCCACTTGCTCTGTTCTGAGAGATGTGTGTGTGAAAGCCGTCCTTCACCTAGCTTGTTGGGAACACAAAGTTTCTTTTCAGTTGCAAACTCCATTCCATACATATATATGGGGATGTAGAAGCTCCAACTCGGTTTTACAGTGAAAACTGCAGGAACTTCAAACCGGCACTAGGAAACAGACTGAGAAAGCAGAGAAAAAGTGTCTCCTGCAACCCGTTCCCTTGGTGCTAGATGAACGAACGTCTCTCCACTTGCTCTGTTCTGAGAGATGTGTGTGTGAAAGCCGTCCTTCACCTAGCTTGTTGGGAACACAAAGTTTCTTTTCAGTTGCAAACTCCATTCCATACATATATATGGGGAGGTAGAAGCTCCAACTCGGTTTTACAGTGAAAACTGCAGGAACTTCAAACCGGCACTAGGAAACAGACTGAGAAAGCAGAGAAAATGTGTCCCCTGCAACCCTTTCCCTTGGTGCTAGATGAACGAACGTCTCTCCACTTGCTCAGTTCTGAGAGATAAGTGTGTGTGAAAGCCGTCCTTCACCTAGCTTGTTGGGATCACAAAGTTTCTTTTCAGTTGCAAACTCCATTCCATACATATATATGGGGAAGTACTAGCTCCAACTCGGTTTGACAGTGAAAACTGCAAGAACATCAAACCGGCACTAGGAAACAGACTGAGAAAGCAGAGAAAAAGTGTCTCCTGCAACCCGTTCCCTTGGTGCTAGATGAACGAACGTCTCTCCACTTGCTCTGTTCTGAGAGATGTGTGTGTGAAAGCCGTCCTTCACCTAGCTTGTTGGGAACACAAAGTTTCTTTTCAGTTGCAAACTCCATTCCATACATATATATGGGGATGTAGAAGCTCCAACTCGGTTTTACAGTGAAAACTGCAGGAACTTCAAACCGGCACTAGGAAACAGACTGAGAAAGCAGAGAAAAAGTGTCTCCTGCAACCCGTTCCCTTGGTGCTAGATGAACGAACGTCTCTCCACTTGCTCAGTTCTGAGAGATAAGTGTGTCTGAAAGCCGTCCTTCACCTAGCTTGTAGGGAACACAAAGTTTCTTTTCAGTTGCAAACTCCATTCCATACATATATATGGGGAGGTAGAAGCTCCAACTCGGTTTTACAGTGAAAACTGCAGGAACTTCAAACCGGCACTAGGAAACAGACTGAGAAAGCAGAGAAAATGTGTCCCCTGCAACCCTTTCCCTTGGTGCTAGATGAACGAACGTCTCTCCACTTGCTGAGTTCTGAGAGATAATTGTGTGTGAAAGCCGTCCTTCACCTAGCTTGTTGGGAACACAAAGTTTCTTTTCAGTTGCAAACTCCATTCCATACATATATATGGGGAAGTACTAGCTCCAACTCGGTTTGACAGTGAAAACTGCAGGAACATCAAACCGGCACTAGGAAACAGACTGAGAAAGCAGAGAAAAAGTGTCTCTTGCAACCCGTTCCCTTGGTGCTAGATGAACGAACGTCTCTCCACTTGCTCTGTTCTGAGAGATGTGTGTGTGAAAGCCGTCCTTCACCTAGCTTGTTGGGAACACAAAGTTTCTTTTCAGTTGCAAACTCCATTCCATACATATATATGGGGAGGTAGAAGCTCCAACTCGGTTTTACAGTGAAAACTGCAGGAACTTCAAACCGGCACTAGGAAACAGACTGAGAAAGCAGAGAAAATGTGTCCCCTGCAACCCTTTCCCTTGGTGCTAGATGAACGAACGTCTCTCCACTTGCTCAGTTCTGAGAGATAAGTGTGTGTGAAAGCCGTCCTTCACCTAGCTTGTTGGGATCACAAAGTTTCTTTTCAGTTGCAAACTCCATTCCATACATATATATGGGGAGGTACTAGCTCCAACTCGGTTTGACAGTGAAAACTGCAAGAACATCAAACCGGCACTAGGAAACAGACTGAGAAAGCAGAGAAAAAGTGTCTCCTGCAACCCGTTCCCTTGTTGCTAGATGAACGAACGTCTCTAAACTTGCTCAGTTCTGAGAGATAAGTGTGTGTGAAAGCCGTACTTCACCTAGCTTGTTGGGAACACAGAGTTTCTTTTCAGTTGCAAACTCCATTCCATACATATATATGGGGAGGTAGAAGCTCCAACTCGGTTTTACAGTGAAAACTGCAGGAACTTCATCCGGCACTAGGAAACAGACTGAGAAAGCAGAGAAAATGTGTCCCCTGCAACCCTTTCCCTTGGTGCTAGATGAACGAACGTCTCTCCACTTGCTCAGTTCTGAGAGATAAGTGTGTGTGAAAGCCGTCCTTCACCTAGCTTGTTGGGATCACAAAGTTTCTTTTCAGTTGCAAACTCCATTCCATACATATATATGGGGAGGTACTAGCTCCAACTCGGTTTGACAGTGAAAACTGCAAGAACATCAAACCGGCACTAGGAAACAGACTGAGAAAGCAGAGAAAAAGTGTCTCCTGCAACCCGTTCCCTTGGTGCTAGATGAACGAACGTCTCTCCACTTGCTCTGTTCTGAGAGATGTGTGTGTGAAAGCCGTCCTTCACCTAGCTTGTTGGGAACACAAAGTTTCTTTTCAGTTGCAAACTCCATTCCATACATATATATGGGGAGGTAGAAGCTCCAACTAGGTTTTACAGTGAAAACTGCAGGAACTTCAAACCGGCACTAGGAAACAGACTGAGAAAGCAGAGAAAATGTGTCTCCTGCAACCCGTTCCCTTGGTGCTAGATGAACGAACGTCTCTCCACTTGCTCTGTTCTGAGAGATAAGTGTGTGTGAAAGCCGTCCTTCACCTTGCTTGTTGGGAACACAAAGTTTCTTTTCAGTTGCAAACTCCATTCCATACATATATATGGGGATGTAGAAGCTCCAACTCGGTTTTACAGTGAAAACTGCAGGAACTTCAAACCGGCACTAGGAAACAGACTGAGAAAGCAGAGAAAAAGTGTCTCCTGCAACCCGTTCCCTTGGTGCTAGATGAACGAACGTCTCTCCACTTGCTCAGTTCTGAGAGATAAGTGTGTCTGAAAGCCGTCCTTCACCTAGCTTGTTGGGAACACAAAGTTTCTTTTCAGTTGCAAACTCCATTCCATACATATATATGGGGAGGTACTAGCTCCAACTCGGTTTGACAGTGAAAACTGCAGGAACTTCAAACCGGCACTAGGAAACAGACTGAGAAAGCAGAGAAAAAGTGTCTCCTGCAACCCGTTCCCTTGGTGCTAGATGAACGAACGTCTCTCCACTTGCTCAGTTCTGAGAGATAAGTGTGTGTGAAAGCCGTCCTTCACCTAGCTTGTTGGGAACACAAAGTTTCTTTTCAGTTGCAAACTCCATTCCATACATATATATGGGGAAGTACTAGCTCCAACTCGGTTTGACAGTGAAAACTGCAGGAACATCAAACCGGCACTAGGAAACAGACTGAGAAAGCAGAGAAAAAGTGTCTCTTGCAACCCGTTCCCTTGGTGCTAGATGAACGAACGTCTCTCCACTTGCTCTGTTCTGAGAGATGTGTGTGTGAAAGCCGTCCTTCACCTAGCTTGTTGGGAACACAAAGTTTCTTTTCAGTTGCAAACTCCATTCCATACATATATATGGGGAGGTAGAAGCTCCAACTCGGTTTTACAGTGAAAACTGCAGGAACTTCAAACCGGCACTAGGAAACAGACTGAGAAAGCAGAGAAAATGTGTCCCCTGCAACCCTTTCCCTTGGTGCTAGATGAACGAACGTCTCTCCACTTGCTCAGTTCTGAGAGATAAGTGTGTGTGAAAGCCGTCCTTCACCTAGCTTGTTGGGATCACAAAGTTTCTTTTCAGTTGCAAACTCCATTCCATACATATATA
The DNA here is from genome assembly GCF_048773025.1 of Camelus bactrianus. NCBI lineage: Eukaryota > Metazoa > Chordata > Mammalia > Artiodactyla > Camelidae > Camelus > Camelus bactrianus. The sequence goes on along the minus strand of NC_133555.1, from coordinate 52,173,426 downwards.
TGGGGAGGTACTAGCTCCAACTCGGTTTGACAGTGAAAACTGCAAGAACATCAAACCGGCACTAGGAAACAGACTGAGAAAGCAGAGAAAAAGTGTCTCCTGCAACCCGTTCCCTTGTTGCTAGATGAACGAACGTCTCTCCACTTGCTCAGTTCTGAGAGATAAGTGTGTGTGAAAGCCGTACTTCACCTAGCTTGTTGGGAACACAGAGTTTCTTTTCAGTTGCAAACTCCATTCCATACATATATATGGGGAGGTAGAAGCTCCAACTCGGTTTTACAGTGAAAACTGCAGGAACTTCATCCGGCACTAGGAAACAGACTGAGAAAGCAGAGAAAATGTGTCCCCTGCAACCCTTTCCCTTGGTGCTAGATGAACGAACGTCTCTCCAATTGCTCAGTTCTGAGAGATAAGTGTGTGTGAAAGCCGTCCTTCACCTAGCTTGTTGGGATCACAAAGTTTCTTTTCAGTTGCAAACACCATTCCATACATATATATGGGGAGGTACTAGCTCCAACTCGGTTTGACAGTGAAAACTGCAAGAACATCAAACCGGCACTAGGAAACAGACTGAGAAAGCAGAGAAAAAGTGTCTCCTGCAACCCGTTCCCTTGGTGCTAGATGAACGAACGTCTCTCCACTTGCTCAGTTCTGAGAGATAAGTGTGTCTGAAAGCCGTCCTTCACCTAGCTTGTTGGGAACACAAAGTTTCTTTTCAGTTGCAAACTCCATTCCATACATATATATGGGGAGGTACTAGCTCCAACTCGGTTTGACAGTGAAAACTGCAGGAACTTCAAACCGGCACTAGGAAACAGACTGAGAAAGCAGAGAAAAAGTGTCTCCTGCAACCCGTTCCCTTGGTGCTAGATGAACGAACGTCTCTCCACTTGCTCAGTTCTGAGAGATAAGTGTGTGTGAAAGCCGTCCTTCACCTAGCTTGTTGGGAACACAAAGTTTCTTTTCAGTTGCAAACTCCATTCCATACATATATATGGGGAAGTACTAGCTCCAACTCGGTTTGACAGTGAAAACTGCAGGAACATCAAACCGGCACTAGGAAACAGACTGAGAAAGCAGAGAAAAAGTGTCTCTTGCAACCCTTTCCCTTGGTGCTAGATGAACGAACGTCTCTCCACTTGCTCAGTTCTGAGAGATAAGTGTGTGTGAAAGCCGTCCTTCACCTAGCTTGTTGGGATCACAAAGTTTCTTTTCAGTTGCAAACTCCATTCCATACATATATATGGGGAGGTACTAGCTCCAACCCGGTTTGACAGTGAAAACTGCAAGAACATCAAACCGGCACTAGGAAACAGACTGAGAAAGCAGAGAAAAAGTGTCTCCTGCAACCCGTTCCCTTGTTGCTAGATGAACGAACGTCTCTCCACTTGCTCAGTTCTGAGAGATAAGTGTGTGTGAAAGCCGTACTTCACCTAGCTTGTTGGGAACACAGAGTTTCTTTTCAGTTGCAAACTCCATTCCATACATATATATGGGGAGGTAGAAGCTCCAACTCGGTTTTACAGTGAAAACTGCAGGAACTTCATCCGGCACTAGGAAACAGACTGAGAAAGCAGAGAAAATGTGTCCCCTGCAACCCTTTCCCTTGGTGCTAGATGAACGAACGTCTCTCCAATTGCTCAGTTCTGAGAGATAAGTGTGTGTGAAAGCCGTCCTTCACCTAGCTTGTTGGGATCACAAAGTTTCTTTTCAGTTGCAAACACCATTCCATACATATATATGGGGAGGTACTAGCTCCAACTCGGTTTGACAGTGAAAACTGCAAGAACATCAAACCGGCACTAGGAAACAGACTGAGAAAGCAGAGAAAAAGTGTCTCCTGCAACCCGTTCCCTTGGTGCTAGATGAACGAACGTCTCTCCACTTGCTCTGTTCTGAGAGATGTGTGTGTGAAAGCCGTCCTTCACCTAGCTTGTTGGGAACACAAAGTTTCTTTTCAGTTGCAAACTCCATTCCATACATATATATGGTGAGGTACAAGCTCCAACTCGGTTTTACAGTGAAAACTGCAGGAACTTCAAACCGGCACTAGGAAACAGACTGAGGAAGCAGAGAAAAAGTGTCTCCTGCAACCCGTTCCCTTGGTGCTACATGAAAGAACGTCTCTCCACTTGCTCAGTTCTGAGAGATAAGTGTGTGTGAAAGCCGTCCTTCACCTAGCTTGTTGGGAACACAAAGTTTCTTTTCAGTTGCCAACTCAATTCCAAACATATATATTGGGAGGTACTAGCTCCAACTCGGTTTGACAGTGAAAACTGCAGGAACTTCAAACCGGCACTAGGAAACAGACTGAGAAAGCAGAGAAAAAGTGTCTCCTGCAACCCGTTCCCTTTGTGCTTCATGAACGAACGTCTCTCCACTTGCTCAGTTCTGAGAGATAAGTGTGTGTGAAAGCCGTCCTTCACCTAGCTTGTTGGGAACACAAAGTTTCTTTTCAGATGCAAACTCCATTCCATACATATATATGGGGAGGTACAAGCTCCAACTCGGTTTTACAGTGAAAACTGCAGGAACTTCAAACCGGCACTAGGAAACAGACTGAGAAAGCAGAGAAAAAGTGTCTCCTGCAACCCGTTCCCTTGGTGCTAGATGAACGAACGTCTCTCCACTTGCTCAGTTCTGAGAGATAAGTGTGTGTGAAAGCCGTCCTTCACCTTGCTTGTTGGGAACACAAAGTTTCTTTTCAGTGGCAAACTCCATTCCATACATATATATGGGGATGTAGAAGCTCCAACTCGGTTTTACAGTGAAAACAGCAGGAACTTCAAACCGGCACTAGGAAACAGACTGAGAAAGCAGAGAAAAAGTGTCTCCTGCAACCCGTTCCCTTGGTGCTAGATGAACGAACGTCTCTCCACTTGCTCAGTTCTGAGAGATAAGTGTGTGTGAAAGCCGTCCTTCACCTAGCTTGTTGGGAACACAAAGTTTCTTTTCAGTTGCAAACTCCATTCCATACATATATATGGGGAGGTACTAGCTCCAACTCGGTTTGACAGTGAAAACTGCAGGAACTTCAAACCGGCACTAGGAAACAGACTGAGAAAGCAGAGAAAAAGTGTCTCCTGCAACCCGTTCCCTTGGTGCTAGATGAACGAACGTCTCTCCACTTGCTCAGTTCTGAGAGATAAGTGTGTGTGAAAGCCGTCCTTCACCTAGCTTGTTGGGAACACAAAGTTTCTTTTCAGTTGCAAACTCCATTCCATACATATATATGGGGAAGTACTAGCTCCAACTCGGTTTGACAGTGAAAACTGCAGGAACATCAAACCGGCACTAGGAAACAGACTGAGAAAGCAGAGAAAAAGTGTCTCTTGCAACCCGTTCCCTTGGTGCTAGATGAACGAACGTCTCTCCACTTGCTCTGTTCTGAGAGATGTGTGTGTGAAAGCCGTCCTTCACCTAGCTTGTTGGGAACACAAAGTTTCTTTTCAGTTGCAAACTCCATTCCATACATATATATGGGGAGGTAGAAGCTCCAACTCGGTTTTACAGTGAAAACTGCAGGAACTTCAAACCGGCACTAGGAAACAGACTGAGAAAGCAGAGAAAATGTGTCCCCTGCAACCCTTTCCCTTGGTGCTAGATGAACGAACGTCTCTCCACTTGCTCAGTTCTGAGAGATAATTGTGTGTGAAAGCCGTCCTTCACCTAGCTTGTTGGGATCACAAAGTTTCTTTTCAGTTGCAAACTCCATTCCATACATATATATGGGGAGGTACTAGCTCCAACTCGGTTTGACAGTGAAAACTGCAAGAACATCAAACCGGCACTAGGAAACAGACTGAGAAAGCAGAGAAAAAGTGTCTCCTGCAACCCGTTCCCTTGTTGCTAGATGAACGAACGTCTCTCCACTTGCTCAGTTCTGAGAGATAAGTGTGTGTGAAAGCCGTACTTCACCTAGCTTGTTGGGAACACAGAGTTTCTTTTCAGTTGCAAACTCCATTCCATACATATATATGGGGAGGTAGAAGCTCCAACTCGGTTTTACAGTGAAAACTGCAGGAACTTCATCCGGCACTAGGAAACAGACTGAGAAAGCAGAGAAAAAGTGTCTCCTGCAACCCGTTCCCTTGGTGCTACATGAAAGAACGTCTCTCCACTTGCTCAGTTCTGAGAGATAAGTGTGTGTGAAAGCCGTCCTTCACCTAGCTTGTTGGGATCACAAAGTTTCTTTTCAGTTGCAAACTCCATTCCATACATATATATGGGGAGGTACTAGCTCCAACTCGGTTTGACAGTGAAAACTGCAAGAACATCAAACCGGCACTAGGAAACAGACTGAGAAAGCAGAGAAAAAGTGTCTCCTGCAACCCGTTCCCTTGTTGCTAGATGAACGAACGTCTCTCCACTTGCTCAGTTCTGAGAGATAAGTGTGTGTGAAAGCCGTACTTCACCTAGCTTGTTGGGAACACAGAGTTTCTTTTCAGTTGCAAACTCCATTCCATACATATATATGGGGAGGTAGAAGCTCCAACTCGGTTTTACAGTGAAAACTGCAGGAACTTCATCCGGCACTAGGAAACAGACTGAGAAAGCAGAGAAAATGTGTCCCCTGCAACCCTTTCCCTTGGTGCTAGATGAACGAACGTCTCTCCAATTGCTCAGTTCTGAGAGATAAGTGTGTGTGAAAGCCGTCCTTCACCTAGCTTGTTGGGATCACAAAGTTTCTTTTCAGTTGCAAACACCATTCCATACATATATATGGGGAGGTACTAGCTCCAAATCGGTTTGACAGTGAAAACTGCAAGAACATCAAACCGGCACTAGGAAACAGACTGAGAAAGCAGAGAAAAAGTGTCTCCTGCAACCCGTTCCCTTGGTGCTAGATGAACGAACGTCTCTCCACTTGCTCTGTTCTGAGAGATGTGTGTGTGAAAGCCGTCCTTCACCTAGCTTGTTGGGAACACAAAGTTTCTTTTCAGTTGCAAACTCCATTCCATACATATATAAGGTGAGGTACAAGCTCCAACTCGGTTTTACAGTGAAAACTGCAGGAACTTCAAACCGGCACTAGGAAACAGACTGAGGAAGCAGAGAAAAAGTGTCTCCTTCAACCCGTTCCCTTGGTGCTACATGAAAGAACGTCTCTCCACTTGCTCAGTTCTGAGAGATAAGTGTGTGTGAAAGCCGTCCTTCACCTAGCTTGTTGGGAACACAAAGTTTCTTTTCAGTTGCCAACTCAATTCCAAACATATATATTGGGAGGTACTAGCTCCAACTCGGTTTGACAGTGAAAACTGCAGGAACTTCAAACCGGCACTAGGAAACAGACTGAGAAAGCAGAGAAAAAGTGTCTCCTGCAACCCGTTCCCTTTGTGCTTCATGAACGAACGTCTCTCCACTTGCTCAGTTCTGAGAGATAAGTGTGTGTGAAAGCCGTCCTTCACCTAGCTTGTTGGGAACACAAAGTTTCTTTTCAGATGCAAACTCCATTCCATACATATATATGGGGAGGTACAAGCTCCAACTCGGTTTTACAGTGAAAACTGCAGGAACTTCAAACCGGCACTAGGAAACAGACTGAGAAAGCAGAGAAAAAAGTGTCTCCTGCAACCCGTTCCCTTGGTGCTAGATGAACGAACGTCTCTCCACTTGCTCAGTTCTGAGAGATAAGTGTGTGTGAAAGCCGTCCTTCACCTTGCTTGTTGGGAACACAAAGTTTCTTTTCAGTGGCAAACTCCATTCCATACATATATATGGGGATGTAGAAGCTCCAACTCGGTTTTACAGTGAAAACAGCAGGAACTTCAAACCGGCACTAGGAAACAGACTGAGAAAGCAGAGAAAAAGTGTCTCCTGCAACCCGTTCCCTTGGTGCTAGATGAACGAACGTCTCTCCACTTGCTCAGTTCTGAGAGATAAGTGTGTGTGAAAGCCGTCCTTCACCTAGCTTTTTGGGAACACAAAGTTTCTTTTCAGTTGCAAACTCCATTCCATACATATATATGGGGAGGTACTAGCTCCAACTCGGTTTGACAGTGAAAACTGCAGGAACTTCAAACCGGCACTAGGAAACAGACTGAGAAAGCAGAGAAAAAGTGTCTCCTGCAACCCGTTCCCTTGGTGCTAGATGAACGAACGTCTCTCCACTTGCTCATTTCTGAGAGATAAGTGTGTGTGAAAGCCGTCCTTCACCTAGCTTGTTGGGAACACAAAGTTTCTTTTCAGTTGCAAACCCCATTCCATACATATATATGGGGAGGTACTAGCTCCAACTCGGTTTGACAGTGAAAACTGCAGGAACATCAAACCGGCACTAGGAAACAGACTAGGAAAGCAGAGAAAAAGTGTCTCCTGCAACCCGTTCCCTTGTTGCTAGATGAACGAACGTCTCTCCACTTGCTCAGTTCTGAGAGATGTGTGTGTGAAAGCCGTCCTTCATCTAGCTTGTTGGGAACACGAAGTTTCTTTTCAGTTGCAAACACCATTCCATACATATATATGGGGAGGTAGAAGCTCCAACTCGGTTTTACAGTGAAAACTGCAGGAACTTCAAACCGGCACTAGGAAACAGGCTGAGAAAGCAGAGAAAATGTGTCCCCTGCAACCCTTTCCCTTGGTGCTAGATGAACGAACGTCTCTCCACTTGCTCAGTTCTGAGAGATAAGTGTGTGTGAAAGCCGTCCTTCACCTAGCTTGTTGGGATCACAAAGTTTCTTTTCAGTTGCAAACTCCATTCCATACATATATATGGGGAGGTACTAGCTCCAACTCGGTTTGACAGTGAAAACTGCAAGAACATCAAACCGGCACTAGGAAACAGACTGAGAAAGCAGAGAAAAAGTGTCTCCTGCAACCCGTTCCCTTGGTGCTAGATGAACGAACGTCTCTCCACTTGCTCTGTTCTGAGAGATGTGTGTGTGAAAGCCGTCCTTCACCTAGCTTGTTGGGAACACAAAGTTTCTTTTCAGTTGCAAACTCCATTCCATACATATATATGGGGAAGTACTAGCTCCAACTCGGTTTGACAGTGAAAACTGCAGGAACATCAAACCGGCACTAGGAAACAGACTGAGAAAGCAGAGAAAATGTGTCCCCTGCAACCCTTTCCCTTGGTGCTAGATGAACGAACGTCTCTCCACTTGCTCAGTTCTGAGAGATAAGTGTGTGTGAAAGCCGTCCTTCACCTAGCTTGTTGGGAACACAAAGTTTCTTTTCAGTTACAAACCCCATTCCATACATATATATGGGGAGGTACTAGCTCCAACACGGTTTGACAGTGAAAACTGCAGGAACATCAAACCGGCACTAGGAAACAGACTAGGAAAGCAGAGAAAAAGTGTCTCCTGCAACCCGTTCCCTTGTTGCTAGATGAACGAACGTCTCTCCACTTGCTCAGTTCTGAGAGATGTGTGTGTGAAAGCCGTCCTTCATCTAGCTTGTTGGGAACACGAAGTTTCTTTTCAGTTGCAAACACCATTCCATACATATATATGGGGAGGTAGAAGCTCCAACTCGGTTTTACAGTGAAAACTGCAGGAACTTCATCCGGCACTAGGAAACAGACTGAGAAAGCAGAGAAAATGTGTCCCCTGCAACCCTTTCCCTTGGTGCTAGATGAACGAACGTCTCTCCACTTGCTCAGTTCTGAGAGATAAGTGTGTGTGAAAGCCGTCCTTCACCTAGCTTGTTGGGATCACAAAGTTTCTTTTCAGTTGCAAACTCCATTCCATACATATATATGGGGAGGTACTAGCTCCAACTCGGTTTGACAGTGAAAACTGCAAGAACATCAAACCGGCACTAGGAAACAGACTGAGAAAGCAGAGAAAAAGTGTCTCCTGCAACCCGTTCCCTTGGTGCTAGATGAACGAACGTCTCTCCACTTGCTCTGTTCTGAGAGATGTGTGTGTGAAAGCCGTCCTTCACCTAGCTTGTTGGGAACACAAAGTTTCTTTTCAGTTGCAAACTCCATTCCATACATATATATGGGGAGGTAGAAGCTCCAACTCGGTTTTACAGTGAAAACTGCAGGAACTTCAAACCGGCACTAGGAAACAGACTGAGAAAGCAGAGAAAAAGTGTCTCCTGCAACCCGTTCCCTTGGTGCTAGATGAACGAACGTCTCTCCACTTGCTCTGTTCTGAGAGATAAGTGTGTGTGAAAGCCGTACTTCAGCTAGTTTGTTGGGAACACAAAGTTTCTTTTCAGTTGCAAACTCCATTCCATACATATATATGGGGAGGTACTAGCTCCAACTCGGTTTGACAGTGAAAACTGCAGGAACTTCTAACCGGCACTAGGAAACAGACTGAGAAAGCAGAGAAAAAGGGTCTCCTGCAACCCATTCCCTTGGTGCTAGATGAACGAACGTCTCTCCACTTGCTCTGTTCTGAGAGATAAGTGTGTGTGAAAGCCGTCCTTCACCTTGCTTGTTGGGAACACAAAGTTTCTTTTCAGTTGCAAACTCCATTCCATACATATATATGGGGATGTAGAAGCTCCAACTCGGTTTTACAGTGAAAAATGCAGGAACTTCAAACCGGCACTAGGAAACAGACTGAGAAAGCAGAGAAAAAGTGTCTCCTGCAACCCGTTCCCTTGGTGCTAGATGAACGAACGTCTCTCCACTTGCTCAGTTCTGAGAGATAAGTGTGTCTGAAAGCCGTCCTTCACCTAGCTTGTTGGGAACACAAAGTTTCTTTTCAGTTGCAAACTCCATTCCATACATATATATGGGGAGGTACTAGCTCCAACTCGGTTTGACAGTGAAAACTGCAGGAACTTCAAACCGGCACTAGGAAACAGACTGAGAAAGCAGAGAAAAAGTGTCTCCTGCAACCCGTTCCCTTGGTGCTAGATGAACGAACGTCTCTCCACTTGCTCAGTTCTGAGAGGTAAGTGTGTGTGAAAGCCGTCCTTCACCTAGCTTGTTGGGAACACAAAGTTTCTTTTCAGTTGCAAACTCCATTCCATACATATATATGGGGAAGTACTAGCTCCAACTCGGTTTGACAGTGAAAACTGCAGGAACATCAAACCGGCACTAGGAAACAGACTGAGAAAGCAGAGAAAAAGTGTCTCTTGCAACCCGTTCCCTTGGTGCTAGATGAACGAACGTCTCTCCACTTGCTCTGTTCTGAGAGATGTGTGTGTGAAAGCCGTCCTTCACATAGCTTGTTGGGAACACAAAGTTTCTTTTCAGTTGCAAACTCCATTCCATACATATATATGGGGAGGTAGAAGCTCCAACTCGGTTTTACAGTGAAAACTGCAGGAACTTCAAACCGGCACTAGGAAACAGACTGAGAAAGCAGAGAAAATGTGTCCCCTGCAACCCTTTCCCTTGGTGCTAGATGAACGAACGTCTCTCCACTTGCTCAGTTCTGAGAGATAAGTGTGTGTGAAAGCCGTCCTTCACCTAGCTTGTTGGGATCACAAAGTTTCTTTTCAGTTGCAAACTCCATTCCATACATATATATGGGGAGGTACTAGCTCCAACTCGGTTTGACAGTGAAAACTGCAAGAACATCAAACCGGCACTAGGAAACAGACTGAGAAAGCAGAGAAAAAGTGTCTCCTGCAACCCGTTCCCTTGTTGCTAGATGAACGAACGTCTCTCCACTTGCTCAGTTCTGAGAGATAAGTGTGTGTGAAAGCCGTACTTCACCTAGCTTGTTGGGAACACAGAGTTTCTTTTCAGTTGCAAACTCCATTCCATACATATATATGGGGAGGTAGAAGCTCCAACACTGTTTTACAGTGAAAACTGCAGGAACTTCAAACCGGCACTTGGAAACAGACTGAGAAAGCAGAGAAAAAGTGTCTCCTGCAACCCGTTCCCTTGGTGCTAGATTAACGAACGTCTCTCCACTTGCTCTGTTCTGAGAGATAAGTGTGTGTGAAAGCCGTCCTTCACCTAGCTTGTTGGGAACACAAAGTTTCTTTTCAGTTGCAAACTCCATTCCATACATATATATGGGGAGGTACAAGCTCCAACTCGGTTTTACAGTGAAAACTGCAGGAACATCAAACCGGCAGTAGGAAACAGACTGAGAAAGCAGAGAAAAAGTGTCCCCTGCAACCCGTTCCCTTGGTGCTAGATGAACGAACGTCTCTCCACTTGCTCAGTTCTGAGAGATAAGTGTGTGTGAAAGCCGTACTTCACCTAGCTTGTTGGGAACACAAAGTTTCTTTTCAGTTGCAAACTCCATTCCATACATATATATGGGGAGGTAGAACCTCCAACTCGGTTTTACAGTGAAAACTGCAGGAACTTCAAACCGGCACTTGGAAACAGACTGAGGAAGCAGAGAAAAAGTGTCTCCTGCAACCCGTTCCCTTGGTGCTAGATGAACGAACGTCTCTCCACTTGCTCAGTTTTGAGAGTTAAGTGTGTGTGAAAGCCGTACTTCAGCTAGTTTGTTGGGAACACAAAGTTTCTTTTCAGTTGCAAACTCCATTCCATACATATATATGGGGAGGTACTAGCTCCAACTCGGTTTGACAGTGAAAACTGCAGGAACTTCTAACCGGCACTAGGAAACAGACTGAGAAAGCAGAGAAAAAGTGTCTCCTGCAACCCATTCCCTTGGTGCTAGATGAACGAACGTCTCTCCAATTGCTCTGTTCTGAGAGATAAGTGTGTGTGAAAGCCGTACTTCACCTAGCTTGTTGGGAACACAGAGTTTCTTTTCAGTTGCAAACTCCATTCCATACATATATATGGGGAGGTAGAAGCTCCAACTCGGTTTTACAGTGAAAACTGCAGGAACTTCAAACCGGCACTAGGAAACAGACTGAGAAAGCAGAGAAAAAGTGTCCCCTGCAACCCGTTCCCTTGGTGCTAGATGAACGAACGTCTCTCCACTTGCTCAGTTCTGAGAGATAAGTGTGTGTGAAAGCCGTCCTTCACCTAGCTTGTTGGGAACACAAAGTTTCTTTTCAGTTGCAAACTCCATTCCATACATATATATGGGGAGGTACAAGCTCCAACTCGGTTTTACAGTGAAAACTGCAGGAACTTCAAACCGGCACTAGGAAACAGACTGAGAAAGCAGAGAAAAAGTGTCTCCTGCAACCCGTTCCCTTGGTGCTAGATGAACGAACGTCTCTCCACTTGCTCAGTTCTGAGAGATAAGTGTGTGTGAAAGCCGTCCTTCACCTAGCTTGTTGGGAACACAAAGTTTCTTTTCAGTTGCAAACTCCATTCCATACATATATATGGGGAGGTAGAAGCTCCAACTCGGTTTTACAGTGAAAACTGCAGGAACTTCAAACCGGCACTAGGAAACAGACTGAGAAAGCAGAGAAAAAGTGTCTCCTGCAACCCGTTCCCTTGGTGCTAGATGAACGAACGTCTCTCCACTTGCTCAGTTCTGAGAGATAAGTGTGTGTGAAAGCCGTCCTTCACCTAGCTTGTTGGGAACACAAAGTTTCTTTTCAGTTCCAAACTCCATTCCATACATATATATGGGGAGGTACTAGCTCCAACTCGGTTTGACAGTGAAAACTGCAGGAACTTCAAACCGGCACTAGGAAACAGACTGAGAAAGCAGAGAAAAAGTGTCTCCTGCAACCCGTTCCCTTGTTGCTAGATGAACGAACGTCTCTCCACTTGCTCATTTCTGAGAGATAAGTGTGTGTGAAAGCCGTCCTTCACCTAGCTTGTTGGGAACACAAAGTTTCTTTTCAGTTGCAAACTCCATTCCATACATATATATGGGGAGGTACTAGCTCCAACTCGGTTTGACAGTGAAAACTGCAGGAACTTCAAACCGGCACTAGGAAACAGACAGAGAAAGCAGAGAAAAAGTGTCCCCTGCAACCCGTTCCCTTGGTGCTAGATGAACGAACGTCTCTCCACTTGCTCTGTTCTGATAGATAAGTGTGTGTGAAAGCCGTCCTTCAACTTGCTTGTTGGGAACACGAAGTTTCTTTTCAGTTGCAAACTCCATTCCATACTTATATATGGGGAGGTACTAGCTCCAACTCGGTTTGACAGTGAAAACTGCAGGAACTTCAAACCGGCACTAGGAAACAGACTGAGAAAGCAGAGAAAAAGTGTCTCCTGCAACCCGTTCCCTTGGTGCTAGATTAACGAACGTCTCTCCACTTGCTCTGTTCTGAGAGATAAGTGTGTGTGAAAGCCGTCCTTCACCTAGCTTGTTGGGAACACAAAGTTTCTTTTCAGTTGCAAACTCCATTCCATACATATATATGGGGAGGTGCTAGCTCCAACTCGGTTCGACAGTGAAAACTGCAGGAACTTCAAACCGGCACTAGGAAACAGACTGAGAAAGCAGAGAAAAAGTGTCTCCTGCAACCCGTTCCCCTGGTGCTAGATGAACGAACGTCTCTCCACTTGCTCAGTTCTGAGAGATAAGTGTGTGTGAAAGCCGTACTTCACCTAGCTTGTTGGGAACACAAAGATTCTTTTCAGTTGCAAACTCCATTCCATACATATATATGGGGAGGTACTAGCTCCAACTCGGTTTGACAGTGAAAACTGCAGGAACTTCTAACCGGCACTAGGAAACAGACTGAGAAAGCAGAGAAAAAGTGTCTCCTGCAACCCGTACCCTTGGTGCTAGATGAACGAACGTCTCTCCACTTGTTCTGTTCTGAGAGATAAGTGTGTGTGAAAGCCGTCCTTCACCTAGCTTGTTGGGAACACAGAGTTTCTTTTCAGTTGCAAACTCCATTCCATACATATATATGGGGAGGTAGAAGCTCCAACTCGGTTTGACAGTGAAAACTGCAGGAACTTCAAACCAGCACTAGGAAACAGACTGAGAAAGCAGAGAAAAAGTGTCTCCTGCAACCCGTTCCCTTGGTGCTACATGAAAGAACGTCTCTCCACTTGCTCAGTTCTGAGAGATAAGTGTGTGTGAAAGCCGTCCTTCACCTAGCTTTTTGGGAACACAAAGTTTCTTTTCAGTTGCCAACTCAATTCCATACATATATATTGGGAGGTACTAGCTCCAACTCGGTTTGACAGTGAAAACTGCAGGAACTTCAAATCGGCACTAGGAAACAGACTGAGAAAGCAGAGAAAAAGTGTCTCCGGAAACCCGTTCCCTTTGTGCTACATGAACGAACGTCTCTCCACTTGCTCAGTTCTGAGAGATTAGTGTGTGTGAAAGCCGTCCTTCACCTAGCTTGTTGGGAACACAAAGATTCTTTTCAGTTGCAAATTCCATTCCATACATATATATGGGGAGGCACAAGCTCCAACTCGGTTTTACAGTGAAAACTGCAGGAACTTCAAACCGGCACTAGGAAACAGACTGAGAAAGCAGAGAAAAAGTGTCTCATGCAACCCGTTCCCTTGGTGCTAGATGAACGAACGTCTCTCCACTTGCTCAGTTCTGAGAGATAAGTGTGTGTGAAAGCCGTCCTTCACCTAGCTTGTTGGGAACACAAAGTTTCTTTTCAGTTGCAAACTCCATTCCATACATATATATGGGGAGGTAGAATCTCCAACTCGGTTTTACAGTGAAAACTGCAGGAACTTCAAACCGGCACTAGGAAACAGACTGAGAAAGCAGAGAAAAAGTGTCCCCTGCAACCCGTTCCCTTGGTGCTAGATGAACGAACGTCTCTCCACTTGCTCAGTTCTGAGAGATAAGTGTGTGTGAAAGCCGTCCTTCACCTAGCTTGTTGGGAACACAAAGTTTCTTTTCAGTTGCAAACTCCATTCCATACATATATATGGGGAGGTACCAGCTCCAACTCGGTTTTACAGTGAAAACTGCAGGAACTTCAAACCGACACTAGGAAACATACTGAGGAAGCAGAGAAAAAGTGTCTCCTGCAACCCGTTCCCTTGGTGCTAGATGAACGAACGTCTCTCCACTTGCTCAGTTCTGAGAGATATGTGCGTGTGAAAGCGGTCCTTCACCTAGCTTGTTGGGAACACAAAGTTTCTTTTCAGTTGCAAACTCCATTCCATACATATATATGGGGAGGTACTAGCACCAACTCGGTTTGACAGTGAAAACTGCAGGAACTTCAAACCGGCACTAGGAAACAGACTGAGAATGCAGAGAAAAAGTGTCTCCTGCAACCCGTTCCCTTGGTGCTAGATGAACGAACGTCTCTCCACTTGCTCTGTTCTGAGAGATAAGTGTGTGTGAAAGCCGTCCTTCACCTAGCTTGTTGGGAACACAAAGTTTCTTTTCAGTTGCAAACTCCATTCCATACATATATATGGGGAGGTACTAGCTCCAACTCGGTTTGACAGTGAAAACTGCAGGAACTTCAAACCGGCACTAGGAAACAGACTGAGAAAGCAGAGAAAAAGTGTCTCCTGCAACCCGTTCCCTTGTTGCTAGATGAACGAACGTCTCTCCACTTGCTCAGTTCTGAGAGATAAGTGTGTGTGAAAGCCGTCCTTCACCTAGCTTGTTGGGAACACAAAGTTTCTTTTCAGTTGCAAACTCCATTCCATACATATATATGGGGAGGTAGAAGCTCCAACTCGGTTTTACAGTGAAAACTGCAGGAACTTCAAACCGGCACTAGGAAACAGACTGAGAAAGCAGAGAAAAAGTGTCTCCTGCAACCCGTTCCCTTGGTGCTAGATGAACGAACGTCTCTCCACTTGCTCAGTTCTGAGAGATAAGTGTGTGTGAAAGCCGTCCTTCACCTAGCTTGTTGGGAACACAAAGTTTCTTTTCAGTTCCAAACTCCATTCCATACATATATATGGGGAGGTACTAGCTCCAACTCGGTTTGACAGTGAAAACTGCAGGAACTTCAAACCGGCACTAGGAAACAGACTGAGAAAGCAGAGAAAAAGTGTCTCCTGCAACCCGTTCCCTTGTTGCTAGATGAACGAACGTCTCTCCACTTGCTCAGTTCTGAGAGATAAGTCTGTGTGAAAGCCGTCCTTCACCTAGCTTGTTGGGAACACAAAGTTTCTTTTCAGTTGCAAACTCCATTCCATACATATATATGGGGAGGTACTAGCTCCAACTCGGTTTGACAGTGAAAACTGCAGGAACTTCAAACCGGCACTAGGAAACAGACAGAGAAAGCAGAGAAAAAGTGTCTCCTGCAACCCGTTCCCTTGGTGCTAGATGAACGAACGTCTCTCCACTTGCTCTGTTCTGATAGATAAGTGTGTGTGAAAGCCGTCCTTCAACTTGCTTGTTGGGAACACGAAGTTTCTTTTCAGTTGCAAACTCCATTCCATACTTATATATGGGGAGGTACTAGCTCCAACTCGGTTTGACAGTGAAAACTGCAGGAACTTCAAACCGGCACTAGGAAACAGACTGAGAAAGCAGAGAAAAAGTGTCTCCTGCAACCCGTTCCCTTGGTGCTAGATTAACGAACGTCTCTCCACTTGCTCTGTTCTGAGAGATAAGTGTGTGTTAAAGCCGTCCTTCACCTAGCTTGTTGGGAACACAAAGTTTCTTTTCAGTTGCAAACTCCATTCCATACATATATATGGGGAGGTGCTAGCTCCAACTCGGTTCGACAGTGAAAACTGCAGGAACTTCAAACCGGCACTAGGAAACAGACTGAGAAAGCAGAGAAAAAGTGTCTCCTGCAACCCGTTCCCTTGGTGCTAGATGAACGAACGTCTCTCCACTTGCTAAGTTCTGAGAGATAAGTGTGTGTGAAAGCCGTACTTCACCTAGCTTGTTGGGAACACAAAGATTCTTTTCAGTTGCAAACTCCATTCCATACATATATATGGGGAGGTACTAGCTCCAACTCGGTTTGACAGTGAAAACTGCAGGAACTTCTAACCGGCACTAGGAAACAGACTGAGAAAGCAGAGAAAAAGTGTCTCCTGCAACCCGTACCCTTGGTGCTTGATGAACGAACGTCTCTCCACTTGCTCTGTTCTGAGAGATAAGTGTGTGTGAAAGCCGTCCTTCACCTAGCTTGTTGGGAACACAGAGTTTCTTTTCAGTTGCAAACTCCATTCCATACATATATATGGGGAGGTAGAAGCTCCAACTCGGTTTGACAGTGAAAACTGCAGGAACTTCAAACCAGCACTAGGAAACAGACTGAGAAAGCAGAGAAAAAGTGTCTCCTGCAACCCGTTCCCTTGGTGCTACATGAAAGAACGTCTCTCCACTTGCTCAGTTCTGAGAGATAAGTGTGTGTGAAAGCCGTCCTTCACCTAGCTTTTTGGGAACACAAAGTTTCTTTTCAGTTGCCAACTCAATTCCATACATATATATTGGGAGGTACTAGCTCCAACTCGGTTTGACAGTGAAAACTGCAGGAACTTCAAATCGGCACTAGGAAACAGACTGAGAAAGCAGAGAAAAAGTGTCTCCGGAAACCCGTTCCCTTTGTGCTACATGAACGAACGTCTCTCCACTTGCTCAGTTCTGAGAGAATAGTGTGTGTGAAAGCCGTCCTTCACCTAGCTTGTTGGGAACACAAAGATTCTTTTCAGTTGCAAATTCCATTCCATACATATATATGGGGAGGCACTAGCTCCAACTCGGTTTTACAGTGAAAACTGCAGGAACTTCAAACCGGCACTAGGAAACAGACTGAGAAAGCAGTGAAAAAGTGTCTCATGCAACCCGTTCCCTTGGTGCTAGATGAACGAACGTCTCTCCACTTGCTCAGTTCTGAGAGATAAGTGTGTGTGAAAGCCGTCCTTCAACTAGCTTGTTGGGAACACAAAGTTTCTTTTCAGTTGCAAACTCCATTCCATACATATATATGGGGAGGTAGAATCTCCAACTCGGTTTTACAGTGAAAACTGCAGGAACTTCAAACCGGCACTAGGAAACAGACTGAGAAAGCAGAGAAAAAGTGTCCCCTGCAACCCGTTCCCTTGGTGCTAGATGAACGAACGTCTCTCCACTTGCTCAGTTCTGAGAGATAAGTGTGTGTGAAAGCCGTCCTTCACCTAGCTTGTTGGGAACACAAAGTTTCTTTTCAGTTGCAAACTCCATTCCATACATATATATGGGGAGGTACCAGCTCCAACTCGGTTTTACAGTGAAAACTGCAGGAACTTCAAACCGACACTAGGAAACATACTGAGGAAGCAGAGAAAAAGTGTCTCCTGCAACCCGTTCCCTTGGTGCTAGATGAACGAACGTCTCTCCACTTGCTCAGTTCTGAGAGATATGTGCGTGTGAAAGCCGTCCTTCACCTAGCTTGTTGGGAACACAAAGTTTCTTTTCAGTTGCAAACTCCATTCCATACATATATATGGGGAGGTACTAGCTCCAACTCGGTTTGACAGTGAAAACTGCAGGAACTTCAAACCGGCACTAGGAAACAGACTGAGAAAGCAGAGAAATAGTGTCTCCTGCAACCCGTTCCCTTGGTGCTAGATGAACGAACGTCTCTCCACTTGCTCTGTTCTGAGAGATAAGTGTGTGTGAAAGCCGTCCTTCACCTAGCTTGTTGGGAACACAAAGTTTCTTTTCAGTTGCAAACTCCATTCCATACATATATATGGGGAGGTACTAGCTCCAACTCGGTTTGACAGTGAAAACTGCAGGAACTTCAAACCGGCACTAGGAAACAGACTGAGAAAGCAGAGAAAAAGTGTCTCCTGCATCCCGTTCCCTTGTTGCTAGATGAACGAACGTCTCTCCACTTGCTCAGTTCTGAGAGATAAGTGTGTGTGAAAGCCGTCCTTCACCTAGCTTGTTGGGAACACAAAGTTTCTTTTCAGTTGCAAACTCCATTCCATAAAAATATATGGGGAGGTACTAGCTCCAACTCGGTTTTACAGTGAAAACTGCAGGAACTTCAAACCGGCACTAGGAAACAGACTGAGAAAGCAGAGAAAAAGTGTCTCATGCAACCCGTTCCCTTGGTGCTAGATGAACGAACGTCTCTCCACTTGCTCAGTTCTGAGAGATAAGTGTGTGTGAAAGCCGTCCTTCACCTAGCTTGTTGGGAACACAAAGTTTCTTTTCAGTTGCAAACTCCATTCCATACATATATATGGGGAGGTACTAGCTCCAACTCGGTTTGACAGTGAAAACTGCAAGAACTTCAAACCGGCACTAGGAAACAGACTGAGAAAGCAGAGAAAAAGTGTCTCCTGCAACCCGTTCCCTTGGTGCTAGATGAACGAAAGTCTCTCCACTTGCTCTGTTCTGAGAGATAAGTGTGTGTGAAAGCCGTCCTTCACCTAGCTTGTTGGGAACACAAAGTTTCTTTTCAGTTGCAAACTCCATTCCATACATATATATGGGGAGGTACTAGCTCCAACTCGGTTTGACAGTGAAAACTGCCGGAACTTCAAACCGGCACTAGGAAACAGACTGAGAAAGCAGAGAAAAAGTGTCTCCTGCAACCCGTTCCCTTGGTGCTAGATGAACGAACGTCTCTCCACTTGCTCTGTTCTGAGAGATAAGTGTGTGTGAAAGCCGTCCTTCACCTAGCTTGTTGGGAACACAAAGTTTCTTTTCAGTTGCAAACTCCATTCCAAACATATATATGGGGAGGTACTAGCTCCAACTCGGTTTGACAGTGAAAACTGCAGGAACTTCAAACCGGCACTAGGAAACAGACTGAGAAAGCAGAGAAATAGTGTCTCCTGCAACCCGTTCCCTTGGTGCTAGATGAACGAACGTCTCTCCACTTGCTCTGTTCTGAGAGATAAGTGTGTGTGAAAGCCGTCCTTCACCTAGCTTGTTGGGAACACAAAGTTTCTTTTCAGTTGCAAACTCCATTCCATACATATATATGGGGAGGTACAAGCTCCAACTCGGTTTGACAGTGAAAACTGCAGGAACTTCAAACCGGCACTAGGAAACAGACTGAGAAAGCAGAGAAAAAGTGTCTCCTGCAACCCGTTCCCTTGTTGCTAGATGAACGAACGTCTCTCCACTTGCTCAGTTCTGAGAGATAAGTGTGTGTGAAAGCCGTCCTTCACCTAGCTTTTTGGGAACAGAAAGTTTCTTTTCAGTTGCAAACTCCATTCCATACATATATATGGGGAGGTACTAGCTCCAACTCGGTTTGACAGTGAAAACTGCAGGAACTTCAAACCGGCACTAGGAAACAGACAGAGAAAGCAGAGAAAAAGTGTCTCCTGCAACCCGTTCCCTTGGTGCTAGATGAACGAACGTCTCTCCACTTGCTCTGTTCTGAGAGATAAGTGTGTGTGAAAGCCGTCCTTCAACTTGCTTGTTGGGAACACGAAGTTTCTTTTCAGTTGCAAACTCCATTCCATACATATATATGGGGAGGTACTAGCTCCAACTCGGTTTGACAGTGAAAACTGCAGGAACTTCAAACCGGCACTAGGAAACAGACTGAGAAAGCAGAGAAAAAGTGTCTCCTGCAACCCGTTCCCTTGGTGCTAGATTAACGAACGTCTCTCCACTTGCTCTGTTCTGAGAGATAAGTGTGTGTGAAAGCCGTCCTTCACCTAGCTTGTTGGGAACACAAAGTTTCTTTTCAGTTGCAAACTCCATTCCATACATATATATGGGGAGGTGCTAGCTCCAACTCGGTTCGACAGTGAAAACTGCAGGAACTTCAAACCGGCACTAGGAAACAGACTGAGAAAGCAGAGAAAAAGTGTCCCCTGCAACCCGTTCCCCTGGTGCTAGATGAACGAACGTCTCTCCACTTGCTCAGGTCTGAGAGATAAGTGTGTGTGAAAGCCGTACTTCACCTAGCTTGTTGGGAACACAAAGTTTCTTTTCAGTTGCAAACTCCATTCCATACATATATATGGGGAGGTACTAGCTCCAACTCGGTTTGACAGTGAAAACTGCAGGAACTTCTAACCGGCACTAGGAAACAGACTGAGAAAGCAGAGAAAAATTGTCTCCTGCAACCCGTACCCTTGGTGCTAGATGAACGAACGTCTCTCCACTTGCTCTGTTCTGAGAGATAAGTGTGTGTGAAAGCCGTCCTTCACCTAGCTTGTTGGGAACACAGAGTTTCTTTTCAGTTGCAAACTCCATTCCATACATATATATGGGGAGGTAGAAGCTCCAACTCGGTTTTACAGTGAAAACTGCAGGAACTTCAAACCAGCACTAGGAAACAGACTGAGAAAGCAGAGAAAAAGTGTCTCCTGCAACCCGTTCCCTTGGTGCTACATGAAAGAACGTCTCTCCACTTGCTCAGTTCTGAGAGATAAGTGTGTGTGAAAGCCGTCCTTCACCTAGCTTGTTGGGAACACAAAGTTTCTTTTCAGTTGCAAACTCTATTCCATACATATATATGGGGAGGTAGAATCTCCAACTCGGTTTTACAGTGAAAACTGCAGGAACTTCAAACCGGCACTAGGAAACAGACTGAGAAAGCAGAGAAAAAGTGTCCCCTGCAACCCGTTCCCTTGGTGCTAGATGAACGAACGTCTCTCCACTTGCTCAGTTCTGAGAGATAAGTGTGTGTGAAAGCCGTCCTTCACCTAGCTTGTTGGGAACACAAAGTTTCTTTTCAGTTGCAAACTCCATTCCATACATATATATGGGGAGGTAGAATCTCCAACTCGGTTTTACAGTGAAAACTGCAGGAACTTCAAACCGGCACTAGGAAACAGACTGAGAAAGCAGAGAAAAAGTGTCCCCTGCAACCCGTTCCCTTGGTGCTAGATGAAAGAACGTCTTTCCTCTTGCTCAGTTCTGAGAGATAAGTGTGTGTGAAAGCCGTCCTTCACCTAGCTTGTTGGGAACACAAAGTTTCTTTTCAGTTGCAAACTCCATTCCATACATATATATGGGGAGGTACTAGCTCCAACTCGGTTTGACAGTGAAAACTGCAGGAACTTCAAACCGGCACTAGGAAACAGACTGAGAAAGCAGAGAAAAAGTGTCTCCTGCAACCCGTTCCCTTGGTGCTAGATGAACGAACGTCTCTCCACTTGCTCTGTTCTGAGAGATAAGTGTGTGTGAAAGCCGTCCTTCACCTAGCTTGTTGGGAACACAAAGTTTCTTTTCAGTTGCAAACTCCATTCCATACATATATATTGGGAGGTACTAGCTCCAACTCGGTTTGACAGTGAAAACTGCAGGAACTTCAAACCGGCACTAGGAAACAGACTGAGAAAGCAGAGAAAAAGTGTCTCTTGCAACCCGTTCCCTTGGTGCTAGATGAACGAACGTCTCTCCACTTGCTCTGTTCTGAGAGATAAGTGTGTGTGAAAGCCGTCCTTCACCTAGCTTGTTGGGAACACAAAGTTTCTTTTCAGTTGCAAACTCCATTCCATACATATATATGGGGAGGTACTAGCTCCAACTCGGTTTGACAGTGAAAACTGCAGGAACTTCAAACCGGCACTAGGAAACAGACTGAGAAAGCAGAGAAAAAGTGTCTCCTGCAACCCGTTCCCTTGGTGCTAGATGAACGAACGTCTCTCCACTTGCTCTGTTCTGAGAGATAAGTGTGTGTGAAAGCCGTCCTTCACCTAGCTTGTTGGGAACACAAAGTTTCTTTTCAGTTGCAAACTCCATTCCATACATATATATGGGGAGGTACTAGCTCCAACTCGGTTTGACAGTGAAAACTGCAGGAACTTCAAACCGGCACTAGGAAACAGACTGAGAAAGCAGAGAAAAAGTGTCTCTTGCAACCCGTTCCCTTGGTGCTAGATGAACGAACGTCTCTCCACTTGCTCTGTTCTGAGAGATAAGTGTGTGTGAAAGCCGTCCTTCACCTAGCTTGTTGGGAACACAAAGTTTCTTTTCAGTTGCAAACTCCATTCCATACATATATATGGGGAGGTACTAGCTCCAACTCGGTTTGACAGTGAAAACTGCAGGAACTTCAAACCGGCACTAGGAAACAGACTGAGAAAGCAGAGAAAATGTGTCTCCTGCAACCCGTTCCCCTGTTGCTAGATGAACGAACGTCTCTCCACTTGCTCAGTTCTGAGAGATAAGTGTGTGTGAAAGCCGTCCTTCACCTAGCTTTTTGGGAACACAAAGTTTCTTTTCATTTGCAAACTCCATTCCATACATATATATGGGGAGGTACTAGCTCCAACTCGGTTTGACAGTGAAAACTGCAGGAACTTCAAACCGGCACTAGGAAACAGACTGAGAAAGCAGAGAAAAGTGTCTCATGCAACCCGTTCCCTTGGTGCTAGATGAACGAAAGTCTCTCCACTTGCTATGTTCTGAGAGGTAAGTGTGTGTGAAAGCCGTCCTTCACCTAGCTTGTTGGGAACACATAGTTTCTTTTCAGTTGCAAACTCCATTCCATACATATATATGGGGAGGTAGAAGCTCCAACTCGGTTTTACAGTGAAAACTGCAGGAACTTTAAACCGGCACTAGGAAACAGACTGAGAAAGCAGAGAAAAAGTGTCTCCTGCAACCCGTTCCCTTGGTGCTAGATGAACGAACGTCTCTCCACTTGCTCTGTTCTGAGAGATAAGTGTTTGTGAAAGCCGTCCTTCACCTAGCTTGTTGGGAACACAAAGTTTCTTTTCAGTTGCAAACTCCATTCCATACATATATATGGGGAGGTACTAGCTCCAACTCGGTTTGACAGTGAAAACTGCAGGAACTTCAAACCGGCACTAGGAAACAGACTGAGAAAGCAGAGAAAAAGTGTCTCCTGCAACCCGTTCCCTTGTTGCTAGATGAACGAACGTCTCTCCACTTGCTCAGTTCTGAGAGATAAGTGTGTGTGAAAGCCGTTCTTCACCTAGCTTTTTGGGAACACAGAGTTTCTTTTCAGTTGCAAACTCCATTCCATACATATATATGGGGAGGTAGAAGCTCCAACACGGTTTTACAGTGAAAACTGCAGGAACTTCAAACCAGCACTAGGAAACAGACTGAGAAAGCAGAGAAAAAGTGTCTCCTGCAACCCGTTCCCTTGGTGCTACATGAAAGAACGTCTCTCCACTTGCTCAGTTCTGAGAGATAAGTGTGTGTGAAAGCCGTCCTTCACCTAGCTTTTTGGGAACACAAAGTTTCTTTTCAGTTGCCAACTCAATTCCATACATATATATTGGGAGGTACTAGCTCCAACTCGGTTTGACAGTGAAAACTGCAGGAACTTCAAATCGGCACTAGGAAACAGACTGAGAAAGCAGAGAAAAAGTGTCTCCGGAAACCCGTTCCCTTTGTGCTACATGAACGAACGTCTCTCCACTTGCTCAGTTCTGAGAGATTAGTGTGTGTGAAAGCCGTCCTTCACCTAGCTTGTTGGGAACACAAAGATTCTTTTCAGTTGCAAACTCCATTCCATACATATATATGGGGAGGTAATAGCTCCAACTCGGTTTTACAGTGAAAACTGCAGGAACTTCAAACCGGCACTAGGAAACAGACTGAGAAAGCAGAGAAAAAGTGTCTCATGCAACCCGTTCCCTTGGTGCTAGATGAACGATCGTCTCTCCACTTGCTCAGTTCTGAGAGATAAGTGTGTGTGAAAGCCGTCCTTCACCTAGCTTGTTGGGAACACAAAGTTTCTTTTCAGTTGCAAACTCTATTCCATACATATATATGGGGAGGTAGAATCTCCAACTCGGTTTTACAGTGAAAACTGCAGGAAATTCAAACCGGCACTAGGAAACAGACTGAGAAAGCAGAGAAAAAGTGTCCCCTGCAACCCGTTCCCTTGGTGCTAGATGAACGAACGTCTCTCCACTTGCTCAGTTCTGAGAGATAAGTGTGTGTGAAAGCCGTCCTTCACCTAGCTTGTTGGGAACACAAAGTTTCTTTTCAGTTGCAAACTCCATTCCATACATATATATGGGGAGGTACCAGCTCCAACTCGGTTTTACAGTGAAAAATGCAGGAACTTCAAACCGGCACTAGGAAACAGACTGAGAAAGCAGAGAAAAAGTGTCCCCTGCAACCCGTTCCCTTGGTGCTAGATGAACGAACGTCTCTCCACTTGCTCAGTTCTGAGAGATAAGTGTGTGTGAAAGCCGTCCTTCACCTAGCTTGTTGGGAACACAAAGTTTCTTTTCAGTTGCAAACTCCATTCCATACATATATATGGGGAGGTACCAGCTCCAACTCGGTTTTACAGTGAAAACTGCAGGAACTTCAAACCGGCACTAGGAAACAGACTGAGAAAGCAGAGAAAAAGTGTCCCCTGCAACCCGTTCCCTTGGTGCTAGATGAACGAACGTCTCTCCACTTGCTCAGTTCTGAGAGATAAGTGTGTGTGAAAGCCGTCCTTCACCTAGCTTGTTGGGAACACAAAGTTTCTTTTCAGTTGCAAACTCCATTCCATACATATATATGGGGAGGTACTAGCTCCAACTCGGTTTGACAGTGAAAACTGCAGGAACTTCAAACCGGCACTGGGAAACAGACTGAGAAAGCAGAGAAAAAGTGTCTCCTGCAACCCGTTCCCTTGGTGCTAGATGAACGAACGTCTCTCCACTTGCTCTGTTCTGAGAGATAAGTGTGTGTGAAAGCCGTCCTTCACCTAGCTTGTTGGGAACACAAAGTTTCTTTTCAGTTGCAAACTCCATTCCATACATATATATGGGGAGGTAGAATCTCCAACTCGGTTTTACAGTGAAAACTGCAGGAACTTCAAACCGGCACTAGGAAACAGACTGAGAAAGCAGAGAAAAAGTGTCCCCTGCAACCCGTTCCCTTGGTGCTAGATGAAAGAACGTCTTTCCTCTTGCTCAGTTCTGAGAGATAAGTGTGTGTGAAAGCCGTCCTTCACCTAGCTTGTTGGGAACACAAAGTTTCTTTTCAGTTGCAAACTCCATTCCATACATATATATGGGGAGGTACTAGCTCCAACTCGGTTTGACAGTGAAAACTGCAGGAACTTCAAACCGGCACTGGGAAACAGACTGAGAAAGCAGAGAAAAAGTGTCTCCTGCAACCCGTTCCCTTGGTGCTAGATGAACGAACGTCTCTCCACTTGCTCTGTTCTGAGAGATAAGTGTGTGTGAAAGCCGTCCTTCACCTAGCTTGTTGGGAACACAAAGTTTCTTTTCAGTTGCAAACTCCATTCCATACAAATATATGGGGAGGTACTAGCTCCAACTCGGTTTGACAGTGAAAACTGCAGGAACTTCAAACCGGCACTAGGAAACAGACTGAGAAAGCAGAGAAAAAGTGTCCCCTGCAACCCGTTCCCTTGGTGCTAGATGAAAGAACGTCTTTCCTCTTGCTCAGTTCTGAGAGATAAGTGTGTGTGAAAGCCGTCCTTCACCTAGCTTGTTGGGAACACAAAGTTTCTTTTCAGTTGCAAACTCCATTCCATACATATATATGGGGAGGTAGAATCTCCAACTCGGTTTTACAGTGAAAACTGCAGGAACTTCAAACCGGCACTAGGAAACAGACTGAGAAAGCAGAGAAAAAGTGTCCCCTGCAACCCGTTCCCTTGGTGCTAGATGAAAGAACGTCTTTCCTCTTGCTCAGTTCTGAGAGATAAGTGTGTGTGAAAGCCGTCCTTCACCTAGCTTGTTGGGAACACAAAGTTTCTTTTCAGTTGCAAACTCCATTCCATACATATATATGGGGAGGTACTAGCTCCAACTCGGTTTGACAGTGAAAACTGCAGGAACTTCAAACCGGCACTAGGAAACAGACTGAGAAAGCAGAGAAAAAGTGTCTCCTGCAACCCGTTCCCTTGGTGCTAGATGAACGAACGTCTCTCCACTTGCTCTGTTCTGAGAGATAAGTGTGTGTGAAAGCCGTCCTTCACCTAGCTTGTTGGGAACACAAAGTTTCTTTTCAGTTGCAAACTCCATTCCATACATATATATGGGGAGGTACTAGCTCCAACTCGGTTTGACAGTGAAAACTGCAGGAACTTCAAACCGGCACTAGGAAACAGACTGAGAAAGCAGAGGAAAAGTGTCTCTTGCAACCCGTTCCCTTGGTGCTAGATGAACGAACGTCTCTCCACTTGCTCTGTTCTGAGAGATAAGTGTGTGTGAAAGCCGTCCTTCACCTAGCTTGTTGGGAACACAAAGTTTCTTTTCAGTTGCAAACTCCATTCCATACATATATATGGGGAGGTACTAGCTCCAACTCGGTTTGACAGTGAAAACTGCAGGAACTTCAAACCGGCACTAGGAAACAGACTGAGAAAGCAGAGAAAAAGTGTCTCCTGCAACCCGTTCCCTTGTTGCTAGATGAACGAACGTCTCTCCACTTGCTCAGTTCTGAGAGATAAGTGTGTGTGAAAGCCGTCCTTCACCTAGCTTGTTGGGAACACAAAGTTTCTTTTCATTTGCAAACTCCATTCCATACATATATATGGGGAGGTACTAGCTCCAACTCGGTTTGACAGTGAAAACTGCAGGAACTTCAAACCGGCACTAGGAAACAGACTGAGAAAGCAGAGAAAAGTGTCTCATGCAACCCGTTCCCTTGGTGCTAGATGAACGAAAGTCTCTCCTCTTGCTATGTTCTGAGAGATAAGTGTGTGTGAAAGCCGTCCTTCACCTAGCTTGTTGGGAACACATAGTTTCTTTTCAGTTGCAAACTCCATTCCATACATATATATGGGGAGGTAGAAGCTCCAACTCGGTTTTACAGTGAAAACTGCAGGAACTTTAAACCGGCAGTAGGAAACAGACTGAGAAAGCAGAGAAAAAGTGTCTCCTGCAACCCGTTCCCTTGGTGCTAGATGAACGAACGTCTCTCCACTTGCTCTGTTCTGAGAGATAAGTGTTTGTGAAAGCCGTCCTTCACCTAGCTTGTTGGGAACACAAAGTTTCTTTTCAGTTGCAAACTCCATTCCATACATATATATGGGGAGGTACTAGCTCCAACTCGGTTTGACAGTGAAAACTGCAGGAACTTCAAACCGGCACTAGGAAACAGACTGAGAAAGCAGAGAAAAAGTGTCTCCTGCAACCCGTTCCCTTGTTGCTAGATGAACGAACGTCTCTCCACTTGCTCAGTTCTGAGAGATAAGTGTGTGTGAAAGCCGTCCTTCACCTAGCTTGTTGGGAACACAAAGTTTCTTTTCAGTTGCAAACTCCATTCCATACATATATATGGGGAGGTACTACCTCCAACTCGGTTTTACAGTGAAAACTGCAGGAACTTCAAACCGGCACTAGGAAACAGACTGAGAAAGCAGAGAAAAAGTGTCTCCTGCAACCCGTTCCCTTGGTGCTAGATGAACGAACGTCTCTCCACTTGCTCAGTTCTGAGAGATAAGTGTGTGTGAAAGCCGTCCTTCACCTAGCTTGTTGGGAACACAAAGTTTCTTTTCAGTTGCAAACTCCATTCCATACATATATATGGGGAGGTACTAGCTCCAACTCGGTTTGACAGTGAAAACTGCAGGATCTTCAAACCGGCACTAGGAAACAGACTGAGAAAGCAGAGAAAAAGTGTCTCCTGCAACCCGTTCCCTTGGTGCTAGATGAACGAACGTCTCTCCACTTGCTCTGTTCTGAGAGATAAGTGTGTGTGAAAGCCGTCCTTCACCTAGCTTGTTGGGAACACAAAGTTTCTTTTCAGTTGCAAACTCCATTCCATACATATATATGGGGAGGTAGAATCTCCAACTCGGTTTTACAGTGAAAACTGCAGGAACTTCAAACCGGCACTAGGAAACAGACTGAGAAAGCAGAGAAAAAGGGTCCCCTGCAACCCGTTCCCTTGGTGCTAGATGAACGAACGTCTTTCCACTTGCTCAGTTCTGAGAGATAAGTGTGTGTGTAAGCCGTCCTTCACTTAGCTTGTTGGGAACACAAAGTTTCTTTTCAGTGGCAAACTCCATTCCATACATATATATGGGGAGGTACAAGCTCCAACTCGGTTTTACAGTGAAAACTGCAGGAACTTCAAACCGGCACTAGGAAACAGACTGAGGAAGCAGAGAAAAAGTGTCTCCTGCAACCCGTTCCCTTGGTGCTAGATGAACGAACGTCTCTCCACTTGCTCTGTTCTGAGAAATAAGTGTGTGTGAAAGCCGTCCTTCACCTAGCTTGTTGGGAACACAGAGTTTCTTTTCAGTTGCAAACTCCATTCCATACATATATATGGGGAGGTACTAGCTCCAACTCGGTTTGACAGTGAAAACTGCAGGAACTTCAAACCGGCACTAGGAAACAGACTGAGAAAGCAGAGAAAAAGTGTCTCATGCAACCCGTTCCCTTGGTGCTAGATGAACGAAAGTCTCTCCACTTGCTATGTTCTGAGAGATAAGTGTGTGTGAAAGCCGTCCTTCACCTAGCTTGTTGGGAACACATAGTTTCTTTTCAGTTGCAAACTCCATTCCATACATATATATGGGGAGGTAGAAGCTCCAACTCGGTTTTACAGTGAAAACTGCAGGAACTTTAAACCGGCACTAGGAAACAGACTGAGAAAGCAGAGAAAAAGTGTCTCCTGCAACACGTTCCCTTGGTGCTAGATGAACGAACGTCTCTCCACTTGCTCTGTTCTGAGAGATAAGTGTGTGTGAAAGCCGTCCTTCACCTAGCTTGTTGGGAACACAAAGTTTCTTTTCAGTTGCAAACTCCATTCCATACATATATATGGGGAGGTACTAGCTCCAACTCGGTTTGACAGTGAAAACTGCAGGAACTTCAAACCGGCACTAGGAAACAGACTGAGAAAGCAGAGGAAAAGTGTCTCCTGCCACCCGTTCCCTTGTTGCTAGATGAACGAACGTCTCTCCACTTGCTCAGTTCTGAGAGATAAGTGTGTGTGAAAGCCGTCCTTCACCTAGCTTGTTGGGAACACAAAGTTTCTTTTCAGTTGCAAACTCCATTCCATACATATATATGGGGAGGTACTAGCTCCAACTCGGTTTTACAGTGAAAACTGCAGGAACTTCAAACCGGCACTAGGAAACAGACTGAGAAAGCAGAGAAAAAGTGTCTCATGCAACCCGTTCCCTTGGTGCTAGATGAACGAACGTCTCTCCACTTGCTCAGTTCTGAGAGATAAGTGTGTGTGAAAGCCGTCCTTCACCTAGCTTGTTGGGAACACAAAGTTTCTTTTCAGTTGCAAACTCCATTCCATACATATATATGGGGAGGTACTAGCTCCAACTCGGTTTGACAGTGAAAACTGCAGGAACTTCAAACCGGCACTAGGAAACAGACTGAGAAAGCAGAGAAAAAGTGTCTCCTGCAACCCGTTCCCTTGGTGCTAGATGAACGAACGTCTCTCCACTTGCTCTGTTCTGAGAGATAAGTGTGTGTGAAAGCCGTCCTTCACCTAGCTTGTTGGGAACACAAAGTTTCTTTTCAGTTGCAAACTCCATTCCATACATATATATGGGGAGGTAGAATCTCCAACTCGGTTTTACAGTGAAAACTGCAGGAACTTCAAACCGGCACTAGGAAACAGACTGAGAAAGCAGAGAAAAAGTGTCCCCTGCAACCCGTTCCCTTGGTGCTAGATGAACGAACGTCTTTCCACTTGCTCAGTTCTGAGAGATAAGTGTGTGTGAAAGTCTTCCTTCACTTAGCTTGTTGGGAACACAAAGTTTCTTTTCAGTTGCAAACTCCATTCCATACATATATATGGGGAGGTACAAGCTCCAACTCGGTTTTACAGTGAAAACTGCAGGAACTTCAAACCGGCACTAGGAAACAGACTGAGGAAGCAGAGAAAAAGTGTCTCCTGCAACCCGTTCCCTTGGTGCTAGATGAACGAACGTCTCTCCACTTGCTCTGTTCTGAGAAATAAGTGTGTGTGAAAGCCGTCCTTCACCTAGCTTGTTGGGAACACAGAGTTTCTTTTCAGTTGCAAACTCCATTCCATACATATATATGGGGAGGTACTAGCTCCAACTCGGTTTGACAGTGAAAACTGCAGGAACTTCAAACCGGCACTAGGAAACAGACTGAGAAAGCAGAGAAAAAGTGTCTCCTGCAACCCGTTCCCTTGGTGCTAGATGAACGAACGTCTCTCCACTTGCTCTGTTCTGAGAGATAAGTGTTTGTGAAAGCCGTCCTTCACCTAGCTTGTTGGGAACACAAAGTTTCTTTTCAGTTGCAAACTCCATTCCATACATATATATGGGGAGGTACTAGCTCCAACTCGGTTTGACAGTGAAAACTGCAGGAACTTCAAACCGGCACTAGGAAACAGACTGAGAAAGCAGAGAAAAAGTGTCTCCTGCAACCCGTTCCCTTGTTGCTAGATGAACGAACGTCTCTCCACTTGCTCAGTTCTGAGAGATAAGTGTGTGTGAAAGCCGTCCTTCACCTAGCTTGTTGGGAACACAAAGTTTCTTTTCAGTTGCAAACTCCATTCCATACATATATATGGGGAGGTACTACCTCCAACTCGGTTTTACAGTGAAAACTGCAGGAACTTCAAACCGGCACTAGGAAACAGACTGAGAAAGCAGAGAAAAAGTGTCTCATGCAACCCGTTCCCTTGGTGCTAGATGAACGAACGTCTCTCCACTTGCTCAGTTCTGAGAGATAAGTGTGTGTGAAAGCCGTCCTTCACCTAGCTTGTTGGGAACACAAAGTTTCTTTTCAGTTGCAAACTCCATTCCATACATATATATGGGGAGGTACTAGCTCCAACTCGGTTTGACAGTGAAAACTGCAGGATCTTCAAACCGGCACTAGGAAACAGACTGAGAAAGCAGAGAAAAAGTGTCTCCTGCAACCCGTTCCCTTGGTGCTAGATGAACGAACGTCTCTCCACTTGCTCTGTTCTGAGAGATAAGTGTGTGTGAAAGCCGTCCTTCACCTAGCTTGTTGGGAACACAAAGTTTCTTTTCAGTTGCAAACTCCATTCCATACATATATATGGGGAGGTAGAATCTCCAACTCGGTTTTACAGTGAAAACTGCAGGAACTTCAAACCGGCACTAGGAAACAGACTGAGAAAGCAGAGAAAAAGTGTCCCCTGCAACCCGTTCCCTTGGTGCTAGATGAACGAACGTCTTTCCACTTGCTCAGTTCTGAGAGATAAGTGTGTGTGTAAGCCGTCCTTCACTTAGCTTGTTGGGAACACAAAGTTTCTTTTCAGTTGCAAACTCCATTCCATACATATATATGGGGAGGTACAAGCTCCAACTCGGTTTTACAGTGAAAACTGCAGGAACTTCAAACCGGCACTAGGAAACAGACTGAGGAAGCAGAGAAAAAGTGTCTCCTGCAACCCGTTCCCTTGGTGCTAGATGAACGAACGTCTCTCCACTTGCTCTGTTCTGAGAAATAAGTGTGTGTGAAAGCCGTCCTTCACCTAGCTTGTTGGGAACACAGAGTTTCTTTTCAGTTGCAAACTCCATTCCATACATATATATGGGGAGGTACTAGCTCCAACTCGGTTTGACAGTGAAAACTGCAGGAACTTCAAACCGGCACTAGGAAACAGACTGAGAAAGCAGAGAAAAAGTGTCTCATGCAACCCGTTCCCTTGGTGCTAGATGAACGAAAGTCTCTCCACTTGCTATGTTCTGAGAGATAAGTGTGTGTGAAAGCCGTCCTTCACCTAGCTTGTTGGGAACACATAGTTTCTTTTCAGTTGCAAACTCCATTCCATACATATATATGGGGAGGTAGAAGCTCCAACTCGGTTTTACAGTGAAAACTGCAGGAACTTTAAACCGGCACTAGGAAACAGACTGAGAAAGCAGAGAAAAAGTGTCTCCTGCAACACGTTCCCTTGGTGCTAGATGAACGAACGTCTCTCCACTTGCTCTGTTCTGAGAGATAAGTGTGTGTGAAAGCCGTCCTTCACCTAGCTTGTTGGGAACACAAAGTTTCTTTTCAGTTGCAAACTCCATTCCATACATATATATGGGGAGGTACTAGCTCCAACTCGGTTTGACAGTGAAAACTGCAGGAACTTCAAACCGGCACTAGGAAACAGACTGAGAAAGCAGAGGAAAAGTGTCTCCTGCAACCCGTTCCCTTGTTGCTAGATGAACGAACGTCTCTCCACTTGCTCAGTTCTGAGAGATAAGTGTGTGTGAAAGCCGTCCTTCACCTAGCTTGTTGGGAACACAAAGTTTCTTTTCAGTTGCAAACTCCATTCCATACATATATATGGGGAGGTACTAGCTCCAACTCGGTTTTACAGTGAAAACTGCAGGAACTTCAAACCGGCACTAGGAAACAGACTGAGAAAGCAGAGAAAAAGTGTCTCATGCAACCCGTTCCCTTGGTGCTAGATGAACGAACGTCTCTCCACTTGCTCAGTTCTGAGAGATAAGTGTGTGTGAAAGCCGTCCTTCACCTAGCTTGTTGGGAACACAAAGTTTCTTTTCAGTTGCAAACTCCATTCCATACATATATATGGGGAGGTACTAGCTCCAACTCGGTTTGACAGTGAAAACTGCAGGAACTTCAAACCGGCACTAGGAAACAGACTGAGAAAGCAGAGAAAAAGTGTCTCCTGCAACCCGTTCCCTTGGTGCTAGATGAACGAACGTCTCTCCACTTGCTCTGTTCTGAGAGATAAGTGTGTGTGAAAGCCGTCCTTCACCTAGCTTGTTGGGAACACAAAGTTTCTTTTCAGTTGCAAACTCCATTCCATACATATATATGGGGAGGTAGAATCTCCAACTCGGTTTTACAGTGAAAACTGCAGGAACTTCAAACCGGCACTAGGAAACAGACTGAGAAAGCAGAGAAAAAGTGTCCCCTGCAACCCGTTCCCTTGGTGCTAGATGAACGAACGTCTTTCCACTTGCTCAGTTCTGAGAGATAAGTGTGTGTGAAAGCCTTCCTTCACTTAGCTTGTTGGGAACACAAAGTTTCTTTTCAGTTGCAAACTCCATTCCATACATATATATGGGGAGGTACAAGCTCCAACTCGGTTTTACAGTGAAAACTGCAGGAACTTCAAACCGGCACTAGGAAACAGACTGAGGAAGCAGAGAAAAAGTGTCTCCTGCAACCCGTTCCCTTGGTGCTAGATGAACGAACGTCTCTCCACTTGCTCTGTTCTGAGAAATAAGTGTGTGTGAAAGCCGTCCTTCACCTAGCTTGTTGGGAACACAGAGTTTCTTTTCAGTTGCAAACTCCATTCCATACATATATATGGGGAGGTACTAGCTCCAACTCGGTTTGACAGTGAAAACTGCAGGAACTTCAAACCGGCACTAGGAAACAGACTGAGAAAGCAGAGAAAAAGTGTCTCCTGCAACCCGTTCCCTTGGTGCTAGATGAACGAACGTCTCTCCACTTGCTCTGTTCTGAGAGATAAGTGTGTGTGAAAGCCGTCCTTCACCTAGCTTTTTGGGAACACAAAGTTTCTTTTCAGTTGCAAACTGCATTCCATACATATATATGGGGAGGTACTAGCTCCAACTCGGTTTGACAGTGAAAACTGCAGGAACTTCAAACCGGCACTAGGAAACAGACTGAGAAAGCAGAGAAAAAGTGTCTCATGCAACCCGTTCCCTTGGTGCTAGATGAACGAAAGTCTCTTCACTTGCTATGTTCTGAGAGATAAGTGTGTGTGAAAGCCGTCCTTCACCTAGCTTGTTGGGAACACATAGTTTCTTTTCAGTTGCAAACTCCATTCCATACATATATATGGGGAGGTACTAGCTCCAACTCGGTTTGACAGTGAAAACTGCAGGAACTTCAAACCGGCACTAGGAAACAGACTGAGAAAGCAGAGAAAAAGTGTCTCATGCAACCCGTTCCCTTGGTGCTAGATGAACGAAAGTCTCTTCACTTGCTATGTTCTGAGAGATAAGTGTGTGTGAAAGCCGTCCTTCACCTAGCTTGTTGGGAACACATAGTTTCTTTTCAGTTGCAAACTCCATTCCATAGATATATATGGGGAGGTAGAAGCTCCAACTCGGTTTTACAGTGAAAACTGCAGGAACTTCTAACCGGCACTAGGAAACAGACTGAGAAAGCAGAGAAGAAGTGTCCCCTGCAACCCGTTCCCTTGGTGCTAGATGAACGAACGTCTCTCCACTTGCTCAGTTCTGAGAGATAAGTGTGTGTGAAAGCCGTCCTTCAACTAGCTTGTTGGGAACACAAAGTTTCTTTTCAGTTGCAAACTCCATTCCATACATATATATGGGGAGGTAGAAGCTCCAACTCGGTTTTACAGTGAAAACTGCAGGAACTTCAAACCGGCACTAGGAAACAGACTGAGAAAGCAGAGAAAAAGTGTCTCCTGCAACCCGTTCCCTTGGTGCTAGATGAACGAACGTCTCTCCACTTGCTCAGTTCTGAGAGTTAAGTGTGTGTGAAAGCCGTCCTTCACCTAGCTTGTTGGGAACACAAAGTTTCTTTTCAGTTGCAAACTCCATTCCATACATATATATGGGGAGGTACTAGCTCCAACTCGGTTTGACAGTGAAAACTGCAGGAACTTCAAACCGGCACTAGGAAACAGACTGAGAAAGCAGAGAAAAAGTGTTTCCTGCAACCCGTTCCCTTGTTGCTAGATGAACGAACGTCTCTCCACTTGCTCAGTTCTGAGAGATAAGTGTGTGTGAAAGCCGTCCTTCACCTAGCTTGTTGGGAACACAAAGTTTCTTTTCAGTTGCAAACTCCATTCCATACATATATATGGGGAGGTACTAGCTCCAACTCGGTTTGACAGTGTAAACTGCAGGAACTTCAAACCGGCACTAGGAAACAGACAGAGAAAGCAGAGAAAAAGTGTCTCCTGCAACCCGTTCCCTTGGTGCTAGATGAACGAACGTCTCTCCACTTGCTCTGTTCTGAGAGATAAGTGTGTGTGAAAGCCGTCCTTCAACTTGCTTGTTGGGAACACGAAGTTTCTTTTCCGTTGCAAACTCCATTCCATACATATATATGGGGAGATACTAGCTCCAACTCGGTTTGACAGTGAAAACTGCAGGAACTTCAAACCGGCACTAGGAAACAGACTGAGAAAGCAGAGAAAAAGTGTCTCCTGCAACCCGTTCCCTTGTTGCTAGATGAACGAACGTCTCTCCACTTGCTCAGTTCTGAGAGATAAGTGTGTGTGAAAGCCGTCCTTCACCTAGCTTGTTGGGAACACAAAGTTTCTTTTCAGTTGCAAACTCCATTCCATACATATATATGGGGAGGTACTAGCTCCAACTCGGTTTGACAGTGAAATCTGCAGGAACTTCAAACCGGCACTAGGAAACAGACTGAGAAAGCAGAGAAAAAGTGTCTCCTGCAACCCGTTCCTTGGTGCTAGATGAACGAACGTCTCTCCACTTGCTCAGTTCTGAGAGATAAGTGTGTGTGAAAGCCGTCCTTCACCTAGCTTGTTGGGAACACAAAGTTTCTTTTCAGTTGCAAACTCCATTCCATACATATATATGGGGAGGTACTAGCTCCAACTCGGTTTGACAGTGAAAACTGCAGGAACTTCAAACCGGCACTAGGAAACAGACTGAGAAAGCAGAGAAAAAGTGTCTCCTGCAACCCGTTCCCTTGGTGCTAGATGAACGAACGTCTCTCCACTTGCTCTGTTCTGAGAGATAAGTGTGTGTGAAAGCCGTACTTCACCTAGCTTGTTGGGAACACAGAGTTTCTTTTCAGTTGCAAACTCCATTCCATACATATATATGGGGAGGTAGAAGCTCCAACTCGGTTTTACAGTGAAAACTGCAGGAACTTCAAACCGGCACTAGGAAACAGACTGAGAAAGCAGAGAAAAAGTGTCCCCTGCAACCCGTTCCCTTGGTGCTAGATGAACGAACGTCTCTCCACTTGCTCAGTTCTGAGAGTTAAGTGTGTGTGAAAGCCGTCCTTCACCTAGCTTGTTGGGAACACAAAGTTTCTTTTCAGTTGCAAACTCCATTCCATACATATATATGGGGAGGTACAAGCTCCAACTCGGTTTTACAGTGAAAACTGCAGGAAATTCAAACCGGCACTAGGAAACAGACTGAGGAACCAGAGAAAAAGTGTCTCCTGCAACCCGTTCCCTTGGTGCTACATGAAAGAACGTCTCTCCACTTGCTCAGTTCTGAGAGATAATTGTGTTTGAAAGCCGTCCTTCACATAGCTTGTTGGGAACACAAAGTTTCTTTTCAGTTGCCAACTCAATTCCATCATATATATTGGGAGGTACTAGCTCCAACTCGGTTTGACAGTGAAAACTGCAGGAACTTCAAAACGGCACTAGGAAACAGACTGAGAAAGCAGAGAAAAAGTGTCTCCTGCAACCCGTTCCCTTTGTGCTTCATGAACGAACGTCTCTCCACTTGCTCAGTTCGGAGAGATAAGTGTGTGTGAAAGCCGTCCTTCACCTAGCTTGTTGGGAACACAAAGTTTCTTTTCAGTTGCAAACTCCATTCCATACATATATATGGGGAGGTACAAGCTCCAACTCGGTTTTACAGTGAAAACTGCAGGAACTTCAAACCGGCACTAGGAAACAGACTGAGAAAGCAGAGAAAAAGTGTCTCCTGCAACCCGTTCCCTTGGTGCTAGATGAACGAACGTCTCTCCACTTGCTCAGTTCTGAGAGATAAGTGTGTGTGAAAGCCGTCCTTCACCTTGCTTGTTGGGAACACAAAGTTTCTTTTCAGTTGCAAACTCCATTCCATACATATATATGGTGATGTAGAAGCTCCAACTCGGTTTGACAGTGAAAACTGCAGGAACTTCAAACCGGCACTAGGAAACAGACTGAGAAAGCAGAGAAAAAGTGTCTCCTGCAACCCGTTCCCTTGTTGCTAGATGAACGAACGTCTCTCCACTTGCTCAGTTCTGAGAGATAAGTGTGTGTGAAAGCCGTCCTTCACCTAGCTTGTTGGGAACACAAAGTTTCTTTTCAGTTGCAAACTCCATTCCATACATATATATGGGGAAGTACTAGCTCCAACTCGGTTTGACAGTGAAAACTGCAGGAACTTCAAACCGGCACTAGGAAACAGACTGAGAAAGCAGAGAAAAAGTGTCTCCTGCAAACCGTTCCCTTGGTGCTAGATGAACGAACGTCTCTCCACTTGCTCAGTTCTGAGAGATAAGTGTGTGTGAAAGCCGTCCTTCACCTAGCTTGTTGGGAACACAAAGTTTCTTTTCAGTTGCAAACTCCATTCCATACATATATATGGGGAGGTACTAGCTCCAACTCGGTTTGACAGTGAAAACTGCAGGAACATCAAACCGGCACTAGGAAACAGACTGAGAAAGCAGAGAAAAAGTGTCTCCTGCAACCCGTTCCCTTGGTGCTAGATGAACGAACGTCTCTCCACTTGCTCTGTTCTGAGAGATGTGTGTGTGAAAGCCGTACTTCACCTAGCTTGTTGGGAACACAAAGTTTCTTTTCAGTTGCAAACTCCATTCCATACATATATATGGGGAGGTAGAAGCTCCAACTCGGTTTTACAGTGAAAACTGCAGGAACTTCAAACCGGCACTAGGAAACAGATTGAGAAAGCAGAGAAAATGTGTCCCCTGCAACCCTTTCCCTTGGTGCTAGATGAACGAACGTCTCTCCACTTGCTCAGTTCTGAGAGATAAGTGTGTGTGAAAGCCGTCCTTCACCTAGCTTGTTGGGAACACAAAGTTTCTTTTCAGTTGCAAACTCCATTCCATACATATATATGGGGAGGTACTAGCTCCAACTCGGTTTGACAGTGAAAACTGCAGGAACTTCAAACCGGCACTAGGAAACAGACTGAGAAAGCAGAGAAAAAGTGTCCCCTGCAACCCGTTCCCTTGGTGCTAGATGAACGAACGTCTCTCCACTTGCTCAGTTCTGAGAGTTAAGTGTGTGTGAAAGCCGTCCTTCACCTAGCTTGTTGGGAACACAAAGTTTCTTTTCAGTTGCAAACTCCATTCCATACATATATATGGGGAGGTACAAGCTCCAACTCGGTTTTACAGTGAAAACTGCAGGAACTTCAAACCGGCACTAGGAAACAGACTGAGAAAGCAGAGAAAAAGTGTCTCCTGCAACCCGTTCCCTTGGTGCTAGATGAACGAACGTCTCTCCACTTGCTCAGTTCTGAGAGATAAGTGTGTGTGAAAGCCGTCCTTCACCTAGCTTGTTGCGAACACAAAGTTTCTTTTCAGTTGCAAACTCCATTCCATACATATATATGGGGAGGTAGAAGCTCCAACTCGGTTTTACAGTGAAAACTGCAGGAAATTCAAACCGGCACTAGGAAACAGACTGAGGAACCAGAGAAAAAGTGTCTCCTGCAACCCGTTCCCTTGGTGCTACATGAAAGAACGTCTCTCCACTTGCTCAGTTCTGAGAGATAATTGTGTTTGAAAGCCGTCCTTCACATAGCTTGTTGGGAACACAAAGTTTCTTTTCAGTTGCCAACTCAATTCCATCATATATATTGGGAGGTACTAGCTCCAACTCGGTTTGACAGTGAAAACTGCAGGAACTTCAAAACGGCACTAGGAAACAGACTGAGAAAGCAGAGAAAAAGTGTCTCCTGCAACCCGTTCCCTTTGTGCTTCATGAACGAACGTCTCTCCACTTGCTCAGTTCGGAGAGATAAGTGTGTGTGAAAGCCGTCCTTCACCTAGCTTGTTGGGAACACAAAGTTTCTTTTCAGTTGCAAACTCCATTCCATACATATATATGGGGAGGTACAAGCTCCAACTCGGTTTTACAGTGAAAACTGCAGGAACTTCAAACCGGCACTAGGAAACAGACTGAGAAAGCAGAGAAAAAGTGTCTCCTGCAACCCGTTCCCTTGGTGCTAGATGAACGAACGTCTCTCCACTTGCTCAGTTCTGAGAGATAAGTGTGTGTGAAAGCCGTCCTTCACCTTGCTTGTTGGGAACACAAAGTTTCTTTTCAGTTGCAAACTCCATTCCATACATATATATGGTGATGTAGAAGCTCCAACTCGGTTTGACAGTGAAAACTGCAGGAACTTCAAACCGGCACTAGGAAACAGACTGAGAAAGCAGAGAAAAAGTGTCTCCTGCAACCCGTTCCCTTGTTGCTAGATGAACGAACGTCTCTCCACTTGCTCAGTTCTGAGAGATAAGTGTGTGTGAAAGCCGTCCTTCACCTAGCTTGTTGGGAACACAAAGTTTCTTTTCAGTTGCAAACTCCATTCCATACATATATATGGGGAAGTACTAGCTCCAACTCGGTTTGACAGTGAAAACTGCAGGAACTTCAAACCGGCACTAGGAAACAGACTGAGAAAGCAGAGAAAAAGTGTCTCCTGCAAACCGTTCCCTTGGTGCTAGATGAACGAACGTCTCTCCACTTGCTCAGTTCTGAGAGATAAGTGTGTGTGAAAGCCGTCCTTCACCTAGCTTGTTGGGAACACAAAGTTTCTTTTCAGTTGCAAACTCCATTCCATACATATATATGGGGAGGTACTAGCTCCAACTCGGTTTGACAGTGAAAACTGCAGGAACATCAAACCGGCACTAGGAAACAGACTGAGAAAGCAGAGAAAAAGTGTCTCCTGCAACCCGTTCCCTTGGTGCTAGATGAACGAACGTCTCTCCACTTGCTCTGTTCTGAGAGATGTGTGTGTGAAAGCCGTCCTTCACCTAGCTTGTTGGGAACACAAAGTTTCTTTTCAGTTGCAAACTCCATTCCATACATATATATGGGGAGGTACTAGCTCCAACTCGGTTTGACAGTGAAAACTGCAGGAACTTCAAACCGGCACTAGGAAACAGACTGAGAAAGCAGAGAAAAAGTGTCTCCTGCAACCCGTTCCCTTGGTGCTAGATGAACGAACGTCTCTCCAATTGCTCTGTTCTGAGAGATAAGTGTGTGTGAAAGCCGTCCTTCACCTAGCTTGTTGGGAACACAAAGTTTCTTTTCAGTTGCAAACTCCATTCCATACATATATATGGGGAGGTAGAAGCTCCAACTCGGTTTTACAGTGAAAACTGCAGGAAATTCAAACCGGCACTAGGAAACAGACTGAGAAAGCAGAGAATAAGTGTCTCCTGCAACCCGTTCCCTTGGTGCTAGATGAACGAACGTCTCTCCACTTGCTCAGTTCTGAGAGATAAGTGTGTGTGAAAGCCGTCCTTCACCTAGCTTGTTGGGAACACAAAGTTTCTTTTCAGTTGCAAACTCCATTCCATACATATATATGGGGAGGTACTAGCTCCAACTCGGTTTGACAGTGAAAACTGCAGGAACTTCAAACCAGCACTAGGAAACAGACTGAGAAAGCAGAGAAAAAGTGTCTCCTGCAACCCGTTCCCTTGTTGCTAGATGAACGAACGTCTCTCCACTTGCTCAGTTCTGAGAGATAAGTGTGTGTGAAAGCCGTACTTCACCTAGCTTGTTGGGAACACAAAGTTTCTTTTCAGTTGCAAACTCCATTCCATACATATATATGGGGAGGTACTAGCTCCAACTCGGTTTGACAGTGAAAACTGCAGGAACTTCAAACCGGCACTAGGAAACAGACTGAGAAAGCAGAGAAAAAGTGTCTCCTGCAACCCGTTCCCTTGGTGCTAGATGAACGAACGTCTCTCCACTTGCTCTGTTCTGAGAGATAAGTGTGTGTGAAAGCCGTACTTCACCTAGCTTGTTGGGAACACAAAGTTTCTTTTCATTTGCAAACTCCATTCCATACATATATATGGGGAAGTACTAGCTCCAACTCGGTTTGACAGTGAAAACTGCAGGAACTTCAAACCGGCACTAGGAAACAGACTGAGAAAGCAGAGAAAAAGTGTCTCCTGCAACCCGTTCCCTTGGTGCTAGATGAACGAACGTCTCTCCACTTGCTCTGTTCTGAGAGATGTGTGTGTGAAAGCCGTCCTTCACCTAGCTTGTT
Source organism: Camelus bactrianus (assembly GCF_048773025.1). Lineage (NCBI taxonomy): Eukaryota > Metazoa > Chordata > Mammalia > Artiodactyla > Camelidae > Camelus > Camelus bactrianus. Next base: position 52,132,920 of record NC_133555.1, on the reverse strand, counting down.
GGGAACACAAAGTTTCTTTTCAGTTGCAAACTCCATTCCATACATATATATGGGGAGGTAGAAGCTCCAACTCGGTTTTACAGTGAAAACTGCAGGAACTTCAAACCGGCACTAGGAAACAGATTGAGAAAGCAGAGAAAATGTGTCCCCTGCAACCCTTTCCCTTGGTGCTAGATGAATGAACGTCTCTCCACTTGCTCAGTTCTGAGAGATAAGTGTGTGTGAAAGCCGTCCTTCACATAGCTTGTTGGGAACACAAAGTTTCTTTTCAGTTGCAAACTCCATTCCATACATATATATGGGGAGGTACTAGCTCCAACTCGGTTTGACAGTGAAAACTGCAGGAACTTCAAACCGGCACTAGGAAACAGACTGAGAAAGCAGAGAAAAAGTGTCTCCTGCAACCCGTTCCCTTGGTGCTAGATGAACGAACGTCTCTCCAATTGCTCTGTTCTGAGAGATAAGTGTGTGTGAAAGCCGTCCTTCACCTAGCTTGTTGGGAACACAAAGTTTCTTTTCAGTTGCAAACTCCATTCCATACATATATATGGGGAGGTAGAAGCTCCAACTCGGTTTTACAGTGAAAACTGCAGGAAATTCAAACCGGCACTAGGAAACAGACTGAGAAAGCAGAGAATAAGTGTCTCCTGCAACCCGTTCCCTTGGTGCTAGATGAACGAACGTCTCTCCACTTGCTCAGTTCTGAGAGATATGTGTGTGTGAAAGCCGTCCTTCACCTAGCTTGTTGGGAACACAAAGTTTCTTTTCAGTTGCAAACTCCATTCCATACATATATATGGGGAGGTACTAGCTCCAACTCGGTTTGACAGTGAAAACTGCAGGAACTTCAAACCAGCACTAGGAAACAGACTGAGAAAGCAGAGAAAAAGTGTCTCCTGCAACCCGTTCCCTTGTTGCTAGATGAACGAACGTCTCTCCACTTGCTCAGTTCTGAGAGATAAGTGTGTGTGAAAGCCGTACTTCACCTAGCTTGTTGGGAACACAAAGTTTCTTTTCAGTTGCAAACTCCATTCCATACATATATATGGGGAGGTACTAGCTCCAACTCGGTTTGACAGTGAAAACTGCAGGAACTTCAAACCGGCACTAGGAAACAGACTGAGAAAGCAGAGAAAAAGTGTCTCCTGCAACCCGTTCCCTTGGTGCTAGATGAACGAACGTCTCTCCACTTGCTCTGTTCTGAGAGATAAGTGTGTGTGAAAGCCGTACTTCACCTAGCTTGTTGGGAACACAGAGTTTCTTTTCAGTTGCAAACTCCATTCCATACATATATATGGGGAGGTAGAAGCTCCAACTCGGTTTTACAGTGAAAACTGCAGGAACTTCAAACCGGCACTAGGAAACAGACTGAGAAAGCAGAGAAAAAGTGTCCCCTGCAACCCGTTCCCTTGGTGCTAGATGAACGAACGTCTCTCCACTTGCTCAGTTCTGAGAGATAAGTGTGTGTGAAAGCCGTCCTTCACCTAGCTTGTTGGGAACACAAAGTTTCTTTTCAGTTGCAAACTCCATTCCATACATATATATGGGGAGGTACAAGCTCCAACTCGGTTTTACAGTGAAAACTGCAGGAACTTCAAACCGGCACTAGGAAACAGACTGAGAAAGCAGAGAAAAAGTGTCTCCTGCAACCCGTTCCCTTGGTGCTAGATGAACGAACGTCTCTCCACTTGCTCAGTTCTGAGAGATAAGTGTGTGTGAAAGCCGTCCTTCACCTAGCTTGTTGGGAACACAAAGTTTCTTTTCAGTTGCAAACTCCATTCCATACATATATATGGGGAGGTAGAAGCTCCAACTCGGTTTTACAGTGAAAACTGCAGGAAATTCAAACCGGCACTAGGAAACAGACTGAGAAAGCAGAGAATAAGTGTCTCCTGCAACCCGTTCCCTTGGTGCTAGATGAACGAACGTCTCTCCACTTGCTCTGTTCTGAGAGATAAGTGTGTGTGAAAGCCGTCCTTCACCTAGCTTGTTGGGAACACAAAGATTCTTTTCAGTTGCAAACTCCATTCCATACATATATATGGTGAGGTACAAGCTCCAACTCGGTTTTACAGTGAAAACTGCAGGAACTTCAAACCGGCACTAGGAAACAGACTGAGGAACCAGAGAAAAAGTGTCTCCTGCAACCCGTTCCCTTGGTGCTACATGAAAGAACATCTCTCCACTTGCTCAGTTCTGAGAGATAATTGTGTTTGAAAGCCGTCCTTCACATAGCTTGTTGGGAACACAAAGTTTCTTTTCAGTTGCCAACTCAATTCCATCATATATATTGGGAGGTACTAACTCCAACTCGGTTTGACAGTGAAAACTGCAGGAACTTCAAAACGGCACTAGGAAACAGACTGAGAAAGCAGAGAAAAAGTGTCTCCTGCAACCCGTTCCCTTTGTGCTTCATGAACGAACGTCTCTCCACTTGCTCAGTTCGGAGAGATAAGTGTGTGTGAAAGCCGTCCTTCACCTAGCTTGTTGGGAACACAAAGTTTCTTTTCAGTTGCAAACTCCATTCCATACATATATATGGGGAGGTACTAGCTCCAACTCGGTTTGACAGTGAAAACTGCAGGAACTTCAAACCACCACTAGGAAACAGACTGAGAAAGCAGAGAAAAAGTGTCTCCTGCAACCCGTTCCCTTGTTGCTAGATGAACGAACGTCTCTCCACTTGCTCAGTTCTGAGAGATAAGTGTGTGTGAAAGCCGTCCTTCACCTAGCTTGTTGGGAACACAAAGTTTCTTTTCAGTTGCAAACTCCATTCCATACATATATATGGGGAAGTACTAGCTCCAACTCGGTTTGACAGTGAAAACTGCAGGAACTTCAAACCGGCACTAGGAAACAGACTGAGAAAGCAGAGAAAAAGTGTCTCCTGCAACCCGTTCCCTTGGTGCTAGATGAACGAACGTCTCTCCACTTGCTCTGTTCTGAGAGATAAGTGTGTGTGAAAGCCGTACTTCACCTAGCTTGTTGGGAACACAGAGTTTCTTTTCAGTTGCAAACTCCATTCCATACATATATATGGGGAGGTAGAAGCTCCAACTCGGTTTTACAGTGAAAACTGCAGGAACTTCAAACCGGCACTAGGAAACAGACTGAGAAAGCAGAGAAAAAGTGTCCCCTGCAACCCGTTCCCTTGGTGCTAGATGAACGAACGTCTCTCCACTTGCTCAGTTCTGAGAGATAAGTGTGTGTGAAAGCCGTCCTTCACCTAGCTTGTTGGGAACACAAAGTTTCTTTTCAGTTGCAAACTCCATTCCATACATATATATGGGGAGGTACAAGCTCCAACTCGGTTTGACAGTGAAAACTGCAGGAACTTCAAACCGGCACTAGGAAACAGACTGAGAAAGCAGAGAAAAAGTGTCTCCTGCAACCCGTTCCCTTGGTGCTAGATGAACGAACGTCTCTCCACTTGCTCAGTTCTGAGAGATAAGTGTGTGTGAAAGCCGTCCTTCACCTAGCTTGTTGGGAACACAAAGTTTCTTTTCAGTTGCAAACTCCATTCCATACATATATATGGGGAGGTAGAAGCTCCAACTCGGTTTTACAGTGAAAACTGCAGGAAATTCAAACCGGCACTAGGAAACAGACTGAGAAAGCAGAGAATAAGTGTCTCCTGCAACCCGTTCCCTTGGTGCTAGATGAACGAACGTCTCTCCACTTGCTCTGTTCTGAGAGATAAGTGTGTGTGAAAGCCGTCCTTCACCTAGCTTGTTGGGAACACAAAGATTCTTTTCAGTTGCAAACTCCATTCCATACATATATATGGTGAGGTACAAGCTCCAACTCGGTTTTACAGTGAAAACTGCAGGAACTTCAAACCGGCACTAGGAAACAGACTGAGGAACCAGAGAAAAAGTGTCTCCTGCAACCCGTTCCCTTGGTGCTACATGAAAGAACATCTCTCCACTTGCTCAGTTCTGAGAGATAATTGTGTTTGAAAGCCGTCCTTCACATAGCTTGTTGGGAACACAAAGTTTCTTTTCAGTTGCCAACTCAATTCCATCATATATATTGGGAGGTACTAACTCCAACTCGGTTTGACAGTGAAAACTGCAGGAACTTCAAAACGGCACTAGGAAACAGACTGAGAAAGCAGAGAATAAGTGTCTCCTGCAACCCGTTCCCTTTGTGCTTCATGAACGAACGTCTCTCCACTTGCTCAGTTCGGAGAGATAAGTGTGTGTGAAAGCCGTCCTTCACCTAGCTTGTTGGGAACACAAAGTTTCTTTTCAGTTGCAAACTCCATTCCATACATATATATGGGGAGGTACAAGCTCCAACTCGGTTTTACAGTGAAAACTGCAGGAACTTCAAACCGGCACTAGGAAACAGACTGAGAAAGCAGAGAAAAAGTGTCTCCTGCAACCCGTTCCCTTGGTGCTAGATGAACGAACGTCTCTCCACTTGCTCAGTTCTGAGAGATAAGTGTGTGTGAAAGCCGTCCTTCACCTTGCTTGTTGGGAACACAAAGTTTCTTTTCAGTTGGAAACTCCATTCCATACATATATATGGTGATGTAGAAGCTCCAACTCGGTTTGACAGTGAAAACTGCAGGAACTTCAAACCGGCACTAGGAAACAGACTGAGAAAGCAGAGAAAAAGTGTCTCCTGCAACCCGTTCCCTTGGTGCTAGATGAACGAACGTCTCTCCACTTGCTCAGTTCTGAGAGATAAGTGTGTGTGAAAGCCGTCCTTCACCTAGCTTGTTGGGAACACAAAGTTTCTTTTCAGTTGCAAACTCCATTCCATACATATATATGGGGAAGTAGTAGCTCCAACTCGGTTTGACAGTGAAAACTGCAGGAACTTCAAACCGGCACTAGGAAACAGACTGAGAAAGCAGAGAAAAAGTGTCTCCTGCAACCCGTTCCCTTGGTGCTAGATGAACGAACGTCTCTCCACTTGCTCAGTTCTGAGAGATAAGTGTGTGTGAAAGCCGTCCTTCACCTAGCTTGTTGGGAACACAAAGTTTCTTTTCAGTTGCAAACTCCATTCCATACATATATATGGGGAGGTACTAGCTCCAACTCGGTTTGACAGTGAAAACTGCAGGAACATCAAACCGGCACTAGGAAACAGACTGAGAAAGCAGAGAAAAAGTGTCTCCTGCAACCCGTTCCCTTGGTGCTAGATGAACGAACGTCTCTCCACTTGCTCTGTTCTGAGAGTTGTGTGTGTGAAAGCCGTACTTCACCTAGCTTGTTGGGAACAAAAGTTTCTTTTCAGTTGCAAACTCCATTCCATACATATATATGGGGAGGTAGAAGCTCCAACTCGGTTTTACAGTGAAAACTGCAGGAACTTCAAACCGGCACTAGGAAACAGATTGAGAAAGCAGAGAAAATGTGTCCCCTGCAACCCTTTCCCTTGGTGCTAGATGAACGAACGTCTCTCCACTTGCTCAGTTCTGAAAGATAAGTGTGTGTGAAAGCCGTCCTTCACCTAGCTTGTTGGGAACACAAAGTTTCTTTTCAGTTGCAAACTCCATTCCATACATATATATGGGGAGGTACTAGCTCCAACTCGGTTTGACAGTGAAAACTGCAGGAACATCAAACCGGCACTAGGAAACAGAATGAGAAAGCAGAGGAAAAGTGTCTCCTGCAACCCGTTCCCTTGGTGCTAGATGAACGAACGTCTCTCCACTTGCTCTGTTCTGAGAGATGTGTGTGTGAAAGCCGTCCTTCACCTAGCTTGTTGGGAACACAAAGTTTCTTTTCAGTTGCAAACTCCATTCCATACATATATATGGGGAGGTAGAAGCTTCAACTCGGTTTTACAGTGAAAACTGCAGGAACTTCAAACCGGCACTAGGAAACAGACTGAGAAAGCAGAGAAAATGTGTCCCCTGCAACCCTTTCCCTTGGTGCTAGATGAACGAACGTCTCTCCACTTGCTCAGTTCTGAGAGATAAGTGTGTGTGAAAGCCGTCCTTCACCTAGCTTGTTGGGAACACAAAGTTTCTTTTCAGTTGCAAACTCCATTCCATACATATATATGGGGAGGTACTAGCTCCAACTCGGTTTTACAGTGAAAACTGCAGGAACTTCAAACCGGCACTAGGAACAGACTGAGGAAGCAGAGAAAAAGTGTCTCCTGCAACCCGTTCCCTTGGTGCTAGATGAACGAACGTCTCTGCACTTGCTCAGTTTTGAGAGTTAAGTGTGTGTGAAAGCCGTACTTCACCTAGCTTGTTGGGAACACAAAGTTTCTTTTCAGTTGCAAACTCCATTCCATACATATATATGGGGAGGTACTAGCTCCAACTCGGTTTGACAGTGAAAACTGCAGGAACTTCTAACCGGCACTAGGAAACAGACTGAGAAAGCAGAGAAAAAGTGTCTCCTGCAACCCGTTCCCTTGGTGCTAGATGAACGAACGTCTCTCCACTTGCTCTGTTCTGAGAGATAAGTGTGTGTGAAAGCCGTACTTCACCTAGCTTGTTGGGAACACAGAGTTTCTTTTCAGTTGCAAACTCCATTCCATACATATATATGGGGAGGTAGAAGCTCCAACTCGGTTTTACAGTGAAAACTGCAGGAACTTCAAACCGGCACTAGGAAACAGACTGAGAAAGCAGAGAGAAAGTGTCCCCTGCAACCCGTTCCCTTGTTGCTAGATGAACGAACGTCTCTCCACTTGCTCAGTTCTGAGAGATAGGTGTGTGTGAAAGCCGTCCTTCACCTAGCTTGTT